>NC_065545.1:13635000-14297500 GCF_932294415.1 Quercus robur | reverse complement strand
TTATTTATTCATGTGTGTATGGCTTGTCCTTGGAGATTCCCATGCTGCCTATGTCCAGATTCCTTCAATATTGGTAAGTTCCAAAGGGAGTTTTGTATCTTCACATTTCTGATTTTCGGGGATGTCTGCAAGTTCTGCAGATTCCTTGTTGAAGAACTAAAAAGCACAAGCACTCCAAACCCCTGTCCTGTCTGTGTTTGACATCCTACATGCGTGTCCTTAGTGTGTTGGGAGGAAAAATATTTTTATTTTTAGTTATTTTGAAAATTTTCCTTTGGACTTAGTTATGTTTTAAAGATTTTGTTAGTTATTTCTTTTGAAAACTTAAAATAAACATAAAATAAACCTAAATATATATATATATATTAATTAATTAATTGATTGTTGTTTCCCCACCACTGTGTCGTGTCCTAATTTTTTAAGTTTTTGTGTCGTTGTGTCTCGTATCTATGCATCTTAGCTGAAGAATCTACCTTTCACTTGTTTCACATGTAATTTCTGTAGGTCCTCCTTAAATTTTGTTGTCCATTTGTAGTTCTAGGTTTGATGTCAAATGTTTATGGTGTTTAATAACTTATTTTAAAGGGTCTGTTTGGATTGAACTTATTGTTGCTGAAACTGAAAACTGAAAATTGAAAACTGAAAACTGAAAACACTGTAGCAAAATAATTTTAAAACGTGTAAATAGTACCGTGAGATCTATTTTTAATATTTTTTAATACGTAAACAGTGTATGCACAGTACGTAAACAGTATATACACGGTTCATAACAGTAAAATTTGTTTCTCAAAGTCAACAAATGCGGGCCAAAAAAAAAAAAAAAAAGAAGAAGGAGAAAACGCGCTTTGAGAAAACGCAGACGTGAGACGCAGAGCCCAAACACCCTCTTTGTATTGGGTTGTTTGAGAAAGGGAACTTTTGAGGAAGTTTTGGACAGGAGCATGAAAGATGCAATTTTCCATAGGATACAATTTCTTGTTCTTCTATATAATATGACAGCTGGATGGTCCCATTTGGTTTTGGTTTCTAGAATCTGTGTCGGGGCTGTATAGATCCCAATTGACTCATTTGCCCCAGCATAGGATTGCTGGGAAGGTTTAATAATGTTAAAACTTTAAAGCTGAATTGAAACGATAATCTTATTGTATGAAATGGGGCTGCACGGGGATCTCCTTTTTGTTGACAATTCTAAACATCTCTGATCTGCAGTTGAAGGCTGAAAAATATTTGGAGTATGCTTCTATTTTTGTGCTTGTTGTATGGTTTGGCTAGTTTAAGCTGAAAGAAAAAGGATCGTCAGAGGACATGATGGGTCTGTAAAAAATTTGTGAACTTGTCTTTTTGGATAAAAAGCTGGGTGGGTTCTACTGGAAGCTCATAGAACTTAATTAGTCTAATCTTAAACAAATATAAATATATAATGGATATGCTTATTTATGGCTTACATTTACTGATTTCATCCTTTTCAAATCAAGGCTTTTTTTCTTTTTACGTTTCCTTTTTGGTTATGTGAGAGTAATGGTTTGGAAAATGATCAATGTAATATGATGCAGGTTCTCCTTAGAGGTCATAAGAAGCGTGAAGCTGTGAAGCACTTTGGTCCTGCTCCTGGTGTGCCACACGGCCACACAAAACCCTATGTACGTGCTAAAGGAAGGAAATTTGAGAGGGCTAGAGGAAAAAGGAACAGCAAGGGCTTCAGAGTTTGAGTGGCTAAACGCATGCGTAAACACAGTTTTACTTACCAAATCTGTTCGAATGGTGTTGCAATTGTGGTTACCTTTTTGTCTTTTTCATCCTCTCTATGGATCAGTTATCTCTAGAGTTTTCTTTTGCCTTTCCCTTTTTTCATATGGATGCCTTTTCTTTTTAGAATTAAAATCGTTTGGATTTGAAATTTTTATTGGGTACTTTTTAAGTATAGTGGTTCTAAAACATGATTCTTGAATAGTTTTAAGGTCTATTTGGATATTGCTTATTTGCTGAAAACTGAAAACTTATTGCTCAAAACACTAGCAAAATATTTTTTAAAAGGTAAAACACTGTTCACCACGTGATTTTGTGCTTTGGCTGACCCATGAACAGTGCCATGAGACTAGCCAGAAAATGCAAACACCAATTTCAATGCAGACGCGATGCTAAACAAATGCACACTAAATATGAGATTATTCTAAATTATCTTTGAGTCATGCAATCAAACAATTTTTGGAATTAAGGGTCCATTTAGTACGTGTGTTTTTAATTTTTTTGGAAATAAGTGTGATGAAAAAGTGTAGAAATAGATGAAATGTTGTTTAAAAATTGAAAACATGTGTTTAAACTTGTGTATTAAACGGGGTCTAAATGACCTTAAATTATCTTAGACAAAAATGCACTCTTGGTCTCTACATTTTGGATCTATTCTCAATTTGGTCCCTAAATTGATTTAGCTCCTAGGTCAGTCCCTGATTTTTAAAAATCGTTTTTAAAATAATCCCTACCGTCAACCTGGTTATGGAAGAAGCTAACGTGGCAAATGGAAGTGTCAGGTGTCAAAGTCAACTAATAAAATAATAAAAAAATATTTTATTTAATATTTTTTAAATGCCAGGTCAGCATTTTTTAAATTAAAAAAAGCCACGTCAGTTTAATTAAAAAAAAAAAATTGGTTAAAATAATTTATATTTTTCATTTCAATTTAATTCAAACTAAATTAAAAAAAAAAATCTTTTAAATTTGATTTTATTATTATTATTATTATTATTGCTTTAATTATTTTTTAGCTAAGAACACAAGAATGTTCTTCCCGAATCCAAGAACAATCAAACCCAAAGCAAGTGCACAATCAAACCCAGAACAATGCAAAATTTCATACAAAATTCCTATCCTTCACCGAAACCTCCAAAACATGAAAAATTCATCAAACCCAAACCAAAATGAGAAAACCAATCCAAAAAAATCATCAAACCTCCAACCCAGAAACCTCCAACCCAGAACTTTATCAAACAACACCCCGATCCAAAAAACAACAAATAATCCGCCATCAACAACACCAAATCCGCTGTTAACAAACCCAAATCCACCATCAACTCGCCATCAACAGCACTGAATCCACCTGGTCAAAGCCCAGTTCGAGTCATGGTCAACTAAACAGTACAAAAATGACCACCGATCTCCACCCCGATCAAAGCCAGAAAAACCCAGCCTTCTCCAACAAAACGACCATCCCAACCACCGATCTCCACCCACCCCGACCAAACCCAGAAAAACCCAGCCCTCTCCAACAAAAACGACCACCCCGACCACCGATCTCCACCCCGACCAAACCCAGAAAAACCCAGCCCTCTTCAACCAAACCCAGCCATCTCCATCTCTATCTCCATCTCCAACCAAACCCATAATCCAAGACCCATGGATTACTGATCTCCACCCCGATCACCGATCTCCACCTCCATTACCAACTACTCCATTGAAAACTAGAAAAATCCAAAGATTAGAGAGTCAGGTTTAGAGAGAGTGAGTGATTGAAAGCTTGAACAAAGAAAGATACAAACACATATACGCACCAAGAGACAGAGAGAGAGGATCTGAAAAATAAGGAAAAAGGAAAAAGGATCTGAACAAAAAAAGATACAAACACATATTTATTAAGTTATTTTTATTTTGACTTTTCTTTTTTTGGTTTATCTTAAAACGAAAGAAGAAAATGAAATAGATACAAACACAAACACAAACACAGACACGCCAACCTAGAATGAGAAGGGTGTTAACTTAATGTTTGTTTCTTAAGAAAGTTCAAGAAAAATTGAAACTATAAATTGTTACTCAAAATTGAAAAAAGGTTTTTTTTTTTTTTTTTTTGTTTTGTTTTTGATTTTGAATTTTTTAAGTTTAATTTTTTTAATTATTTTATTAATTAAAATGTTGACTTGTCATTTTTAAAAGCAAAATAAATTTTTTTAATATTATTTTATTTGCCACGTCAGCAATTAACATGCCACGTATGCAATCCGTTTGCCACATCAGCTTCTTCCATAACCGGATTGACAGTAGGGATGATTTTAAAAACAATTTTTAAAAATCAGGGACTGACCTAGAAGCTAAATAAATTTAGGGACCAAATTGAGAATAGGCCCAAAATGTAGGGACCAAAAGTGCATTTTCGCCATTATCTTATTTTCAATTAACTTTACTCTCTATTTTTTTTTTTTTTTTTTTTTTTTTTTTTTTTTTCTCAATCCCAACGGGCCCTTATAATCACAAATGATTGAGACCTGAAAATGGCGTTTCTAGGTAACTAGAAATCAGTAGCTCATATTGTCCTACTTCAAATGTTTGGGTGCCTAAGCACATCCTTGACAACAAAGTAACAACTGCAAATAACAAATCTAGACCTAATACCGGATATGTTAAGACTTATTTGCCTTTGGCTGGGTATGCAAAAGTGGTAACTAAATTCCTAAGTTCATTACTCGCTTAAAACAGCATGTGATCATGTTATTTTAACAAGTTACATGATTCATTTAAAACTACGTATAGATACATTTGGACTGCCTATATTACTTAAAGATCTCAAGATTACATTACTGATAATCAAAAACAAATGCCAGGGTTTTTGTTCCGAATTCCCTAAAAAACGCAAAGCTTAATGTTGGTTTTTGGGATAAAGATATCTAATTGCATTCTTTTATTAAATCTGTTTATGTGCCTTACATCACATGAAACATGGATCTCACCATGTGCAGAAGATGTTATTGACTCTGCAATATTACATGCTTATTTAATTTTCAAGCCAGAAGTAAACAGATACATAATTAGCACATGATGAGGCCCAAACTCTAAGAAGACTAATATCAATCAGACACATAATTAGCACGCCTAAGCAAGGTAAAGTATCAGTTGCACATAGAAACATACAAGAATTTAGCGTGCTAAATAATATGGCTAATGACAATTAGAACTTCTTGATAAATTCATGGATGTGTGCATTGACCTCCTCTGGCCTTTCTTGATTGATAAAGTGGGCTGCTCCTTCAATTACAACTGCATCTTGCAAATTTGGCACCGATTTCTTGAAACCACCACTGTGAATATATTCCTTTACACCTGGGATGCTATACGTGAGGTCCAGGTCGCCCACAATGAACTTTACAGGCACTTTGATCTGAAGTCCAGTCCATGGTCCTGTGAGCTCCCAGGATCTACAAGAAGAGAAAATTGTTAATGTTTTTATTGTTTCAAGCAAATAGATTCTCTCGTAGATGCTAATCTCAATATCAAAATTGTTGCCCAGAAATTTTTTTTGGTTTTGTTCAAAAGTCAATGGAGATAAAAATTCTTACTCATATGACTTATATACTACCCATATATATTGTACGTAATATACTGCTTTCAAAATCATACAAAAAAGAAGCATGAAATATACAGCTTAATAGCTCGATAATAATTCAATCCTCCAGTGAAGCCTGTCTTGTTAAATATGTTGGCATAATAGTTAATATTTTCTTCTGACAACCAAGAGGGCAAGGTCTCTGGAGTTTTAAGTAGACCACTAAATCCAGTTTCTTTAGGAATGCATGGAGGACTTGGATCGTTATTTGAAAGAAGATTCTTAAATAGCTGTGCAGTATCTATGCTAGCAAAATCCTTTTCGGCCTCTCCAGGTTCCTGCAGGAGAGAATTAAATAACTTCATGTAAGAATCAAGATGAGTTACATATAGAGAAGATTGAAAAAAAAAAAATAAAGATCTGAGAATCATGGCAATGACTCATGATTAGTATACTTTTAATAGAATTTAAAGACAAACAAATAAAGATAATTACAAGGAAAAATACACAATTCAATTCTAATTCTGGAATAAATTACAGAGTGTCCCAAAACTTTAATCTCTTAGAGAATGTCAAAATGATGAATTTATTAAACAATTAACCAAAAAGCCAAAAAAGAAAAAAAATTTCAATTAACCAATATTCTCAAACAGTATATCAATTTTCTAGTGTGATGATTAAGATTAAATCGATATTAAACCATTCTTTTAAGAGAGTTTTGACAATTTTTATTAAGCATAGTAGATATTAAAGAAAGTCAAGACTTTTAGAACCACAAAAGTGTATTTTATACACGATTTAAAAATCTCGTACGATCAAAGAACCAATAAAGGAAGTGGTTACTGATTTTATAGTTCAAACAGTGTTGAACTGATATTATATATAATTTAATTAATAATTTTTAAATTATAAAAATATAATGTGTTGTCAATTAGTTGTGTATATTTAACTTTGATAATGTTAATAGTTTTTTTTATAATTTTATTAATGTTAATACAATTTTTAGCACAACTTATAATTTAAATATTAAAAGCAATATACTATGTATGTTTACAAATATTGTTAAAACTCTAAAGATGCATCACACATACTAGACTCTATAAATTTTACCAAGAAAAAAAAGGAAAAGACCCGCCCCACTTAATAGTCACCCACTATTTGACTTTTTTGACATTTACTTCTTCCACCCATTATTATTCCACTCCCACTCCATCAGAATCCAATGATTCCAATTTGACAATTCCTCATCACCTTTCATTCGTCTCTCTCTACTTTGTCACTCTCTCTGCAAAGCCCGTTCATCTCTCTGCAACAAACAGTTCAAAGTTCAAACCAAAATACCTTCCTCCACCCTTCTCATGTTGCTTTTCTTACCTCCCCAAATTTTATTCAACCCACAAATCTCTGAAAGTTTCACCAAATCTCATTCACCACAGATCTAAGATTTCCCAAAATGAGGAAGAGAAATCCCTCAATCCCCTCGTACACTTGGACAAAGTAACTGCTGCATCAATTAGAGAGTAAAAGTGAATTACCTGAAACCTGCAAACGTAGTAATCATCACCAAACACAGCCCTAAATCCATCCACAGGATTTATAGTTGGGTTCCTAGGAAACCACACCACACTCGTGTTGACCAGTGCTTTGATTCGGTCAGGCCTGAACAAGCAAAAATTCCAGGCTATGATAGCTCCCCAGTCATGGCCAACCAAGAAGACCTGGTCGATACCCAGATGGTCAATAAGGCCAACAAGGTCACCGACGATGTGAAACACGGTGTAGGAGGCGGCGGAGGGCGGAGCATCAGTGTCACCATATCCACGGAGGTCAGGGGCAATGCAACGGTAGCCATGGGAAGAGAGGGAGAGAAGCTGGTGGCGCCATGAGTACCAAAGTTCAGGGAAGCCATGGACGAAGAGAATCACTGGACCTGTCCCTATTGACGCGACGTGCATGTTAATGCCATTTGTGGTTATGGTTGTGTGTTCTATCTTTTCCATCGATTTTCCACTCTCTAGTCTCTATGTGAGGCAGATAGTGTGGGTTGGGTGTTCCTTTTTTTTTTTTTTTTTTGCTTTGAGTTGGTGCCTCACTAGAAAAAGAGAAGGTGGTTTTTTTGGAGGCTTCAGTTCAGCCTATTTATCTAACTGATCTGGTTCCGGTTTGACTTTTTAAAAAGATTATAAGACAATAAAATAATGCGGATGCACTATCAACGTGCATAAGTTGATTTAGGATGGGTTTGGTTCAGCTTTTTGTAAAAGTGCATAATGAAAAAATGAAGTTTTGTTAAAAGTACATAATGAGAAAGTGGAGTTTCAAAAAGTTGAGTGTTTGGTAAAAGCTGTTAAAAAGTGCGTAATGAAAAAGCTGAGTGTTTGGCTAGCACTTATAAAAGTGGTAGTTTGAGGGATAAATTACCAAAAAAGACAATGTATATATAAGAGAATTTATTTCACACTTTTTTTTAAAATTTTTTTTTTATGTGAGTTTATTTCATACTTATTAAATCATCTATTTCATATACTACTTACTAAATAATAATAATAATAATAATAATAATATATAATTGGTATTATTTTAATAATGTTTGGGCAATTTTTCTTTTTTAGTGTCATAATTATTTGTTATTACTATTATTGACTTCTTATTAATATTAATTAAATCTAAATAATTTCCATTATCATGAAGCACAAAATAAAAATGTAAAAAGATGATAAAATATACACAAATAATCTAAGTTTAAATTGTACTACATTAAAATGTAAAAACATATAAAATACATATCAATAACCCAAGTTTAAATTGTACAACACAAAAATGTAAAAAAGATGATAAAATACATACCAATAACCCAAGTTTAAATTGTACTACATAATATTATAAAAAAAAAAAAAGACAACTACTAATTATTATCCCCCCAAATGGAATTAGCAATGGAATCACGAAGAACCACCATTGCAGGGTCTGTTAAAGATCCTGAGTTCTGCTCATAACTGCTATTTGCTTCACCATTATGTTCTCTTCTAGAAATTGAATCTCGATTGGCGTTTATGAAGCCCTTATCATCCCTATCATTTAGTCTAACAAAATTATGAAGAGCCATAGTAGCAAATACAATAAGTATTTGGATATGGAATGGAAAAGATGGCATGTTTTTGATAATTCTCAATTTATTCTTCCACACACCAAAAGTGCGCTTAATCGTACATCGAAGAGATGAGTGAGCATGATTAAAATTTTCATGTCTAGTTCTAGGGCTTCCACCTCTCCTTCGAAAGTCTTGAAGATGGTATGCTATTCCCTTGTATGGTGCCAAATAGCCTTTCATCATTGGGTATCCAAAATCAACTACATAATATTTCCCTAGAAAAAAAAATTCAATTGTATTAACACACTCATACAATATGTCATTATAATGAACAATTGATTAACCAATTACAAACTTGGTGGTGGGTGCGGAAAGTTGTTACTCTGTTTACGAATAGTATCAAGAAAAATGTGAGTGTCGTGTGCTGCACCTTCCCATCCAGGCAAAACAAATGTGAATAACATATCAAAGTCACATGCAGCCATCACATTTTGGGTTGGATATCCCTTTCTTCCAAAGTATGGAATGGACTTCTCAGTAGGTACAACCGCTGTCACATGTGTGCCATCAATCGCACCGATGCAATCCTAATAAAAACATTAATAGTTTTCAGTTCCACATGCATTGTATTATCTTATAGACAATAACACTTATTCAAATATACAGTAGTACACATACTTTGAAATGTGGCCAATAAATTGGATGGTCTTGTATTTTGGTTGGAACTTCACTAAAAGTTGGATCCGAAGGCTTTACATATGCAGCTGCAAAGCGAGCACCCAACAGAGTGATCATTTTCTCAAAATGTTTACTTATGGTTTCACCCAAATGCTGAAATATTTCTTGAACCATTCGGTTACATGTTCCATGACCAAGTATCAGTAAACAGATTGCCACTGACTCTTCTAACCTTATATTCCTTGAATGTTGAAGTTCAAAGTCACGTTGTAAAACTTGACACAAATTAAGAAACATTTCCTCTTTCATTCTAAACATGTTGTAACACAATTTCTCATTACCTTCCATACAACGTCTCACCCAAGCCCACCCTGTTTGTTCAGAATCATAACAAGGAGTCTTATTAATGTACTTATTGAAATATGTCACAACTGCTTCACAGGTAATTGCCACAAGCTGGTAAAACTCCTCATTAGAATCGTCGTTACTATCATCATCATCAGAATCACTGTCATTGTCATCATCACTGTCACTACTCTCACCACCATCATCATCATCATTGTTATCACCATCATCATCATCATTGTTATCACCATCATTATTATTGTCAGCATTATTATAATCACCACCATCATGATAATCACAATAATTTCTGTAATCCTCATCCATTAATAGTTCCATTAAATTGTCACTCTCATGAGTACCATTATAATCATCCATATTGGTTTAGGCTACACAACAAAGTAACAAATAATCAACCATTGCTAATACTTAATATAAATCAACATAATAATCAACAAAGTAACAAAGGTGTAACAGTTGACTAGAAACACGTTGCATACCAACACAATTCAGAACATCAAGTACATAACACTGTAACAGTTGCTTCAAATGTGTTTACATTACACATATATTAGTCCAAAGCTAATTCTAAATATTACATAACTTAGTTTAAAGTTAATACAACATAGCTAATACAACATAAAGCTAATATTAGTCGTAAGCTAATACAACATAGAGTTAATATTAGTCCTAAACTAATACAAAGTACCACATAAGGTTGGTCACTTCTTTTGGTTCAAACAAATCATTCCTTGTAGCCACTCCAGCTGTGACTTTGGCTCCTTGAAAGTTAGGAACATTAGTAAGATAAAGGAAGCTTGAACCACGAACTTACTATTCATTCCAGGAAGTGCTCTCACAATCGTCATGACATTATCAATTGAACTTGGTAACTCTCGAGAAGTACCTTCAGACTTATTCTGACATAAAGTTATTAATTGACTAATACGATTGTCCAACATTGTAGCTCCTCCTATCTTCTTCTTTTTCTTCTGTGAGGGTATTGATTCACTAGTTCGCTTTTGTCCTGAACTACGTGATTGACTAGTATGTCCTTGTTGCAAACTATCAATGTCTAAACTCATGTCACATTGATCATTCTTAAATTCGGAGCTACCATCTGAATCACCAGCACCCTCTTGTGGCATTGTTGGAGGGAGTGTATTTGAAGAAGGGGTCCATGCAGCTACTCCAGTTGCTGCAA
The DNA here is from genome assembly GCF_932294415.1 of Quercus robur. Classification (NCBI taxonomy): domain Eukaryota; kingdom Viridiplantae; phylum Streptophyta; class Magnoliopsida; order Fagales; family Fagaceae; genus Quercus; species Quercus robur. The sequence continues at coordinate 14,286,877 of NC_065545.1, read as the reverse complement.
CATCCCTAAACATTATATCAAGTTGTTCTAGATTCTGTAGACCTTTCTCTCGAAATTTTTTAGCTTTGGGTAATTCCTACAAAATGTAATTGTAATTTCACTCATATAACAATAATATAAAAAAACTATCTCCAACTAACTACATATTAATAAAATACTCAACTCACCTTCAACTTTCAGTCCCACCAATCATTAGTAGCATGAATCGTTCCCTTCACTGCATCCCAACCTAAACCTATGTCAAGATTCCTCAATTGTTCCCACACTCTCCAATCACCTTTTAATACATCCCACCTACTTTTTAATTGGTCCCTATCATAATTTTGACCGGTCTCATCACAAAATTTGGTCACTAGATTGGTCCAACCTTCGGTACTAAAGGCAGCACCTCTATTTCTATTCGCGAGTTGAATCTATTCCACACAAAGGTTACAAAAAATAGTTGTCCAGCTTGAATTATTATCCCATAATGCTCTAGCCTTTTTTGCCTCGGGGTTGGAAGTTGTGTTTTTTACCCATCTATAAAGTTAACCAGTGAGGTTGAAGCATATTAGCAAAACCATAAAAACAAGCCAATGAGTAGTTACAATAGAAAAAGGCTTTTCAGAAATAACTGAACATTCCCGGAAATAACAACAAAATCTAAACAAAAATAAGTAGACGGTACTCAATAATTTCCCCAAATCTCTCAATACACATTGTCATCCACAGGCAAAAACAACTAAACAATCCTCCTGCCTATATACAGTACAAAAACACTGCAATACTATTAATATTTGAAACCTCCACCTTCTCTCTAGTCCCTATTGATGTTATAATTTGATTAACTAGTAGTGCAGAAACTAATATTGAACAAAATCAAGCAAACAAAAAAACTAATCATTATTAAACTTTGTCTCTACAATCCTAACCAATCACAGCCACTGTTTGGTTGCTGAGAAACACTAGAACAGGGCCAAGGACACATTTTCTTAGCAAAAGTATCTAGTTTAGAGCTAGAATTGCGAACCTAGAATTGCGAAACTAGCAAAAGCAGCCACATACATGATGAACTCTTGTACTCAAGCACCATGACAAATAGCAACACACTTAGAGAGCCATAAAACTTGAAAAATAAGAAAACTATGGAAATTCAGGTTATGACAGACTAGAAAAGATAAATTAATAGATCTTATAAACTTCAGGGCTCATACAAAATGCAAATTCCAAACATAAATTGTTGACAAGCTAAGGAGAAAAAATATATGAAAAGACTGTAAAGAGCTCAATCCTAGATGGCTGGCTTCACTATTTATTCATGTTAGTAACAAAATAAAGTTACATGATTGCCTTTCCTTGCATATAACACCCAACATTGTCCAAATAGATCCACCTATTATTAAATAAGTATAGGCAGCTTTATTCATGATACTGCCCCTGGTAAAAAAGGGTCATGGTGCATGTTAGTAACAAAATAAAGTTACATGATTGCCATTCCTTACTTATAACACCCAAAAATATCCAAAAAGATCCACTGAGTATTAAATAATTTTAGGCAGCTTCATTCATGATACTGCCCCCAGTAAAAAAGGGTCATGGTGCACATTCTAAACCTTAATAACAAAAACCACTGGAACTTCAACTGCAACAAAAGCAACCCTTGCAATACAGCAATTAGCCTAAGAGTCATCCAAGCACGCATCCATATCATACAGTTCAAAGCAGTGCTGCTTTGCTATAACACATAAAACAAATCCAAGCATAACTTTCAAAACATTTCTTAAGAGTGAATCACTTAAGTCTGTGCAAGGATGCAGCATATCAAACTAGGTTCGCAATTCTAGCTCTAAACTAAACAATCACAACCTTAGTTTTTTACATCAAAAGTATCTAGTTTCCTAAACAGATAGGCTTATACATAAATTATACTATAATAGCTAAGATAATTTTCACAATGATGATGGAAAAACTGAAGCTTTCAACGATAATTTTCTCCGGGAGAGTGAGATAAAACAAAGGGAACATAATTGAAACTCATCAAGGAAAATAACATGAAAAGAAAGGAGTGGCAAAAGCAGCTCAATCCCTATAAAGGGTCAAATTTGTTTCGATGTAAAATGTTTTCTGCCGGAAAATATTTTCAACTGAAAACATTTTCAAGAAAAAAAAAATTCCAGTGTTTGGCTGTGTTCAAAAAAATCCACATAGCTAATCTCACAAATATAACATAATGAAGAGAAAATCCACAATACCAGCCTCTAAGAGAGTATAAAATACACAATACCAACATCAATTTCACAACAATCCAACTAACACCATATCCAATTGATCACAACAGAAAACAAAATCTCATATTAATTTCAATATTATTGAAAATTTTTACAACCATTATTTTCCAAATCTAAAATACAAACTTTCAGGAATTTAGAAAGAGAGAGGGAGAGAGAGAGACTTACCGATCGGTGACGGAGGCGGCGGTTGTGGTTGTTTGGGGAGATCAGTGTTGGTACCTGGTGGTTTTTGGTAGCAGATCAGTGTTGCTTGGTGTTTTGTTGATTAAATCTCTACCTTCAAAACGTATTTGGCATTAACAAATAAACATAGTACTTGCAACGTGACTGATCATGTAATATTATTGCAGACAATGGCCTACATAGAGAACAGAGAAATTCAAAACCCAGACTCAAATAACTGAGAAATCAAAACCCAGACTCAAATAACTGAGAAATCAAAACCCAGATCCATGAGAAATCAACCAAAGAACAGAGAAATCAAAACCAACTTAGACCCATGAGAATCAACCCAGGTTCGGTCCAAATCAAAACAACCCATACTCATGAGAAATCAACCTAAAGAACAGAGAAATTATAACCAACCCATACCCATGAGAAATCAACCCAAAAAACAGAGAAATTATAACCAACCCATACCCATGAGAAATCAACCCAAAGAACACACAGAAAAATCATTACCCATAACACAAACCACAATCCAAAACTACAGAAATAGCGATACCCAAACCCATGAGTTTTGAATACCCAAAACACGCAGAAATAGCGATACCCAAACCCACGGGTTTTGAATACCCAAAACACGCAGAAATAGCGATACCCAAAACTACAGAAATAGCGATACCCAAGATATATGAGACCAAAAGAGATAGAACACTAAAAACAAAAATAGCGATACCCAAACCCACGGCCAAACAACCATAAACATGCAGAAAGACAGAAAGAAAGAAGAAGAAGAGGAAGAAGAAAAGAAAGACGAAGAAAGACAGAGCAGAGAGACTTACGGAGAGGGTAGAGCAGAGCAGAGAGAAGAGATGGGAGGCGTCTTGCAAAGGGAAAGCAGAGAGATGAGATGAGGGGCGTGAGGTTAGGCGTTGAGAGAACTGATTAATTTCATGGGTATTTCCGTAATTCCATCATCAGCAACGGTAACCCATCAAATGCGCAGTGCGTGTTTTCATTTATGGACCCTCAGAGGTCCATAAATTTTTCCGCGTTTAGTCCGCGTTTTTAACCAAATGCAATTTTAGGCTTAACCAAACGCAATTTTAGGCCTAGCTTTTTTCAAAAAGTCCTTTTTGGGCTCAAAACATGGAAACAAACGGGCACTTGGTCAGGTTAGGACGTGGAGATTATAAGACAAAATAATAATGCCATTGCATTAAGAATGCATAAGTTGCTCTGTGAGCTTCTACTAGGTTGTAGAATAGTGCGTCCTTACGTGTAGGTGCTTCTGTCCCTTAGGATAACAAGTTGTCCTTAAGGTTAGTGGTTTTTTTCTTTCGGGGTTTAGGGAAACAGTGAAATCATGGATGATCTTACAAACCATTGTAAAGGTTTGTTGATTTCTGACAGAGAAGGGCCAACTTTTGATCTTGAGGAGGAATTGGCTACGCCAGAATTTATCATCGTTGGCAAATTCTACACAAGAAGGGCTCTGAATATGGAAGCAATTGCTTTGACTTTTATGCCATTGTGGAGATCAAAGAATGGCTTCAAAGTCAAAAATATGGGCAATCACATAGTCCTCTTCACATTCGACAATAAGCATGAAGTGGATACCATTCTCTCAAATGAACCTTGGAGCTTTGACAAGCACCTTTTGGTGCTGCAACACTATGACAAGGATGTGCCAATTGAGGATTTGAAATTCAGTAGTACAGCGTTTTGGGTGCAGGTACATGACATCCCAGTGAGATTCATGAATTCAAAGGTGGCGGAAGGAATTTGTAGTACTGTTGGCACGGTCATCCAGAAGTCTGAGATGGAGATGAATGGAGGGAGTTTTATGAGGGTAAGAGTCAGCGTGGATGTCACTCGTCCATTAAGTCGAGGAAGAATGGTGTTAGTTGGACAAGGCAAAGAAAAGTGGGTCTCTTTCAAGTATGAGCGCCTACCCAATATTTGCTACTGGTGCGGTTGTCTTAACCATGACAACAGGGATTGCAAGGTGTGGCTTGATAGTGAAGGCTCCCTAAAAGTTGAAGAACAGCAATTTGGACCTTGGCTTTGCGCTCCACCTGTGAGTCGTATACAAAAAAATGTAATCTCAGTGCTCGGTTTTTTTCATAAAAAGAAAGGAAGCTCAACCACTCAAAGAGCTCCGTATCAGCCAAGGCAAGCTCCGGCAAAGTCCACGACGTCCTTTGCAGCTCAAGCGACACCTGGTGATGTGGATCAGAACAACATGGAGCAGTCATTGGATCAATTACGGGGATTGGTTACAGTTGTTTCAATTAATTCACCTATGGTTTTGGAGCAGAATAATCAACAGGTAGAGCTGTTGGAGAATCAATTAGAGAGAGAGAAAGGTGATTTAAAGAATATTGAAGTGCCACCTGTAGAGATACGGTCTGCCAGCCCACTAGCAATTAGTTCGCATTTATTCTCTCCCAAAAAGTCAGCCAATCACGTTTTTGAATCAAAAGAACCGGTGCACAAGGATGCTTTCCTTTTTGAGCTTGCTGAAATTGATGAGGGGCTATCAAAATTAAAGGCCGGGCCACACAAAGTTAATGATTCATTGATTGCTAAAATTCCTATCAATGCGCACGTGACCAGTGAGGAAGGAAAGGAGGCGGCTAGGGTTTCTCAAGTCCTAGAGGTTGTCAACCATGTAAACTCACGTGCAGCAACAACTGAAACACAGAGTGCTCAATCTCCATGACAACAAGGGTCATGGAAAAGGTTGAACAAGGCAGATTTACCCAGCAAGACGGATAGAAATACAAGCACGGTTGAGTTTGTGCTATCAACCAAAAGAGTTTATGAGGAGCTCTCCCATCCCAATGGTTTACCAAGAAAAAAACATGCGGTTTCTGTTGTGATTAATTCTTCTAAGTTGGTGGAGGTTGATGCTCAACCCTGCCCAACACAATGAGTCTCTTAGTCTGGAACTGTCGTGGGCTTGGGAACCCACATATAGTGAGGGAGCTTGGAGATTACACTCGGGCAAAAGATCCTGCTGTTGTGTTTTTAGCCGAGACATGGACAGACGATGCAAGGTTAGATCAAGTGTTATGCAATTTTGATTTTAGAAATAAATGGTCAGTACCTAGTGGCTATAGAGGCGGTGGTTTGGTTTTGTTGTGGAAGGAAGATATTTGAGTCATAGTGGAAGATTCATCAAAGTATTGTATTGATGCACTTGTTGAGAAAAAGACACCTCAAGAATGGCGTTTCACAGGTTTCTACGGCGAACCAGTGACACATAGAAGGCATGAGGCATGGACAAAGCTTTGAACCCTAAATGATAAGCCGCACATTCCTTGGTTGTGTGCAGGAGACGATAACAAAATTACAAGACAAGAAGAAAAGAGAGGAGGAGTAAACCGTGAAAATAGTCAAATGCAAGCTTTCTGGGATGTTATAGATGAATGTGGTTTTATGGATTTGGGTTTTATTGGCCCATATTTCACTTGGAGTAGACATTATAGCGATGGACACTCGATTTGGGAGAGACTAGACCATGGATTAGCAACCAATCCATGGTTCTTGAGGTTTCCGGGCACTTGAGTTCACCATTTACCTTGTCTTTCCTTGGATCATTGCCCATTCTTTATCAACCCTACAGGAATAGAAACTCCATCCTATAAAAAACCCTTTAGGTTTGAGGAGATGTGGCTATCTGATAGTAGGTGTGGTAAGGTGGTTGAAGTAGCATGGAGGTCATGTGTATCACTAGATCCAAATACGGAAATCCTTGGAAAAATAGAAAAGTGCGGCAAAGATTTATCATGGTGGAATTATAATGTCTTTGGTAATATGAGGAGGGAGCTAAAAAAGAAGAGGGACATGCTAGTTGAAGAGGAAGCAGAGGCATTGAGAACTGGAAGCAATGTATGGATCAAAGAATTGCAAAGAGAGATAAATGAGTTGCTGGATCGAGAAACAAGGATGTGGAATCAACGCTCTCGTATTCTTTGGCTAAAAAATGGAGATGGAAATACAAAATTTTTCCACAACCGTGCCTCCCATCGGTATAGGAAAAATGTGATTATGGGAATAAATGATAGCCATGGAGTATGGAGGGAAGGGCCGAATGATGTAGCAGTTATCCTCATCCATTACTATAGTGAACTGTTCACTACCTCAAGGTCGCCCACTCACCATGAAGCTCTAAACCACATTCCTCAAGTGGTCACCGATGACATGAACCAAGAATTGACAAGCAGATTTGAGGAATGGGAAGTAATCCAAGCTTTGAAACAAATGGCACCAATGAAGGCACCTGGACTAGATGGAATGGCCCCTTTGTTTTTTCAGCATTTCTGGCCTATGATTGAAGGTGATGTTACTCACTCGGTGCTATCTTGGCTAAATCCAGGTACTATCCCACACCCACTGAATCATACCTTAATTACTCTAATCCCAAAAAAGAAAAACCCAAGCTTAGTGTCAGATTATCGCCCTATTAGTTTATGCAATGTGCTTTACAAAATTTTTGCAAAAGTCTTAGCCAATAGACTAAAAATATTCCTCAATTCAGTTATAAATGAAAACCAATCAGCTTTTGCAAAAGGCTGCCTCATATAAGATAATATCCTTATTGCCTTCGAAACTTTACACTGCATGAAAAATTATAATTCGGGTGCATCGGGTTTTATGGCTTTGAAGTTTGACATGAGTAAAACTTACGATAGGGTTGAATGGGTGTTTTTAGAAAATGTGATGAGGAAGATGGGTTTTTTTTTTATGAAAAATAGATTGGGTTAATTATGGTGTGTGTGCGATTTGTCACCTACTCTATACTAGTGAATAGAGAACCAAAGGGTTTGATTCACCCATCAAGAGGCCTTAGACAAGGAGATCCCCTCTCTCCTTTTCTCTTCCTCCTATGCAGCGAGGGCCTTCATGACCTTATAAATAGGGCAACAAGTAATGGTGACATCCATGGATTCAATTTGTGCAAAAGAGGACCCAAACGAACCCAAACTAACCTACTTGTTTTTTTGCAGATGATAGCCTTCTTTTTTATAGGGCCAATTCTAAAGAATGCAGCAAAGTGTTGGAACTTCTATCATTGTATGAAGAAGTCTTTGGTCAAAAGTTAAATAGGGAGAAGACAACATTATTCTTTAGCAAAGCAGTTACTGAAGCAAACCGCCAAATCATCAAAGGCATTTTGGGGGTCCGTGAAATCCACCACTATGAAAAATACTTGGGGTTGCCATCTTTGACCGGAAGAGGAAAGAAAGCAAGTTTCAACTATCTTAAAGAGAGAGTGTGGAGGAAGTTGCAAGGATGGTAAGGAAAACTCCTTTCCCAAGCCGGAAGGGAGGTGCTTATTAAGGCGGTCATCCAAGCCATACCTACGTATGCAATGGGTTTCTTCAAATTACCTTTGGGGTTGTGCAATGAAATTGGGGTGATGGTTAGGAAGTTTTGGTGGGGACAACAAGGGGAGAAACGAAAGATTCATTGGCTAAAATGGGAAGAGTTGACAAAAGCCAAAAGGGAGGGCGGTATGGGATTTCGTGATTTAGCCTTTCACAATGACTCCCTCTTGGCTAAACAAGCTTGGAGGTTGATGGAGGATAAAAACTCCCTACTCTACAAGGTCTTCAAATCTCAATTCTTTCCAAATTGCACAATAATGAAGGCAGCAGAATCTAGTCAAGGTTCATATGCTTGGAAAAGCATACTCCAAGGATGAGATGTGATCAAACGGGGGGCATGTTGGAGAATAGGTGATGGGCAAAAAGTTAAGGTGTGGCATCATGCATGGTTACCATCTGAACCACCTGCCAGAATTTTATCACCTGTTCTAGAAGGATGGGAGGAAGCCACGGTTGACAAACTCATCAATGAAGACTCTAGGACTTGGGATGAAGATGTTATTAATGGCCTTTTTGTTCCTGAGGAAGCTGATCTCATAAAATCAATTTCGCTTTCAAGATTTCCTACTGAAGATAGACTGTTTTGGCTGTGGACTCAAACAGGGAAATATAATTGCAAATTTGGTTACAGATTTTTGAAGTGTGAGGCTGAATTTTCAGGGGTGGTGGAAGCACAGGTGGAGGACAGAAAATTCTGGCACAGTATATGGGATTTGAGAGTTCCAAATAAGATAAAAAGCTTTATGTGGAGAGCTTGCCGTGAGTCAATCCCCATGAAAGCAAACTTGAAACGGCGTCACATTACGGAAAATGGCCGGTGCGAACGATGTTTGATGGAGGAGGAAACAACATTACACACACTGTGGTCTTGCAGCAAGATCAGGTCGGCTTGGACGTCTTCGGAGTGGAATGGCTGCCAAAATTTAAGCCCCTTAGATTTCAAGGAGCTATTATCGTGGATACTCAACAACCATGGCAACCCGGAATTCTTTGTGATGATGACATGGGGCTTGTGGCATCAACGGAACCAGGTTCGGCTTAACAAACCTTGTTGTCCATCGGACCTGATCGAAGTCCAGGCGAAGGAAAAACTTAATGAATACAGTGCCACAATTCCAGCCAAACCAGCAACCATGCCATGACAGAGAACGAAGTGGAAGCCACCTGATGTGAGATGTTTCAAAATAAATTTTGACGGTGCGATTTTCAGGCAGGAAAACAAGAGTGGGATTGGGGTGGTTGTTCGTGATCACATAGGAGTTGTTATTGCCTTTCTAGCTTAATTCATTGCACCAGCATTACAGCCCATCGAGATTGAAGCAATAGCAGCTGCACGAGCTCTGGAGTTTGGAGAGGAAATAGGCATTACAAAGGCAGTACTTGAAGGTGATTCAAAACTGATAATAAACTCACTTAAGGGAGGTGGTCAGTCAATAGCTTCAGTGGAGCCTCTACTTCAGGGTGCCATGGTTTTTTCAAATTGTTATTCAAAATTGCTATACTCTCATTATAGAAGAGAAGGCAATAGATTAGCACATAGTCTAGCAAGATTTTCTATTAATGTCTTAAGCTATGTAGTTTGGATGGAGGGAGTCCCCGATCCATTATTCACAGTTGTTCAACAAGATGTAGCCAATTTGGCAAACTAATTTCAATAAAGTATCAAGTTGTTTCTCCAAAAAAAAAAAAAAAAAAAAAAAAGAATACATTGAGACACAGATTGGACAGTCTGTATCTCAATGTGTCCAGTGTATTAATGTATTGGACACAAATTGAGTCCTTACATTGTTGATATATTGTTCTTAATTCATTCTTCTAATTTTTTTTTGGGTGCTAAATAACCTCTTTATTAAACAAAGAACAAAAAGAATACAAAAAAAAGGAGAGAGCTTGTCACTATCTTTGTCAATCACCTGAGTTATCAAGTTAGAAAGACCCTTAAAGATTGTCCAATTTACCAGAGCAGCCCATTTGGCCCAAAGGATAGGAGAATTAGCCTCCCTTTGTACAAAAGAAAAAGATTGTCATAACTTGATAAGAAAGTATGCATCCTGTCACACTCAGAACTCAACTTGAAAGCTCAGTCTGAACTATAATTAGACCAGTTAATCATTGGCAACTTAGAGACAGGAGCAAAACTAATTGATTTTTAACTGATATAGACAAAAAATGTAGGAGAATATATCAAACCAAGCCAAGCAAGCACGCCCTGGGTCAGCAACAAGGAGCATCCACAATGACTCATGCCATTCTATCATATTTTACCATCTTAAAAAGCCATTTTATCAATTATACAATACCATTTTATAATACACCCAACATCCCAACTTTTATTTTACCATACTACACATTAAAATAATATAAAAATAATTCTCACTTCTCTCTCTGATCTCTATTTCTCTTCCTCTATCAACCACCACCCACCACCACCACCACCACCACTGTCCAGTTTCTCAGTCACACCACCCACCTTCGCTGAGCAAAATCCAAAATCAAAATAAAAAATCCATAGCAAATCACTTGCCGATCTTCGATCCAAGTCAAAATCAAAATTAGAAACCCACCACCGACCCACGTTGCCGTTGCACCACCTGACACATGCCCACATCAGTCACAAACCCACCACTGCCAGAAACCCACACAACATGCCGATCTCTACCGCTAGAAGCCCAAATCACTCACCGACGGCTTATGCCATTCTATCCTATTTTACCATCTTAAAAATCCATTTTATCAATTATACAATATCATTTTATAATACACTCAGCATCCCAACTTTTATTTTACCATACTACACATTAAAATAATATAAAAATATTTCTCACTTCTTTCTCTTATCTCTATTTCTCTTCCTCTATCAACCTCCCACCACCACTTCCACCGTCCAGCTTCTCAGTCACACCACTTACCTCCGCTGAGCAAAATCCAAAATCAAAATCAAAATCCAAAATCCATAGCAAATCACTTGCCGATCTCCAATCCAAATCAAAATCAAAATCAGAAACCCACCACCGACCCACGTTGCCGTTGCCGCTGTTGCACCACCTGACCCATGCCCACATCACTCACAAACCCACCATCGCCAGAAACCCACACAACATACCAATCTCCACCGCTAGAAACCCAAATCACTCGCTAATCTCCATCGCCAGAAACCATAAAAAATACCTAGAAATGAGAGACTGACTGAGAGAGAAGAGCCTCAGATTAAAGGGATTTAGAGATGAGTGGATGAATTGGCAGCGATGGCGAGAGAGAGAGGGGATGAGTGTTAGGAATGCTATAAGCATATGGATAATAATTGTTGTATTGAGATTTAGTTAGTTAGTTAGTTACAATTCCAAGCATGTTAATCACATTTAGCACATGTTGGAATTATTAATACACATGGGAAATAATAAAACCTAGTTAGTTAGTTAGTTACAATTCCAAGCATGTTAATCACATTTAGCACATGTTGGAATTATTAATGCACATGGGGAATAATAGAACCATTAGGATGAGGCCATGTGGACCAATGAGATTAGAGCTAGTCTCCTATAAATACATGATTGTAATCCAATATGAGAAATCAATGAAGAATAAACCAATTTGTTAGTGCATTTCTCTCTCTTAATCTCTCTCTTTCTCTATGGAGGGTGACTACCTCGAATTAAGTCAATTTCCCTACAATCCCCATCCATTCCCCTATAATTCCCATCAATCTCCATTAGGAACCACCGGGTTCCTAACAAATGGTATCAGAGCCGTTGATCCAGAGACGAGCAATTGTGATGAAAGAAAACTTTTGAAAGAATTACAAGGAATGTTGAACAAAGCCTTAGAAGAAGTTAAGGATATTTCAAAGAAGATGAAGGCCTTGGATGAATCTAACATGGCCATGAAGGAGGAGCTCTCAAGATTGCAAGAGGGTCTCGAGAACATGACGGAAGAGGAGTTACAATCTCTTGATTCAATGAAACTTGAAGAACAAATCAAGTTCCAAGAATCTACTACTGTTGTTGCAAGCCGAGATGTTGATTTTTGTGTCAAAGTGGATGATGATATACAAGTACATGCTGCCCTTGAAGTTCAGTCGAAAGAATCAACAAAGAAGGTGATGATGATCTTCCAAGAACCCATTCTTGATGCACCAATGGAGGCTTCCATTCAAGAGTCTATGATTCAAGAATTGGCAATCCAAGTGTCGGTGATCCAAGAATCCAAGATACAAGCTCCAAGAATTCTAATGGTTCTAGAATCAAATGAGGTCTTGAGGATACTAGAACATTTCAAGGTTCAAAGAACCAATGAGACCTTGAAGATTGAAGAACCATTGAAGGCTCAAGAATTTGAGCAAAGTTTGAAGATCTACGAAGAAGAAACCTTCATGTGCACCGGACCGCTTGTCAAAGAGAAATGCATGAATATGGTGATCAAAATGTCACTACGGTATTGGTCCATTGGAAGATCTCCTTTGATGAAGATGCTATTTCACAACAACACCTTGTGGGCAAGGTGTTTTCAAGGGGAGGGAAATGTTAGGAATGCTATAAGCATATGGATAATAATTGTTGTATTGAGATTTAGTTAATTAGTTAGTTAGTTAGTTAGTTAGTTAGTTACAATTCCAAGCATGTTAATCACATTTAGCACATGTTGGAATTATTAATGCACATGGGGAATAATAGAACCAATAGGATAAGGCCATGTGAGCCAATGAGATTAGAGCTAGTCTCCTATAAATACATGATTGTAATTCAACATTAGATATGAATGAAGAATAAACCAATTTGTTAGTGCATTTCTCTCTCTTAATATCTCTCTTTCTCTATGGAGGGTGACTACCTCGAATTAAGTCAATTTCCCTACAATCCCCATCCATTCCCCTATAATTCTCATCAATCTCCATTAGGAACCACTGGGTTCCTAACAATGAGAGAGAAGAGAGAGGCTTGGTGTGAGAAAGAGTTTCAGTGATGGAGAGAGAGATGAGAGACCGTGGAGAGAGAGAATTGATATTTACAAATAAAATATTAATATATTTTTTACAATTGAGCTATAGTGTGATTCTACATTTAGAATCACATTGTAGCACAATTGCAAATTTTTTTGCAATACTTAAACTTTACAAGTTCCGCTAGAGTGGGTCTTTTGGACTTCAATAGTAAAATGGGCTTACATATACCATTTAGCATTTCCGCTGCGGATGCTTAAGGAATTGCATTGTAAATTTGGGCTTATTAAATAATATAGGGCTGCTATGATTGGTTTATCGTAAAGTTGCCTAGGTGTTAAAAAAAAAAAAAAAAAAGAAAGAAGAAAGAAGAAGCAAAGTTGCCTAGGGGATGTCAACCAAGGGGCACAATCAATGCACAAGAGATGAGCTTCTTATTTAAAACTAAATGAGTAAAAAAAACAGTGTGCTCAATGCTCTATAAAAAAAGAAAGAAAGACTAGCTTAGCAAGGGCATTAGTGTCATTTTATTTATTTAAACACCTTACATGCACCCTGGTGCTTCTCTAGCAGTAATGCTTCTCATCGGTGATAACCTGTCATTTACAGTAAGCCACCCTAAAAGAAACCAATAAACCAAGTAATTTATGTTATATCTCTAGAAATGTTTGCAACATTTCTTATGTATTCATGTGTAAGTATGGATTGTCCTTGGAGATGCCCATGCTGTCTATATAAGGATTCATTCAATACTGGTAGGGTTCCAAATGGAGTTTTGTATCTTCACATTTCTGATTTTCAGGGATGTCTACAGGTTCTGCAATTTTCTTTGTTGAAGAAATAAAAAGCCAAAGCACTCCAAAACCGGGTTTAAGTTCGACGAGTAATGTTGGTGTCACATAAATGACATAACTTGTGCCACAACTCGCTTATATAATGAGTTATGAGTAGTAGAGGTGTGTTCCCCCATATGGACCCATTATCACACCTTTATTACTCACATCTCGCCACGTGGGCGATTTGTAACATAAGTTGTATCATTTTATGTGGCACAAGCATTACTCATATATGACATGTCTGGGACAATCCTGCGTGCCTGTTCTTAGTGTCCGTTTGGTTTGGACGTTTTACTGCGTTTAGCGTTTGCGTTTTGGGCATGGGACCCACGCTACAGTAAACGTGTCCTTCTTCCTTCTCCTTTTTTTTTTCACGCGTTTCAGAGTGATGCGGCTACTGTTCATGCACTGTTGCATGAATAGTAACCGCAAATGTTGACTTTCCACTGTGAACAGTGATCCGTGCACTTTTCACGGACCCACAAATTTCACTTTTCAGCAACTTTTTCATTATTAATGGGTCCCACGGCATTATTCATACATTTAAAAAATATTTTGCTACAGTGTTTTCAGTTTCAACAAAAATAAGTTCAATCCAAATAAACTCTTAGTGTGTCGGAAGGAAAAATATTATTATTTTTATTTATTTTAAAAAATTTCCTTTGGATTTAGTTATAGTCTTAAGATTTTGAAAGTAATTTCTTTCGAAAATTCAAAATAAACATAAAATATACTTATATATATATATATATATATCAATGAATTAATTGTCGTATCCCACCCTGTCATGTCCTAACTTTTCAAGTATCGCTGTGTTGTCGTGTCTCCGGTCCATGCATCATAGCTGAAGAATTTACCTTTCACTTGTTCCACATGTAGTTGCTGTAGGTTCTTTTGAGGAAGGTTTGGACAGAAACATGAAAGATGTAGTCATTTATTTATTTATTTTCATTTGTAACATGAAAGATGCAATTCTTGGTTTCTTCTAAATGTCTGACAGCTGGATGGTCCCCTTTGGTTTTGGTATCTAGAATTTGTGTAGGATTGCCCACGCATAGGGTTGCTGGGCAAGCTTAATAATTTTAGAACTTAAAGCTGAATTCAAACTATAATCTTATTGTATGCAATGGGCTGCACAGGGATCTCTTTTTCGCTGACAATTCTAAACATCTCTAGTCTGCAGTTGAAGGCTGAAAAATATTTCTATTCTGGAGTAAAATTTTATTTTTGTGTTTGTTGTATTGTTAGGCTAGTTTAAACTGAAAGAAAAAGGATCGAGGAAGGACATGATGGGTCTGTCTAAAATTTGTGAACTTGCCTTTTTGGATAAAATGTTGGGTGGGTTCTACTGGAAGCTCATAAAACTTCATCAGTCCAATCTTAAACAAATATAATGGATATGCTTATCAAAATTAACTTACACTGTCACGGATTCCATCTGTTAAAGTCAAGGCATTTCTTCTTTTTACGTTGGTAGTGATTACAAAGCATCTCATAATGGCCCAGTGAGATCTATCTTTGTTATTCCTTTTTAATCACAAATGATTGAGACCTGAACAACCAAAATTATCAAAAAGTAAAAGTGAATTACCTGAAACCTGCAAATGTAGTAATCATCACCAAGCAAAGCCCTGGATTCCTCCACTCTCTAATCTCTATGTGAGGCTGATAATGTGGGTTGGATGTTCCTTTTTTTTTTGGTTTGAGTTGGTGCCTCACTAGAAAATGAGAAGGATTTTTTTTTTTTTTTTTTTGGGTGGAGGCTCCAGTTGAGGCTATTTGTACTGATCTTGTTCCAGTTTGACTTCTTAAAATGATTATAACTTGATAAGAGAGTTTGCATCCTGTCACACTCGGAACTCAACTTGAAAGCTCAGTCTGGACGACAACTAGACCAATTAATAATTGGTAACTTAGAAACAGGAGCAAAACTAACTGATTCTTAACTGATAAAGACAAAAAATGTAGGAGAATATATCAAAGAATGCCAACCAAGCACGCACTGGATCAGCAACAGGGGGTGTAGCAAGGAATTGGATTATAAATTTGGGCGCATTAAATAATATAGGGCTGCTATATGTGCAATAATATACCAGGGAACATCCATATAATTTACTGAAACTTGTCCCTATATGTAAGGAAAATTTAAAGAAGTTTGGGAGCTTCAATGTAGCTTGCCCAACCCTTTTGACTTTAGAATAGAATTTTTATCACGTGTGATGCCTCCAACCCAATGCATTTTTCACAATTATTAAGTTGGCAAATTTTTATTTATTTTACATATCAATAATAATTTATCATCTCAATAATTATGAATAGTTTTTAAATATTGTAATACTAAAACATGATTCTTGAATAGTTTTAATATGAGATTATTCTAAATTATCTTTGAGTGGTGCAATCAACTCATTTTGGAATTACTTGATCTGTTGGTAGCTGATGTTGCCTAGATAATTAAGTGGAATCTGATGAGCAATTTTCTTTCAATTTAGAATTGCTCAGGCCAGTTGTACCTCAAAAACAATTTCTTTGCCAAGGGCCGGTGGGTATCATTTTATACAGTAGTAGCTCAATTAGTGTATTTTGATAAATATGAAACCGTAGAGCGTTCGAGGTATTTGATTGTTGCTTTGTAAAAGACATGGACTGAGAGGCAACTGAAACAGCCAATTGTGATCTATCTCTCGGTGTTATCTATTTATATTTTACTAGATTGGAGTTGTGTGTGTTTGTTTGTTTTGAAAGATAAATTTGTCTTTAATTATCCATAATCCCAATAAAAGGACATGCCTCAGATTTAAGCATTCTACACTTTTTCACCAGTCCGGCGGCACCGTGCCCGTTTCAAATAAATGGCAAGGCTTGTCACTTGTCAGTGAACAAGAATGTTTCTAATCAAACCCAAAATTCAGGAGACCCACACAAAATTTCCTCAAAGGTGGGATGTGAAACCACCATACTATTAAGTTTAAAATATAAATTTTTCTTATAATATAAAATAATTAATTTTTAATCAACATTTTTGAGTTACAATGCTAACTTGTCAAATTTTTTTTGAGAAGAAAGGATGAAAATCTACATGTGAGTGGGGCGTACACACACATTTTTAAAAGAGATATATTCACGGGAAATGGAGACATCTTAAATTTTCACAGAAACCCAGAAAATATAACAAAGGAATTGTATCTTCATAGCAAAAACGCAGATAAAAAAAATAAGAAATGAGAAAGATTCACAGCAAAAACCCAGAACAAAAAGGTGATGGTCCATTTAGGATGAACTCAACGGGCCTTGATGGGTCCAGGTAAAGCATCGACCCGTAATCCTTCCACTGCCAAGGGCGGGAGGTAGTCGCTGCTCTGTGAAACCAGCCTCACGCAGTTCCCTCCACTCTAGAAACCATGAGACCCAGAACCTTCGCTCAAGTCACATAGCTCAAACCCTTGGCTTGGAATGGGCAGGTCAACTAGTAGCCACCATGCACCCGACCTGTTGAGTTTAACCACAGTTCCCTCACCTTTATGCCCCTGCTCAGGTTACAAGCTCATGCTACTAGGCTCGGCAATTCAAGAAACGATTTGTGCCTATTATAAAGTACAGTTTTTTCTCTTTCTTGAGCGATGTGGGACTGATGTTTGTTATCATTTTTGGGTGCAAACTTCTCTCAATTAACACCCCCCCTCCATTTAAGTGATTAGTTTTGAGAAGTTCTAATCCTTGATATACATCAATTCTTTGTTTGATATCGCTGTAATTCAACAAAGTTTTTCATCATTTAGGTGGCTCAAATCGGATCACGCAGACCATCCATTAGTTCAATGATGAAAAAAACTGAGACATGGAAGAATTTTTTTGGGGGAGGGGGGTTGGAAATTTATCCATTATTGTGTAATTCCTGTCAATTTTGGATTAGAAGAAAAAGGAAATGATAGTAAAATTTCAATTACAATTAAAAAAGGAAACACAATAGTTCAAAATTTGTAACAAAACAATGTCCAAACCAGAATTTTAATTTCAAATATTATAAGAAGAAAACCCCATGTTTAGATATTTCCTTCCACATTACCTGAATGGCTTAAATTAGTTTTACAACAAAACAATATGCTAGATGAATAAATTTAAGTGGCAGCTACCCTTCTTCACATACTGCGTACTGCTAAGCTCTACAATTACAGCATTCCAAGTTTAGTTCCAATTACTTTAGAAGATCCAAAGAGGATTGTTACTTGTTACTTTGTTATAATCCAAATACATTTTTTTATTGGTACGTAAAGCATTGGGGTGGAAATCATCTACAATTTTATTGTATGTCAGAATTTTGCATTAATGCACTAGTCTAATTAAATAACAATAGATGCGAACACGCGTGTTGGACGTTATAATTTTTTTGAGGTGGTATCATTATTTATTTATTTATTTTTTACAATTTGGACTAATTTAATAATGAATAATGTATTTCATAATCATATTTTTATTTATATAGGAAAAATCATAAATCATAAATATAAATTTGAACAATCATATTTTTATTTATTACAGGAATAATCATAAATCATAAATACAAAATTTTGTCGTACCAAAATGAAACTAATACAATTTTTCTCAAAAATTCAAAAGGCAAGTTAACGAGAATATTCATTTTTTTAATAAAATTTATTTATAACATTTTATGAATCATCAAAAAGAATATAAAATTTGAAAATTATTCTTTTAGTTTTAAACAATTTTTCTCAAATCCTATTTTTTCTGCCCTAAAATCCAGAACATTGAAAAACGTGACTAAAAAAAATTAATAAAATTTAACAATGATTAATTGGACCAATTAGGAAAACAATTTGTTGTTGATAATCTATTAAAGTTATTTTCTTTATAGAAATTGCAATTTCGCCCACCCAAAACATATTATCACATAAAAATTTATTAGCAAAATCTAAGAATTAAATTTCTATATATGCATTGTTATAAAATAATAATAATTAAAATACAATTGCAAAAACTAAATTAAAATATGTCACCTGTAAGGACTAGATTTGAACTCCTAGCCCAAAAGGTATATGGACTTAGGCCCAAAAAATCCAAAACAATAAATTTGTAGAGAATGGGTTGGAAAACTGGGTTTTAATGAATTAATCAGCAAGTAAACAGATCTTGATGACAAAGAAAGGAAGATAACAAATTTGCACTAAGGAAAAATATCCTCGGCAATGTCCAAGGAGACTGGTTCCTATAAATTGCTTTTGAAGCTCTATTACAAGTTTGATTCCTAATTGCTATAATGTTTCCCTTCTTTTTTCCAATCTCCTCTCCATTGAGGGTCTCTTACATTATATAATCCCCTTTTGACGATCTTGATCTTACACTTATTGATCATCTAAGCCACTACTTGAGTGCTTGTCCCATCGGACACCCTCTCTGGCCCTCTGTGAGTTGGGATGGCCAAGGCAGCACTTTCAGGGGTCTTCTCCACATAAATGCAGCTAGAAAGTTAGCTACAAAGCATTCAATGCGGTGTCAGCAATTTTCCCTTAAATATTTTTGAGCTTCCCTCCCTCTTGTACGTTCATGATGATCGTCCCTATCACTGAAACTTCTTGGAAGGTCACCTTGAATACTATGATACACATCTGGTTCGTGCTTGGCTTATTTGAGGAGATATTCCTCCTCGATGTGCCTTCCCATTTGTAACTTACTCATGGAACTCTAAACTTAACACCCTCATCACTGTTTATTCTTCCTTAGACCGATCAGCGTCCTCGGACAAAGCCCAAGGCCCAATATATGATTTTGGGCCCTTATCCCTACATCACCCATCCGATTATTTTTGTTTGATTAACCTTTGCTTTTCTCTGAATAAATGACATTATAGAGTATTTTTAATACAACTATAAAGAATACTCTGTCTACTCCATAGGATTAAAAAAAATAAACAAAAATGATTAAAGCCTCATAGTTTAACATCTAAATTGATCACTATAAAAAATAAAATTCTAACATGCAAAACAATTAATTATTAACCGAAATCAAATCAAACCAATGTGATAAAGAAAAAGAACTCATGATAAAAAATTGGAATACCAAACTACCTAAATATGCATAAAAGTTTTTTTTTTTAGTAAACATTAATACTTATTAGAATACACACAAAAATACTATTATTAGTGTTTTAAATTGGATTTATAATACATTACATAACTATAGTATAACTACAAAAGGCCTAACCTTTGTAGTTATAGACTGGAATTTACCAAAAAGATTAAAAAAAAAAAGATTTGACAAGTAAATCAACAATAACAAAAAGATCGATTAGTAAAAAAAAAAAATGTGGTTGAAACAATAAAAAAATCCACCAAAAGAGAAACAAAATTGGAGAAAGAGAGAGAGTATTGACCTTTTTGTTGTGGACAACTTGGAAGGAATAGGAGAGAAAGGTGGAAATGAATAGTAAGAAGAAATTTATATGAAAATTAAGATGGAAGAGGAAGGGTGGAGGTTGATGAAAAGTTGAACAAAATAAAACTGTAGAATTTAAGAAGTTATAAAGGAAAATTTTTAAAAATCTAAAGAGAATCAAATGAAAATTAAAAAAAAAAAAAAAAACTTTATTGGAGGGGATGAAAGATTGAACTAAAAAGACAATAGTTGAAGAAGATGAAAAGTTGAACAAAGTAAGAATTGCAAAAAATAATATTGGAGTAATAATAATAAGAAGAAAAGATGCTAAAGATGTAGTGCATAAAGAGTTTTATAAAATTTATTACAAAACTTCCATTATTATATATAGTATAGATATGTATAGATATTGTTTTTGGTTTTTTATTCTTCATTGATTTCATTATTTAATTATAAACATCTAAATTAGAGTAGATGAATATATAAAAACAAAATTATATGTAATAGTAAAACCACCCAAGTTGAATGTGTAAAGTCAATAATTTAATTACATTTTCTTGTTAAAAAAAAGGAATAAATAAATAAATACACACACACACACACACACACATATATATATATATATAGAGAGAGAGAGAGAGAGAGAGATTAGGTTGATAGGTGCTTTTGGATATAAATGAAACTGTTGACTAATCCAGTGGGGTTGGCCAAGTGGTTAGACACTTGGTTTCAAAGTGGCTGTCTTGGATTTGATTAGGAGCTATCTCTAGTTCAAGTCTAGGTACCAGCACTTTGAAAAAACTCCCTAGGCCAGCGATTTACCCCGTTATGAGCCCACTCTTTGTGAACAGTAATTAGTCTTTGGTTGAAAGATACATTTTGATGTATTTGATTTGTTGCAGATGTTGGTAGTGATTACAAAGCATCTCATAATGGCCCAATAAGATCCATCTTTGATATTCTCCATTTTTTTTTTTTGTTGATAACAATCTTTGATTATTCTCCATAATCACAAATGATTGAGTCCCGAAAATGGCGTTTCTAAATAGTGAAGTGTAAGCACATGCTGCACATCCTTGATAATGAAGTAACAACTACAAATAACAAATCTAGGTATTCAGATCCTCTAGATTTCTTAGGTTACTCTATCAGTAGATTTCCTTAAATTTTAACAATTCTTTACTGATTTAATGGTTTAGATTCTGCCATATCAGTATTCCACTAACAATATTTTTAAAATAATAAAATAATATTGCAAACAAAACAATTAAGATTAGGCGAAAACCACATTTTCGTCTCTACATTTTCACTCGATTCCACTTTGGTCCCTAACTTTTTTTTTCCACTGCTTTTAGTCCTTATCCTGAAAAATGAGTCTTGTTTTTGTCCCTTCCGTTATTTCAGAGACGGAAATTGCACAAGTGGCAAACGACATAACTTAAAAATATTAAAATAATGTCCACATAAGCCACGTGGAATCTAATTTAATTTTTAAAAAAATTACTTATCATTATTAATTTTCATAAGAATGTTCTTCTTGTTCTTCCTAAAACGAAGAACTCAAACCCAGATTACATGAAAACAAACCCAACAACCGATAACTCAAACCTAGATTACAACAACACAAACGAAAAAAGAAAAAAACAGAGATCAAACACAAACACAGACCTAGATCACAACAACACAAATGAAAAAAAAGAAATAGAGATCAAAAAATTTCTTCATGTTCTTCAACTTGTTCTTCATTTTACAGCTTGTTCTCCCCAAATCAAACCCAGCATCCAAGAACTTAGACCCATCACAAGAACACCAAAGAAAAGAAAAAATAAATTATCATCTCTCACCCAAACAGCATGACCCACAAGACAAATCCCAGCAAAACCCAGCAAAACCTAAACAGAATGACTGATCTGAAGAAGAGCGCCGCTACTTCAATGGTGGAGGTGGACTCGTTGGGATCGACAGAGGAGAGAGAGGCCGATCTGATCCACCACGCACCGCTGATCTAACCCAAAGTCACCGAGATCGAGCTTCATTGTGGCCGAGATGGTGGTTGAGGCCGATCTGACCCACCACGCACCACACATCGCCGGCCCCATCTCATTCTCTCTCTCTCTCTCTCTCTCTCTCTCTCTAAACTCAGATTAAGGTTTAAAATGTTCTAATGATAAAAAAAAAAAAATGGTTTGATGATTTTTAAAGTAAATACACTTTTGACTAACACACTTAAAAGAAAAAAAAGTATATACATTTTTTTTTTCATTTTTGTTTATTGTGATCTGAGTTTGTGTTTGTGTTTGATCTCTGTTTTTCTTTTTTCTTTTTTCGTTTGTGTTGTTGTAATATGGGTTTGAGTTATTGGTTACTGGGTCTGTGTTCTTGAAATCTGGGTTTGAGTTCTTCGTATTGGGAAGAACAAGAAGAACATTCTTATGAAAATTAATAATAATAAGTAATTTTTTTAAAACTTAAATTAGATTCCACGTGGCTTATGTGGACATTATTTTAATATATTTAAGTTATGCCGTTTGCCACTTGTGCAATTTCCGTCTCTGATGTAACAGAAGGGACAAAAACTAGACACATTTTCTAGGATAGGGACTAAAAGCGGTGGGAAAAAAAGTTAGAGATCAAAGTGGGAATCGCGTGAAAATGTAGGGACGAAAATGTGGTTTTTGCCTTAAGATTATTGTTAGTGGAATGCGGACATGACAGAATCTAAACCATTAAATCATTAAATAATTGTTAAAATTTAAGGAAATCTATTTGGTAGAATACCTTATGAAATCTAGAAGATCTAAATCCCAAATCTAGACCTTAGTATCGAATATGTGATATGATAGGCTAGGTAAGAGCACTATTATTGGTGGAGGCATATAGCTATAATGCTATTTTTGCCTTCTCAAACTACAAAATATTGTGCACATTGGTGGTGCCATAGCAAAAAAATTTGGCTACATACTACAGTAAACAAGTACTAGTACTAGTTTATTGTAGCAAGAAGACAAATCCCTTTAATGTTTTTTTTTATTCTATTCCCCACTTATTTATATATTTATCTATTTATTTTTCAGCTCATCTCTCTCTCTCTCTCGTTACTCCCATATAAAATCTCCTATTTCTCTCATCCCTCTTTGCCTAGCTTCACCAACCTAGCGTCATCAACCTAGGCCCCAGGCTTCGTTCACCCAAGCCCCAAGCCCCAACCCGCCCATCTCTCTTCTCTCTTTGTTGTGATTGGGTTTTTTTGGCGTGTTTTCATATGGATTTGGTGGTGGTAGTGGTGGTTGATTTTGGTAGTGGATTTGTGGATTTTGGTTGTGGTGGTAGTGGTGGATGATTTTGGATTTGGTAGTGGATTTTGGCTATGGGTTTCATGGTTTAGGTTGTGGTCGTGGTTGTGGCAGTGGCAGTGGGTTGTGGTTGTGGTTGTCATGGTTGGTTGTCGTGGCTAGTGGTTGTGGTGGCTGGTGGTAAGGGGTTGTGATTGTGGTTGTGGTTGTGGTTGTGGTTTTGTTTTGTTTTTGTTTTTGTGTTTTATTTTTTGGGCATTGTGTTGTGGTTGCTAGAGTAGAGTGGTGGTTGTGGTTGTTAGTGGAGGTGGCTGTGGTGTTTGTTTTTTATTTTATTTTATTGTGTTGATTATGTTATTTTATTGTATTAAAAACTAAAATAAAACTACTATATTGGGGGTTTTGTAAAGTGAAAAGGTAAAATTAATAGAAAAAGTAGCTTTTGGTGGAGCATCAAAATGGATGCTCTAAAAGCAAAAGTGGTAACTAAATTCCCAATTCAAGGACGCTTTGTCATTCATTGCTTGCTAAAAACAACAGGTATTCACCTTGAAATTTTAATTCTAGGAATTTACAACACATTCTTTGGAGGACAAAGTTTTGCTCCACATTGGTTTTGAAACTATTTATTATTTAGTTTGAGGCGATTTATAAATTATTCATATATATTATTTAAACAAGTTACATGACTTGTTAGAAGAGTCATGAAACTAAAGCTATGTATGGATACATGTGAGACTGCACATCTTACCTAAAGATCTCAAGATTACGTACGCTAATGATAATAAAGAAAACATATGCCTGAGCTTTTGTTTTGAAGACAAGGGCCTCGGCCAACAAAGCGTAAAGCTATGTTGGTTAATTTTCAAGATAAAGGTATTTAATTGCATGCTTTTATGAAATTTGCTCACATGAAACCTGGATCTCACCAGGTGCAGAAGATGTTATTTTAGATTCTGCAGTACATGCTTATTTAATTTTCAGGCAAGAAGTAATCAGATACCCCATGCAACTGAAGTAAACATGACGAGGCCTAGCTAACCTCTAGGAAGACTAAGGTGAAGTATCAATTTGACACATAATTGGCACGCCTAAGGTAAAGTATCAGTTCCACATATAAAAAAATGCAAGAATTTACGTGCCAATTAATGTGGCTAATGGTAATCAGAACTTCTTGATAAAGTCATGAATGTGTGCGCTGACCTCCTCTGGCTTTTCTTGATTGATAAAGTGGGCTGCTCCTTCAATTACAACTACATCTTGAAGATTTGGCACCTCTTGCTTGAAGCCACCATTGTGTATATATTCTTTTACACCTGGGACGGTATACGTGAGGTCCAGGTCGCCCACAATGAACTTTACAGGCACTTTGATCTGCAGTCCAGTCCATGGTGCTGTGAGCTCCCAGGATCTGCAAGAAGAGAAAATTGCTAATGTTTTTATAGTTTCAAGCAAATAGATTCTCTCATAGATGCTAATCTCAATCTCAAAATTGCTGCCTGGACGGTTTTTACTGCTTGTTCAAAAGTCAGTGGAGGTTTAAGTCTTACTCAGATGACTTGTATACTAGCCATGGATATTGTGCATAATATGCTATCAAAATCAAACAAAAAAGAAGCACGAAACATACAGTTTCAAAGCGCGATAATAGTTCAATCCTCCAGTGAAGCCTGTCTTTTTAAATATTCTGCCATAGTAGTCAGTATCTTCTTCTGACAACCAAGAGGGCAAGGTCTCTGGAGTTTTAAGTAGACTACTTAGTCCAATTTCTTTAGGAAAGAATGGAGGACTTGGATCCCTATTTGAAAGAAGATTCTTAAATAGTAGTGAAGTATCCAGGTTAGCAAAATTCTTTTCGGTCTCTCCAGGTTCCTACAGGGGAAATAAATAACTTCATGTAAGAATTAAGATGAGTTACATATAGAAAATTGAAACAAAATAAAGATTTGAGAATCATGGCAATGATTATGATTAGATTACTTATAAGTTTTAATAGAATTTAAAGACAAACAAATAAAGATAACAAGCTTGTAATTTCATGTATATGCATAGGTTATATTTACAAATAAGTATAACTAAACGTGTATTAAAATTTTACCATGTTTGTTTTTATAAATATATATAAATATATATATATATATATTTATATGAAAATATAAAATAGCTATAGATAATATAAATATAAGTTTATTTGAAACAAATGAAAAAAAAAAAAAAATTGTTATTGATGAAATTATCAATTTTAGTTTGCCCAAACACTACCTGCATATAATAATAATAATGATAATAATATAACACTCTAAAAATATGAATCACTGATGGTGATTTATTTTTTAAGGTTTATTAATTTTGCTTTTAGGGTTTTCTCACTTAATAACTCATTTAATATAAATAATTAAAAAAATTAAATTGGACTCTATTTTGTAGTGTAGTAAATAATTGCATCAAATTTAAGAAAATTAGACGTGACACATGACATAAATTAGATTCCAATTTGAGATATACTAAGATTTTGTCTCATTCGATTTGGATATGAATGATTATGAGGAATTATACACAATTTAACTCTAGTTTTAGGATAAATTACCATTTGTAACAAAATTCTAATTCCTTAGAAAATAATGCATATATTAATCAATTAACCAAAAAGCCAAAAAAGAAAAAAAAAATTCAATTAACCAGTATTCCCAAATAGTATGTCAAATTTTTAGTGCGATGACAAATAATAAATCAATATTAAATCATTCTCTTAAGAGAGTGTGGACCCTAACTTATTTTTAATATTTAGCATGGTAGATAATCAAAGAAGAGTAATGTTAGAAATACAAACTTTTTATAAAAAAATATACAAACTGCTGATGTAGCGAGTTGTTATTTGTAAATTAAAAAGCGATAATAATGGTAGGCCTAAGTAAAAACTGATAAGAAGTTGACCACATCAATAGTTTGTAAAAATATTATAAAAATATTATGGACATATTATTTTTCATAAAATAATTAAAAAAAAGAGACTCGTAGAATTGCAAAAGTGTGTTTTATCTTTTATACGACCAACCAAATTTATCAAAGAGTAAAGGGAAATTACGCACTTGAAACCTGCAAACGTAGTAATCATCACCAAACACAGCCCTAAATCCATCCACAGGATTTATAGTTGGGTTCCTAGGAAACCACACCACACTCGTGTTGACCAGTGCTTTGATTCGGTCAGGCCTGAACAAGCAAAAATTCCAGGCTATGATAGCTCCCCAGTCATGGCCAACCAAGAAGACCTGGTCAATACCCAGATGATCAATAAGGCCAACAAGGTCACCGACGATGTGAAACATGGTGTAGGAGGCGGCGGAGGGCGGAGCATCAGTGTCACCATATCCACGGAGGTCAGGGGCAATGCAACGGTAGCCATGGGAAGAGAGGGAGAGAAGCTGGTGGCGCCATGAGTACCAAAGTTCAGGGAAGCCATGGAGGAAGAGAATCACTGGACCTGTCCCTATTGACGCGACGTGCATATTAATGCCATTTGCGGTTATGGTTGTGTGCTCTATCTTTTCCATCGATTGCCCACTCTCTAATCTCTATGTGACGCTGATAGTGTGGGTGTTCCCTTTTTTATATTTTTGTTTGAGTGTTTTTTTTTTTTTTTTTTTTAAGTATTTTTGTTTGAGTTGGTGCCTCACTATTTTTGACTAGAAAATGATAAGGTTCTAACTTTTAATAATGATAAAGGCGAGTTTTCCTAAATAATTTCTTATTTATTTATCTAAGAAGATCCAAAATATTTCTCAAAAAAAAAAAAAAAAAAAAAAAAAAAAAAAGAGAAGAAGAAGAAGAAGAAGAAGAAGAAGAAGATCCTAAATAATTGCTTTGATTATGTCAACAGCGTGATTGGTATATATATAGT
This sequence comes from Quercus robur, assembly GCF_932294415.1. Classification (NCBI taxonomy): domain Eukaryota; kingdom Viridiplantae; phylum Streptophyta; class Magnoliopsida; order Fagales; family Fagaceae; genus Quercus; species Quercus robur. Next base: position 14,259,693 of record NC_065545.1, on the reverse strand, counting down.
TTATACTTTCTAAGGTGATTTAGTTTTTACTATTTAAGTCAAAAAATAAATAAAAAGTCAGCTTATATAAATCTTTTTAAAACCTTATCACAAATGTATTTTTATCCGGCTGATATATTTATAAGTTAATAAAATAAGTTATCAAATGTTTTATTCTTAAAAAAAAAAAAAAAAGTTATGTCAAATAAACAAGTATCTTAGAGCATTAATATCAAATGTGCTAAATGTTTAGGGCCTGTTTGGTAGGCAAGTTCAAACTCACTTTTTTATTTTTTAAACAACCTTACACACATTTTCACATATTTTTTCACCCACATATATTTCAAAAAAATGAAAAACAATACTATTCATACTCTTCTATCAAACTTACCCTTAGAGCAATTACATTAGTTGATGCAAATTCTCCTATTTTGCACAAAAAAATCTACTTTTTCTATTTTACACACTCATTTTTACAAAACACCTACATTAGTTTATCTATTCTACACGTGTATTCAATAAAATATTCATTTTTTTACAATTTTTTATTATTTTCTCTCCCTTACCGCTTCTCTCTCACAGACCTAATCTGAAACCCATCTCCCTCACCGCCTCTCTCTCTCTCACAGACCCAATCCGCCTCTCTCTCACTTTCTTATCAACCAAACAATAATTACAATCCTCCATTTCATAATAAAATAACCACAAAACATCCAAACGACGCCATGGAACAAATTTTGGGTTCTTTTTGACAAATTTTTTCTGTCTTTTATCTTACTGGGTTTTGTTTTTTTTTTTTTTTTTTGCAGAGTGAAACTGAAATGGCTAAGAAGAAGAAGTTTTTTTTTTTTGTAGAGTGAAACGGAAATGGCTAAAAGGTTTGTTTTTCTGTCTTGTGACGATTTTTTTGTAGATGACCTACTTGACTTGACTAACGAAGATGGGTTTGTGAAAGAAGAAGAGGAAAAAGATAGAAGCTTTGTCTCTGACCACGAAAATTCCAACACCAGAACCACCACTTTCACTGCCAGCAAAGACGAGTTTGGCTCCGTACCCACAAGCGAACTCGGTAGAGATGAAGGGGGATTGAGGTGAGGTGAGAGCAGAAACAAAGATAGAGTCAGGTGAGAGTGAGAGTGAGAGCATAGCCAAGAGAGAGAAAAAACTAATAAAATATTAAATGGACAAGCTACAGTACCCGTGCATATTTGCACGGGTACTGTAGCAACTTGCATTTATACACAAGTCTACCCAAACTGATGCGGGTGTTTTTTTTGCCCATATTGTATAAAATGAGCACATTTTTTCATTTTGCACAATTTTACATCAACTGATATAATTGCTCTTAGTATTTACCACACTACCACCATAAACTATGTCCCATCACATGTACTAAAGATAATAATAAAAAAAAAAAAAAAAAAAAAGGCATGAACTACAACTCCCAATAAAATGACATGACATCTGATGCAAAAATTTTTGGGTCTTTTTTATTAAACTCTCTCTCTCTCTCTCTTTCTCTCATAATAATTAAATATTCATTATCTTCTCTCTCAATTGTCACTCTCTGTCTCTTGGGTTCTCTCCTCTCCTTCTCTTCTCTCACCTGTCACTCTCTAATCTCTCAGGCTCTCTAATCTTCTACTCCTCCATCTCTCTTAGGTAGTGTTTGGATAGGACTTTTTGTGCGTTTGCGTTTTCTATTTCGCGTTTTCTTCCCCCTTTTTTTTTTTTTTTTTTTTTTTGCGTGTATGAACAATAACCATACTGTTCATTCACATGGATTCACTGTATAGAGACAAATTGCATTGTTTATGTAATGCATTGATCATAGAACCCACACCCGCTTTATTCAGAAAAAAAAAATTTAAAAATGGGTTTCGTGGTACTATTCACACATTTAAAAATTATTTTGCTACAGTGTTTTCAGTTTTCAGCAAAATAAATTGCACTATTCATGCACTGTTTATAGGACCCACAACCACTTTATTCAGAAAAAATTATAAAAAATGGGTCTCATGGCACTATTCACACATTTAAAAATTATTTTGTTACAGTATTTTTAGTTTTCAGCAAAATAAATTATATCCAAACGGACTCTTAATCAAAAACTTTGATTTTGCACAAAAAGCTTGAGTATCGCTTTCTCTCTGCCAATTTCCTCACACAAATTCCCTCACTGAAGCTCTTTTCATTTGGTTGGCATTCTAGGCTGGTGGGGTATTTGCTGCATACTATTTAGATGTTTTGCATAATTTTAGGATCAGAATATATAAGTTGTTGCATAATTTTAGGATCATAATAAGTTGTTGAATAATATTAGGATCAATTGTATTTGTATTTGCATTTTATAGGAGCTATTCTTTGAGTTTTATTAGGATAGGTTGTTCCTAAAATGCCTATAGTGATAAGAAAAATATGGAGAGGAATTTGTTAAGATCTAGGGTTTCATTGGTCTACCCTAATTTATTTTTAGTGTTTTTCACAATTGTTGAATTGACAAATTTTTATTAATTCTCATTTCAAATTATCACTAATATCATTTTTTTTTTTTACATATTAATAATAACTTATTACCTTAGTAATTCCAAATTTTATTGTGACTCTAAAACTTAGGGCATATTTGATATACTTAATGAGGATTGCGATAGGAATAAGAATCTTTATTATTGTTAATAGAATGTGTAAGGACACAAAATCTTTAACGGCCCAACAACGATGTTGGGCTCGCACATGGAAAGTCCCTCACAATAATATTTGTAGAGAGTGGGGTTGAAAGGCCAGCGTTGGATCACTGGGCGACATTTCAGGCCGGACTATAGATGAACTAATATGAGAAAGAGCTTTGGGCCGGATATTCAGGCCCTTCAATCTTGTATCCAGGAGGATTTGGCTCCTCGGATCATGTCCGAGGAGAGGTGGTGCTATCCCCGGTTACCCGTCGGTGGGTTTTTATGCGGTGTCCGGCGTATATTATCCAGACATTCTCTTTCATCAAGTCTTTCGCCAGAAGCCAAATGGAGAGCCCCCCTTTGGGTCACATAACACTCTCTTTTATACTAGCCTCCGTTCGTTGTCCTTCGTCCACGTGTAGGGTCGATCTTCCCGGGACAGATATCTGTCCCATCAGTCTAATCCCAAAATTGCTGGAGATGATCCATAAAGCCTAAGATCCCTGCTCTGTTAGGGGCAGTGTCATGTCAGGGAGGGGTATTAAAGACAACTTCCCCAGGATATTTTCTGATCTTTCTAATTTACTCGTGTTCCGTTTCTATCCATGAGGTTTTGGACCTGCCGAGGACGAAACCGTCCTCGGCTGTGTCTTCGGGCCACTTTTTATGTTTCCTAGTTTCGAGCTTGGGCCCTGGCCTCCTTCAGTTTAGGACCGGTGGGCTTCCCATAAGCGCGTGGGCCGGACCCATAAACTACTGGACCCCACATTAGCCCCTCAAAATCCTGCTGTCCAACGTCATGGTAGGACAGGTGGATTTTGATGATGTCAAGCCCTTATTGCCGTTCACTTTCTTCGGATCTTGATCAACACTGGCGACTCTTCCCCTCCCCAAGGAATGTACCGGTCTACGAGCCGTTTTTCCTGGATTTGCGTACGTTGCCGTTATGCCGCGTGGTTATCTGCAGCGTGTCTTTAATATCTTCCCATTTACGAGACTTCCCAGATATTACGGTTACTGATAGTGTGGGAGAACGAAGCGGCGCGTTGTACTCTGGATTTCCCTGGGGATCTGAGTGCGTTACATACCCTCTTCTTCGTCCCCTATATAAAGAGAGAAGACAGAGGGTGACTTTTTCATATCCGACTCCCTCACTTTCTTCCCAGAATCCACTTCCTCCTTCCGGTTACTCCCTATTCAATAATACCTCTCTCATAGTAATCCACCATGAACAAATCCTTCCTTTCCCAGAAACGCCATGTCCTAACAAAACTCGAGATGGCTCGGTCGGGGCAAGGATGGTGGAGGCTTAAGATTTGCCTCCCCATTCTTTTAGCCAAAATCCGAAGCAGAGACTCGTCACACCCCATTTCTGGTGTGACTGAGTCGAAAACCTCCCTTGTCATCTCCATCTGCTCTCCCATGAGCATACCTAATATGGCTCCCCTTCTCCCTCTTTTGCTCCTTTTACTTTCTTTTCATTGCTTCCCTCTTCTTCTCCTCCTTCCCACTCATGTCCTCCATCTTCTTTTTCCCTTGCGTTCTTCAGCGACAAGAGTTTGCTAAAGTGCTTCCATGTGTTCCAATTCTTCTTCCTTGTCCTTCATTATTTTTGTATAAGGTTCTTCTCCTGATATGAGCAGTACTGAGGTATAGATTTCAGAGAGACTTTGAAGGCGAGTTCAGAAGACACCTGATGGTTCACTTATTTGTATTATGGATGTTGTTACTGTCTTAGCAGTTCATTTTTTGTATAGGCTTGTTTAAGCCCTTCCTTGTACGTTGTAACAATTTTTCATATTAATAAAAGTTATTGTTACTCTATTTCGTATGTCTTGTTTATATATTCTAACAAATGTGAAAGCGCTGCTCGGCATAATAGTATAGCATTTGAATCAATAATAACTAAGGCCAAAGTAATCGTTGATGAAAAGATGCCACGATAACTTTAACAAAATTATTATTTAATATAACAGTCCGACCAGTAAGGAATGAGACTTATCTTAAAATTAGCCGTGACAGGTATTAAATGCTCGATAAGGTGTAAGAAGTAGTTATCCGAGGACATGTTACCCACCGGATGAATGGCCTCCTTAGGTTGACGATCATTAGGTTGTTCTGCCATCTCCATGATATGCGAGCCTTAGCCTTTTCCAGTATTTAAGCCGAGCAATTTCTTCATTCGGGCAGTTGATTTCCCAGGAAGCCTGAGTCCGAGGACTTTGCAAAACCTGGGTTTTGCTCAGGACTTATGCGTTTTATCTTATGCACTTGACTTTTCCCTTAGGCTTGAGTCCGAGACTTGTGTCTTTATCGGTACTTGGTTTTCCCTTTTAGCTTGAGTCCGAGGACCATGCGAGCCTTAGGTTCTGTCCGAGACCAATGTCTGCATCAGTACTTGGTTTTCCCTTTTAGCTTGAGTCCGAGGATCATGCAAGCCTTAGGTTCTGTCCGAGACCAATGTCTGCATCAGTACTTGGTTTTCCCTTTTAGCTTGAGTCCGAGGATCATGCAAGCCTTAGGTTCTGTCCAAGACCAATGTCTGCATCAGTACTTGGTTTTCCCTTTTAGCTTGAGTCCGAGGATCATGCAAGCCTTAGGTTCTGTCCAAGACTTTGAGTTCAGATTTTCCCTTTCTTTGAGCATTTCCCGAGGTGCCAAACAGGGGTTGTCCTCGGCCATGGCCATTGCTCGGCGTGGGCCACAGTACCTGGGCCCTTACGCAAAGCGGGCCCGGGGCCACGAATCCACCTAGCCCATGAATTAAGAGATATTTCTGCAACTTCTGGCCGCGTGGTACTCTCTGATGTCACAGTGACCGAGGTGCGCCTTTACGAGGCTCTTTAATCTTGTGGTTGCAGTTGATGTTGGAAGTTGAGCCAGGACTGTTTTGTCTGTAGCGTTTCTTGGGGCGCCACATGAGTTGACTGCCATTACCTTGTCTTTTCCAATAAATGGGAGGGAGAGAAAGTTGCTTTATATACGCACAAATCCTTAAGATTTTCTCCCACATCACAGCTTCCATATCCGGAGTTCTCCTTTCTTGGCATAACATGTTGAAAGTGAGGGTTGGAAAGAAAGAACTGTCCCCGCCGCAGAAGCGCCGTGTCTTCATGTGGCTTATAACAGTAAGGTATGGGCACAGGAAGCACAAGTTCAAGAGAGTACTCCATCTCCACCGAGGGGGAACAACGTCTCTCCCTCTTTTAGTCAAAATCCGAAGCAGGCTCTGTTCATGCCAGCACTTTGGTATGGCAGAAGAAAGATTTTCCTCCATCAGCGCCTCTGCTTTGCGGCAGGCGTATATTTAGAGAAAGGCCCACCACCTCCAACTCCCTGCACCTTTTCTTCAACGGTGTCAGGTTCAAGTTGGGTCTCTTTGGCTGCCTGAGTTATGGGCATGTAAGGGTGCGGGGGAAGAATAAGGTCTCGGAGCTGTAGCCAACCTTTCCTCCGACATACCTCCTCGGCTTTCTCCAGCTTTCTTGTATTTTTCTTTTTCTTGTTTATGTAGTAAGCTTTGACGTAGGCTGATTCCAGCTTTTCATTTGTACACTGTACTATTTCTTCATTGTAATAAAAATGGAAATTGATTTACATGTTTTAAGCGTTGATCTAATGGGCAACACAACTTTGTGAACGAATGTGCTCTATGTATGTGTTGCTTTGAGAATATTTGTGATAAAGCTACTTTGAAGCATAATCTAATCAACTCTCATCTGTCAGCACTATCAGGCATTATATCGATAATTTGTAATAAATCAAACTTAAGAAACTAACCGGGATATCAGTTGGATATTCTGTGATAAACGCGCAAATGTCGCCCAAGAATGATGACCTCCTCACAATCCATCCGATCTATCGAACGGGAAGTAGGGTACTCCGATCGTGTTTTTGTGTATCTGGTTTTTCATCTGCGTATTTGGTTTCCCCATAGGCTTGAGTCCGAAGACTATGCAATGCCTCGGTTCTGTCCAAAACTTGTTGGTATTTGGTTTCCCCATAGGCTTGGGTCCGAGGACCATGCAAGGCCTTGGTTCTGTCCATTACTTGTAAGATTTCTTTTTTGTACTTGGTTTCCCCATAGGCTTGGGTCCGAGGACCATGCAAGGCCTTGGTTCTGTCCATTACTTGTAAGATTTCTTTTTTTGTACTTGGTTTCCCCATAGGCTTGGGTCCGAGGACCATGCAAGGCCTTGGTTCTGTCCATTACTTGTAAGATTTCTTTTTTGTACTTGGTTTCCCCATAGGCTTGGGTCCGAAGACCATGCAAGGCCTTGGTTCTGTCCATTACTTGTAAGATTTCTTTTTTGTACTTGGTTTCCCCATAGGCTTGGGTCCGAGGACCATGCAAGGCCTTGGTTTTGTCCATTACTTGTAAGATTTCTTTTTTGTACTTGGTTTCCCCATAGGCTTGGGTTCGAGGACCATGCAAGGCCTTGGTTCTGTCCATTACTTGTAAGATTTCTTTTTTGTACTTGGTTTCCCCATAGGCTTGGGTCCGAGGATCATGCAAGGCCTTGGTTCTGTCCATTACTTGTAAGATTTCTTTTTTGTACTTGGTTTCCCCATAGGCTTGGGTCCGAGGACCATGCAAGGCCTTGGTTCTGTCCATTACTTGTAAGATTTCTTTTTTTGTACTTGGTTTCCCCATAGGCTTGGGTCCGAGGACCATGCAAGGCCTTGGTTCTGTCCATTACTTGTAAGATTTCTTTTTTGTACTTGGTTTCCCCATAGGCTTGGGTCCGAGGACCATGCAAGGCCTTGGTTCTGTCCATTACTTGTAAGATTTCTTTTTTGTACTTGGTTTCCCCATAGGCTTGGGTCCGAGGACCATGCAAGGCCTTGGTTCTGTCCATTACTTGTAAGATTTCTTTTTTGTACTTGGTTTCCCCATAGGCTTGGGTCCGAGGACCATGCAAGGCCTTGGTTCTGTCTATTACTTGTAAGATTTCTTTTTTGTACTTGGTTTTCCCATAGGCTTGGGTCCGAGGACCATGCAAGGCCTTGGTTCTGTCCATTACTTGTAAGATTTCTTTTTTGTACTTGGTTTCCCCATAAGCTTGGGTCCGAGGACCATGCAAGGCCTTGGTTCTGTCCAAAATTTTTTTTTTTTTTTTTTTTTTTTTTTTTTTGGAGGTCAGCCCCTTGGCCATGACGGGGGGAGCAGACTTGGGGTCGGAAGCCCCTAGAGAAACTCGCGCGTTTAGCGGTGCAAGGCGTAACCCCTAGCAGAAGTTTATGGCGGAGCAACAACTGCACGTGGTCGGAAATGAGATAGACTCGTGAATCTCCGCTTGCTAGAGAGCTGACTTATGCGCCATTCGCGCCAACGCGCAAGCCTTCCCACAGACGGCGCCAATTGTAAGGACACAAAATCTTTAACGACCCAACAACGATGTTGGGCTCGCACATGGAAAGTCCCTCACAATAATATTTGTAGAGAGTGGGGTTGAAAGGCCAGCGTTGGATCACTGGGCGACATTTCAGGCCGGACTATAGATGAACTAATATGAGAAAGAGCTTTGGGCCGGATATTCAGGCCCTTCAATCTTGTATCCAGGAGGATTTGGCTCCTCGGATCATGTTCGAGGAGAGGTGGTGCTATCCCCGGTTACCCGTCGGTGGGTTTTTATGCGGTGTCCGGCGTATATTATCCAGGCATTCTCTTTCATCAAGTCTTTCGCCAGAAGCCAAATGGAGAGCCCCCCTTTGGGTCACATAACACTCTCTTTTATACTAGCCTCCGTTCGTTGTCCTTCGTCCACGTGTAGGGTCGATCTTCCCGGGACAGATATCTGTCCCATCAGTCTAATCCCAAAATTGCTGGAGATGATCCATAAAGCCTAAGATCCCGGCTCTGTTAGGGGCAGTGTCATGTCAGGGAGGGGTATTAAAGACAACTTCCCCAGGATATTTTCTGATCTTTCTAATTTACTCGTGTTCCGTTTCTATCCATGAGGTTTTGGACCTGCCGAGGACGAAACCGTCCTCGGCTGTGTCTTCGGGCCACTTTTTATGTTTCCTAGTTTCGAGCTTGGGCCCTGGCCTCCTTCAGTTTAGGACCGGTGGGCTTCCCATAAGCGCGTGGGCCGGACCCATAAACTACTGGACCCCACAGAATGCGTTGTAATGGAATAACTAAACATATTCATAAGTTTGGTTGTGAATTGTAACATTAGAATAAAACTTAAGATATATTTTAGGAAATATCTTCCCCATACAATTATATTTCTTAAAAAATAATATTTTTTAAATTTGAGAGAGAGATTAGTCATTTTTTTATGAATTTTTTTTTTTTCATAATTGTTATTGCATATGAAAAGTTTGTTTATTTAGAAATATATTAATTTTAGAAATTATTACACCTACTAAGAAATAGCTATTACAACCTTATTAGAAAGGAATAATTATTCCTCATTTTAAAGAATAGATATTCATAAAGAACGACTATTTCCTTTAATAAAAATATAATCAAACTACTGAATAGCTAAACCATAAAAATAACTATTACAATTTACCAAAAATACCCTTATTGTTTTGACTCTCTTACACCAAGCAAACATGTCTAACATCCACAATGACACCCTGGATCAATTTGCAACACTTTATGCATGATTAAACACATCTAACACTCTTTGCTTGATTTAGACTCAAAGGGTATTTTTTATACTATTTTCATTGTTATGGGGAATATCCAGCACTTTATGCATGATTGAACACATCTAACACCCTTTGCTTGATTTAGACTCAAAGGGTATTTTATAGACAATTCTCATTGTTATGGGGAACTCGAATTGTTGAAGATCAATTAGATAAGGAAAGTTCACTAACACAATCTTTTGAGAAAGACCGACTATTAAGAAAAATGCATCAACCCATTCAACAAAGTCACACCCATGTAATCAATAAGATCAAATACAATTCAAGTGTCTTATAGCTCAACTAGCAGTTCTTAGAGCATCCACAGCAGTGGATCTATATTTTTAGCTTTTTAGCTATACAAAAAGTCACTTTATCTATTTTAGCTCCACACTTGCTACAGCAGTGGATCTATTTTAGCTTCTAACCCAATAAAATAATATAAACATCCCAATAAAATAATATAACTACTATAATAAAATAATATATCTCACTAAAAAAACAACCTCCAAACCGTCATCCACAGCCACCTCCATCATCAGCCCCACCCACAACCACCACCACCACCACCACCACCACCGGCCACAACCACCATCTACTTTGACAATCACAACAGAACATAGGAAAAAAAAAAAAAAAAAAAAAAAAAAACCACAACCACATTCACAAATTCCACAAACACCATTTCTATTCTCAATTCATTGAATCAATCACTTCTAAACAACGATTCCAGGCACCGAGCTCCCGGCCTGAGCTGTGGGACCCAGATTCTTGATCTTAACCGTGGCGGAGGAGCTCAGATTCTCCGTCTTGATCTGCGTGTTTCGAGCTGAGCCGAACCGGAGCCTCCACCCGCGTTGGCGGCGTCGAGGCGAGCTGCGGTGAAGGTGCGAATGGAGGAGTCGTCTTCATCGGAGTTTCAGTGTTTGCAGCGTCGGGGGCTTCCTCGTCGGAATCGTCATCAGAATCAATGTGGGCGATGGGGCTTGGGGTGGGTCGGCGAGCTGGGCCGGCGGAACAGATCGGCGTTGAGGGAGTTGGTCGGCGAGCTGAGGGATGAGGGAGACGAGGGAGCTGGCCGGCGAGAAAGAGAGGAAAAAAAATTGAGGAAGAAAGAAAAAAAAATTGAGGAAGAAAGAAGAAAGAGAGAAGCCGGATAGAGAGAGAGAGAAAATAGGAAATGTATATTTAATTGGAGAGGAGAGAGAATTGTAATAAAAAAGTATTTTTTTTTTTACCTGTGAGCTACAGTGCACATCTATTTTTAGATGTGCACTGTAGCTGAGGAGCTAAATCTTTTAGATTTAGCTCCATTGCTGCATGGTGTTTTTTGTGATAAAAAGCTAAAAATATACCATTATACCTATATAGCTCCACTGCTGCAAATGCTCTTAGTATTTATAAGGAAGATATCCAGGATTTAAATCTCTCGTCTCCCATTATAACCATCAAATTTATGAAAAAAAAGAAAAAGAAAAAAATCATATACAAAATGGAGTAAGTCTTGGGATTCTACCCTAGAGTTGTGTTGTCAGTATATAAACAAAACTCTATAAAAGAGAATCACATTGCAAAATAGAAAATAACACTGACACTGTGGATACATGTAGGTTTCCGTAACAGTGAATGTATAACAATATTTAACACAATGTGAACGAAGATCGTGTGAGACACAAGCAAGGACACTGTTGTATAGTCTCGTGAAGAAGATGAAGAACTTCAAAGAAGCACCAAGAAAGTGAAGGAAAACCATAGGAATGGAGCCTCTGGTCTTGAAGGAATGGAAGGCTCGTACAAAGCAAAGCTGTTGAGAGAAATTCCTGGAGCTTATGAGCAAGCTTTTGAGTTTGACCGAGAGATGGACACTAGTGTAGAATCCGATGATGACTTCTCCGACCTATCGAGAGGTATGAAAGTGGTTAACTTTTCAAAAGAAACAAAGGTGCACATCCGTGCTTAGTGGTCCAGCGCACTTATCGTTAAAGTTTTTGGCAAGCCGATGGGTTACCAGTTCTTACATCCATGGCTTCTTAATATGTGGCGTCCAGTCAGCAAGCTTGACTGTGTCAGCCTCGGAAAAGACTTTTTTCTCGTCATATTCTCTTTGAAGGAGGACTACGTGAATGTTATAAAAGGTGGACCTTGGTTTGTGAGCAGCCACTACTTATCTATCAGGTCTTGGGAGCTAGACTTCTGACCATCTTTTGCAAGTCTCTCCTTAGTGGCTATATGGATCTGGCTTCTAGAACTACCTATAAAGTATTACGAACCATCTGCACTTCGAGAGATAGGCGAAGCCATTGGTCGGTTCTAAGAGTTGACACTTAGGGTCTGTTTGGATAGAACTTATTTTGCTGAAACTGAAAATTGAAAACATTGTAGCAAAATAATTTTTAAATGTGTGAATAGTACCGTGAGACCCATTTTTAATGAAAAAGTTGATGAAAAGTGAAATTTGTGGGTCCACGAACAGTGCACGGGTGCACTGTTCACCGTAAAAAAGTCAACATTTGTGGTTACTGTTCATGAAACAGTACATGAACAGTAACCGCATTTCCTGAAACGTGTGAAAACCCAAAAAAATAAAAAAATAAAAAGAGGAGGAAAACGCAAAACATGCAAACTAGCAAATGCAACGCGTTATCCAAACATCACCTTACACAGAGGCTGAAACAAGAGGCTGATTTGCCCCGTTGTGTGTCCAAATCAACTTTGAAGAACACATTGTGAAGCTATTACAGATTGGTGGTAAGGACCGAGTAGTTCTATATGAAGGCATCAATTCTTTGTGCTTCTCCTGCGGTTGTGTTAGCCATAAATCGGAATCTTGTCCTTACTACATGAGAACATCGGAGAAAGTTGGTGGAAAAGAAGGTGATGTAAGACCATTAGAGAAGGTTCGTGAAAGCAAAAGTGACGTGGCGAATCCCTAGAGTTAGGAGGAAGCCTAGGAAGACCTTTTCGGACCTTAGGTCCTTGTTTCACGAAAAAAGCAAATGGGTAAACAGGTAAGGAAAAGCTTAGCCCAACCTTCCCCTTCTAAATATAATAGACCTCGAGACACAACACCTAATGGGCCCTTTAGCCCTGCTAAGTTGAGATTTAATATTGGAAAGGCCAATGGGAATTTGGATTGTGGTGAAATTAGTGAGCCCATTTCTACTCATCCTATTATGCCCAGGAATCATAGAAGTCCAAGGATGGGTCCGCTTCCCAACCTAATAGACCTCATTCTAGGGGCTAAAAGTCAAAGAATGCTTCTCGTGACATTACTAGCCAAAAGAAAACAACCTCGAAAATATCGTCCGATTCCAAAGAAACCCAGATAAGCCAAACACCCAAGATTCAGTTAGAAGCTCACTTAGTTTCCACAACTGGGGGTGCTTAGATTAGAGCCGATCGAACCTCACCCATGGGGAACAAAATGACTGATAGGGCTTGTTCAGATCCACCACCGATTGTTTTCGGAGCCAACCTTGATAATAGCAGCAAGGACCTGTTAATGGAGATTTCCAATCATCTCTCAGATGATTCAAATTCTCGGGTCATAATTGCCTCAAAGAATATATCAAAGGTCATTTTACACAGGGGATCAAAATCTCACCTTAGGGGGAAGGGGAGGTAAAAGCAAGCAATCCAAGATAATGAAAGGGGAGATCAATCCTCAGATGAATTAACATCAGACTAAGAGGAGTACAGGGATCGGGATAAGAGTCCAAGGCTGATGGACATCTCTGAGCTAAGGAAAGGTGCCTTTAGTAATAGCAATGAGGTGGATGAGATGCAATTTGATAAAGGGGGAGAACCTCCAACATCTTGTTGAGGTTTTTGGTCTACGATTCTTTCACTCATTAATAATAAATATAGTTACTTGGAATTGTTAGGGTGCTCAAAAACCCTTATTTCAAAGTTCTATTCGTGATTTGGCTCAAGCTTACTCCCTTGCCATGATGATCATCTCAAATTGTCTTCATTTTGATGGAGCTATTCATGCCAACACTATTGGCCTTACTGGTGGGCTTTGGGTTCTCTTGGACTCAGTTCAAGTAGAAATTTTAGAGCTTGCTTCCATGGAACAGGAAATCCATGTTCTTGTTAAGGAATTGTCCTCAAATAACTCCTGACTATTGTTTGCTATCTATGCTTGTCCTAGGTATCCTGAAAGAAAACTCCTTTGGGAGAACTTATCAACCATTGCTGCTTCACATTCTTTCCCGTGGATTTTAGTTGGGGACTTCAATAAGGTTCTAACTGGAGAAGATAAGCTTGGGGGTAGGGCTATAAACATTCATAGAGCCCTAAAATTCACGGAATGTCTTGACAAGTGTAGAATGATCGACCTTGGATTCGCTGGTCTGAGGTACACTTGGTCAAACAGGAGACCTCTGACCCATCTCATCCAAGAACAATTTGATAGGGTGTTTGTCACGCCGAATTAGAATGAGATTTACCTAGAAGTAAGTGTTCAACACCTGGAGAAAAATCAATCCAATCACTACCCAATCGTTCTCTCCCTACACAATCCCCCCGTGTTGAATCTCCCTCGGCCCTTTAGATTTCAATCTATCTAGCAATCGCACCCAAATTTCTTGAAAGTAGTTTAAAATGTTTGGTTACCTTTTGTGCCTCTCCCTACCACTGTGAACTCCTTTATAACCTCAGTTAAGGTGTGGAATAAAACTCATTTTGGGAATATCTTCCATAGGAAACATAAAATTCATGCCAAATTAAAAGGCATTCAGATGGCGCTCTCACATCACCCAAAAGGCAACATTTTCTTGTAAATTCACAAAAAATTATCAAACGATGGTATTTTCATATGAAATTTAATACAAACATACTAGACATATTATATAATAATCTCCAACAAACCTTTTACCCATAGTTGTCCTAGAAAAATACAAAATTTATAATGACTAAACAGGTTAACCAACTGAGTGCAACTCTTAGCAAGTTCATGAACTAACTCTTAACAAACTTCAATTACTGAATCACTACACATTCAGCCCCTCAATTAACAATTCCATAAAGTTAATCTAGCTATTTTACTCATTTTAACACTTACCTATAACAGATTTTATCTTAGTCTATCATCTAGGAGCACATGCAAGCATAAACAATGACTCACTTCATATTCAGGCAATCAAAAATCTCTAGAATCCAACACACCCATATACAAAATCATATAACCATCACTTAAGTTTATATAGACAATAGATAAAAGAATTAGATTTTCCTCTTACTATAGGCATGGTTCATGGAGTGATAGAGCTAGAATCACTCTAGCTTTAAAGTGGGAACAAAAGTTTGAGAAGAATTGAAAGAAACCTTTTTCCTTGTTGCTGGACTCGTAGGTGTGGGAGGGAGAGAAGAGTTGAGAGATTTTCTTTCTTTTGGTGTTGGACCTGTGGGTATGAAAGAGGGAGAGAGTTTCTTGAGTCTTCTAGTTGCTTTGAGAAAGTTAAAGAAGAGATGAGGTGTTGTCGTGTAAGAACAAGGGAAGAAGAAAGAGATAAGAACAAAGAAAAAGGAATAAGGAAAGAAGAATAAGGGCTGAACCTTCTGGTGTAGCCAAGAAAAGATAAGGGAGAAAGTTTTGGGAGGGTACATGTATGCATAAAGGAAAAAGGGCTGATGACTTACCCTTGTAACTTTTAAAAATTACTTACCACCCCACCCCCTTATAAGCTTGTATTTTATAAAGACCCAAACTATAATATAACTTGGCATATAAACCCTTACCTTAAACACTTAATAAAATATCACCAACTATATATCTAATAACTTAACCACTTAATATAATTTTGTACATACTTAGTATATATTCATAATACAATTAGCCATTCAATTACTTATAATCTTTACAATTCTTATTCAATGGCATTATAAAATAATATGTTTATTAAATACTTTTTTATTAATTATAGAAAGAAAGTGGCTTAAAATAATAATTAACCATTCAAACACATAGTTTAATTATAAAATTGGGTCGGGGTGTTACACTTTGGTCTCTCAAGCCTTCAAAGGCTCCGGGACCGGATGGCCTTCATGCAGGCTTCTTCAAAAGATATTGGCTTATTGTTGGTGAATCGGTCAAAACATAAGTAAAAAACATCTTCTCATTAGGTACGGGCCTTGAATATCTCAACAAGACTCTAATTACGTTAATTCCTAAGTGTCGTAGCCCTAAGTCTCTCAATAATTATCGCTCAATTGAGTTATGTAATACTGTTTATAAATTGGTTACTAAGATCATTGTAGCCAGGATGAGACCTATTCTATCAGATCTTGTGTCACCTCTTCAAGCAACCTTTGTGCCGGGAAGGAAAGGTGTGGATAATGCCATCATAGTGCAAGAGCTGATCCATACCATGTCTCAAAAAAAGGGAAAAGAGGGGTTCATGGCCATCAAGATTGATTTAGAGAAAGCATATGGCCGTCTAGAGTGAAAATTTATCAAAGATACTCTCTCTCTCTCTTTAAATTTCCCACCAATCTTAATGCCTTAATTATGAGTTGTGTTACATCTTCGTCTATTTTAGACATATTCAATGGAGGTGCGCTTGACCCTTTCCATCCCTCAAGGGGAATTCGACAGGGAGACCCCTTATCCCCGTACCTTTTTATCCTCTGCATGGAGATTCTTGGAGCTTTCATCTCGGAGAAGTGCGACGCTAAACTTTGGGACGTTGTTAAAGCTTCCCAAGGAGGGATTACCTTCTCACATCTCTTTTTTGCATATGATTTGGTTCTCTTTGCTAAAGCTAACTAGAAAAATTGCCTTGTAGTCCAGGATGCACTTGAATCCTTCTGCAACCTCTTTGGCCAAAAAATTAGCAATGAGAATTCTCGAGTTTTCTTTTCTCCCAATGTCAGCTTGCTAGAAAGAGAGAGATTTTGTGATTTTTTGGGGTTCCGTTCTACCCCTTTCTTAGGGAAATACCTTGGGTTCCCTATTAAGCACACATCAATACCTCATGATTTCAGTTTTGTTCTAGAGAGAGTTCAAAATAGAATAGCTAGTTGGAAGGCTCACCTACTTTCTTTTGCTGGGAGATTAGTGCTCACACAACCTATGACATCAACAATACTGAATTATGTGATGCAATGTTCAGCTTTACCTCCCAAAATCTTGAGCAACATTGATTGATTGATTGAGTCAAAATTTCTTATGGGGCCATTCAGACAACAAGAAGAAGCTCCACCTTGTAAGTTGGAAGAAGATCACAAAATCAAAAAAAAGATGGAGGTCTTGGTCTCCATGAAGCAAAGGCAAAAAACATTGCCTTTCTAGCCAAACTTAATTGGAGATTGCATAAGGAGAAGGAATCCTTATGGGCTCGAGTTCTATCCCACAAATACATTCTTCGAAGAAGGCGAAGTAGTTCGAATTTAAAACCCAAGTCATGCTCACCTACCTTGTCAGCTATCAAAAAAGGCGAAGAGGTCTTCAATCAAGGTGCTAAATGGCTGGTGGGGAAGAATAGTCTTCTATCTTTTTGGTTCGACAAATGGCTTGACAAAGGAACAATGAAAAGTCTAATTCAAGGACCCCTAAAATGGGAAGAAGAATCACTGTTGTTAAGGGATGTTATTACTCCCTTTGGTTGTAACTGGGAATCTATCTTCTTCGTAATTCCTAAATCTCTATCCCTGGTTATCAAAGCCACCCCTCTCCCTTTGACAAATGAAGGTGCAGATCGCCTCTCTTGGTCCTCTTCTTCCAGTGGGTCCTTCTAGCTCAAAGAGGATTACAAGCTAGCAATTGGTAGCGAAACTTGCATTACATTAGGTAATATTTGGAGCAATTAGGTCTGGAAAGTAGACGCCCTCCCAAAAATTCGATGTTTCTTATGGCAATGTTGCCACAAAAGTATTCCCATAAGATTGATTCTGACAGCTAGAGGGCTGAACATCGATGCCTCATGTCCTATGTGCAATAATGCCCTAGAATCCATTGAACATGCTCTGAGAGACTGTATTTCTGCCCGAAAGTTATATGGAACTCCCTTCCTTTGCCTATGCACGCCAACTCTTTCTATGGCACTGATTTAATTGGATGGCTAAAGACTAACTGCTACAATAAAGCACCTATGCAAGGTACATGTTTTGATTGGAGCACCGTTTTCTCCTTTGGAATATGGTCGCTTTGGATCCAAAGAAATAGAAAGCTTTACAATCAAGTGAACCCCATTCAGGACTTAAAACCTGAAATCCTCGCAAAGACCACATAATTCTACTATTTGGGGTCAAGTGAGAAAAATCACTCAACTCATATCAATATCCAAGTCAAATGGGTTTAGCCTCTGTTGAATTGGTTTAAATTGAATTTAGATGGCTCATCTATGGGAAATCCGGGCCTAGCAGGGGGTGGTGGACTCATTAGAGATGCAAATGGGAGTTGGGTTTCTGGATATGCAAGGGCAATTGGATGCACTACCAACATGGCTGCAGAGTTGTGGGCCTTAAGAGACGGTATTAACCTATGTATCTCATTGAATCTTCAAGCTGTTGTGATTGAGTTGGATGCTAAACTTGTGGTTGATTTGTTGAGCAAAACTACTAGATCTTCCAATGCCATCGACACCATAGCTGCTGACTGCAAAGAAGGCCTTAAGAAAATCCCCATGACTATCATGCAACAAT
Source organism: Quercus robur (assembly GCF_932294415.1). NCBI lineage: Eukaryota > Viridiplantae > Streptophyta > Magnoliopsida > Fagales > Fagaceae > Quercus > Quercus robur. The sequence continues at coordinate 14,241,754 of NC_065545.1, read as the reverse complement.
GCTATAGGGAAGCAAACAAATGTGCGGATGCACTTGCTAGGCGAGGAGCTCTCCTTCCTCAAGACTTTGTAATTTTTCAGGAACCTCCCATTGAGGTCTCCTTTCTTCTTAGTTTAGATTCTGCGGATGTGTTGTATGAACGTTCTGTAAGCTCCTTTGAGCCTTTTTAGTTAATGCAAAAGCCTCCCGTTTACCAAAAAAATAAAACATGTAAGTTTCCATGTGACCGAACCACATTAAACTAGTTATCCTCTTTCTTTATATGCTTTAATTTTTTTTTCCCCAAGGACTGCAAACCTGTTGTTTTGTTTTTTGGTAAGTAATTAGTACCACATGCTCTAATTATATGAAATATGACCTTCCAAAATTTTCAGAAGTTTTCTAATGATGTAGTGCAAAGCACTTGACATTTTCGAGTAAACAGGATTCCCAAACGGATAGAAGATTAGTGCTTTGGAGCATATGAGCGACCTGTAATTAGTCATTAATTGCAAATCACAAAGTAATTGAACCTCCTTATTAAGAGAACATATAGTTAACTTTGGGGAGTTTCAAAAAACAATTACTGGAACATGAACTTACATTCTCCTAACTTTTTATTGACTAAATAAGAGGTTGTGCTGGTAACTCTAAGGTAGGTAAATATCAATTGCAGATCAAACATACGGGAATTTAGCATTGCCAATGCAGGCAATGGCAATTAAAACTTCTTGATAAAGTCATATATGTGTTTGCTGATCTCCTCTGGCTTTTCTTGGTTGATAAAGTGAGCCACTCCTTCCATCACAACTACATCTTGCAAATTTGGCACATCTTTCTTGAAGCCACCGTTTTGTACATATTCCTTAACACCTGGCATCTTATAGACGATGTCTTGGTCACCCACAATGAACTTTGATGGTACTTTGACTTGTAATCCAGTCCATGGTGCTGTGAGCTCCCAGGTTCTGCAAAGTAACAGAACTGATGTTAATTTTAATGACTCAAGCAATTAGCAAATACATTCTCTCATATTGGCTTATTCAAAAGCTGCATAGGAACTTTTTAATTTTGTGCCAATTACTCTTATGCTTTTATAATAGCCATGTATAATGTATTGAATAAAACACATAAACTCATCCGAAAGTCAATAGAGAGGGAATCCCAAAAATACAAAAAAGTCCACAGAAAGAAAGCATGAAACCTACAGGTCAGCAGCTCTATAGTAGTTCAATCCTCCAGTAAAGCCTTTCTGGTCGAATTTTTTAGCGTAATAATTAATATCTTCTTCTGTCAACCATGAGGGCAAGGTATCTGAAATTTGCAATCCTGAAAATCCTATGTCTTTGGGTATAAATAGAAGATCATCAAATACTGAAAACAACTTCTTCATTAGAATTGCAGTATCCATGCGAGCAAAATCTTCTTCAGCTACTCCAGGTTCCTGCAGTAGAGTCCAACAATTTCATGGAAGATGAAAGAACAATAACAAGAAAACTATGGACTACCATTAAAAAGAACACAACTTGAACACTATGGCAATGAACAAGTGTAGTGCATGATCTTAATACAACATGGTATGGTTTTAAAAACTGGACCGAATTGGTCGATCGGTTCGACCGGTCAACCGGGAACCAGACACTAATTCGGCCCGATTCTTATAAAAAATAGGAAATTGAAGAAAAATCAGTTTTAACCGGAAACTACCAATTAGACTTTAAAACCGTGAACCGAACGGTTAAATCAATTTTCAACCATTTCAATAAATTGAGCAAAATAAACTACAATCTTCCTTATTTTGACAGCAAAGTTGGTGCTTATCTCTCATTGAAGGCAACATGGCTGTATGTGAGTAAGATCTAAGATGAGATTTGAGGAAATCTGAAATTTGTGGGTAAAATAAGATTTAGTGTCCGTTTGGGACAAGCTGAAAATTTCAACTTATTTTTGCTATTATTTATGGGTTCCATTGCACTTTTTGGTATTATTTATAAGTTTCATTGTACTATTTAGCTAACATTTACCTTTATCTACCATTCTTTTAATAACAATTTTTCAATATTAACTCAATAAGTTGTTCCCAAACGGACACTTAGGTGCGGTTTGGATTCGGCTTTTTGTGCGTCTTCGTTTTAAAATCACATTTCGTCTTTTTTTTTTTTTTTTCAAGCCGTAACATTTGACTTTTCTCGTGCACTGTTCACGAGTCCTACAAACTTCACTTTTTAAGCTTTTCATTAAAAATGGGTCTCACAGTACTACTCACACATTTAAAAATTATTTTGCTATAATATTTTCAATTTTCAGTTTCAACAAAATAAATTTTATCCAAACGAACCCTTAAAAGGTGAAAGAAGTAAAGTGAGAAATGTGGTGCTCAAAGAGTTAAAACGAAGAATTTTTTGTTTTAGCCTTTAATGTGACGAACTGGTTTAGAGAGAGAGAGAGAGAGAGAGAGAGAGAGAGAGAGAGAGAGAGAGAGAGAGAGAGAGAGAGAGAGAATTTGAAATTGTGTAAATGAGGAGATGAGAAGTTCTTTCTCAAAAAAAAAAAAAAAAAAAAAGAGGAGATGAGAAGTTGTGACTATGACAAATGAGGAATAAGGATTAGAGAAAGTGGGTGGGTGGGTACGTGGAAGTGGGATAAAAGCAAAATTAATGACATAAAAGACAAAACATTAATAGTTGGTGGATTTAAGAAAAAAAAAACTAATATAATAGTATGTGGTTTACATTTTAAAGCCAAAAAAAAAGTAAAGAAAACAAATAAAATAATACTAATTGCATTTATATGGGAATTGAGAATGTTGGGTGATGCACCTAAACACGCGGCAGTCATGTGTCCTTGTATTTTATTATTATTATTATTTTTTATTTTTTGTGTTTGTGTGTTGACATTAATTGGTAATGATATATAACTTATTTATTAAATATTAAAGAATAGTTTGTATTTTAAGTTATTAACATCTAATTTTACACCTTTTTATTTTAGAATAGATCTCTACAAGAAAAATATATAAATTCTAAGTTGAAGGAAGTTCAATTAAATTATGCATTCTTAATTATGTTGTAAAAAAAAGTTATATTATTGTCATTATTTTTGTAATGTTAATTTAATTGTTTATACTTTTTCCCTACCCATTTATACTTAATATAAAGTATGAAAACTCATTTAAAATTGTTGATAAATAATATGATAAGTTATTTATAATTTTTATAATTTTTAATTTATTAATTAAATTATTTATAATATCTCCGGTCCAACCATAAAATCGGGAACCACTTTCTTTTATGGTTCTTTCACTGGTCCGGTTTCCAAAACCAAATCGCATCAATTTGTGTAAATATTCATGTCTATTTTAGCATAAAAATTTACTTTTTCTATTTTACATACTCATTTTTCAAAACACCAAAAATCAAATTATCTATTTTATACTTCATTTCATTAAAATATCTTTTTTTTTTTTTTTTTTTTTCTAATTGTTTCTATTTTTTCATACACAACAACCTCCATCTAGTATTTTCCTTCGTGCTCAAGATAAGTAAAGAAAGATTAAACAAATTTTCTTGATTTTTTTAATTGTTTCACTTTTTTCATATACGACAACCACTATCCACTCCTTTCCTTCATACTCGAGATAAGTAAAGAAAGATTAAACAACTAAGTACAAAATGAATAATGTTAGAGTAAATTTACACAATTATTATAACAAACTTGTAAATTTACACAATTATACACGAATTAATGTGGGTCATTTTTAAGTAAAGCTATGTAAATTCTACACATTTTTTTATTATACAAGGATTGACGTGAATGCTTCTAAGGATGGTAAAATTTACAATAAAAATCTTATAGCTGTTACAAACAAGTGATTAATCTTTGGGTTTTCTGTCAACAACAAAGATTGAACTCCATACTCCACTCCTCAATTGCCTTTAGTACTATAAAGTTCAAATCACAAAGCTACGAGAAGGTTTGCAATTACCACTCACTCATAGATCTTAACACCATTCAATGAAGTTTGACTTTTGTAAAAAAAAAAAAAAAATTCAAGTGGCTAATTCTAGGTGAAAATAGCCAAATAGCACATTTTCGCAAACTATACTGCACTTTACCATTGTTTCAGAAATATATAAGAATCTACTAATTTTTGGGTACTCAAGTTTAGTGAAATCAAATTTTTCATAGTACTCGAGTTTCTGGAACCCGAGTACCATGGAAAAATTTTTAAATATAGAACTCGAGTACCATAAAAAACTTTCAAAATGTTTCAAAGCATATTTTTTAAAGAACTCGAGTTTTTAGAACTTGAATTTCACAACAAATTCGAGTTTCAAAAAAATGATAGATTTCTACATATTTCTAAAACGGTGATAAATTGCTAATTTTTTTGCTAAATAGTGGTAATAGGCCATTTTTGCCCTAATTCTAGGTTGAATACTAATTTATGGTTTTAACAACACGTGGCAATTATGTAACGGGGCTTAAATATATTACTAAATTTCATCAATAAAAAAAATACCTGAAACCAGCAAAAATAATAATCATCACCTAATGAAGCTCTCAAGCCATCCACAAACTTGATGGTTGGGTTCCTGGGAAAAAATGGCACGCTCAAGGTGACCAAAGCCTTGACACGATCTGGCCTGAACCAGCAAAAGTACCAGGCCATCATAGCTCCCCAGTCATGGCCGACCAAGAAGACCTGGTCGATACCCAGATAGTCAAGCAGGCCAACAAGGTCACCGGCGATGTGGATCCCGGAGTAGGTGGCGGAGGAGGGCGGGGCGTCGGTGTCGCCATGTCCACGGAGGTCAGGGGCTATGCAACGGTAGCCAAGGGAGGAGAGGGAGAGAAGCTGGTTGCGCCATGAGTACCAGAGCTCAGGGAAACCGTGAAGGAAGAGGATCACTGGGCCTGTACCTATTGAAGCTATGTGCATGTTTATGCCATTTGTGGCAACTGTTGTGTGCTCTATCTTCTCCATCTTTGATCTCTTTTCTTGTGTTTTGCTATTGATCTACTCTTCGTTTAAATATTGGGTTGCGTTAACGGGCAACGCACGGTGCCCATTAAACACAAATTCTTTTACTTTTTTCGGAAATAAATTTTGTCTTTATATTCGATTTATGTCAACTTTTCAATTTTATAGTACTATTTGAGATTTTTTTTTTTGTTTTTTTTGCACTTAACCAGCACCGCTTGATGCTGGTTAACATTCTCATTAAATAATAGTCAGTTTCGTTCTGATGTATTTTTGTATAAAAACTTATTTTTATTATTTTATATGTTTATTTTCTTTTAAGGGAAAATTTTAATTACATTACTTTAGGTAATTTTTCTTAGATTCATTTATTAAGATTTAATCATGTGATTATTTAATTAAGAAATATACTTCTATCATATGAGAAAAAATTTACATGATAAAATTTTTAAAAAAGAACTTAAGAAATAACATATAAATACTATATTTAAATCTTATTTCTTTTTTAATATCTCACGTTAGATCATTTATTCACTTTTTCACACATTATAACTATCTTTTACTCTTTATACATGAAACTATTACCACGATATGTGAATCTATTTTTATTATTTTATATGCTTATTTTCAGAACAACTCGCATGATATGTGATGCGTTTTTTTTTTTTTTTTTTTTTCCCTGAGAAACAATATGTGATGAGTGTTAAGACTTAGAGCACCCACAACAGATGTGCTAAATGTGCCAAATGCCAAATTTTTAGCACATTTAGCACACCAAACACAAAAACGGAGCTTTATCAGATGTTCCAAATGGTAAAAATTATACCACATATGAACAGTACCGTTGCAAATTTGCAACGGTACGGACAGATGTTGTAAAATTTTTATTATTTTATATTACGTTTTCTCTCTCCTCTCTCTCTTCATTTTCTTTCTTTTCTCCTCTCTCATTCTCCGGTTCCCTCTCTCTTCTTCATTTTTTTCTTTTCTCCTCTCTCACTCTCCGGTTCCCTCTCTCTTCGACCAGTCCGAAATGTTTACCGTCAGCGACGACGGCGTAGCTCCGACGACGACTGCGCGCTCCGCCAAGCTCGATCTCGCTCCAGCCACTCGATCTCACGCTCAACCACGCTCCAGCTACGCTCGATCTCACCGATCACACCCCGACGCCATTGATCTCACGCTCAGCCACGCTCCAGCCACTCTGCCTCTCTCTGGTTGTGGGTTTTTTTTTTTTTTTTTTTTTGCTGCAATTTGGGTTGATCTGATGGTGGAGGTGGGCTGTGGGCTATGGGCGGTGATAGTGGCAGTGGTGATGGGCTGTGGGGGTGATGGCCCTCTCCTCTCTGTTTGAATCGATGGCTATTTGTTTGTTTGAATCGGTGCTGAATCGGTGTTGAATCGGTGGTGGTTTGGCATTTGGGTGGTGGTTGTGCTTGGTGATTGGTATTTGCTGGTGTTTTTTTTTTTTTTTTTTCCTGTTTTGTTGGTGGTTTCTGGCTTGCTGGGTGTGTGATGGTGGGGTGGTGGTGGTGGTGGTTGGTGGATGTTGTTGCTCGGTGATTGGTATTTGTTTGTTGTTGGTGGCTGAGATAATATATTATTTTAATGAGTAGTATATATTATTTTAATGTATAGAATTGAATGATAAAACATCTGATAAATGCGATGTTGTATAATGATGTGGTAAAATAATAAAGTAGGTGTTTGGTGTGGCAAAATAGCATTTTTTTTCAACATCTGCTGTGGATGCTCTAATAATAGTCAGTTTTTTTAAGAAGATAATAATAGTCAGTTGTAATAGTCTGTAATAGTTACTTAGGTAAGCAGCCCTGACTGTAATAATAGTCAGTGATTTGACCATTGAAAAATTTTCGGCCGCTGCAATTCATTTGTTTACATGACAAAAAAAAGAAAAAGAAAAAGTGTTTACATGAAGAGAATTTAGACGAGAAAAGTGTTGATTCACTTTTACATGGTTCAACTTTTGCACAGTATGAGAAGGAAACGGATATGGAAGTAAGTATGATGGCTGAAGATACGGAACAATAATAGTCATGATTTTCAGTTGACTTCTAGGTCTTCACAGCTTGGTGAGCATGTGTTATTTACAGCTGGATGGGTGGATAATGACAGAGATAAAAAAAAAAAAGATGTTACGTTTACAATATTTTTACAACAAACCACAGGTAGTTAGTTGTTATTGGTTCAAATTTGAAACTAACATTAAGATTACTTTTTTGCCCTAACAATAACAACCAATAACAATTTGTCACTTAGGATTTGTTGTAAAAATGTTATAAAAATATCATTTCTCAAAAAAAAAAAAAAAAAAAAAAAAAAAAAAAAAGAAGGAAAGGAGGGACGTGTGGCCCCATCAAAAAAAGAAAGGAGGGGCGTGTGGCACCAAAAAATAAAATACAACCAAGTGATAAAGGGCCTTCACGGGTGACAAAAAAAAGAAAAAGAAAAAGTGTTTACATGAAGAGAATTTAGACGAGAAAAGTGTTGATTCACTTTTACATGGTTCAACTTTTGCACAGTATGAGAAGGAAACGGATATGGAAGTAAGTATGATGGCTGAAGATACGGAACAATAATAGTCATGATTTTCAGTTGACTTCTAGGTCTTCACAGCTTGGTGAGCATGTGTTATTTACAGCTGGATGGGTGGATAATGACAGAGATAAAAAAAAAAAAGATGTTACGTCTACAATATTTTTACAACAAACCACAGGTAGTTAGTTGTTATTAGTTCAAATTTGAAACTAACATTAAGATTACTTTTTTGCCCTAACAATAACAACCAATAACAATTTGCCACTTAGGATTTGTTGTAAAAATGTTATAAAAATATCATTTCTCAAAAAAAAAAACAAAAAAAAAAAAAAAGAAGGAAAGGAGGGACGTGTGGCCCCATCAAAAAAAGAAAGGAGGGGCGTGTGGCACCAAAAAATAAAATACAACCAAGTGATAAAGGGCCTTCACGGGCCATACTAGTCATCAAGCCTAGGCCCAATGGAACGTGGGTCAGAATGAATGACAGGCCAAGGACCTTAAGTGAACCAACAATAAATGAAAGAGAAGGGCCCAAATGTAAGAAAATAAACCAAATAGACGTGGAAGGTGTGATACAAGAAAAAGAAAAGAGACTCAGAATGGACGAAGAGACAAAGAACCTGAGTATATTGATGGCTTCAAAATTTAAATTGGCAGAGGTTGCTAAGCAACCCCGTTTGGAGCAATGAATCTCTTCAATTGGAACTGCTAGGGGTTTGGGAACCTCCGGATAGTTAACACTTTGTCAGAGGTGGTAAAAAAAGAAGAGCCCAAGATCGTCTTCCTCATGGAGACAAAGTTGAATAGGGATTGGATGGTTATGGTTAAAGATAAATGTAACTTCAAACATGGTTTGTATGTGGGCAACATTGGTTCAAAGGGTGGGTTGGCAATGTTATGGAGGGAGGAGGTGAAACTTGATATTCAAACATTCTCACAGTCACACATTGATGCACTGGTAAATGGTGGGGCTGAATATGGATGGTGGCACTTGACTGGCTTTTATGGCAATCCTGAAACTTCAAGAAGAAAAGAATCGTGGGCTAAAATGAAGCATTTGGGTACAACTTCTTCACTGCCTTGGCTGGTTATCGACGACTTTAATGAGATTATGAGCATGTCGGAGAAGGAAGGTGGGAGTTCTAGACCAAGGCAACAACTGGCAAGCTTTGTAGAAACAATAAACTTGTGTGGTTTGCGTGACATTGGCTTCGTGGGACCAAGATTCACATGGATTTATGAGACGAGGGATGGAAGGCAGATTCGAGAAAGGCTTGACCGTGCTTTAGCAACTGTTGAATGGGTGAACTTGTTCCCAAGAGCAAAACTTCACCACCTCACCAACTCGGCATCAGACCACTCTCCCTTGTTACTGCGTTTAGATAGAAAGGTCAGTAAAAAGAAGATGAAGAAATTATTTAGATTTGAATCAATGTGGCTTAAGGAACCTCAATGCGAAGAGATCGTGCAGAATGCTTGGAGTGATGGTGTTTTAGCCAAGTCAGACTTCCTACTAGTCTCGTGTATAAATCAATGTAGGATGCAGCTGGAAGCATGGAATAAAAATGTGTTTGGACACGTTGGGAGGAAAATAAATGAACTACAAAAACACTTGGAGTGGTTGGAGTTGCAACCGGCCTCTCCAGGCAACATCCAAGACATGAGGGACACAAGAATGGAGTTAAACAAATGGCATGAAAAGGAAGATGCAATGTGGTATCAACGTTCAAGGATCAACTGGTTTCGAGATGGGGACAGAAATACAAGCTATTTTCATGCTAAGGCGTCAGCTAGGCTAAAAAAGAATCAGATTGATGGGATGCTTGATGCACAGGAGATATGGCAAGAAGATGAAGGGAAGGTGGGTGATATAGTGGAGGAGTACTACACGGCTCTCTTTACAACAAACCATCCAACAGATTTCAATGAAATTTTACAAGCCATGTAACCAAAAGTAACCCCACAAATGAATCAAATGTTGGACAAAGCTTTTACTGCCAGTGAAGTACATGTGGCCTTGAAGCAGATGCACCCATTAAAATCCCTAGGTCCTAATGGTATGCTCCCTTTATATAATCAACAGTTTTGGCCAATAGTAGGTGATGTAGTTACTAAAACTATTCTTGATTTTCTTAATCATGGCGTGTCTCCTCCTAATTTTAATGAGACTCATATTGTACTAATCCCTAAAGTCAAGGAGCCCAAAAGGATGACTGACTTTCGCCCTAGTAGTCTATGTAATGTGGTTTTCAGGATAACATCAAAGGTGATTGCAAATAGATTGAAGAAGATCTTGCCGTCCATTATTAGTGACACCCAAAGTGCGTTTATGCATGGAAGGTTGATCACAGATAATGTCCTTGTAGCATTTGAGACCATGCACCACATTAATGGTAGGAAGGGAGGCAAAAAGGGTGAAATGGCATTGAAGCTGGATATGAGCAAGGCATATGATAGAGTGGAGTGGCTATGCCTAGAAACAATTATGGCTAAACTGGGTTTTGGGGAGAAATGGAGGAAGTTGATCATGACATGTGTTACTTTAGTTTCCTATTCAGTAAAAATTAATGGGAAACCAAGGGGCAATATCATACCATCTAGGGGAATAGGACAAGGAGACTCGTTGTCCCCATACTTGTTCTTATTGTGTGCTGAGGGACTTTCAGCTTTAATAAAAAAGTCAGTGGATATAGGTGAGATGGAAGGGGTAACAGTTTGTAGGGGTGCTCCTCGCCTATCACATCTCTTATTTGCAGACGACAATATTATTTTCTGTAAGGCTACAATTGAAGAATGTAATGCCTTACAAAGAATTTTGGGGGTCTATGAACAAGCTTCGGGCCAGAAATTGAACCGAACAAAAACGGCTTTGTTTTTTAGTAAGACCACTCCTGATGATATTAAAGAAGAAATAAAGAATAAATTTGGGGCTCAAGTGATTAAGCAGCATGAGAAGTATTTGGATTTGCTATCCTTGGTGGGGAAAAATAAGAGGAATACTTTCAATGATATTAAGGATAAACTTAGCAAAAAGTTAGCAGGTTGGAAAAAGAAACTCCTTTCAAAAGCAAGTAAGGAAGTGTTGATCAAGGTTGTAGCTCAAGCTATACCAACATACACTATGAGCTGCTTTAAAATACCTGATTCACTTTGTGATGATTAGACTAATATGATTCGGAATTTTTGGTGGGGTTAGAAAGGTGATGAGAGAAAAATGTCTTGGCTTAGTTGAGATAAAATGTGTGAGTCCAAGGCAGATGGAGGTATGGGGTTTCGACAATTAAAACAATTTAACCTTGCTTTTCTTGCTAAACAAGGTTGGAGACTCCAAGTAATGCATGATTCACTAGTTTATCGTCTTTTCAAGGCAAGATATTTTCCCCACACAAATTTTGTCCATGCATCAATGGGGAACCACCCATCCTATGCTTGGAGAAGTATCATGGTCGCTCAACATTTGGTGAGGCAAGGCATCCGTTGGAATGTGGGAAATGGTGAGTCTACCCGTGTATGGGGTGATAAATGGCTGCCATCATCTTCTACTTTCAAGGTGGTGTCCCCTAGGCTGTTCATGCATGCTAATCTACGGGTTAGTGAGCTGATTTCCCATGAACCTGTGGGTTGGAAAATGCAGGTGATAGATGCCCTTTTTCTTCCCCATGAGGCAGACACTATCAAAAGCATTCCTTTAAGCACTCATTTACTGCCGAACAAGCTTATATGGGCTGCGACAACTAATGGTTTATTTAGTGTTCGTAGTGCATACATGTTAGCAATGGAGATTTCTCGGTCTGATAATGCTGGGTCCAATTCTGATGGCAGTGGACTTCGAAGTTTCTGGAGGCGCATTTGGAGGATACTGGTCCCTCATAAAATATGACATTTCACTTGGAGAGCTTGTCAAGAGATCTTGCCTACGAAGGTGAATTTGAAGTGAAGCAAAGTGTTGGACATTGATAGTTGTGAGGAATGTAATGACAGGTTGGAGAACTTGGGTCACCTGATACAAAATGAACGTGGATGGAGCGGTCTTCAAAACATAAAAATCAGCAGGAGTTGGTGTCCTTATCCGAGATGAACTGGGCCAAGTCGTAGCAGCTCTAAGCCAGAAGATAAATGCACCCTTGGGAGTGTTGGAGGTGGAGGCGAAGGCAGTTGAGGTAGCTCTCCAGTTTGCTAGGAATGTAGGTATCTTTGATTTCATTATGGAAGGGGATTCTTTGGTAGTTTATAATGCTCTGTGTGGTCACTCATCCCCACCATCCTCGGTGGCATCAGTCATTTCGGGTGCACTTGTTTTTTGTGGGCTATTTCATCGGGTTGATTTTTCTCACATTCGTAGGCAGGGTACTAGCCCATTTATTGGCAAAACATGCTATATGCATTGTCGATTATGTAGCATGGATAGAAGAGATGCATTGCTTCTTAATGCAAGCTCTAACTCATGATGTATCTATTTCTATTTGAGTTGAAATAAAATCGCAATTTTCCTATTAAAAAAAAAAAAAAAAAAAAACTTTTGCAACTATTCCTATAAAAAAAAAGTTTGCAACATTTTAATTCAAAAATTATCTATAACGATTAATTTATAATAAATGAGTATATTTGCATTGTTACAAGAGTAGCAATGTATATTTATATGATTACTATTCAAAAGTAAATTTATTTATTATTATTTATTATTTATATAAAATACAAAAATTGATTTGAAAGTAATAAAAAATTGAGAAAGAAATAATATTTTAATAAAATATATTGTAAAATAAACAACTATTCTTGCAATTTACATGAGTGATATTTATTTAAATTTTTTTTTTTGAGGTGTTTTATATAAAATTTCACACCAATTACTAAATTGACGCAGTCAGTAAACGGTGTGAGTGATTTGTAACAAAATGTTGTAACGTTTTAACTTTTAAGTATTAATATAACTTTTTTTATATTGATAAATTGGTTGTGTACTCTTCTTGTTTATGGTCAGATTTATTATAAAATATTTGATACGATTTTTTTATTGAGTGCATCATTTTTCTCAAGAAAAAAAAAAATCTAAGCAAAAATTGAGTGCAACGTTTTTATTGTTTTGGTAGAACTTTCAAACCGGAGAAACTCGACGCAGTGTAACCTGAGAGAGAGGGAACGAAGGAAAATGTAATCAATGGTTAGGAAGGATTTTCTTTGTCTCTACTTCCTACAGCTACATGTGATGTGATCATAGAATTTTGGTTTTTTTTTTAGAACTCTTGTTCTTTCTAGCTAGTACAGGCTGTTTTTGGTCGGAACCCTCCCCCCCCCCCCAAAAAAAAAAAGATGAAGTTGGTGAGATGGAAAATATCGGATTGAAATTCACTTCTATTTGGATTAAAATTCACTTCTATTCAGATTGTTTATTTTTTTTTTCTATTGAAATTTATTTATTATTATTTTTTATTTATATAAAATATAAAAATTGATTTGAAAGTAATAAAAAATTGAGAAAGAAATAATATTTTAATAAAATATATTGTAAAATAAACAACTATTCTTGCAATTTACATGAGTGATTTTTTTTTTTTGAGGTGTTTTATATAAAATTTCACACCAATTACTAAATTGACGCAGTCAGTAAATGGTGTGATAGGATCTTAGTAACCAATGAAGAAATGAATTGAATAGAGTAACCAGGGAGAGAGATAGAACATTCGAGAAAGAGAATTAAGAAGAGAAGAGAGATAGATGGGAATTAGAGAGGAGAAGATATGAATGAGAATGAATTCTTATTATGCATCAAAAGACCCCTACAACCTTCTGTTTCTCACCTCTTATACTATTACCGTTCCACATTCTTAACTAACTCTAGCTAAGCTAACTAACTTCCATGACATCATCACAACAGCCAATGACAACACACAGTAACTAACTAACTATCACTAACACAACAACTAACTAACTCTCACTACTCACCACTCATTCTCTAATTACAATTCTCCTCATTACAAATCTTATCAATTCCCTTCCCCTTAAAAAGACCTTGCCCCCAAGGTCCACCTCCCCCCAACGGTTACAAAACCTTGCCCACAAGGTGAGGAAACTGCTGCTGCAAGTTGTAGAGGGATTCCCAGGTAGCATCTTCTGGAGGATGACCATGCCACTGGACCAAGACTTTAGAGATAGTTCTAGACCGGAGCCGTTTAGTCCTGTGTTGAAGGATAGCAATAGGTTCAGGATTAAGTACACCAGCAGAAGTAACAGGAGGAAGAGTTGGAACTGGAACTACATTTGATCCCAACTTCAGTTTCAAACATGAGACATGAAAAACTGGGTGGATAGAACAATCAGTAAGCAAGGTAAGTTTATATGCCACCTGACCAACCTTCTGCTCAACTTGGAAGGGACCATAGAACCTAGGAGAAAGCTTATTGAAACCTTTCAACCTCAATGAGTGCTGCCTATAAGGCTGTAGCTTCAAATAAACCCAATCACCAACAGTAAAACTTGTATCAGATCTATGCAAATCAGCCTGAGATTTCATCCTAGCTTGAGCAGAAAGTAAATTCTGTTTCAGCAAGGAGATGAGGTCCTGTCTGTTCTGCAGTAACTGATCCACAGCAGCCACTTGGGTAGCACCAGGAATATAATCCAACAAACTGGGAGGTGGTATGCCATAAAGAGCCTCAAATGGGGTCAGCTTAGTTGAAGTATGGAAATTGGTGTTAAACCAATACTCAGCCAAGTGAAGCCAATCAGCCCAAGCATTAGGTTTGTCACCAACAAAGGCCCTCAAGTATTGTTCAAGGCTCCTGTTCACCACCTCCGTTTGGCCATCAGATTAGGGATGGTAAGCTGAAGACATAGCTAGCTCAGTGCCCTGCAACTTGAATAACTCCTGCCAAAAATGAGCTGTGAAAACTGAACCTTTGTCACTCACAATAGTCTTAGGCATTCCATGGAGCTTAAACACATTTTTCATAAAAACTGCAGCCACTTTCGTAGCTGTGTAAGGATGAGAGAGGGGAATGAAATGGACAAATTTAGTCAATCTGTCAACTACCACAAAGATCACTTCATAACCATGAGACTTAGGTAACCCCTCAATAAAATCCATACTGATATCAAGCCAGGGTTTATCAGGAGCCGAAAGGGGCTGTAATAAACCAGCAGGCTTGGAAGTGCTCACCTTCACCCTTTGACAAACCTCACAGCATTGGACATGAAGCTTGACATCTTTAACCATACCTTTCCAAAAGAAATCCTGCCTTACCCGATGTAGTGTCTTCAAATAACCCGAGTGACCACCACAAGGAGAATTGTGAACATGCTGCAACACTAGAGGCTTCAATGGTGAACTATGGCTGAGGAAGATACGACCCTTATAAAAAAGAAGACTATTATGAAGGGTGAAACCAGCAGGGGCAGAATCTTCAACAGCCAAAGCTTCAAATAATTGCTGGTATTCATGATCAGTATTATAACTATCCTTCAGAATGTCCAACCAGGAAGAACAAGGAAAAGAAATCAGGAAAAAAGAGGCAGAATTAGAGTCCTCCAACCTGTTTGAGTCCTCCAGTCTCCTTGAAAGGGCATCAGCAGCCTTATTTTCTCTGCCATGCTTATATTCTACCAAAAATGAATACCCCAACAACTTAGTAATCCACCTTTGTTGAGTTGGAGTTCCAATCCTCTGCTCAAGTAAATACTTAAGACTTTGGTGATCAGTCTTGATTACAAAGGGCTTTCCAACCAAATAAGGCCTCCACTTCCTAACTGCCTTCACTAAAGCCAAAAACTCCTTTTCATAAGTAGATAAGTGAAGACTTCTACCCTTTAAAACTTCACTATGATAAGCTAAAGGTCTATTACCCTGCATCAAAACAGCACCCAACCCCTTACCTGAAGCATCACATTCAATAACAAAGGGTTTAGAAAAATCAGGTAGTGCCAGGACAGGAGGTGTAGAGACAGCCACCTTGAGAGCATTAAAAGCCAAAGTAGCTTGTGGAGACCATTGAAAGGCATCTTTTTTAAGTAATGCAGTCAAGGGAGCTGCAATAAAGCCATAATCTTTGATAAATTTCCTATAATATCCGGTCAAACCCAAAAAATTCCACTTCATGTTACCATGTTATCAAAGTGGAATTCCTATAATATCATGGCTCTGATAAGATTTGTAATGAGGAGAATTGTAATTAGAGAATGAGTGGTGAGTAGTGAGAGTTAGTTAGTTGTTGTGTTAGTGATAGTTAGTTAGTTACTGTGTGTTGTCATTGGCTGTTGTGATGATGTCATGGAAGTTAGTTAGCTTAGCTGGAGTTAGTTAAGAATGTGGAACGGTAATAGTATAAGAGGTGAGAAACAGAAGGTTGTAGGGGTCTTTTGATGCATAATAAGAATTCATTCTCATTCATATCTTCTCCTCTCTAATTCCCATCTATCTCTCTTCTCTTCTTAATTCTCTTTCTCGAATGTTCTATCTCTCTCCCTGGTTACTCTATTCAATTCATTTCTTCATTGGTTACTAAGATCCTATCATGGTGTGAGTGATTTGTAACAAAAAGTTGTAACGTTTTAACTTTTAAGTATTAATATAACTTTTCTTATATTGATAAATTGGTTGTGTACTCTTCTTGTTTATGGTCAGATTTATTATAAAATATTTGATAAGATTTTTTTATTGAGTGCATCATTTTTCTCAAGAAAAAAAAAAATCTAAGCAAAAATTGAGTGCAACATTTTCATTGTTTTAGTAGAACTTTCAAACCGGAGAAACTCGACGTAGTGTAACCTGAGAGAGAGGGAACAAAGGAAAATGTAATCAATGGTTAGGAAGGATTTTCTTTGTCTCTACTTCCTACAGCTACATGTGATGTGATCATAGAATTTTGGTTTTTTTTTAGAACTCTTGTTCTTTCTAGCTAGTACAGGTTGTTTTTGGTCGGAACCCCCCCCCCCCCCCCCAAAAAAAAGGATGAAGTTGGTGAGATGGAAAATATCAGATTGAAATTCACTTCTAATTGGATTAATTATCCAAATATTTTTTTATTCTCCAATCAGCATAGGTTATGTCAATAAGTATTATAAAAATATATTGTATTTAATTTTTTTTTTTAAATACTAGATAGAAATTCTACTTTAGTATAATCTAAATGTATATGTATGTGAAACTCCCTCTTGAGAGAACATTCATTTTCCTTTAACTACACTGACAAGGTTACCTAGTAGTATTGCTTGTATTTACTATTCACGTGGTCATAATATTTATGTTGACTTGAGAGTAATGGTTCATCTTACAAAGAAAAGAAAGATCATATCCATATGACTATATGAGTAATGCTCAGAACACAATTTTGTGCACAACTTTGTGTCACAACTTACCACTATCTATATATAGTAGTTTTGAAAGAAATATCGATCTGATTTGACATTTATGTCATGGGTTGTAAGGATTAAGATAAGGTGTAATACATTCTCAATCATTAGTTGGGAATCCAAATTCCACTTGAATTCTTCCTTCTTCTTCTTTTTTTTTTTTCATTTTATAATAAAATTATACTTAGATTTTTTTTTTCTTCTTTCTGAATAAATACTTTATTTTCAATAAGAAGAGTCTTTAAGAATTTCTATTCAAAGCTTGAGCTAACACCAGGACAAGATGGAAATTGGGGGGGGGGGGGAATGAATATTTATCCTTAATTTGAAAAATATGTAGCAAAATGTCCATGTTTTGAAACTATTTAGTAAAATGCCCTATTTTAGAACTCAATTTTAATAAAATCAAGTTCTGTATAAAACCCGGTATCCTCAAAATCGAGTTCTATGTATATTTTTAAGTAAAACTCGACATTAGCAATATCGAGTTCTACTTAAATTTTCAAAAAAAAAAAAAAATTAAGTGGTAAAATATGCATAGAACTCGATTTGCTAGAAGGTGGGCAGAATAATTGCCTTCTCTACATTTAAAAAAAAAAAAAAATTGACGCATTAACAAAAGATTTGGTTAGGTTCAAAAATTCCACTTAGGTTCTAAATTCAAATAGTGGTTCAAAGTCATGTGTGGAAAAATTTAATATGATTATTTTGTAATGGAGTATAATTAAAATGCTATATTATATATTTTGTACTCTAAAAACTGAGCCTTTTGGCTGAATATTGCAAAAAATCAAGTTTATTTATAATATGAGCACTGTTCAACGTTATTTGGGAAAATGAGGAGATAAGAAAATTTCAATAATGGTGTTGCCAAAATTCTAAGAAAAAGTATGAGAGAGGAGAGAGAGAAAATTAAATTTTGGGAATGTAGTTACTGAAATTCCTGCCCAAAATGCAAGCTACCCAAATTAGAGGAGTACCCAAAATAGGAGGACTGCTCGAGAGGAAAAAAGGAATTGTGGCAACTAAGTTGCCAAAATTGTATGGGAGAGGAGAGAGAAAAATTTGAAAATATTTAATATTATTTATTGTTATTATTATTATATGACCACAAGCATTGTAATAAATTGTATCATTGTGGTCTCTTTTTAATCATTTTGACTTTGTTATTTTCAATAGTTACATCTATTACTTGGACAAAATATATTGTATAATATGTTTGTTAGTTGTCGGGGATGTTTTGTGACAAGGTCCAAAAATGTAAGATTAGCCCAAATCTCCCATTGGGTTCTTTAGAAGTGACTATTTGTGGAGAGTCAAACCCAAAATTCACAATGTATAGCAAACAAAGGCTAATGGTGCTTTAACAAGAGAAAAATGAAAATGCCATAATTGAAATACAAGAAAATGCAGAAAAAGTACACAGGTCTAAAACTTCAACCCACAGTCAGCGGGAAGAGGAAATTGAGAGAGGTTACGAGGAAGATAGGGAAGGTTCCCCTGTACCCATATTTCCACCTCTAAACTTTAGAATTATTAGAATGTTGACTAGCTGAATGGATTTTTGCTCTAAAATTTCAGACCTGAGGGTAGAACGTGGTTGGTTGGTTTTTTAGCTGAAGAGAGACTCTTGTTTTGAGATTGGGGTGTTGCTCTCAGAGTAAAACGTGATTTCCTCGTTTTGAATATGATTGGGGCCTTTTATATTAAGTTTGGGGTGCTCTAAGTGACTCGTTTTTGGTGTTAAGCAAGTAGTAATTTTCAGGTTTGCTTTTGTTTGGATAAAAGGAACGATTACTTTTATCATCATCAAGGGAAATTCTTGACTAAACCCTCATTGGCTCCCCATTTTCAGTTGTTTCAGACCATTGGAATGCTCACCTGAATGAGGGTTAGCAGTAGAAGTTGGCCAATGAGAGCCAACCATTTTTAAAGAAAAAAAAAAGGCTCGAGCAGAAACTTTGGGCCATAGTCAGCCAGAGCATGCATAATAGCTGTTTTAGGGTGGAAATTTAAGGTACAAGACCTTCTCCATGAGCCTGAGGTGCTACTAGTGTCCCTTACCCACTTGGTAGCACGCATGGACTGGGCTCACGCAAAAGTTCAGAAAGGAAACTGACTCATACCCTCCAAACCACACTTTCTCAATTTCCTTAATATATCGCATGGGCTTGGGCCATGCTTAAAAGAATAACTAAAATATAATACATGAATTGAGCTCGAGCTTGGTTGAATTGGGCTTGTAGAAAATGTGTCACGAAAATTGGTATCAACATTAGTTTATAATAAAGATAATAAAGATATGTATGTGTATTATTATTATTTTTTATTTAGTACAATAAATCATATATTTGTGTTTCTTTTGATTTCATTAAAGTTTAGTTGGTATAAAAAAATGTATTAAGTTTCTTGAATCATTACTTTATAGGGTGGTTATAGGTTGGAAAATAAAAATTAATTATATGTTTTGTCCTCTCCTCCAATTTCCAATAAAAATCAATTTTTTTTCTCTTTCCTCTTTCTTCTAATTTTTGGCAACTCCATTGCCACAAATTTTTTTTTCTCTACTCCAATTTCGGCAACTTGACTACCACAATTCTTATTAAATTTTCCCTCTCCTCTCCCCTACAATTTCGGCAACTTGGTTGCCACAATTCCGTTTTTCCTCTCAAGCATTCCTCTAATCTAGGCAGCTTGCATTTTGGGCAAGAATTTCGGTAACATCACTAAAATTCAATTTTATTTATCTCCCTCTGTCACGTCATTTCTCTTTTCTCTCTCATACTTTCTCTTAGAATTTCAGCAACACCATTGCCAAAATTTACTTATCTCCTCATTTTCCTAAATAACTTTAAACAATGCCCATATCACAAATAAACTTGATTTTTTGCAATATTCAGCCAAAAGACTCTTTCAAACTAGTATGTGTTATTTGAAATTGTCTTTTGAATTGTAACTTGTAAGTGTGGTGTGATGAAACATAGCATAGTTTGTTTTCGGGAATTATATATACTGATATATGTATGAGAACTCAAATTGTTACGTCTTCAAGACCATCCATCCAAAAAGAAAACGTTCGTAAAAAGAAAAATCAAACATGACTACAGAAAAAATAATTTCTAAAAAGGTAGTTTCAAAATTCATTAATAATTACAAACATAAGAGTCCAAGGAAAAATGCATTATCATCTAAGCCATTTGTTCAATTATATCCAAGAACAAAATTCTATATAAAAAAGTCAAATTATAATTCAATTACAAACAACAAAGATCAAACTAGAAAGTAGAAACCTCCCTATTCTTTAAAAAGAATAGAAGTGCTACATTCATAACATTTTCATAATATTTTCACAATAAATTATATGTAATAAGTTGTTATTGATTCTAATTTGAACCTATCACTAAAATTATAACTTGTAAGTGTGGTGTGATGAAACATAGCACAGTTTGTTTTCGGGAATTATATATACTGATATATGTATGAGAACTCAAATTGTAACGTCTTCAAGACCATCCATCCAAAAAGAAAAACGTTCGTAAAAAGAAAAATCAAACATGATTACAGAAAAAATAATTTCTAAAAAGGTAGTTTCAAAATTCATTAATAATTACAAACATAAGAGTCCAAGGAAAAATGCATTATCATCTAAGCCATTTGTTCAATTATATCCAAGAACAAAATTCTATATAAAAAAGTCAAATTATAATTCAATTACAAACAACAAATATCAAACTAGAAAGTAGAAACCTCTCTATTCTTTAAAAAGAATAAAAGTGCTACATTCACAACATTTTCATAATACTTTTACAATAAATTATATGTGATTAGTTGTTATTGATTCTGTGGGGCCAGAGAATTTGTAATCCCGACCCACTTTACATTAGGGCCTAAGGCCCAAGCCGAGGAGAGACATTGCCGAGGACGTACAACGAAAGTCCAAATGGCCTAGAGGTGTAGCCGAGGACGATCCTGTCCTCAGTATCCCAAAACTTAGAAGGAAATAATGGCACGCCATCAAAGGCAGCCCCCAGAGCGCTCCCAGAAGAAAGGGCGAATACAATGTAGGAGTGGTTCAAGGGAATGGCTGTCAATACTGCAATTAAGTACTCTACGCCTGATAGAGCCATGCTTTTCAGCTTTTACAACCACCCCCAACCACTTTGGATATGGGCTGACAAGACAAGTATCAGCCCTAAAAAGCGGAACCTACACGTGGACATATGAGAGAGGGGAAAAGCTAGTATAAAAAGAGGAGGAAGCAGCCAAAAAAAAAGGGGAGGCAAATCGTCTCTAGGGGAGGCAGATCGTCTCCAGGGGAGGCAGATCGTCTCTAGGGCCATTGAACCCTAAAGTAAAAAGAAAAGAACATGAAGCTCCTCGGATGAGGTCCAAGGACTGGAGCCACTCAAGCCGTGCCGAGGAGAAAGTCTTCTTAGATACGCTAGATTCACCTCCGTGCGATCATCGTGAATAGCATGACTAACTACTGTCCAATAACCAAGGCCTAGCCTTTTAGCCCATTCTTTACAAATTTATTGTTTGTGCCTTTAACGTTCGAACCCAACAAACCAATTTGGAGTCATTACAAATTGAGCCCTTACAGATTCTAATTTGAATCTATCACTAAAATTAATTTTTGCTCACCAATAATAATTTGTAACCTGCCACTTATGATTTATTATAAAAATGTTGTAAAAATCACATTTCTCTCTCTCTCTATAATAACTATAAAATACTTTTAATCTTTTCCTAGATAAAACTAGGCAAGTAGTGGATCTTATTTTAAATTTTCTTTGCTTTCATAGTTTTTTTCCCCAAAGCATGAAGGTCGGTTTGAGTGGCGTGGCCCCGTGGGGGTGGGGGGCTTCAAGGAGTAGTAGTAGATGTCAACCATTTAATTAAAAAAATATCTTGAAATAGTGGGCCCAACATAATTTAAAAAAAAAAAAAAAAAAAAAAACCAATTTTCATCATTTTATTCAGCACTAGAAGTATGCAGCACAAAAATCTAAAATCCTAGACCTCCACTAACCTTGTTCTCTTTCATATTTGAACTTTTTTATTGTTTCAATTTTCAGACTTTGAGTTTTGTTGTAAATCCAAACTTTAACTACTTAGAAGAATAAATGAAGAAATGTTGAATTCTAAATAATTTTTTAAAAGCATTCAAGACAATGGGACATGCATACAACTTTGCAAATATATTGCTATATTCTTAACATTTTTACATTGATTTATTTTCTGAATTGGATTAATTGTTATTAATTATGAATTTATTATTTTTGTATATTACTATATTCTTAATTAGATTAATTGTTATTAATTATGAATTAGTTATTTTTGCTACTTTATTTTAATGACTTCTTTTTGAAGGCTTGTCGTCTTTCCACATGTTAACAGTGTTAACCTGTTGGATGGTTGGGTTTTCCTTTGTGGGAATTGGGAAACATTTTTCTTTCCTTTTTTATTCTTTTCTTCACCATCTGTAGTCACATCTACTCGGTCCTTTTTTTTTTTTTTTTGGTTAAAGGGGAATACTGCATTAACTAGCCATAAAAGGCAAAGTGTTGGCTACAAGCCTTAAGGAGTACAGTCCAAGAGCATCAGAATTTAAAATAATACAAAGATCTTTCGAAATAGGAGTGTCCAAAACAACAAAATTCCCATCAAGGGTGCAGCCTCCTTTAGCAAGATAATCCGCACATCTATTCGCTTCCCGAAAGACATGGCTGACCCTGACTTGTTGGAACTGGCGAATGAGGAACTGATGCAAAATTGGAAAAATTTATCCCTTTTAGAACGGGAGGGACCTGGTTGTTGTCTGGCCAATGATTTTAGCTCTCAAGAATATATTATTGTAGCAAAAATTCTCATGAAACGAGCCCTCAATATTGATGCAATAGCAAGAACTTTCACACCTCTCTAGCGCTCTTAATGTGGATTTACGATTTGCAAGTTGAAGGAACACAAAGTCCTATTTATTTTCAGTGATGCTGCTGATGCTGAAAAGGTCCTCAACGCCGAGCCATGGAGTTTTGATAAAAAATTAGTCATCATGCAACGTTATGACAGGAGTAATGCTGAGGAAGATCTGAAATTTGATACGACAATGTTTTGGGTACAAGTTCATGGACTACCATCTCAATATATGAATGTCAAGGCCGCGGAGAAAATATGTGGAGTGCTCGGCAAGGTTGTTCACTCCGAAAATCTTGATGCAACTAAGGGAGGACATTTTGTGAGGATTAGGGTATCCCTAGATGTCACTCTTCCTCTATGCCGTGGTCTAATTATTTCACTGGAGAATGACAAGAAGATTTGGATAACTTTCAAGTATGAGTGCCTCCCCAATGTCTGTTATTGGTGTGGACGCTTGGAACCAGTGGAGTCAATTCCGTACCGTATCGGCCGGTATAGCCGGAATTTATTGTACCGGCAGGTAAACCGGTACAGAAACACCCATGATTCGTACTGCTTAAAATACCGGTCTTTACCGGACTATACCGGACGTACCGCTGAATATCGGACATCTCGGCCGAAAAATGGATACCGGGCGGTACTAAAAACTTGAAGAAAATGGAAAAAGTTAGCAGCATAAAGCTCACGATGCCGTCTTCACTGGTTGTTTTCCCATGTTGTCGGCCATTCCCCCAGCCTTCCTCCTTATGTTTTATCCAGACGCTGCTCTTTCTTCTTCTTCTTCTTCTTCTTCTTCTTTTGCTTTTTCTTCTTCTTGTTCAGTTTTGACCGAGACTGTTCTTCTTGTGCCTTCTGTTTTAGTTGTGTGTGGCTCTTGTTTTTTTTTTTTTTTTTTTTTTTTTTTAAGAATCAGTGTGTGGCTCTTGTTTAATTGTTTTGTGTGAGTTTTAGTTGTGTGTGTGGCTCTTGTTTTGTGTAAGTTCTGACACCCATGTGAACTCTAATAAGTTCAAATTTCAAATATACTTGACTTTTAGGCTGGCTACCACTCATATTTGGTAAGCAATTTTATTTTTTATTTTTTTAATAATTAATATCATATTTTTATCACTCATATTTGGTAAGCAATTTTATTTTTTATTTTTTTAATAATTAAGATCATATTTTTATCTTTTTATTATTATTACAATCTAGTATATCAGGTTATATTAATGGGTTGATATTTGAGCAAGAAATAATCATATTAAAAATAAGCAATTAATTTAGAAAAATATGCTATTATAAATTTAAGGATTCTTATATAGATTTATAAATAATTCTAAATAAATAATACGTATGTCTATATATATATATATATATATATATAAAATAATAGCGATAAACCCGAAACGGTACACCGATATTGACCGATATCCGAAATATATCGTACCGCTGGCCAAATCGGTACAACCTCCGATACGGTATTGACTCCTTCGCTTGGAACACGATGACAAAGATTGTGACCTCTGGCTTGAGAGTGAGGGAAGCTTAACCAATAATCAAAAGCAATTTGGGCCTAGCCTCCGTGCACCACCTTTTGTTTCGTCGAGAAGAAATGCGGTTTCCGTTCCAGGCTTCTACAAATCGAATAAAGCTTCGTCTTCAAATTTCAGTGAACGATGAAATAACGGTGGAGGAATCCCAGTGGTCACAAGTAACAAACATACACAGGCTGAGTCTGTAACGACAGAAATGTTATGGACTGAAAAGCCTGGATAGGTCACTAAGGGACACGTAAGGGAGGATGCAATTATTTCAGAAATTCCAAACGTAAAGACAGACATGCAAAATTCAATGGATTTCGTAATCAATGACCTAACAATCCCTAATTACTCGACTACTCATTATTATCGTGATCAATTGACAGCTATCTTAACCGATATTTCCAAAGTAAGCAGCAAAGAGATTGAGGTGGAATTAAACACTATTGATCCTAATCAATGCTTGGCCAACCCTAGGCAAGCGATCAATGACCTAGGTGTTGAGAAGGGGTCATGTGAGAAGCATGAGGAAGTTAAGCCGTGTCCTTTACCATAACAAAAAAAGAAAATCACGTGGATCAAGCAGTGGCGACTCTAGGAAATTTTTTCAGGGTGTTCCTCAATAAGCATAAATTACACAATCTAATAAAAAGAAAATTTTATATATTGACAACAACAACAATCAAAAAATATACAAATACATAGAATTTACAATTGCCTTCTACGAGTTTTCATATTTTGAAATCGTTGCATAATAGTCTCATTATCAATGCTACAAGCTACATTATTTTCAATATACACAACTAAGCAATCATTCATCCATTGATCTCCCATTCGATTGCGCAGTTCATTCTTTACATATTTCATTGCTGAAAAACTTCTTTCTACTGTTGCAGTAGCAACTGGAAGGGTCAAAGCTAGCTTCACTAGCAAATAGACTAATGGATAAGTCTCGTGTTTTCTTGTGCTCACTAACTTTTCAGCAAGTTCACTAACTCCTTGAAGCCTAAAAAGAAGTCATTACTGCGCATATCAAAAATATAATTCTGCAGTTGAGAGTCAAGTGCCAAAATATATGCCCCAAGAAAATCAGAGGGATAGAACTTAGCTAGACGTATCAACTTTTCCTTATCGAAAGCCACAAATGAATTACTTGGATTCAAGCAAGCCATACAAAGTAGCAAATCGGTATTCGCCTAAGAAAAACGGTTGTTAAGCTCTTGAAGTTGCATATCTATGACTGTGTAGAATAGCTCAACACGATAATGATGAAAATTTGTATTTTGTTGGGTGTTGCGTTCCGGCCTCCCACTAACTACAAATATCGCTTCCATGTCCAAGATAGGAATATCATGTGAGGTACAAAATAAAGATACTTCAGCCAATAAAGATGCCCATCCATCATCTCTCATCACTTGCAACCGTTGCTTAGACACTTTAACAAGATCCATAGCATTTACTATATCTTGATTTTTTTTTTTTTTTTTTTTGTAATGCTATTGACAACTCATTTGTGATCCCTAAAATATTTTTCATCAAGTGTAGAGCAAAGACAAATTCAAAAGAAAGAATTGACCTCATAATAGATCGAGCTTCAACTTTTTGGTCGGAGAGGCCATCTTCTTCAATAATCTCTAGTACATCAATAACAGCAGAGAACATCAAAATCAAACTGAGAATGGTCCCATAATATGATCCCCAACGTGTATCACCAGGACGTTTAAGATTTGTCTCTTAATTCAAACCTTGCCCACTTCTACGTACACCATTCTCTAAATCTTCTTTAATTTTGGCAAATTGTGTATCTCGAAGAGCATCTCGTCTCTTACAAGAGCCTCCAACAACAGTTACTAAATTACTAACCACATAAAAAAATTCTGCAATGTTAATGCGATTTTTAGCAACAGCAACAAGTGTCAGTTGAAATTGATGAGCAAAACAATGGACATAAAATGCTGACTTGTTCTCTTTCAAAATTAAAGTTTTGAGACCATTGATATCACCTTGCATATTACTAGCCCCGTTATAACCTTGCCCACGTAGGTTCGATAAACTCAAATTATGTTCACAAAGTAAACATTCAATAGCATGCTTGAGTGACAAAGCGGTAGTACTTGCTACATGTACAATACCAAGGAATCGCTCTATAATAATTCCTTCTTTGTTCACATAACGAAGAACGAGGGCCATTTGTTCTTTCACTGAGATATCACGTGACTCATCAACTAATATTGAAAAGAACCCATTGTCAAGATCCTTGATGATGGCTTTGGATGTTTCACGTGCAATTGCATTCACAATATCTTTTTGAATGTCAGGGTGGGTAAGCTTGCAATTTTTCGGAGCTTTTTGCAACACTTCATTGATAGATTCATTGTGATCCCCCAAAAATTGTACAAGCTCAAGGAAATTTCCTTTATCACTTGAACCTTGAGATTCATCGTGACCACGAAAAGCTAATCCCCGGCATAAAAGGAATCTTATGCAATCAACTATTGCATTTAATTGAATCCGATAGTTAATTTTATCTTGATTTGATTGCTTAACAAAAACATTTTGAATGTGTTGCTTTTCCTTTAACAAATCATTACTCTTCTGGACAGCTTGGTAATGAGCACTATTAACTCCTCCAACATGAGAATTTAACTTATCTTTCTGATTCCAAAGTTTGAATCCCTTCGTTACAGAAGTGTCACCTCCCCCTTGCTTACCAACATCTTGCCCAAATAGGTAGCAATAAAAACAGAATACTGCTTCTTTGTCTATACTATATTCCAACCAGTATCTATCTTTATACCATTTGGATAAAAATCGACGGGACTTTCCAGAAAAATAAGATATAGGGTAATCATCACTGTGTAAAACAGGTTGACAATGGCCTTTTGTTAAATAATATCTTCTTATTTCATCATGATGAATAGGATGATAAGATGATATTTTTTCTCGTAGCCCAGGATCTGAAGGAAGATTCTCTAAGTTAAAGTCAACACGAATTCGCTTAGAAGATGAAGATGAATCTTGTGTAGGAGCTGAATCTTGGGTACGTGGTTTTCTTATCAAATATTTGTCCATAATTCTAGCAAAAGAATAAACAAAAAACTATAAGTTTATTTGAAATATTAATAAAATTATTAATTATTGTTATTTAGTTGTTTTATTAATTTGTTTGTCTTTTATAAACTATAATTTGTTACATTATTGTTTCATTAATTATAAAATTATTAATTATTATTTAGCCTAACATAATTTAATTTATTTGTCTTTTATAATGTATTGATTAATTATACTGTTTTAATTATTGTTATTTAGCGTAACAATAAACTATATTACTTTAATTTATTTGTTATTAATTATATTACTTTAATTTGTTATATTGTTTAGCACATTACACTAAAAGAGCTAAACATTATACATCTCACGTGCAGCATAATAAAAGCAATGTAATGTGCAACACATTACACTGCTTTAATTATTATTTACTACCCGGCCCCATGTGCCCACTGCCCATCAGCCCATTTATCCCTACCCCACTCAATAGACAAGCACAAATCATCCCCCAATCACAACCTGCCAATCAGAAAATTTCACAATCACAATACATATTACTAATCAGCAACACACACTGAGTCACTGCCCAACAGACAAAAGCAACGAATAAAGCTATAAGATAAAGCCAAAAAGACAAACAAAAAGCAAAATAAAGTTAAAAGTAAAGATTGGTTCCAAAAAAAAAAAAAAAAAAAAAAAAGGGAAAGAGTAAAGATTCAGCAGCCCAGCCAATCAGAGTATTACAGTTCAAAAGAGAGAGAAAGAGAGTTACTGACTTAAAGACTAGAATAAAGAGAGAGAGAGGCATCAGACTTTTTCATTTCATGGTTTTCATTTCAGTGAGAGAGAGAGAGAGAGAGAGAGAGAGAGAGAGAGAGTTAGAGAGAAAAAGGGAGAGAAATACCTTGAGGCCGACTGGGCCCTGGCGAAGCACCGGAGCAACTGAGACGGTGAGACCATTCTGATCTGCGACGACGGGCAAGCGACGACGGGCCAGTGACGAGCGACGACGGCGGGCAAAGAGCGACGACGACGGGCGAGCGAGGGACGACGACTAGACGAGGAGCGGCGGAGGTCACGGAGCGAGCTGCGCCTACGAGCAGTGGCGGCGCCACCGTGGGTTTGGTTTGCTCTGGGTTTGGGGTTTCTTTTTTGCTTTGTATTTTGTTTCTCTTTTGCTCTGTATTTGGTTTCTTTTTTTTTTTGATAAACGCCTCTGTATTGCAGTGTTGGGTAATGGGGTTTGATTTGCTTTTGCTTTGTATAGAGTATAGACTGTCTTGATCTTTGCCAACGACGTGACCGTGGTTTGATTTTTGATTTGCTCTGTTATTTTTTTTTTTTTGGTGAGAATCCATGGGTTTGCTACCTCCATATTATGTTGGGCTTTCCGGGTTTGCCGTGGGCTTGGCTTGCTGTGGGCAGTGGGCTTGGCTCTGTTAACAATTTTTTTTTTTTTTTTTTTTTTGCTTGAAAGTAGGACAGATAAATTTTTTTTTAATTATTTAATTTGAGGGTATTCCTAATTTTTTGATTGAGGGTGTTCCTAATTTTGGGATGAGGGTGTTCCTCGCATAGATTAAATATAATTTTTTTTTTTAAATTTTTTTTCAGGTCAGGGTGTACCTGGGAACACCCTGACCTGTACGTGGCGCCGCCACTGGGATCAAGAAAGTGAGGGACAACCCAGGCAGCCATATTCAACAAAACTCACGCAACAATGAGAGAGGCAAAACAGTGTTCTCGCAAGTTGGTGATCTCTCTGTACTTCCAAGCAAGAAGAAATAGGTTGTGGAGAGAGATAAGGACTTAATTTTATCAGTGGTGGAGGCTGTTGAGCAACCCCGCCAAGGGCCATAAATTGCTTAGTGTGGAACTGTCGTGGGCTTGGGAACTTACGTATAAGGAAGGTGCTTGGTGATATAATTCAAGCAAAAGATCCCTTTGTCGTGTTTATAGCCGAAACATGGGCAGACGAAGCTAGGCTAAACTCAGTTTTTCACAACATTGATTTTGACCATAATTGGGTGGTTCCTAGAGAGGGTCGTAGGGGTGGACTCGTATTGTTTTGGAAGGACTCAGTTAATCTTACTATTAAGGATTCATCAAGATATTTTATTGATACTTGTATTGATAAAAATTCTGATAATGCCTGGCAGTTTACTGGTTTTTATGGGGAGCTAGAGACTTCAAGAAGGTTTGAAGCTTGGGATTGTTTACGAAGATTGAAACGTAGCTCGAATATTCCTTGGCTGTGTGCCGAGAACTTCAATGAACTTTTGAGCCAAGATGAAAAATTGGGAGGAGCCTTATGTAATCACTAGCAGATGCAGTTGTTTAGGGATGCAATTGATGAATGTGGATTCATGGACCTAGGCTTTATTGGGTCAAAATTTGCGTGGAGTAAACATTTTAGGAACGACAACTCAATTTGGGAAAGACTTGATAAGGGATTGGCCACCAACAACTGGTTCCTTAAGTTCCCAGGTACACGAGTTCATCATTTACAATGTCATTTATCAAACCACTCTCCATTATTCATTAACCTTTTAGGTCATGAAACTTTGCCAAGGAAAAAAAATTTTGGTTTGAAGAAATGTGGTTATCTAATTCTCGATATGCTGAGACAATTGAGGCCTCATGAAATTCCGGTTTATATGATATGGGAGATGGGGAGATCCTTAAAAAAGTGGAGAAGTGTGGAAGGGATTTGACAAGATGGAACTGGGATGTCTTTGGGAATGTCAGGAAAGAATTGGAGGTTAAAAAAAAAAAAAATTATTGCTCCAAGCCGAGAGGGAGGCAGTGAGTAGTGGGGCGAATTGCAAAGTTAGAGAGCTGAAAGCTGAAGTAAATATTCTCCTTGATAGGGAAGCCAGGTTATGGAGTCAAAGATCTAGGATTTTCTAGTTGAAGAATGGAGATTATAACACAAATTTTTTTCACAGCAAGGCTACTATGAGGCACAGAAAAAAATATTATTAAGGGAATTTTTGATGAATCAAATTCATGGCATGATCAACAAGATGAAATTTCGGGTGTTTTGTTAAAATACTATCAGGAACTATTCTCGATGTCCAATCTGGTTTCCTCTAATGCTACGCTTACCTATGTCCCACATGTAATTACCGAGGACATGAACAATATGTTGATGGGGGAGTTTTTGGAGGGTGAATTTAAGATGGCACTGAAGCAGATGGCGCCACTTAAGGCACTTGGACTAGATGAGATGCCTCCCTTTTTTATCAGCACTTTTGGCAGGTGGTCGATTAGGATGTGATCAACTCTATTCTCTCTTGGCTCAATTCAGGTACTCTTCCCCATCCCATAAACCACACTTTCATTGCTCTCATTCCTAAAATAAAAAATCCTAAATATGTTCATCAATATAGGCCAATTAGCTTTTGTAATGTCCTATATAAAGTCTTTTCAAAAGTCCTTGATAATAGACTGGAAAAAAAAAAAAAAAAAAAAATCATGCCCAACATTATAACAAAACACCAATCAGCCTTTACAAAAAATTGCCTTATATCCGACAATATCCTTAATGCCTTTGAAACCCTTCATTGCATGCAGTCACATAAGTCAAGCGAAAATGGGTATATGGCTATGAAATTAGACATGAGTAAGGCTTATGACCGAATGGAGTGGTGTTTTCTGGAAGATCTAATAAGGAGGTTGAGATTTAATGAAAGATGGATAGGGTTGATTATGGTGTGTATCAAAATAGTCTTATATTCTATCCTTGTTAATGGTGATCCAAAGTGATTGATTCATCCTACTAGGGGCATAAGACAAGGGGATCCTTTGTCTCCTTTTCTCTTCCTCCTTTGTACGGAAGCACTACATGGTCTCTTCTCAAATGCTGCAAGTAGTGGGGAAATCAATGGTTTTTCTTTTTGTCGAAGGGGCCTAAAACTAACCCATTTGTTGTTTGCAAATAACAGTATGTTAATTTGCAGGTCCATAATTGAGGAGTGCGAAAATATACTCAATATCTTGGAAATCTATGAAAGTGCTTCAAGCCAAAAGGTGAATAAAAATAAGACGGCTTTGTTCTTTAGTAGATCCACTATGGAGAGTGTTTGTCTTGCCATCAAGCATAGATTGGGTCTACAAGAAATTGCTCAATATGATAAATATCTTGGTCTTCCATCTATGGTTGGAAAGGGAAAAAAGGAGAGCTTCAATTATATAAAAGTAAGAATTTCAAAAAAATTGCAAGGATGGGAAGAAAAGTTACTATCACAAGCCAGTTGTGAAGTCTTAATTAAATCTGTTATCCAAGTCATTCCAACCTTCACTATGGGATGTTTCAAATTACCCATTGGTTTATGTAATGAAATTGAGACTCTCATCAGGAAATTTTGGTGGGGACAACATGGTGAAAGAAAGAAGATTCATTGGCTACAATGGGATGAGTTGACAAAATCCAAGTTGGTAGGAGGTACGGGTTTCTGACATGTTGCTATATTTAATGATTCCCTATTGGCTAAACAAGCTTGGAGATTGCTACATAATAAGGATTCTCTTTTTTACAAAGTCTTCAAAGCATGTTTTTTTTTCCCAAATGGCTTGATTATGGAGGCAAAAGACTCAAGATCGGGATCCTATGCATGGAGTATTCTAAAAGAAAGGGATGTTATCCAAAGGGGTGCCTGATGGCGGATTGGGGATGGTAAAAAAGTGAAGATATGGTAGAATCATTGGCTCCCTAGGAAGCATCCCCCCACAAGTTTGCTCTCCTATGGTTGCCTCTTTGGAGGAAGCGACTGTTGATCAACTTCTTGATGAATCAAAAAGAGTGGAACAAGGATATCATTGATGGGATTTTTGCACCAGAGGAGGCCGAGTTAATTTATAGAATACCATTATCTGCGACTGCATCAGAGGATAGTATATTCTGGCCATTAACACAGGATGGGACTTACACAAACAAGACCGGATACAGGTTCTTGAAGGAAGAGTCGGAGCATGAAGGTATGGATGTGGAGAAGATGGAACTAAAGAGAAGTATTTGGTCGATGCAGGTGCCAAACAAAGTAAAAAACTTTGTGTGGAGAGCATGCCGCAACTCTCTGCCAACGAAGACAAACCTGGTGCACCGTAAAATCATCGACTCACCCATCTGTGATTGTTGCCAGCAATGCCCAGAAACGCTCCGTCATTCACTTTGGTCATGCCGTGATCTGGAGGTGGTTTGGGATGAGGAGGAATTATGGGATTTCCATTAGAGATCATGGTTTAATGATTTCTCAGAGTTGGCTGCACGGATACTCAAGGAGCGAAAGCATCCAGAGTTGTTTGCAACGGTTGTGTGGTCGATACGGCAACAGCAGAATCAGGTCAGACTACGACAGAGTGGCTGTGCTCTCCGTCAAATTCCTCAGATGTCAAAGGATCGGGTTGAGGAGTTTCTTGCAGTGCAGACACCACAAATTCCTCCACGAGTTCCTCAAAGGTGTCGCTGGAGTCCACCTCCTCCTGGGTTCGTGAAGATCAACGTCGACGGTGCGGTTTTTTCCGATACAAACTCTGCAGGTGTGGGTACTGTTATTCGGAACAGAGAGGGTCTCGTGATGGCCTCTCAAACCCGAAGGTTCTCCCATGCCTATAGCCCTGTAGTCATCGAGGCTTTGGCTGCTCTTCACGGTCTTCAACTAGCGCGGGACCTTGGCTTCACTAATGCTGTCCTGGAAGGTGACTTTCTACAGATTATGTCGGCCCTACAAAGCGGATGTGAAGTTCTTTCGCCTGCTGGTCTGTTCATTGATGAGGCTCGGCATAGTTCACAATTTTTTCAAAAATTACTTTACTCACATGTTAGTCAAGAAGGTAATAAGGTTGCTCATTATCGGCATGATCTGTTTCAAACATTTCTGATTTTGTGGTGTGGACAGAGATTGCTCCATTTACAGTTTATGATTTAGTTCTGAATGATTCAGCCAATTTACCTTAATAAAAGCTAAGCAAGTTGGTTTCTCCAAAAAAAATAAAAATAAATAATTTACAGACTTTTTTACAAATAGCTAATGAGGTGAATGATTATTAGTAAATAAATCAATGATATTAATAGTGAGTTTAAATAAATAAATAAATTGAAGTTTACATTTATTATATTAATTATTAGATTGTATATGGCCATTAACATATAATTTTTTATTTAAATCTTTATTATTGATGGATTTTATTAGATTAATTTTACTTTCAATTTTTTCTTTTAATCTTGCTTTGCTTGAGTTGAAATCCTCGCTTTGCCACTAGTTGACGTGGTTAACAGTTATATTTTTTTTTTCCGAAGAAATTAACAGTGATATTTAAATATAAATATTGATGCAATCTAAGATGCCATATGACCTTAAACAAAAACAAACAAAAAAAATTTAAAAACCTCTTGCCCATTTAAAACTCACATGTAAGCACGGGAGGTAAGTGAATTAGGATCTGACATCTGCAATAACATCCTGGATCAATTTTCAGCATTTTATATATGCATAACTTAACATATATTTAACACCCTTGGCTTGATTTAGATTTAAGAGGAAGCATGCTCTCCAATGCTGGTTTATAGACAATGATCATTGTTATACGGAAAGTAATCCCATTGCTTTGGAGAACTAGAACCGCATGTATTTGGTTGTTTTTATTTTTTTGGTAAGTAATTAGAACCGCATGCTCTTACATGAAACCTGATTTTCCAATTATTTCAGAACTTATTAAAGGATGTACGGCACTTAGTCTTTCTCAGGACTACCAATCAAATAGAACATTTAGTACTCTGGAGCATATAACCAACTTCTAATCAGACATTGTTGACATCAATAACAGATATGCTCAAATAGACATTAATTGCAAATTGCAATGTACTCAAAACTCCTTATTCAGATAATAATATGCAGAGAAATGGGGTAGTTTTTGAGATACAAATACAGGAACAGGAACTTACGCATGCCCCATGATAATGAATACTTCTCTCTACCTCTGGACTCTTTATTGACTTGATCAGACATTGTGTTGGCACATTCTAAAGTAAAATTTCAATTGCAGATCAGATATTTAGGAATTTAGCATGCCAATGTGGTCAATGGCATTTAAAACTTCTTGATAAAGTCATATATGTGCGTGTTGATCTCCTCTGGCTTTTCTTGGTTGATAAAGTGAGCTACTCCTTCCATCACAACTACATCTTGCAAATCTGGCACATCCTTCTTGAAGGCACTACTGTGAATATATTCCTTGGTACCTGGCATATGGTAGACGATGTCTAAGTCACCCACAATGAACTTTGCAGGTACTTTGATTTGTAATCCATTCCATGGTGCTGTGAGCTCCCAGTTTCTGGAAAATAAAGAGTAGTAATGCTTTAATGTCTCAAGCAAATAGATTCTCTCATATTAGCTAATCCCAAACTAAAAACTGCTGCAATGGAAGTTTTAATTTTGTGCTAAGTATTGCTTAAGAATGTGTTATAGTGGTCTACTGCTTTATAATAGCCATGTACTAGCTAACACAAACAGTACTTGTTCGAAAGTCAATAAAAAGAAGCATGAAACCTACAGGTCAAAAGCTCGATAGTAGTTCAATCCTCCAGTGAAGCCTTTCTGGTTGAATTTGTTCGCGTAATAATTAACATCTTCTTCTGACAACCATGAGACCAAGGTATCTGGAGTTTTCAATCCTCTAAATCCTACTTCTTTGGGTATGAATACAAGCTCTGGACCAAAAGCTGAAAACAACTTCTTCATTAGAATTGGAGTATCCACACAAGCAAAATCCTTTTCAGCTTCTCCAGGTTCCTGCAGCAGAGTTTAGCAATTTCATGGGAAGATGAAGAACAATAACAAGAAAACTATGGACTACTATTAACACAAACAAAACTTGAGAGTAAATTTCACAAAATTAGGAGAAGGTTTACAATAATTAATCACCATCCATCGAAGTTTGACCAATATTGAGCTTTACCAAAGAAAATTAAAGAGACAAATACTAGGTTTGGATTCAAATTTATGATTTAAAATTAAGTGAAGTATAACTGTCTCTATGTTAATGTAACAGTGTTCAAATCTGTTCATGAATCTTATCAATAAATTGAACTTTTTCATATTTCATTCAAGTCTTTTAAACTAAGAACTAAAATCCGATTTCTTAATATTCAATTAATTGAGAGCGTTACAGAATTACCTGAAACCTGCAAAAGTAATAATCATCACCTAATAAAGCTCTCAAGGAATCCACAGGCTTCATCGCTGGGTTCCTGCGTAAATATGGCACGCTCAAGTTGACCAATGCTTTGACCCGGTCTGGCCTGAACATGCAAAAGTTCCAGGCCATCACAGCTCCCCAGTCATGGCCGACCAAGAAGACTTGGTCGATACCCAGATGATCAAGAAGGCCAACAAGGTCACCGACAATGTGGAAAGAGGTGTAGGAGGCGGCGGAGGGCGGCGCGTCAGTGTCACCGAAGCCACGGAGGTCAGGGGCTATGCAACGGTAGCCATGGGAGGATAGGGAGAGAAGCTGGTGGCGCCATGAGTACCAGAGCTCAGGGAAGCCGTGGAGGAAGAGGATCACTGGGCCTGTCCCTATTGACGCTATGTGCATGTTGATGCCATTGGTGGCCACTGTTGTGTGCTCTATCTTCTCCATCTTTGATATCTCTCTTGTACTTGCTTGTTCCATTTTGTGCAACTAGACACTAGGGTAGTGGTGTGGATTAATTTGCTTTCATTGCTAACTAACATTGCCAGCCTGTACCATATCAAAAATTAAAAATAAAAAACAAGTTTGTATATTATGCCTTATTGCCTTTTTTTTTTTTTTTTTTTTTTTTCCTTGTAATTTACAGGTTCTACCCAAGTCACTTATTTTATTTAGAGTAATACTACAGATAGAAATTATTTTACAAATTGTTGATGTGTCAAATTTTTATTGGTTGTAAAATAGTTTGTGACTTTAATATTTTATTTTTACATTTCATTTTATTTAAAGTACTTTCAAGAGAAAATTATCAATAGAAATTAGATAAGTTATTTCCAAATAAACATATGCCTATAAAAGTCCAAAGGAAAAATATTTTCATACAGTCATTTTACAATATCTACAATTGATGTCTTGGTATATATAGTACATTTTATAAGGCCAAATGAAAATGTCCAAATTTTTTTTTTTTTTTTTTTTTTGAGAAAACGAAAATGTCCAAATTTAAAACATAAAAATCAATGTGAAAAAAGTATACGTGACTGTATCATTTGCCCAAAGGCTAAGATATTGGCAGAGTCCTTTACAGAGCTGCAGGATTTTCCTTATGTTTGGATTGGAGCTCTTGTTTTTCTCTCCTCTTCTTGTTTTGTTTTTGCTCATTGCGCTGTTATCTGTTTTCTCTTCTCTGTTGTTTATGCCGTTTTGCATCTTTTGTTGTACTTAGGAAACCTCAGCAAAGAAGCAAGAAACATGGATGGTTTTATAGAATTATAGGAGAATAAGTTGGAGGTTTCTGTAAAATATGATAATTTAAGAATTTTTTTGGCTATTGCCCCTTGTAAAACTATACTAGGAAATGTGAACTAGTGGAAAACGTTTTTAGAAATTGACAGTAACACAGTCGGTTTATTTAGAATAGGACAAGGATTTGCTGCATAATATTTTTTTTTTGGAGAAACTCTATACAAGGTTAGGTGGCAAAGAATTAGAGTGTCACTTGTCCTAGAAGGGTCATGTGCATTGTTTTGGGTTTATTTCCGTTAGCTTAACGTCTCTCTCCCTCTCTGTGTGTCAAATCTCAAATGGCAAAAGGATTATTAGGCATTACAATATTTTTACTGTAATGCAGCCATTTCTAATCTATAGGGGGTAAGATTGGGTTATTAAAGCCCCAGTTATTATAGAGGACTTAATTGAGATTGGCATTGGGAAATTGTGCTTTGAACTCGAGTCTGCCTCTGACATCTTGCTTAATCTTTGCCAAGATCTGTTCCTCAGTCAGGATTGGGCTATTATGGATTATAGCTTTCCTTTGGTGCCAAAGATAATAGATTGGGCCCCCCAAAGTAAGCATGCAAATGGAAGTTCTTAGCTCCAGCCCTTTAAGATTTTTAACAGCCCATTCCATCACAACCCCAATCAATCTTGACATTTGAAACCAGGCACAGACTCGTGACATGTATTCATATCCTCTTTGCAAATGAACATGCAAAGAAGGGATGGCTTCTGCACTCATTACATCCTATGCATAACACAAAAAGTATCACCTGTATAGCCCCATTGGGACAATCTGTCCCTAGTAGCCAGCTTATTTCTAATCACTAACCACCCAATAAGAGCATGCCTTGGGATTGTTAGATTAAACAATAAAAGCTTCCACCATTCTACAATCTCAGCCTTTTATCTAATGCAACAGAATACCTACGAGAAATAGAACACATCTGCCTCAAGATGCAAGAAACAAAACACATTTGCTTCTGAAAGAAAAACCCACATCCACGAGTGGTTCCTTGAATCCACAAGGATTCCTTGAATCTTATTGGAATCTTAAATTTTTCAGGAGGATCAATTGCGTGCATTCATTTATTCCTCATTTCCTCGTATAGTTTGGTAAAGGAGTAAAGACACAAGGTTCAAAAGATGTAAAGGGGTAAAGGACTTCACAGTATTATACCTTTATTTGTTTATTTGGGAAGATAACACAGCCTACGGGACAGTCAGACAGATATCATGGAAACTCTGAACAAGATAAAAAGCAGGCAAGTAGAGCCTATGAGGCCAAAGCACCAGAAAGACTTTTTCAACACCATGAAACATTTTTACTCCAAAATCAGAGATGGAGCTACCACCCCTAACAACTAGTCCATGGATTTAGCATCAGCTGCGTATCAATACATATAGGAATTTAGCATGCTGGTGTGGCTAAAGGAAAATCAAAACTTCTTGATAAAGTCATATATGTGTGCACTGATCTCCTCTGGCTTTTCTTGGTTTATGAAGTGAGCTGCTCCTTCCATGACAACTACTTCTTGCAAAAATGGCACATCTCTACTGAAGCCACCTTTGTGTATGTATTCTTGGACACCAGGGATATGGTAGGTGATGTCTAGGTCACCCACAATAAACTTCACTGGCACTTTGATTTGTGCATTAGTCCACGGTGCTGTGAGCTCCCAGGTTCTGCAAGAAGAATACAAAAGTAGAAAAATGCCTTGTTTATAGCACCCTTTTCCAAATAACATAGCAAGGTTTTAATGCATTATACAATTCAACTCTCACATGCTTAATGTCCCAAAACTTGCATCTGGTAATGTTTCAAATGATTGAGAAAATATTTGTGCCAAGGGCCAATTGCTTTGTTGAAATAAACAAAATTATGTAATGCCAAAATGTTGAAATTAGTCATATTAAATGAGCATGAGAATTAATGTCATCTCCAAATAGCTTCAGCAATGAGGCTAGTTAATTATAAGCTCAGAACTTTTTTTTCTCTTTTTTTTTTCTGTCATAAATTTTTCTGCACAGAAAATAACAAATTTCTTAGAACACCAGAAGAAAGTTTGACATGCAAATAGCAGGCATAGAAGATGATCTTTTATTTGTAGATTTATTACCTGATAAAAAAGTAATTGCTGGAATTAAATCATTTGCAACTCTTATAGCAGCCATATTTTAAACCTACTAAATACTATTTCAATAAAGAAGTAAAAGAAACATACAGATCCAAAGCTCGATAATAGTTCAGTCCTCCAGTGAAGCCTCTATTGTCAAATTTGCTGACAAAATAATTGACATCTTCTTCAGACAGCCAAGCTGGCAAGGTGGTAGTAGGGGAAGTTCTGAATCCTCCTTTAGGTATACAAGGTGGACGTGGACTGCGAGAAGTAAGAAATCTCCTTATTATTCTTGCAGTTCCTGCATGAGCAAACTCTTCTTCAATCTCCCCAGGTTCCTACAGAACAATTTAACACTGCTTATAATATTGATGAACTTAAATCATTTGAGAAATACGAACTCAAGTGAATGGTGAACCATACAGCACTTAGAAGATGAAACTTTAAACATCATGGTACAGAAGAAACATACTCCTAACATGATTTAAAAATAAAATTTCATTACTTTAGAGATATATAAATGGATTAAGATATTACATCCTTTAGATTGAACATATTTATTAGACTTATTCATTAATAAAGAACCAGTCCAAGCAACTTTGTCCAAATAGTTTTTTAAGAAAAAATTTCTTACTAATCAAAAAATTTTCTAACAAAAATATTGTTAAGCATCATCAAAGAAATTCCATG
This sequence comes from Quercus robur, assembly GCF_932294415.1. Classification (NCBI taxonomy): domain Eukaryota; kingdom Viridiplantae; phylum Streptophyta; class Magnoliopsida; order Fagales; family Fagaceae; genus Quercus; species Quercus robur. The sequence continues at coordinate 14,202,116 of NC_065545.1, read as the reverse complement.
TGGTTGGAATCATTTTGTTCTGTTATAGCATCTGGCCCAGAAGCATCCTTTCTGGGAAACAGTATATGGGAGCATCCTGCCAGGTATATGCAATTCCAATATCCCAACCCCACATGAACTTGATCATCTCTCATAAACCAGAGACAGAACAAGGTAACCTCCATAGAAGACATTGATAGTGTGACATGTAAATGGTGATCTCTAACCATGCCAAAGTTGGGATATTATCTTGTCCAAATCACAAGTTTTCATCTCTCTACAAGTTTATTGTTGGTATATCGGTTACTGTGAACAAAAAGAAATGAAAAATTATCTTTACATTGAAAAGATTAAGCACCCCAAGGACACCAATCATGAAAAGAATTACTACTATGTTGTATAAGTATGACTAGTACTCAAACTGACAGGTAAATATTTCTAAATTGCTGAAGCTTCTTGGACATGAAAATCAAATACAACTGTTTGAAAGAGGAAATAAACTATCTATGATGTGTTTTATCAAAATTTATAGGTTCTGATAAATTTATACATTAATCACAGAGTTTATGTAACTACTTAAACTTCCAATACAGAGGACCTCTTACACAATCTTGCAGTGCAAACTACACTTATATTTATTTATTCCAATTGTGTTTAGGTCAAGTTGAATGCTTTGATCAATTGTTGGGTGAGGCCCAAGTGGAGCAGTTCCATAATTAATTTTAGGGAGATGGTATCTCAAAATTAATCGCTCAATTCTCATGACTTCTACCCCATTTAGGACTTGACCACTTACACGAGTATACTCAACAAATAGAACTGTCCATAATAGATTGTCAGCTAAAAATGCCCAAAATTTGGTAACTTAAAGCAGTAAATGTCTCCAAAAAGCTTCTCAGTAAGGAAATGAGGGATATAGTTTAAGTAAAAGTATTATTTTTCTAAATTCTAAGTCAAAATGAAACCCAAATGCATCTACAAACAGGGAGATACATACCATTGGTACAAGGTGATTAATGACTTAACCTTCATGCCTAACTAGATTTCCTCAATTTTATGGGCTATAATCAAGGTGGTCTTCACTATAATTGAATGTTGAGTAACCTAAACTAGTTCATCAATACTCAAAAGATGGTGAATAACTGCATATGGTTGTGGTTAGTACATCCCCACATGCATCTCATCTCTAATTGCTCAGTGCGATCCTATTAGAAAACAGGAAACTTAACCCACGATCTATGGGATATGAACAACAGAAAAGCTCAACGCACATAAATTATGTGGTTCATCCAAAACTAAGTCAACATTCACAGTGTTGCTGCACTTTTATTATGACCACTTTGAACTATAAGGATCATTGGCATATAGATGCCACCCTTTACTTGGGTCACTCGCATGTGAGAAATTACAATAAAAGGCTAGGACATTATCTAAAGTGTACTAAAATACCAGAAATTCCCCCAGCATATACAACACAGTAGATGGAGGCTCCACACAGATCCCATTAGATCTCTCCCATTAAAGCCTAGGCCTAACGAATAAATCGAACAAGGAACACTATAATTTTACAGGCATGCTATAGAAAAACTAAGGACCCCAACGAACAAAACAGCACAGTTACTCTAAATATCACCAACATAAAAATCACTAGTGTCAATACAGCCCATAACTGCAATTAACAGCCTAAACTAACGAGAAATTTCAAAGCAAAAACATGCAGAAAAAACAACCAATTACTGGTAAAATCCACCAATAACAGACAATTAAACTTGAAGAAAACAATCTCCAAAGCAGAGAAGTTACCTACGGCTATAGCTAATGTACAAGAGAAAAACAATCATAACTCGTTCACAAAGGCAATTACTCCTCGACCCAAGTTGTATCATACAAAAGCAAACAAATTTCACAAGAAAAAGGAAAGAAATAACAAACTCAATTACCCAAACTAATCACAAAATGAAACGGAAATGTTGAATCACCTGAAACCTGCAGACATAGTAATCATCTCCAAACAAAGCTCTGAAACTCTCCAAAGGCTTTCTTATTGGGTTCCTAGGACGATACGCCAAGCTCATGTTGACCAAGGCCTTGACCCTGTCAGGCTTGAGCAAACAAAAATACCAGGCCATCACAGCCCCCCAGTCATGGCCAACTAAGAAAACCTGGTCAATACCCAGATGGTCAAGTAGGCCAACAAGGTCACCGACGATGTGGAGCGCGGTGTAGGAGGCGGCGGAGGGCGGCGCGTCAGTGTCACCGAAGCCACGGAGGTCAGGGGCGATGCAACGGTAGCCAAGGGAAGAGAGGGAGAGAAGCTGGTGGCGCCATGAGTACCAGAGCTCAGGGAAGCCATGGAGGAAGAGAACCACTGGACCTGTCCCTATTGAAGCTATGTGCATGTTGATGCCATTGGTGGGCACTATTGTGTGCTCTATCTTCTCCATCTTTGATATTTCTCTCTCTAACTTCTTGTTGACTACTATATACGTATTAATAGGTTTTTTTTTTTTTTTTTATGAACGATAATTATAGATAGATAGTATATATTTGTGGAGGTATAAATATAGTATAAGTGTTCGGTGGATTTGATTTTTCTGGCTCTCAAGTCGAAGCCCAATCGTTGTGTTTCAAGGTTGGCGACAGAACAGAAATATTATTGTACTTTGCTATCATGGGATTGGCTGTTTGGTCGTAGCCGACTCGTAGATGAGTTGATCTTACCTACTTTTATTGTATAAAAAAAAATGTCATTGTTTTTTCATTGCTTTTAGAATATAGGCTATATAGCACGGATTTGATATTTCCTGTAATATGTGAGATTTGTTATTTCCTAATTTTACACAAGTGATGGAATTTAATTAGTGTGTGAAAATAAATAGTATAGTAATATCACATTATTATATTTTTAAAATGAAAATGTTAACTAATGCCCTTAAAGTATTGATTTAAGAATTACTTTTAAAAATATTTTATTGAGAAAATGATAAAATAATAAATATTGTTAAAATCTTTTTATATTTCGTATAAAAGTTGTATTTGTACTTTATTATTATAGTTTATTAACAATTGTTTTAAATGGTTCGATTAATAAAATTTTTTTCTAAAAAAAAACTTATAAATTTTCACTTATAAAAAATGTGTTGAATAAATATTCTCTCAGACTAGGAGAGATTATGGGTTTAAGATAGAGATAAGGTTCCGTATGTGATAAAAAAATTAGTAGGATGTTCTAAAAATCTTAAACGCCCACATGGAATTAATTGATCCTAATAAATTTAGATTCAGAATATTCATAAAATCTTGCCCACGTGCTGTTTTTAGTTTTTTTTTTTTTATTAGCCTTTTGTATTTTGCTTTTTGTTTTGAGTGTTGACTAGTTACTGAATTTTCTGTCGTACCTACGGTAATACTAATATCTTCTTCTTCTGATCAAAATATATATATATATATATATATATCTTCTTCTTTTTTTTGCTGAATTAATACTAATATCTTTTTGATTGAATGAAACTTTTATTCAATATAAAACCAAAATAACTCCTGGCTATATGTGATTTGTCTCCTTCTCTATTTTCTCTTGCAAATTTTTCTCTTTTCCTTAGCGGTCAAAAGCACTTTTCGTGCACAGTATCAAGATTTTTATTCTAAGTTTCTTTCTAACCAAATTGGGTTGGAGTCCATGCGAGGCCAACGGGGTTTTTTAAAGAAGAGCTTGGGTTTGGAAGAAGAGAAAAAAGAATAGTGGGAATAAGAAGAGTACTGGGCCTGGGTAGAGGAATAGGAGTACTGGACAAGCCTCATCTCTATTCTCATAGAGAGAGAGAAAGAGAAAGAAAGGACAGGCTGGTGTTGCTCTCTTCTTGCTGAGCTGTGTGTACTATCTCAACCAAAAATATCACTCACTCCCCTCTCACCCTGGCCTGTACATGTACATCTGCTCTCTCTCTCTCTCTCAGGACCAGAATGCCATTTCAAATTTTTTTAGATTTTGCCTTTCCTTGCGTCCTGTGGGATGAACAAATGGAACCGTCAACTAAGTTAAAGGTGTGATGTAGATCAAACCTTGGGAAATGGAAGCCTTGGGGAAATAAAATAAATAAATAAATAAAAGGTAAAGTCGATGTCCTATCCAAACGTGATGCTGCTGTGGAGTGGCAGGTGAATGGATGGAATAAAAAGAAAAAGATTTTAAATTTGTATTGGGTTAGAAATAGGAAGATTACGTCCATCATATTTTTACAATAAATTTTAAATAGTGGATTGTTATTAATTGTTATTGTTGAAATAAAAAAGTAATCTCAATAATATGTTTAAATTTGAGCCAACTTATAATTTGTTGTAAAAATATTATAGACGTAGATATTTTAGATTAGAAATTAACGTAATGATATTTTTATAATATTTATACAATAATTCTTGTATTAGATTAATATTTAAAGTAATATTAATTTCCTAAATGAATTAGACTATTTTAGTTAATTTTTCTATTTTTTTTATTAATTTAATGTTTTTATATATATTGAAAATAATTATTAAATTAATTATGGCGTCATCATGGTTCGATCCCGGTTCGAACTCGGTTCAACTTTAAAAACTTTGAATTTTTTTTTTTACGGTTCAATGAACGGTCTGAATCTGAAAACCTTGCAAATAATAGTAATTAAGTTGCACATTATTTAGAGTGGATCCGATACAATTGGACAGTTGCTTAGTGATCTAAATGGGGGTCTGGCCCAGTCTGGCCCCTTATGTTGTTGGTTCCAGATTTACCAGCCTTCTTGTTCAATTTCAAGCCCTGTTAGGCCCAGCTTGACCGGAAGAGGCTATGTTACACTCATATATGTTGTGGCTATTGAAAGTGTAGGCCTGAACCCAGTCCAGCATGGTTTAGACGAGCTCAATAGTTGGACCAGACAGAGCCTATTAACTCGGCCAATGCTCCATAGCTACCTTTAAGAAGAGCCCAGGCTCTCAATTTTCATTACAGATGCGGCCCAAAAAGAAATTTTCGATTGGAAATAACATGCAATGCAGGCATACGAATTACAAAGTTGAGGGATTTTCATTTAGCTTTTTAACTTTTATATATATACTAGTTAGGGCAGCATATGTAAGGCACGTGATTGCCATAGAAAAAAAGTACTGTAGTAATTAAGATCAATTCTAGATTTCATTTGTATTACAAAACAAAGATATGAATCATTTGATTTTTAAAATATATAGAGATTTACATTAATTAAAAGATACATTAATTTTAAGAATTTTGATAATTATGTCGTAAAAAGTTAATCTCATTCGTTTAAGAATTTTGATCAACTACAAAGTTAGGGTAGCTATTTAACATATAAATATTTATTTAACTATAATAGTTTTTTAGTACCTACTTGCTAACGACAATATATCTATTCTCTAAAAACTTCTAAGAATGATAAAAAATATCATTATCTTCCAACAATAAACAACTAAGTTTTGCAAAGAAATTAAAAAAAAAAAAAAAAAAAAAAAAAAAAAAGATAACAAAAGGCTTGTGTCATCGAATATCATCATTTTAACTTTCTAAGAATTTCTATCATTTAAAACTCAAAATACGTAAAGAAAATTTTTAGAATGTTAAAATTTAGCAAGAGTAATTTAGACATTATACAATAAAATATTTTAAGAATCATAAGTTTTCATTAGGATTTAACTGAAAGAATAACAATATGACATATTTGCTCTTTTCCAAAATATTAAGGGAAAAATTGCTTGATTTTAAAGTTTAAGGAAGAATTATAAACTACCCCAAACATAAAGGATGAAAAATGTTTTTTTCCTAAGTTTTTGTTTTTGTTTTTGTGTGCAAAACTATGTGTTTTTACTTAAAATAGTGTGTAAACAAAATTATACAAAAAGTCAACCCAAGAAAATTGTATATGGAATTGTGAATTTTGGCTCAACAAAGTTGATTAAACCAACAAAAAATTTCTAAAAACACAATAGAATGATGCAATATTTTCATAATACCTTTATAATTTTGTTATATTTTATTTTAACTTGTAAAGAATTGACAGCTCAGTGGTTTTGAAAATATTGTGACAACATCAAGATGTTTTAACATTTTTCACACAAAAAAATGTTATGTCCATGACATTTTCACAACAAATTATAAGTAGTAGGTTACTACAAGTTGTTATTGGTGGGCAAAAAAATAGTTTCATTAGTAAGTTTATATTAGAACTAATAACAATTTACCATATTTGATTTGTTATAAAAGTGTTGTGAAAATTATTGTGGACAAACCAAAAATAATATAGCAAATATGCTACAACTTTATGCATTCACAAAAAAAAAAAAAAAAAAAAAAAAAAAAAAAAAAAAGCCAGCAAAACAGTGAAAGTTAAAAAAACCAAAACTACAATAGCGAAATTACTGTAACTTTTTCCATTCACTCTTTATATATATATATATATATATAGAAATATACATTGCACTTACAATGTAAATTTATATGGTAAACACATAAAAATTGGTAAATGTTGTACACATTTGCAAATGTATATAATATTTGCTACTTTTTGTGTGTATATAATGTAAGCTTACATTACAAGTAAAAAGTAAACATATAAAGATCCTTTAAAAGAAAAACAACAAGCTCAAACCAAGTTGGTGATCTTGAAGGAAAAAAAAAAAGAGGAAAAATGCAAGTCACTAAACCAACAATACTGTTCATAACACTATTTATGAGCCTATTTGCTCTTTTTATATATAGAAAAAAAAAAAAGAGCACAAATTGATGACTGAAAAAAAAAAAAAATTTAAAAAGAGATGAATAATATATATTGAACAAACTAAAAATACTGTAATTTTTACACATTCACCCAACAAGTGTCACAACATTTTCAAAAAACATTTATTTTCAGTTGTAGTTGGTCACAATTTCATATTTTATTATTTTATTTTGACTTATAAGAAATTGACACCTCAATAATTGTGAAATTTGTTGTGTCAATATAACAATATATACGCGGGTTCTTATAAATATTTAAAAGAAAAGAAAAAGTACAAACGGAAGACTAAAAAAAAAAAAATATGACGTAGCTATTGTAGCTACATAGCCACTTGAACAAACCAAAGTGGCACTGTAGTAATTGTTCAAAACTTGGGAGAAAAAAAAAAATTGCTCACTACACCAAAAGGGACACTATAGAGGCATTGCCTCTTTTTATATAGTTAGTAGAAAAAAAAAAAACAAAAAAAACAAAAACAAAAACAAAAACAGTACATGTTGAAGAAACCAAAAGTACGTAGCTTTTACACATTCATCTAACAAGTGTCACAAAATTTTCATAAAACATTTATTTTCAGTTGTAGTGGGTCACAGTTTATATTTTATTATTTTATATTGACTTATAAGAAATTGACATCTCAATAATTATGAAAATATTATGAAATTTATTGTGTCAGTATAATAATATATACAAGAAAAAAAAAAGGTACAAACGGAAGACTAAAAAAAAAAAAAAATTGTAGCTACTGTAACTACCGTGCTACTTGGTACTCTATAGCTACGGTTCAAAACTTTAAAAAAAAAAAAAAAAAAAAAAAAAAAAAAAAAAAAAAAAAAAAAGGAGAGAGAGAGAGACAAAGTGGCTCAATAAACCAAAATGGCACTATAGAGGCAATGCCTCTTTTTATATAGTTAATATATATATATATATATATATAATAGGTGAAACTGAGAGAAACTCAAATTAAAATTCCAAATTAGAATTTCAATTTTATGCCATTTGTCCTATATTATTTATTCTTAAAGAGTTTTTTTTTTTTTTTTTTTTTTTTTTTACAAGATAGAATTTCTACTCTAACCTAATCTAAGTGTATATATGTGTGAAATATTCATAAATATTCTTTCAAATGAGTTATTAAGTACAAAAATTAAAGAGTCTAGAATGAATCATACCAAAAAAAAGTGCTTCACAGTTATAAAAAAAAAAAAAAAAAAAAAAAAAAAAAAAAAAAAAAAAAAAAAAAGACAATTTACATTTTATACCTAATAATATCCTTACAAAATTTTTTAAAGAGCTAACAAAATATAAAAATGACTATCAATAGTATTTAAATTATATATATAGGAATTGTATTAAACATCTTATTGTATATCTTTAAGTGTATCCATGTATATGCATGTGGTTACAAGCTAGTTTTGTTAATACATAATCTTTAATAAGTCTTAATATTTTTAGGTAGAACTATACTTCAGTTCATTTTCAACAAAAATAAAAGTAAAAACTTTAATAAACTAATACTAAACGGACATTTAGCAAAGAAAAGTGGTTAAAAAGCGTATACAAAGAATGGAAATGAGGCAATATTCAACCATGTTTTGTCTTGGGTACAAGCCAAAACATGGTTGAATATTTCCTAGAATGCATACAGCAAGCAAGTTACGCATTCATATGACCATGCACCTTAATCTCCTTTCCAAATGATATTTGAAAACCCCCAAAAAGGGGGGGGGGGGGGGGGGGGAAACCCAAATTATATTTGATTAGCTTCAGTTGAATTACTATGTATCCTAAAAGTTTAAATGGAGTGAATTTAATCATTTAGTTATTGGGTTAAACTCCCTCTCCCAAAGGACTACATCTTTATTATTTGAATTATGGATTGAGTAAATGATAGAGAGAAATAGAAAGTGAAAACAAATATTAATGTTATTCTGTATAACGGTCTACGTCAATATCAGAAAACCTTAAGATGTTGCATTTTTACTATATGAAAATCTGGTCATAATATCTGATAAAAAAAAAAAAAAAAATCTGGTCATAATAAACCTATTCATAAACATATAGAAACTAAACTAGACTAACCATAAAGTAACCTTATGATTCATTACAAGTTATGGTAATGCATTATGCAACATAATTATTGTAGTAGTCAAAGTTGTACATGTACATTTAATCCCTCTAGTTTTCATATTGTGATTTGTGTTATCATGAACTTATTGAATGGTATATATAATATTTAAGCTAACCCTGATCAATGCTTAAAGGTTATGGTAGCATAAGTAAGAGTTAAGGACTTAAGCTACATCATGAGTAAGTCTGGTAAGGATTCCAAATTCAATGAACTTGGATTAAAATAATGCGATGAATCTTCACCATTGAGTTATACAACGGACTTGGAACTTAGACCATGGTATCTTTAGCAGTTTCCAATAGCAGATGGTTCAGTTGCACTTGCACCATATGGGCACCACCACTTGACCATGGGTAGGGGTGGCAATTTTTATCCATATCTATGAATCCACCCATTATCCACCTTATTTGGATAAGTCTTAACCCAACCCATTTGAGTATTTGGGTTAAAAGGATAAAGACCCATTTGGTTATTTAATTGGATGAGTCTAAATGGATAAATCTACTAATACCCACTAAACTCATCTAAAATTTAAAATTAAATAAACCCACTAATACCCACTAAACCCTTCTAAAATTTAAAACTTAAATAAACCTCAGTCTCACTCTCAGTCTCACTCTCCCTCAGATTTTATCAGTAACCAAACACTTTCCTAAACACTTTAACCTCTAGATTTCTAAGCCCAAACACTTTCTCTTAGATTTTCTCAGTAACCAAACAAAATGAAATTCTAGAGAGAGAACCGGGATGGAATCGGAGTTCACCATTCCACTCTTTTCCTTGTCATTTGATTTCCCAAAGAAACTTTAGTGCCCTAACCCCAAACAAACTCACGTTCAAACACAGCAAAAAGAGAACAACATTGATTAGAGCAACAATGGAGGCCACGCAAAATGACGAAAATTCCCTTTCACAATCACAACCACAGCCACAAACTCTCTCGAAGAATGCTTAGAAGAAGCTGCTTAAGCAGCAGAGGTACGAAGCGAAGAAGGTAGAGAAGAAAGCGCACAGAGGTAGTGTATTAGCTTCGTCTTTGGTGAAGTTGGTTATGTTCTTAAGGACGTTCCTCACTTCACCGATTACATTCCTGACATCCCTGTCTGTATATCTCTCTCTCTCTCTCTCTCTAACGCTTTGTTTGGTTGCTGAGAAATGAAAGGGAAAAAAATGAAAGGAAAGAGAAGGAAAAAGTGATTTTTGAACTTTTTTTTTTTTGTTTTTGTTTTTTGAAGTTGACAACTTTAACTTTTTCTCTTTCTTTCTCTGATGGTCTGTTTGGTTGCTAAGTAAAATAGAGGGAATAGAAGGGAAAGAGGAAATGAAAGGAATATTATGACCTTCGGTGTGCTTGAGACTCTGTTTTGTTGCCAAGAAAAAAAAAAAGTCATTGTTTTTCCTCTCTATGTGGCTTTGTTTGGTTGCTGAGAAATGAATTTTATGAAGGGAAAATGAAAGGAAAGAACAGGAAAAGTGATTTTTGAACTTTTGAATTTTTGTTTTTAAAGTTTTTAACAAGTTATTTATTTATTTGGGTCATATTGGGTTAAATGGACGGGTTACTAATTAAATGGGTTGGACGGGTAATTAATAATTAATTTATATATAAACATGTCATAAATGAATAAATGAGTAATTATACACCCAACTCATTTATGACCCATACAAAAAGATTCCATACAAAAAGCCTTTGAACAAAATTAGATGTCACTTAAATGAAATCACACTCGCCAACAAACAAGTTGATCAGTGAACGGCAAAAAAAGCTTCCATACAAAAAGCCTTTGAACAAAATTAGATGTCACTGAAATGAAATCACACTCGCCAACAAACAAGTTGATCAGTGAACGGCAAAAAAAGCATCTTCTAGTGTGAAAGTATGGACTTCATGTCTTGTTGCCATTTTCTTATTCCCTTTTTTTTTTTTTTTTTTTCGTACACATTCTTTTCTACCCTTTTCATTAATTTTATTTATTTGATGGGATATTACATGTTAATCTTTTGATTGGACGTTGGATTAGAGAGAATATATGCGGGCATGGGAGGCAAAATATGAATGATACTATAAATATAAATTATTTTACAAAAAATTTTGCAAACTGTTAATGTGATAAATAATAATTGGTATATCTAAGTCTAATTTGTTGATATATCTCACATTCCAACTGATATAATAATGCAGAGTCACCTTGGAATTAATCAATTTGGTTAACTTTCTTCAAAATGTTATAAGAAAAATTCATAGCCTCGTGATTATTATCCTGAATTATTAGTTAAACTAGTGTATAACCCGTGTGCATGCAAGGTATAATTAAAAACAATTATAATTACACATATACATGGGTTCAAGTTATACATGACATAAGAGATACAAATTTTTTAAGTCATAGATGAGTGTTTTTATTTTTGGATATACACTAATACACATGACTTTACTTCTTTTTTTATTTATTGGGTTTTCTTTTATAGTTTATTTATATTAGACTCTTCGTCTTTTGCACATCATTAACTCCTCTAGATCAAAAATTAAAAAAAAAAAAAAAAAACTGAGATAGAATACATGGTGCAAAATTAAACAACAGTTGAAATTCAATTGCTTTAATTATATATAGATACTTTCAAAGTGCACTCGTTGAAAAAATTTGGCAAGTGCTCTACTTCTACCACAAGCTTTAGGCTAATCATGATAACAAGCAAAATGCTAGTTCTTTATTTCAGAGGATACAGGGAATAAAATTTGCACAATGCTTTTTACTTTGGAAAATCATACAAGTATGATGTGAGAAATGAAGAGAAGCCAAACTTTACAGCACATACATATGTCATAACCATGTCATTCTCTCAAGGGATTGTCCATGTATTAACAACAGTAACATCAACCATGCCCAGTCTGCTAGCGTCCAAATTTTAAGGCTTCACATATCTATTGGATTTTTTAATATTTTCCATTTTTACGGTAGTCGATAATATGATGAACCGTGAGAACCTAATGGTCAAAAAGTGAACCTTGACCATTAGGTTGTATTGCAGCAAGAATCATAAGGACTCTATTGTTTTCATCCCTGGAAGGTAACAGTGTTTCTGTAATGGCTTTTCTTGTACAAAAAAATGGGGCCATACATACAATTTGGGGTGGTTCATACATAATTGATGAGTTTACAAGCCATGTGAGATTTTTTACTTCATTACTCCATATTCCAATCCTTTGATTCCCTTCCAAACAACAACCTTGGCCTTTGCATTTGTACTTTCTTTTGGTATGTATTATGCTTTGAAAATTTTGTGATAATTTTAAACATACCCTGCCATGTTGCACCATTAAGTTATGGTTCTTGCCTTTGGATTTAAGTAGATTGTAAATTTTTGAACATACCCCGGTTCTTAGGTCTAACATAACATATCATAAAGCTAGAAGATGCATGACTACATGTTCAAGCGTATCCAACTTGATGGTCAAATTTTTTGGGGTCATAGAAGGAAAAGTTTAAGTTACATGATTAGTTGTGTATTATAACTATATATCTTAAAAAGAAAAAAAGTTCAAATGTATCATCCGCAAAAAATTTAACTTTGCATGAGCAATAAACTTATTATATTATCCATGATATTAAATCCCCATAAAATCCTTGATGAATCATTTTGCTTACCAATTGCAAATTGAATGTCCTTAAATTTGGTCTTATCAACTTCAACAATACTTTTTCCTTAATTTGTTTATCTCATAATGGATTTTTCCCCTTGTGGAAATCCGAAATTGTGAGGGGAATCAAATTTGTGGAAGTAATTTTATAATCTTGGACTTGAAGACAAGAAATAATTGGGGATAAGATTCCGCACGACCTTCTTGTCATTAATGCTACCCAGGATTTGTTGGATGATGCTTGCGTTGATATCATGCGTATATTCCATTAGAAATGAATTAAGAATCATAGCACATTCACATCAGAAGCTTAAAGTAATAGAGAAACCAAATGAAGAGATAAGGTCGGATACAAAAACACAAAATTTTCAGTTCAAATATATTTTATTCTATTCTATTTCCATCAAAAGGAAGAAAAGAAAAGAAAAGAAAAAATCTATCCAATCATAACAGAAACTCGGCTCCTATTGGTGAACATTACGGACACCACGGGATGATTAGAAATTTTATACGTTTTCTGGTTCAGTGAATGGCATATCCAATTGGCCTATAGTCTGCTTTTTTACTTTTCTGGCTATCATCTTGTAGGGCTTCCTCAATTGTTTAATTTGCAATTAGAGGATGATGCAATATTAGGAGGAAAATTTTATTAACAGAATAACAATTCTATCTACGAAAGTAATCATGGACACCATTTTATGATTTAACTGCTGATCCGTATTAATAAAAAAAATTGCATTTGTTGTCACAGCTGTTGAGCTGTACTGCATAATAATCTCACCAGCAGTAAGTACTTCAACACAGGTTTTGGAAATTAAGCAGAGTAGGGGTACATCAAAATAGATAAATATATTATACTAATTGATAAGGTTTTGGAAATTAAGCAGAGTAGGGGTACATCAAAATAGACATATATTACACTTCTTAATATATATGCTCATGGATTATCAAAAATAATATATAAGCTTATGTTTATAACAATTATTTCAGATAATCATTTGTGTATTATTACAGTCTCATTCAAAATTAAGAGCATTTCGCTATAAATTATTTAAAAGTTTTATAACTCAATTAACACCTCCATATTTCTATTTGGAAATCTCTTCATATCCCATTATATCATCCAATTATCCCAAAAAAAAAAATTATGGATAATATTTATATGCATGCCACATCGTTATGTGTTTTATATGGTTATGCTAATCTGTTTTTTTTTTTTTTTTTTTAATAAAAAAGATTAGAAATACTTATGCTAAATATAGTATAATATACCGCATGTCTGCAACACCCACTTAATCTGCAAAATGCAGGATGAGTAGACGCCAAAAACAACGCAAAGCTCAAAAAAGGCAAAAACGAAACCCATTTACTCGGCACACAGATATATGCTAGGAACCTTCCTCGCCCCTTTCCTAAACCCCAAACCCCCCCCCATAAATGCATGATAAAAACCCCTTCTCCGGTCTCTCACTCTCACTCATCCACTTTCATCAAACACTCACAGACTCACTGACACACGCACTCACTTTCTCTCTCTCTCTCTCACTCTCTCTTATGGAGGCCAACGCAAGCTATGCTTTCAACGGAAAGATCATGCTAGCTACAGTGATCACTTTCTTTGTTGTTGTATTCATCTTGATATGCTTTCATACCTACCCTTGTTGCTACTTCAACAACAATCACAACAGTCGCCGTCGCCGCCGTCGCCGCAGCCGCAGAGCCAGCCAGCTTTTCCTAGAAACTATTACTAACTACACCAGCGCTGATGATTCTGTCTCAAAACACGGCCTTGACCCTTCAATCCTCAAAGCCATCCCTACTTTCACCTACTCCTCCAAAACCGACTCGCTAGAATGTGCCGTGTGCTTGTCCGAGTTTGAAGATGATGACCAAGGCCGAGTCTTGCCCAAATGTGAACATACTTTTCACGTTGAGTGCATTGATACGTGGTTCCAGTCTCACTCTAGTTGCCCACTCTGTCGAGCTCCGGTTCAGGCCGATATTCCGGAGTCAAAACCCGAAATTTTGGCCGAAACGAAGGGTGAACCTTCCGGTTCTTGTGCAGAACCGGGTCAGGTGGGAGCATCTGAAATGGGTTTCTCTGGTTTTTCGCAGCAGGTGAGTTTGGTGGCCTCCGGTGGCCAGAGAAAGCCATTGGAGCTGGTGGGTATAGTTGTGGAGGTACCTAGGCCGAGATTGTTGGATGAGATGGGTTTGGGTTCGCCCGGTGGACACGGGCTGAAGAATCCGGGTAATCGGGTTATAACTTTGAAGAGGATCTGCAGTATATAAGTGTGAATGCTCCGAATCTCCTGAATCGGAAAGTTAAGACCCGCAATGGAAACTTGTTTCCTGTTATAGTAGGAACACGTGGCAGTTCATTTTGCATGCGTGGCAAACGTATACAATGTTGATCTTTTTTGAGGAAGTATTCAATTTGATCTTGGATGTTGGTCTTACCCTTGTGGGACTGGGGAATGTAGATACAGATACTAATTTAATATAGTTTTATTGTGTATTCCTCTAAGGGAAATGTTAACGAGTGTCCTTAGGACACTGGTTAATAATTCAATTAAAGTAAATTTTGACATCAATTTTATGGAAAATAAAAAAAACTGTCAAAATATTAATTTTTTTTTTTTTTTAATAATTGGATTTTTAACTAGTTAATTGGATTCTTAACTAGTGCTCTGAGGGCACTCGTTAGAATGACCCATTTAAATATTGGAAGTAGGGATTGCAATTTTTCCCCGCCTCGCTTGACCCGCCCCTCCCCGCTTTGCCCCGTGCCGGTTTTCTCCGCCCCGCAAAGGTGGTGGGGCAGGGATGGGGCGAGATTTTAGACCCGCACCACGGGGCGGGGCAGGGATGGGTTTACACTTTTTAGACCCTCCCCGCCCTGCCACGCATTAATAAGGGTTAAATTGTAATTTTATCGTATCCTAAAACCCTACTATTTAAACAAAAATATCATCAGCTTATTTTATTCTACCTAACGTGGCTCTACCTCTTTTTTCTCTCTAGCAAAGTTGGAAATAAGGTACCAATTTTAACTTTTTTTTGTCTTTATTATAAACAAATTTATATACTATTGAATTGCTGATTTCATTCATGATTCATAAGATATTTCTCAACTTACTTTTCATCATGAACATAATATAATTTTTTTTTAATGAGTTATGGGTCTGTGGCTCTAAATATGTGTCTGTGTCATTGTTTTTGTAATTTTGTATGGACATTTGACTGCTTAACAACACTGCTTCTTTATGTTTGTTAAAATCCATATCTATTTTACAAGCTGGGTTTTTGTTTTTTAATTTTTGGAGAACAAGATGATGAGGGTCAGGGATATGTTTCCCGATTGGTTTGATTGCTAATATGATGGCATCAATCATGTACTAGGCTACTAGCTCTAGTTGTTCGTTCTTGTTCTCCACGCAAAAATTATTTACAATTTAATTTTGTTTTATGTATTTTTATTAAAAAATATAAGGTACAGGTTTTTTTTTTTTTTTTTTTTTTTTTGAAAGGGGTACAGGCTTGAGACTTTGTCCCATTCTCTATGAAATAGTCACGAAATGGGAGGAATTAACTAATGCATACTACTAACTACTTAGTATAAAGGAGATTTGTTTTAGTGTTTTTTAGGCCAATGAAATATGAATACCCATTTGTGTATGTGCTACGGGTGCTATGATTTTTAATTTAATTGTTTAAGGACGTTGCTAAATATATTTTAATTGTTTAACAACGTTACCAAGGAGATTTATTTTAATTTTTTTTTCGTTCCCATTATTTTATATTATCTCTGTTGGAGAAATATAGTTTGTCCATTACTAAGTTGCTAAATTAACATTAGGAAAAAAATGACTTCACATGAAAACATTGGTAGCTCCAATCCATCTGGCAGCAATCAATTTCCTTTGATAGTGGATGAAGATAATACAACCCCGTCATCACCTCTGTTGAATATGCCAAACAATGTCTAGGCAGTCCAGCCTAGCAATGAAATAATTCAAGAAGAGGGAAAGTACAAATCAATTGTTTGGAATCATTTTAAAAGAAAGAGAGTTGATGAGAAAGACAAGGCTGAGTGCAATTATTGTAAGAAATTGCTAGTAAGGGGATCCAATTATGGCACTAAACATTTGCATGACCATGTGAAAATATGTCCAAGGAGAAAGTTTCAAGACATTAGGGATATGAATCAAAAAATTTTGGCGATGGATCAAAATAAAGTGGATTCAATGGCGGGTGTGAATACTTATAATTTTGATCAAAATGTATCAAGAAATGAATTTGCTCGTATGATCATCTTGCATGAGTATCCCCTCTCTATAGTTGACCGCATTGGTTTTAGAAAATATTCAACTTCTCTTCAACCATTGTTCAGGATGGTTTCTAGGAACACAATCAAGAAGGACATTTTGAGCATCTATGAGAAAGAAAGGGAGAAATTAAACCATGAAATTGATAAGAATCAGAGTAGAATTTCTATTACCACTGATATGTGGACTTCACAAAACAAAAAGCAAGGGTTTATGGTTGTAACAACACACTTCATTGATGGTTTGTGGAGATTACAAAATCGAGTTATGAGGTACTTTTTTAAAAGTATATATTCATTTTTATGTTTCCATTAAATTCTTTTCAAATGTTTTATGAACTTAAATCATTAAAAAAAAAATTGATTATTTCCTTATAAAAAAATGATTATTTCCTTATAAAAATAATAAAATAATATGCTAACACAAACCTATGAGTAGCCTATTAGGCCTAACTCGATAGCCTAGCCCACTAAAGACAAAATAGACATTACCCATGGACGGAGGTTTTCTCTTTCAGTCAAGCCCGACGATGCTCGTTAACTAGTTAATAGCTCACTATGTAAAACCCATTGTGCCCATGGGCCAAGTAAAAATGGGACAGGCCAGCCTGACCTGACCCATTAACGACCTTTAGTACACTATATACCACCTTATAAGGTTTTTATTTGAATCCAATTAATTGTTAGGTATTATGAAAAATATAAAAAAGTTATAAAAAAATCAGGTACTTGTTTTTTCCCAATAAATTTTTTTCATAAACTAATGCCCTTAAAGCATCAATTAACTTATCAACTGGTAAAATTTTTTATGGTTGAATAAGAGATTTAGGATTCAATTTTCGTTTACACCAAAAAATCGATTGGTGTCTTGATCTTATGATAAAGAGCTATCATTTGATGTAGATGTCATAAGTTGAAACTTTCAAAAAAAAAAAATCTATTTTTTTTTTACCACCTAGAGTGACATATGGCCTACAAAATAATCTAGAGTTAATTTGGCATTCATATTTTTCAGTAACTCTATATTACTTAAAGGTGAGGAAAAAAAGGGGTCTGCACTCTGTAGTATTGCATGGGTCATTTTCTATTATGTAGTGCTGTATTTTTTAGAATACAGTTATTTTTGAAACTGATTCTAAGCTATGCATTGATTTGAGGCGCTGCAAAATCCAAATGGGAAGGCTCTTTGGAGAATTGCTCATTGTATTGCTGTAACTATAAGGTTAGCTAAAGGCTTTCAGCAGGTGTATTCATTTAATTGGGTTAAAAGAGAAGCCAACTGTGCCCCTCATGTGCTTGCTACTTGGTCTCTAAGGTGTCATCATTTTGGTTCCTTTTGATATCAGTTCTGGTCTTCAGGATTTTGTAAATGTTGTTTTTTCTGAGGTCAATTTATAGTTTTTTTCTGTAAATGTTGTTTGGTCTGTGTGATTAAATTGTAGTTTTTTGCTGTACTGCTTTCTGTTCCTTTTGATAAAAATTTATCCTTTAATAAAAAAAATGTATTTTTTAGGATACAGTCGATCCTTTGAATTTCTTTAACTTTTTTGCTTTTGTCTCATCTTTCAAAGGAGTTAGGCCTCTCACGAGCCTATCCAATATTCATTGGGCTTTCTACGGGGTTGCTCCCCTTTGCGGGCTTTCTACAGAAAGCCTTTTCAACAATTCTTCTTTTGCAGGGCTTAGTGATATCATCTTCGGTCTTTTCCATACTTTACTTTTTGATTTGGACCTTTGCTGTTAGGGATGGGCTTGTACCTTTTCAACAAAATTATAAAATCTTGTTCCATTTAGATATTAGACAATTGCCTGAATTGCCAAAGGGAATAGCGGGCTCTCATTACAGGAATGTGGGTGCTGTACAGTTAGGGGCCGTAGGGTAGGCCCATGGGCTCAAGTTGCGTTAGGATAAATCAGCGAAATTACATAACACATCTGGCTTATTAATCAAAGGCTTTGTATTGTGTGTGTGTGTGTTTTTTTTTTTTTTTTTGGTGGCACCGGACATGCTATGATGCAAATTGGACTGAATCATATCGTGTCCACTACAAAAAGACACTGAACACAAGCTTCACCTTAAGTTATATCTGATTTATTTTTTTGTTTTGAGAACTCAGCAACTTCCATTTATTTTTTTGGTTTTTGTTTGTTTGCTCGTTTGGTTTTTTGAGAAACAAACCAGTTTCTATTTACTGGTTCAACCATTAATATAATTCCTGACCTTAATTATGCATGATACCTGCTCCTAAATTTATGGTCAAGAACTAAATTTAGTTCAAGCACGTAGAAGAAGTGTACAAACCGTGTTTTTAATTACTTCGTTACAAACCAACCTCATTGTGAGGCTAAGCGCATCTCTCCATTCTAAAACAAATTAACCACCAAGCATTCATATAATTGATTCATAATCACAAGCACCTCTAAAACTCTCCCTTCAACAACAAAAAGCGAGCACAAACAAAAAGAAAAACTACAAAGAGATCAGAGAGAGAAAAGAAGAAAGAAAGAAAGAAAGAAAGAAAGAAAGAATGAAGCCCATTGCAACCTTTTTCTTTGTCTTTACACTATGCCTCTTAATTGTGCTGCCACAAGAGATTGCTGCAAATCAAGAGGGTGTGGTCACCGAGCAAATTCAGCAAGCTTGTGAACACACAGCTCACAAGCCTCTGTGTCTCTCAACCCTATCGTCTGACCCAAATAGCCAACAAGCCACCAACCTAACAATCCTGGCTCAGGTTGCACTCTCTATCGCATCCCAAAATGCCTCAGACATCACTGACTTGGTTAAGACGTTGGTAAATGACCAGAGTTTAGAGCCTCGTGTTCAGCAAGCCCTAGCTGACTGCTTGGACCATTATCTTGACGCAGCTGAACAGCTTGATGACTCGCTTGCTGCTTTGAGTGTGGGTGCCCATGAAGATCTCAAAACTTGGGTGCATGTAGCCATTGGTGATGCTGGTTTATGTGACGCAGGGTTCAAGGGACTCAAGGAAAACGTGATGCTTCATAAGAACAAAGTCTTTCACCACTTATGCCAGAATGCCTTAGCCATCGCCGAGGTCTCGGTCTCAGCAGCTGGAAAGTGAATTTTCATCAAGTAGTCTCTCAATTGGTGCTAAATGCTTTTACTTTTTGTCCCTAGGAGCTCGTTTCTATATTATGTTTTCTTTACTTAACATTGCTCTGTTATTATGTTATATTGTGATTGACGATTGAAGTAATCATGGGTTTGCCTGTCATATTTTACGTGTTGAGACTTTCAATTATGTTGTAACAACAAGATATTGTGGTATTATGTACGAGTTTTTTGATGCCATATCTCACTAGGGTTAGTTTAAGATTTTCAAAATGTTCATGCAATAATAGTCCCACGTTCAAACAAATAAAAGTCTACGCCCATAAAAGGAACATAGTGATTTGACAAGAAGGATACATCCATGGACAATCATTACATAAGAAAATTTCAATATAAACAAGAAGATTGCAATAATGGCACAAAATCTCAAAAAAAAAAAAAAAAAAACTAAAACCCAAATACACCTATGAATCTCCCTCATAAAAATGGGTGATCGGTTTTGACATGAAATCATTTATACTAAACTTAATGACCACAATTTTTAGTTTCAATTTTCAAAAATAGAAAGAATTTAATTATTCTTGGCCCTAAAAAATGTGATGTTTCCTAAAATTACTACAAATTTTACTATGAAAAAACTTATAAATTGATGTGACAATAAATAAGATTAATTTCACTTCAACAAGATATATAATAGATGAATATTTGAATTACTTTTTATGATTGATAACACATCAGTTTATAAAACTTATGTAGTAAAATTTATAGTATTTTTAACATTACTCATTCGCTTGGGTTTTGTTAAAATAGTTGAGGAAAAAAATGTACAATTTACGTATTCCTGTTATGGAGAAATCAAACTGGGCTTACTACATTTAGAAATAGTAAAAGCTAACATTAGATGAACAAAGTTACCATTTTAGAGGAATCTCCTCTAACCCACTTTGTGATGATTTATAAGATTTTCTATGTATATTATTTAAATAAGTCAAATAACTCATTAAAAAATATTATGTGACTAAAACTACATACAGATGGTCTCTTTAATCACCACATAATAGGTTTAAGGAAGATAACTTAAATCAATTTATGGATAAACTTTTTTCATATTAAATACCCTTTAAATTGAAAGTTGTTCTAAAAAAAAGGAAAATGTTTGGCTTCAAACATATTGTGGTTGGGCATTGCATATGAAAGGAATTAATATCATTTTCCTATTGTTGGTTGGGCTCCAAACATATTTGAACCAAACTTTGTCTCTTAAAAATAGATTGCAGTAAAAAAAAAAAAAAAAAAAAACTCAATCTTAAATAATGCTATATATTCACTTCAACACACGTTAACCAGACTATTTTTTTTAATAAAAAACACTTATTGTCCCACACATTTGAGAGCCATTCTCTATATATTGGGGGTCCTTGACCATGGAGTAAGTGACTTAGGCACAAACTGAAAAATCTTGGGGTTACCAGCATAAATTTGCATTTCTACTCTTCTCTTCCTAACATAAAGATGATGTCATTCAGCATATGTCATCAAAGTGATGATGCGATCAAGTATGATATATAATATAATTATATGATTAATTTAAAAATCTTGCATACTTTGTTGCGGATCTTCGTTTTGATTAGTAAAATGCGCAAACTCCTGGGTGGTGATTTACATGTGGGCATATCGCGGTCTAAATGGATCATGTTTCCCTCTTTCTGTGTGCAAGTTTGGCAAGTCCATTAAAAGCCAACCTTTTGGCCTTTTCGTTTATTTTGACCAGTTCCATACCAATCTTTGTT
The DNA here is from genome assembly GCF_932294415.1 of Quercus robur. NCBI lineage: Eukaryota > Viridiplantae > Streptophyta > Magnoliopsida > Fagales > Fagaceae > Quercus > Quercus robur. The sequence continues at coordinate 14,180,406 of NC_065545.1, read as the reverse complement.
TTCTTTCTCCTTTTCTGAACTACTTTTAGTTTTAACAAGCAAGTAATTTCAAACACAGTACTCCAACCATCAATAACCCAAATGAGTTTTGTCAATAAAGAGAGTTGCAAATGACTTTAACTCTTCCTCAATGAAAGATACCGAATATTTATTTTATTGTTAGAAATATGAACTGGCAATCCTGAATGCATAAGAAATGTTTTCATCTTGAACTAAAGCCAAAATTCTGATCGCATAATTTAATATATAAATTAATTTACGGTTGTTAACTTGTTATGATTTCTCCATTTAAAAAAAAAATGTTAACTCTAAATTTTCACTCGATCAACTTCAACCTCTATTTGGCTAATTAAGCAGCATCTGATTTATATTATTAACACAAAGAAGGGCCACTTTGAACCTTCTATCTTCGCTGATTCCATGTCTGAGATGGCCACCCTGTGCTAGAATAAGTAGCAATAATGATTCTCCAATTAAAAAAAAAAAAAAAGTAGCAATAAGATATAGAAAATTGGTTCTAGCAAAAAAGCTCAGGAACTTGTCAATTTCCAAACTGTGTATTTCACACAAATTTATTTCTTGATTTGAAGGTAAGGGGCCCCAGTGCCATTTCTATAGATTTCTTGTATTAATTTCTTAGGTTATGGAAAGGACTTATAATTGGTTGTCACTTGTGAGTTGTGATTTTCATGTCTCTAAGTCAGTCATCTAATTCACTAATAGCAGTCTCCGTTGGTTTTAGTCTTTCTCAGTGGAATATAAAAAAGTGTCTATTCTTCGATCTTGATTGAAAATAATTGACATTCTTGTATTAAGTGTGCAATACAATTGATCGTCAATGGGCCATTACATGCCTTATCATACTACAAAAGCACTGAGAAAAAAAAGAAAAAAGAAAAAGTTGAATATATGAAAGAACAAACAGCTAGCTATAGCCTATACCTAAGAAACTTCTCGAATTAGGCCACCATTGTAAGGTACTCCTGTCTGAGGCAACCAATCATCAGCCAGCAAGAAGTTAGCCGCAGTGAACTTAGCAGCATCCTCAGCATTATCAATCACATGGAAAGTAGGCCAAGTCACTCTGTTTGTAGTGATTGATCCAGGTCCCGTGTTATCATACTCGGCATAATACAATGTGCTTAGTGCAAAATCTCCACTCCAAGCAATCCAACCAGCAGGGTTTATCAAACTATCCATGAAAGTTTCCATGTAAATTGTCCTAGAGTAAGTCTTCCATGGCCTTCCTAAGTATGTCTGAACATTACTATTGCTCGAAGCCAAATCATCGGCAGCTCTAATAGCACAATTTTGAATCGAGATACCTGACTTTTGATTTGGTTGAGTACGACCTTGTGCTGTGATGACATTGTATTGTCCACTCATTGGCAATCGTGGGTATATGTTACAATTTTGGAAAATAGCCGCAGCATTGCCAAATATGAAATCTACGGTGCCATATATGTCACACTCTCTATAGAATTGCCTCTGAGAATGTGTATATAAGGTGTCTTGGTAGGCTTCAAAGCTGCAACGATAAAATGTAGACATATCAGCCCCATTTCGAACTGCTACTGCTTGGTGCTTAATTGCCCCGGCAGTATTACGGAAAGTTATGTTCACTGCAACAAACCCGTCTGCGACCACAGCTGCAATATGAATATCAAAATTCATTAGATCTTGCCTAAGTTGAAAAACTATTTACTATAAAGGTTATCTAATACTTGCTTGTTGTTGGCTCTTTTCTCTTTTTTTTTTTTTTTTTTTCCTGAAACCTCTTTTTTTTTTTTTTTTTTTTTTTTTTTTTTTTTTTGGCTGGGTAATTGTTTATTCGGGGGATTGAACCCCGAGCTTGAGGTTACTTAAAGAACCAGGTACCACTTGGACAACTAGGCCCGGTGGTTTTTTTCCTGAAACTTTCAAAATATAATCTTCTCTCTAAGTCAATCAAAAAAAAAAATATATATATATATATATATATTAATCTTCCTAGCCCCATCTCTCCTTTACTTGAAAAGTAATATTTTTATTAATTTATTTGAATTTGATTTAAATAATTTAATTTAAAAATCTGTTATTATTAATATACCAAATAATATTATCTTATAAGGTTATATTTTCTTAAGGAAATGTCAAAACTTGTACATTATATATAATAAGTCTAGTGTTATACAAAATTTCGTAATTATTAGGTTAACATATTTATTTGGATAAAAATTAGTAGATGAATAATAAAAATTAGTGAGTAATAAAACCTAGCATGACAAACAAATGTAAAGCTTGAGCTCGAATCAAACCTATAAGTAACGTTCATGCTTGAGCTTAGTTTAATTCATTAGTCAAGTCAAGTCAATTCAAGCTCGAACTCAATATCAATATCAATATCAAGCTCAAACTCATGTTCAATGTCAAGCTTTTGAATTTGAAATCCAATACAAATACATTATCAAGTCCATTTCAAGCCTATTTGGTTTGAATGAGTAATCTTGACTCTCAATTACTTAGTCTTATTAAGATATGAATTTAAATGTCAAGTTTATATCAAATTTATTATCAAACTCATAAACAAGTTTAGACTCAACTTGTTTTGCATTGAGTCTTACTGTTTACAAGCCTTTTCATCATGAGCATTTTTTTTCCTTGGTTTGAGCTTGCTTATTTCTTAAACAAGTCTAAAAGTAAGTCTTGACTTGTTTGTAAACAAGTAAAATAAATGGTTTTTTTTTTTATAAAAATTATCAAACCAACATAAGTTGTTTATATCGATCTGGTTCATTTAAACTCCTATTGAAAATTGTGCCGTTATGTTGATTCTGGCATGTTAGAATTTAAAATGGCAAATAGTTCTTACCAAATGTTGCAGAGCCGAAGGTTGTCGACTTGTCCACGTAGCTGCGGCTTCCTGTGATAATTGTCTTATCGATACCATCCCCTATCATCATCACGTACCTCTTCTTCTCGGCAATGGACACATGCTCTTCGTACACACCAGCCGTAACATAGATCAAAAAGTACCCATTAGTCGGGGCAGAATTGTCTGGAGCTGCAGAAATAGCGTCATTGATGGTGGTGAAGTTTCCACTTCCATCTTGACTCACAGTCACGATGTTAGACACCACAACATTATCAACACCCTGTAACTTAATTAGCTTTCTCCGACTAACTGACTCGTAAATTGCACGCGTCTCGCTTGACATTTTTAACGGTAAGTGTCCATTTCGAAAACCAAGTTGTTTCTTTGTAGGTTTCCATGTTGTGTTTCGCCTTTTCTTAGGCACCCAACCCTTGGTAAAAAGAGCCAAAGAGACACTATATAGTTTAGTATTGTAATTTAAAACAGGATGAGTGTGGCCTTTATTTATGCTCCAAGCAGAAGCTGCGTCTTCTAGGCCATCCAAACAAGTTTGCTCATTTGTTAAAATGGCACTAAGCAAGGTGTGGACGTGTTCAGTTTTTCTTCTAGAAAGAGTTTTACTAGTGTTAACAGTTTGTAAAGTGCTTAAGAGGAAATTCTTGTTGAGTCCAGCCAGATGCCTGCAATCTTTGAGTGCTTGAATTGCTAATTTTGTTAAGGTGGATTTGCGCTTTAGAAGATGGTTGTCTATCATTCTCAAAAACTTGTGGGATTGAGACAAAGATTTTCGGACAGAATACCTGCAATGGTCATAGACATTGGCAGTTTGGTTAGGGAGCAGTGTTTTGCAATAGTGAGGATGTGGTGTGGACTCGCAAATGGTTTCTGGTGAGACTAGACGGGTTGGATTGCTATTATAAATAGTATCCTCATAAGATGGAGAGGTAAACAAGGCAAGGATAACGAAATATGAAAATGTAAAGAAAGTGAAGAGCTTTGAAGCCATTGGGGTTTCAAAAACAGAGAGAGTCCAAAGAATGTGTGATGTGGAGATGGAATCCACTCAATCCATTAGGCTTAATATAGGGAAGGGAGGTATAGCTTGATGTATGATAGTAATCAATTCTGTCCTCAACATCTATTCACTCTTTAGTTATAAAGAATTTCCAATTTCTACCAAAATAAAAATAAAAATGAATATGTGAATTCAACGTGCATGATTTTCCCCAAGCGTGTTAATCTTGGGCTTGATGTTAATCTATCGGTTGCCATGGAGCATGGGCAGCAAGCTGTAATCCAAATTTTATTATATCAAGTCTAATTATAAAATTTTTTAAAAAAAATCCTTAAATTCGCACTATAAATTCCTCCGTTATATTAAATCTTTAAATAATATGTATTTAAATATCTAGGCTCCTTTAAATACTCCATTAATTTTCACCGTTTTATAAAGTTATTATTGTTTTTCTCACATAAAAAATAAAAGTTATTTTCGTTTTCCTATTAAATTATTCCTATGGGCATTTTTTTTTTTTTTTTTGAGAATGTATTTCGTTTTCTGTTAGTAACCTAAAAGGCATTTACTTTTTTGGAATAACCTTAAAAGCAAGTCTTAAAATGTGCCCAATATGTGTGTAATGTAGTTCCATAATAAATTACAAATGTTATTATAATACATAACTTAAAGGATTATTAAATAGAAATAAAACTTCCAAATATATTTTATCGGCATTCATATAATAATACTTGCATACATGCACATTTTAAAATGTCTCAAATACCGTTTTTTTTAGAGAAACAAATAAATACCTTTTAATGTGCACTATTAATAACTTGAGATGATCTAAGAGGAGCATCGTTGTTGTTGTTATTTTTTATTTTTATTTTTTAATTTTAAAGTAACCTAAAAGGCAAGACTTAATTGTGCTGAATTTGTAACTTAGTACCATAATAAATTACAAATTCTACTTGTAGTACACGACATACAAAGATTAGTTAAAAAGAAAAAAAATTTCCAATTAAATATATTTCATTCACATTCACATAATAATACATGCATGCAGATTTGAAAAAGATCTCACATCAATTATGTCAATTATCTACAAGTAAATACCTTTTAATATTTAGTAATTATAAATGTTCTATACTATAAATTTTTACTTTAAAATCACTTAATTTTACTTTTTAATATGACAAATTCACTCTATGGTTGGATTTTTATAAATCCATAAATTTTGTTTTGGAAAAATCCTAGAGCTACGATTACTATAAAAGAGTTTACAAAATGACATGACAATAAATAAGACTAGTGGCATTTTAACAAGATAATAAATGAATATTTGAATTATTTATTGTGATTGATGATACATCAATTTATAAGAACTAAATATAAATTAGTTTTACCAATAAAAACAGTTGCAAATAACTCGAAGTCCTCCTCAATGAAAGATAAATAATATCTATTTTCTTGTTAGAAATATGAACCGGCAAGCCTAAAACCAAAGGAAATGTTTGCATCTTTGAACTAAAGCCAAATTGTGACCACATTATTTAACATATAAATGAAATTTGCGGTTAGTTAACTTCAGTTATGATTTCTCCATATAGTTTAAAAATGTTAACTCTATCTTGAATTTCTCACTCAACTTCTACCTCTATTTGGCTAAGCAACATTTGACCCATGTTATATATTATTAACACCCAGAAGGGTCACTTTAAACCATCTATCTTCACTGATTTAGTGTATGAGATGTCCCACTTTCTGCTAGAATAAATGACAATAACGTATTGAAAATTGGTTCTAGCAAAAAAAATCAGGAACTTGTCAGTTTCCAAACAGTGTATTTCATACAATTTTTTTTTTTTTTTTGCTGAATATACAAATTTCTTTCTTGATTTGCGGGTTTGCGACCCCAGCACCATTTTTATAGGCTTCTTGTGTTAATTTCTTAGGGTGTTAATTTCTTAGGGTATGAATAAAGACTACGGACAGGCCAAAATGGCCAAATACCACGAATTTTTGAAATATTTTGTAAAAAAACACTGTTTCGGAACTATATAAGGAAATACCACTTTTTATGGAACTCGAGTTTCTTAAACTCGAGTTCTTAGGAGTTTTACCACCATGGTGCTGCTAAGGTAGAAATTGGGCCATTAAAAAATGCTTTTTTTTTTCTAAGGTACTCGAGCATGGTGAGCTCGAGTACCTTGTAAGGAACTCGAGTTCCTTATAACTTTTTTTTTTTTTTTTTTTTTTGGTTGTTGGGATTATTGACAAATAAACATAAACATAAAAATAAGTAGATTTTTTTTTTTTTATGTTTTTATTTATTTAAATAGAAGCATTGTAAAATATAGAGATTTTAATTTCAAAATATGAATTTAATTTCTACATTAAGTAAAACTGTTCATTGTTTGGTTTGGATGAGTCTGTATATATTGAATTTATTAATTTTTGCTACAAGTAATGTACAATAAAAAGGGTTAAATCCCCTACCGAGGGGCCTAATCCTAGGGTACCCCACCTGGCTCTTTCTCCCGAGTTGGGCAGTGAAGACCGTCATGCCACTCCCCAAAGACAATCAAGTAATCATCCTTCATGCCCTTATTGGACTTAGGAAGGCATGATATCAATCTAACAACGTTAGACGGGGATTTGAGATAAAATCCCGCACCGGCAAGGGAATGGCACTTATACAGATGAACGACGTCGTGCCATGTGAGTCCTAAGTTCATCTTCTCGTTCAGAGCATCTACGCTCCCTAAAATTCTAAACAGGTTGGGAGCGTACTAGTGGGGACACAGTCTTTGGTTGATTAGGTAATCTCTAGTTACTCGACCTATGGGAAGTTTCATTTCTCCCTCCATGAAGGCGATCATTGGAATGACAATATTGCAGGGCTACTCCCTGCGGAATGTGATACCTAGCCATGAAACAATCCATACAGGCATCAGGGTCTACGACGTACTTAAACCTACCCATTTGGTCAAACCAAAGGTAAATGAATGAAGTTTTTAGGGAAAGGAAGTAAAGAATGGAAGGCTGAGGAGATTGGCTGAGGAGAAAAGATTGTAGGAAGGAATAAACTTACGAGAATAGGTACGGGTATTGCTTCTGATACTTCTTAAAAGTTTGAATTTCTTAAAGAAAAAGACTTACGAGAATAGGGAGTCTTGAAGGTTTGAGAGTTAGGAATCTCTAGAGAGCTTGAAGACTTGTGAAATGGGAAAAATGATTTCCCCGGGTCCATTATATAAGGGATGGAACTGAGTGGGAGTTATCCCACTCAAAATTCAAGGAGAAATATCAACCGTAGGATCTATGTCTCACTGTTAGATGCAGGGAACAAAGTGCCGCCTAAAGTAATTAATGACGCATCACGGGTTCCAAAGCGTTAGTAACAATTATAGGGCACACAAAACAGTACTCCCACACGTGTAAACCAAAGAAATGAATGACCTTAACTCTTAACAAATCAAAACTCCACTATTTCTCCTCGGATGAGAAGGAAAAATCGGAATTTTGAGAGGCTATTGTAGGGATAAGGGCCCAAAATTGTATATTGGGCCTTGGGCTTTGGCCGAGGACGTTGATTGGTCCGAGGACGAATAAGCAGTTGTGAAGGTGTTAAGTTCAGAGTCTCATGAGTAACGTGCAAGCGGAAAGGTTGGGAAAGGTGGTCCGAGGAGGATTGTCTCCTCGAATAAACGAAGCACGGATCGAATGTATGTTTTATTACTCAAAGTGACCTTCCAGGAAATGCCACTGAGAGGGACATGCCTTATGAGCGTATTAGAAGAATCGGAGCTCAGAAATATCTAAGGGAAAGCTGCTATCACCGCATTAAATGCTCTGCAGCTAACTTTCTAGTTGCATTAATGTGAAGAAAACCCTTGAACAGTGCTGCCTTGGCTACCTCAACTTACAAAAGGCCTGAGGGGGTGTCCGATGGGACAAGCACTCGAGTAGTGGCTTAAATGATCAACAAGTGTACGGTCAAGATGATTAAAAGGGAACTATATAATGTAAGAGACCCTCCATAAAAGGGAGATCAGAAAAGAGAGAGAAAAAGGACAGTAGCAATCAAAATTGTATTAGTAATCTGTTCAACTGATTTATATTAGAACTTACCTCCTCGGACCGTGCCGAGAGGGAATTTATTTGGATTAATCCTTCTTGCTTTTGTTTGATTATCTTTCAAAACCATTCTGGCCATTATTCAACTCATTAAGGCCTAGTTCTCTAACCTACTCTCTACAAATTTATTGTACACTAGGCCAATATCCTTTTAGGTTTTGGGTTTGGGCTCCAAAATGTGTCCCTACAAAAGTGATGTCAAGACTTTCTTAAAATTGATTGTTAACCAATACCCTAAGGGCACTCATTAGCATTTCCCAATAATAATAAAAAATCTTTAAATTTGCACTATAAATTTCACCATTGTAATAAATATTTAAATAATATGTATTTAAATATCTATGCTCCTTTAAATACTCCAATAATTTTAAACTTTTTACAAAGTTATTATTGTTTTTATCACATGGAAAAAAAAGTTATCATTCTCCCACTAAATGATTCCTAAGACTAAGAGGCATATCGTTTTATGTTAGTGATCTAAAAACCATTTAAGGCATGTTTTGTATATTGAATGCAGATTACAACGGGTATGGTAATCTTTATTACTGAAAATAAAATGTGTTGTAATGGAATAACTAAATCTATTCATAAGTTTAGTTATGAGTCGTAACATTTGAATAAAACATAAGATCTATTTTAGGAAATATCTTACTCATACAATTATATTTCCTAGAAAATAATATATTTAAATTTGAGAGAGAGATGAGTTTTTTATTTTTTTAATGATTGTTTATTTCCATAATTGTTACGTGGATATGGAAAGTTTTTTATTTTTTATTTTATAGAAATATATTGATGTTAGAAATTGTTACACCTATTAAGGAATAATTATTATAACCCTTTTAGAGAGGAATAATTATTTCTCATTTTAAAGAATAGTTATTCATAAGGAATGATTATTTCCTGTAATAAAAAAATAAGCAAACTACTAAATAACTAAACCATATGAATAGACTGAATAGTTATTATATTACAGTGCTTATTACAGTCTACCAAACGTATCCTTATTTTTTTGGAAATAACCTAAATGGTCCGTTTGGATTATAGGGGAAGGAGAGAGAGTGGAGTAGAATTGGCCTAAAATTGGCCTAAAATTAGCCTATTTTCAACCAGCTCTACTCTACTCCCTCCCCCCTCAATCGAAACAGACCCTAAAAGCAAGTCTTAAAATGTGCCCAATATGTGTGTAATGTAGTACGATGATAAATTACAAATGTTATTATAGTACTTGACTTAAAGGATTATTAAAAAAAAAAAAAAAAGGCTTCCAAATATATTTTATTAACATTCACATGATAACAACATATTAAATTACAAATGTTACTTAGGCCTCGTTTGGGAGGAGGGAATGAAATGGAATGGAAATGAATGAAAAGAATAATTTTAGAATATTTTTCCATTCCCTTGTTTGGGAGTTTTAATGGAGGGAATGGAAAGTCTATTATCTTGTTTGGGAGTTTAAGTGAGAGGAAATTGAATGAGTAGGAGAGAACGCTCATTTCTCTTTATTCCCTTAAAACCTCAAATTTTCATTCCCCCCGAAATTAGGAGGAATGGGAGAGAATGTAATTAGATTTAATGAATTCTTTACTAAAACTCCAAAAATACCCCTATATATTCAACCCTTTATTTTAAAATAGAGGTTTAATAGTAATATTGTTATAAAATGATTTCATTCCATTCCCTCCATGTTACTCCTAAACAATATTACTTACATTCCATTAATTTTTATTCCTTTCCATTCCTTTATTTTAAAACATTCAATCAAGGTTGCTTAATTCTATTTTATTTCATTCTTTTCATTTCTTTTCCATTCCTTTCCATTTTTTTCCTTTCCTTTCCATTTCCTTATAATCTTTCCATTTCATTCCCTTATAATCTTTTCATTTCATTCCCTTATAAACTCCCAAACGAAGCCTAGCCTTATAGTGCACGACTTAAAAAGATTAGTTTTTTTTTTTTTTTTTTTTTGAGAAACCAAACTTTCAGTAGCCTGGGAATTTATTCAATTAAAAAGAAGAAAAAAAAAACTTCCAATTAAATATATTTCATTCACATTCACATAATAATACATGCACGCACATTTGAAAAAATTCACATCAATGATGTCAATTATCTGCAAGTAAATACCTATTATAGTTAGTAATTATAAATGTTCTATATTATAATTTTTTTAAAAAAAATTTAAAATCACTTAATTTTACTTTTTGATATGACAAATTCACTCTATGAATCCAATTTTTTTTTTTGAAAAAATCCTAGAGCTATTATTACTATAAAAAGTTTACAAATTAACATGACAATAAATAAGACTAGTGATATTTCAACAAGATAATAAATGAGTATTTGAATTATAAATTCCTTGTGATTGGTGACATATTAATTTATAAAACTAAAATAATTTCAAATGCACTCTAAACAACCCAAATTATTTTTGTAAAAAAAAAAAAGTTGCAAATGACTTGAGCTCCTCCTCATAGTGGTGGCTCTATGAATTTTTTTTTTTAGGATGATCCTTTAGAAACTTAAATTACATAATCTAATAAAAAGAGAATTTCATATATTGATAACAAAAAAAAAAAAAAAAAAAAAAAACACAAATACATAAAATTTTACAAATCCCTTCAACGAGTTTTCATATTTTGAAATTATTGAATAATAGTCTCATTATTATCAATGTTATAAACTACATCTTTTTCATTATACACAACCAAACTATAAGTTCAATTGAAATATTATTTCTTAATACAATAAAGATAATTATTATTATTGTGTCCATAGTATGACTTTATTAACAATTCAACCCAACATAATTTTTTATTGTTTAGTTGTTTCATTATTTTTCTTTATTGACCACTAGAAGTGTAGCAGTCTAGCACACACCCCACAACAATAAAAAGCAAGTATTAGACAACTTTTATAGTAAGTGGTTTTTTAACTTAGGCATGATCTAATGGATTTTGATATTCATATTGTAGCTGTGGTCGCACCAGGATTTGTGGCAGTGAACATAACTTTTCATAATACTGTTTGGGCAATTAAGCACCAAGCAGTGGTAGTTCGAAAGATACATGATATATATTTTCTTCTTAGAAATATGAACCTGCAAGCCTGAAACCGTAGGAAATGTTTGCATCTTTGAACTAAAGCCAAAATTGTGATCACATAATTTATTATATAAATGAAATTTACGGTTGTTAACTTGTTAATTCCCTGAAAGTGGTATAAAATTAAATTTTCCTAAAATTGTTTAATATTAACAATTGCCTTAAGAATATCCATTAACAAGACCAATATTATTAACACCTAGGAGGGCTGCTTTAAACCATCTATCTTTGCTGATTCAGTGTCTGAGATGTCCCACCTTGTGCTAGAATAAGTGACAATAACGTGTTGAAAATTGGCTCTAGCAAAAAAGCTCAGGAACTTGTCAATTTCCAAACTGTGTATTTCATACAAATTTCTTTCTTGATTTGTGGGTTAGTAGTGGTCCCAGTGCCATTTTTATTGGCTTCTTGTGTTAATTTCTTAGGGTATGGACAAAGACTTTTAGAATTAGTTGTCACTTGTGATTTGTGATAATGTTCATGTCTCTAATTAAGTCAGTCATCCAATTTACTAGTAGCAGTCTCCGTTGATTTTTTAGTCCTCAGTGGAATTAAAAAAAGTTTCTATTCTTCAATCTTGATTGAAAGTAATTGACATTCTTGTATTAAGTAATTTAAGTGTACAATACAGTTGATCCTCACTGGTCAAAACCAAGCTGTGCTTTGTAGAAGCTTGGCCATTACATCCTTATTATACTTAATTAAACAATTAATGATGACAAAATAAATAAATAATAAAGTATACGTGAAAGAACAAAGTCACAAACAGCTAGCCATAGCCTATATATACATAAGAAGCTCCTCAAGTGAAGCCACCATTGTAAGGTACTCCCGTTGGAGGCAACCAATCATCAGCCAGCAAGAAGTTAGCCACAGTGAAATTAGCAGCTTCCGTATCATTATTAATCACATGGTAAGTAGGCCATGAAACTCTGTTTGTAGTGTTTGATCCAGGTCCCGTGTTATCATACTCGGCATAATACAATGTGCTTAGTGCAAAATCTCCACTCCAAGCAATCCAACCAGCAGGGTTTATCAAACCATCCAGGAAAGTTTCCATGTAAACTGTCCTAGAGAAATTCTTCCATGGCCTTCCTAGGTATGTCTGAAAAGTAATATTGCTCGAAGCCAACTCATCGGCAGCTCTAATAGAACAATTTTGAATCGAGGTACCCGTGTTTTGATTCGGATCGCTTCGACCTTGTGCTGTGATGACATTGTATTGTCCACTCATTGGCAATCGTGGATATATGTTACAATTTTGGAAAATAGCCGCAGCATTGCCAAATATGAAATCTACGGTGCCATATATGTCACACTCTCTATAGAATTGCCTGAGAGAATGTGTATATAAGGTGTCTTGATAGGCTTCAAAGCTGCAGCTATAAAAAGTGGACAAATCAGCTCCATTTCGAACTGCTACTGCTTGGTGCTTAATTGCCCCAGCAGTATTGCGAAAAGTTATGTTTACTGCCACAAACCCTGTTGCGACCACAGCTGCAATATGAATATCAAAATCCATTAGATCATGCCTAAGTTAAAAAAAAACCGCTTATTGTAAAAGTTGTCTACTACTTTTTTTTTTTTTTTTTTTTTTTTGAGAATTAAGTTGTCTACTACTTGCTTCTTGTTGTTGGCTCTTGTTTTATTTATTTTTAATCTGCCCCTCCCTCCTTTGTTTGAAAAGTAATATTTTTTTATTAATTTATTTGAATTTGATTTAAATAATGTAATTCAAAATTTTGTTTTTACTCATATATTAAATATTACTATCTTATAAGGTTATGTTTTCTTAAGGGAATGCCATAACTTGTACAATAAGAGTGCGTTTGCGAAGCGCGTTTTGCGCTTCCCAAAGGCACGTTTGGGTTTTTGTAACTTTTTTTTTTTTTTCAAAAGCTAGAACTTTTGACTTTTTCCCCTTGTACAGTGTGTTTGTGTATTGTTTACGGACCCACAAACATTACTTTTCAACAACTTTTCATTAAAAATGTATCCCACAGTACTATTCACACATTTAAATATAATAAGTCTGGCATTGTTAAAAAAATTTCGTAATTATTAAAATGATTTGTTGATTACAATCGCGTAAAATAATAGTATCTTTAATGAATTATGTGAAAATTATATGAAAATGATGTTATATTTAATATAACTTGTCTTATCAACAAATTTTTATTTTTAATTTAAAAGTCAATATTTTCCTAACTCCTAACTATGACCATATTATATACTTATCATATACATTGAACATATTTGTCAAAGAAAAAAAAAAGAACATATATATTATATTCGAATGGCATACCAAATTATCGAAAATTGAGCCGTTTAGTTGACTTTGCAGCTTAGAATTTAAATGCGTAATAATAGTTCTTACCAAATGTTGCAGAATTGAAGGTTGTGTTGTCGTCCACGAAGCTGCGGTTGCCTGTGATAATTGTCTGATTGATACCATCTCCTATCATCATCAAGTTCCTCTTGTTCTTGGCAATGTACACGTACTCTTCATACACACCAGCCGTGACATAGATCAAGAAGTGCCCATTAGTCAGGGCAGAATTGTTTGGAGCTGCAGAAATAGCATCATTGATGGTGGTGAAGTTTCCACTTCCATCTTGACTCACAGTCACGATGTCAGACACCGCAACCACCTCATCAACACCCTGTGACTGAATTAGCTTTCTCCGACTAACTGACTCGTATGTTGCTTGTGTCTTGCTTGACATCTCTAAGGGTAAGCGTCCATTTCGGAAACCAAGTTGTCTCTTAATAGGTTTCCATGTTGTGTTTTGCTTTTTCTTAGGCACCCACCCCTTGGTGAAAAGAGCCAGAGAGACACTGTATAGTTTAGTGTCATTTGAAAGTGGGAGAGCGAGGCCTTTCCTTACGCTCCAAGCTGAAGCTGTGACTTGTAGGCCATCCAGACAAGTTTGCTCATTGGTTAGAATAGCACTAAGCAAGGTTTGGATGTCCTCAGCTTTTGCACTAGAAAGAGTTTTACTAGTGTTGTTCACAGTTTGGAATGAGCTCAAGAGGAAATCCATGTTGAGTTCAGCTAGTTGCCTGCAATCTTCGAGGGCTTGAATTGCTGAATTTGTTAAAGTGGAGCTTTGCTTTAGATACTTGTCTATCATTGACAAAAACTTGCGGGATTGAGACAAAGATTTTCGGACCGTGTACCTGCCATAGTCATAGACATTGGCGGTTTGGTTAGGGAGCACTGTTTTGCAAAAGTGAGGATCTGGGGTGGACTTGCAAATGGTTCCTGGTGAGACTGGGCTGGTTGAATTGCTCTTTGAATCAGCAAAAGATAGAGAGGCAAACGGGGCAAGGAAAACGAAACATGAAAATGTAAAGAAAGTGAAGACCTTTGAAGCCATTGAGGTTTCAAAAAGAGAGAGTTCAAAAAATATATGTGATGTGGAGATGGAATTCACTCAATACATTAGGCTTAATTTATAGGGAAAGGGAGAGAGCTTGATGAGATTAAAAAATGGTAAAGAGACAGAGATTTAATTTACATGGGGATATTGAATATCTGAAGTCAACGTTTATGATTTTTCCGCAGCGCGTTGGTCTTGGGCTTGACGTTAATCAACTTAATCTATTGGTTGCCATGAAGAATGAGGCAGCAAGCTGTAATCCAAATGTTAATTAATTAGTGAATCTAATGGAACTTAAACTAATCACAAATCTAACGTATGTGTTATCTTTCGTCAAACATGGGGTAGGAGCCAGTCATATTGGTGACAAATCCAAATACAATCTGCCTATTAAAACATGAGCAGTTCTAATACAACAAATTATTTTACATTTTTTTTGTTATAATTTTAACGTAGTTGATTGTGAGTGGTTAATCATCACTTAACATAAATGCACTATTTTTTTTCTTCATCTTACGTTATAATTATAATAAAAAATTGTGAAAAATTATTTGTTTCACATGTACTTTTCCTAAAAAGAGAGATAATTTTTGACCTATTCACATTCTTGGATATCGTTTACCTAAGACGAAAAAAAATCGTTTTCGCTAAATAGCTTTCCAACAACTTCGTCCTCCTCTTTGTCAAACTTTAATTTTCAACGTCTTGTCATGTTGGTTTAAGGGCACCTTGACATGCAATAGTCTTTGAGAAGAGCCAAAATCATGCCGTCTAGACTCGAGTAAAGAGTAAGAAATTTGTTAGCTCTCCATTGAGAGGTGAAAGAACATGTACACAAAACTCAAAGCCCGTTCATCATCGTACCAACGGTGTGACAACCCATAATTAAAAGTGAACATAAATCAACGTTATAATGGGTTTAGTACACTAGACTCAAATTATGTAGCATTATTATTTGTTCCGAGCACAAATTAGCATAAGCATGTGATAATTAAGAACTCAAAACAAAGGGTCA
Source organism: Quercus robur (assembly GCF_932294415.1). Lineage (NCBI taxonomy): Eukaryota > Viridiplantae > Streptophyta > Magnoliopsida > Fagales > Fagaceae > Quercus > Quercus robur. Next base: position 14,164,910 of record NC_065545.1, on the reverse strand, counting down.
GCAAGCAAATGAGACAAAGATTTAGGTTATGTTTGGTAACTATTTTTATTTTTTGTTTTCAAAAACTTGTTTTTGAGAATATATTAAAAAAAAAAACAATTTTTTTGTATTTTTGAAATAAAAAATATGTTTGGTTAGTTGAAATTTTTTTAAAAAAAAATTGAAGAAAGAAAAGGAAAATACTAAAATATGTTGTTATTAGGATTTAAACTCTAATGCTAACTCATTAAATGAGATAGATTCATTAAATTAAATGTGTGTTTTCATTGACTTTTAAAAATTAGAAATTGAAAACAATATTGTGCATCTTTTTAGTTTCCTTTACAAATTGAGTTTTCATAATAGTTTTTGTTTTTAGTCCATTGTAAATTGAGAAACAAAATTTTTAGTCTCAAAAATAGAAAATTAGTTTAGAAAATAGAAAATAAAAAAAATTAATTACCAAACATGTCCTTACTTTCTCAATGGCTCAAGTTTAACTTACACAAGACCGGCCTAAAGCTCCAAATAGAAAGGAGGTTCCAAAATTTCAAAAAAGTAGGGGTAGGTAGGAAAAAAACAGTTTAAGATGAATTTAAAATAAATTTGGCACATCTTTGTAACTAAAGAACAAAAATTCTGGTATATTCTGTTAGAAATTAGTACTACAAAAAATTCTTTCCTCTAAACAAAATCAATTGTCCCAAAAATAATATCATTATCCTTTAGATAAACCAAAATTCAAACAAGATAAACAACAAAATTCGGTCAAAGGAATTAACCACAAAACAATCACAAATCACAACAAATAAAAAATATCAAATCCCTAAAATTATTACCGTTTTTATTTCTCATTCCTGCTCTCTGCCTCTTTCTCTCAAGTCTTAGCTCTTGCTCCCAGCGTTTCTCATTCTTTCTCTCTACTGGCTTCCTCCGATCGAAATCAAGAATCATCCAATCAGATCTGAAGTGAGGTATAGATTTGTTCTCTTTCTTTTGATTATGTAGATGCGTTTTGACCTTTTGTTCTCTTTCCTTCTGTTACTGCTTCTTTCTGTCGGCTATTGCTGGCTGGGGGCCGCTTGGCCTACTTCTAGATTCTATTTAGGTCGGCCGCTGGGCCTTGAAGACTTGAAGTAGGTTTTTTTTTTTTTTTTTTTTTTTTTAAGCTTGCGTTTGTTTTTTATTTATTTATTTATTTTTTTATTATTATTATTTGGTTATAGGTGATACTTCCGTAATAGGGTATGTTTTGGCTGGGCTTGGTTTATTCTTGTCTGGCTAGGCCTTTTTTTTTTTAGTCTTGCGTTTTTATATATGTATATTTTAGTTATAGGTAATATAAATATAATGAGTAAGTCTTTATTTTATGCAAATGTTATCGTTCGGAGAAATTACAATAATACTTTTTATATACGTTAGGTTCTATTACTCTACACTTGAAAATTATTTTTTATTTTAGTCTTTATAAATGTATTTTTTGATTAGAAATTTCTACTATAAATTATATATCTGGATATGAAAAACTTAAAAAAATAAAAAATAAAAAGAAAAAGAAAAATTAATTGAGTCTCAAAAATGATTAATGGATAAATTTGTTATTAGTAATAAACAAAATACAATACAAAATTTAGATGAAAATGTCACAAATGAGTAAGAAATTAACCAAAAAAAGTTAGAAGATAATGAAACGATACAATTACAAGATAACAATAATGTTCAATTTTGCAATACAACAAATCTTGATAATGACCTTTAAAAGAATTTAGAACATAAATTTTTTTTTTTAAAGCTCCATTTTAGTTCTTGCCTTAAGTCCCAAAATGTTTAGGGTCGACCCTGAACTTATAGTGATTGTAACACTCTTGGTGATTAATGGCCAATCATGACTTCATCAATGGTTGTTTGTGAATTGTGTGTTGTCTTCCGTTGATAACAAAAGAGTCAAGGGTACTTATTATTAATGCTATTTTTATCAATAGTAATTAAAAAAATGATCATATTGACGAATACCCTTAGAAAAATTATTAATAAACTATTTTAAAAAAATTTATATAATTTTTACAGAAAATTGAAATTTTTTTTAAAATATTAAATTTTTTTTTAAAAATTTTTCACTAACAAAACGCTCTTAGAGCATTAGGTAACACTTCCCTTTAAAAAAACATAAATAAAAAGCTACTTTCGTTTAGTAAAGAATTGATATTTTTCCCGTTAATCAGCAAAAGAAAAAGAATTGATTTGGTATACATTTCTCATATCTTTCTGACAACAAAGGGTCTGTTTAGTATATAAACTTAAATACATGTTTTTAATTTTTAAACAATATTAAACGTATTTTCACATACTTTTTTACCTATATATATTTTTAAAAAAACTGAAAACTGTTATTTAAACATATATACCAAACCGTCCAAACTATTTAGAATTTATATACACTTCTAGTTAGTCCAATTGATGTGACCGATGACTTTTTTTTTTTTTAACGATAAAGATGTGACCCACTGCACTTGTCAAACAAATTAAGGTGGACTACTAATTTTGTACTTAGTGTGCGTTTGGGAAGCGCGTTTGCGTTTCCCAAACGCACGTTTTGCGTTTTCAACTCTTTTTTTTTTTTTTTTCATGCGTTTTGACCAATTTTTTTTACTGTTCATTCACTGTTACGCAGCAATATTTGACTTTTTCCTGTGAACAGTGCACATCGTGTACTGTTCACGAACCCACAAATTACATTTTTCAGCAACTTTTTCATTAAAAATGGGTCCTACGGTATTATTCACACATTTAAAAATTATTTTGCTCAGTGTTATTCAATTTTCAGTTTCAGTTTTCAGCTATATCCAAACGGACCCTTAGTTATGCTTTTCCACTTATCTTATGTGGTGGGCTCGGTCTCATGAGATTGGTGTTATGGAAATATCATCTACGGTGCGAAGATGATAGAGTAATATCAAAATAAGAGGTAGGCTATATTTATTATTTATACTTCTGTCTTTAATCAAATTTCTATTTAGTGTCTTCTTAACAAAAATAAAAAAATCAATTTAATTAGTGTTTGTTTGAGAACAGTTTATTTAAATAGTGAAATTAAAATAAAATAAAATAAACATGTGACTCATATTAGATCTACAAATAATAAGAAAGAAAAATTAAATTGACTTATAATCAAAAATCAAACGCACATTTAATCTTGAAATGTTTTATTCATTTCTTGGAATGGTAGAAAAAATTATTATTTTTCTTGAAATAATTGATTAAGTAATATTAAAAAAATTAAAGTCATGCATAGTCGTTTCTTTTTAATAAATTCTCTTTCTACATGCATTTTTTGGTCAATGTTGGACTCACTCGTCTCACCAACCTAGACCTCCTGATCCTCTAGTAATAAATGTTACAATGCATGAGCCAATAACACATTAACAAGAAAAATTTTTAGGTACTCTCACAGTATGGAGAAATAGTATTCTCTCATCTCATACTCATAGTGGACCCTACCATGAATTTAATGAGTGGATCTCACCATGAATGTAAGAAGAAGGAGTATTATTCTTCATACTCCGAGAGTACTTAAGAATTACTCCATTAACACATGTTTATCCAATTAATTTGGCATGACTTATTACACATTATTTAGTTCTATTAATTTACCGTTAACATAAGGCCGATACCCCCCTTGAGAGAAGGCATGATGCATGACACTTACACCTAGACGTTTATATATATATATATATATATATATATATATTTTAAGAGAAGACAAGGTAAGGTGCTTTCTTTATGTCATATTTTTGTGTTATGTTATATTTTTGACCAGTTTTATAGGGTGTGAAGTAAATAAATCTAACTTTTTGAGTTCTACTTTTCACTTTAATTTTGTCAATTTTTTATAAGATGGACCCCACAATAACTCATCCTTAAAGAGCACTTATGGCGTCTGCTCTGATAATAACTCTTTATTATCAAACCAAGACATCAATCAGTTTTTTTATGTAAGCGGGGATTGAATTTCAAATATCTTATTCAACTATAAGAGGCTTTTAAAAACTATACATAAAATAAAGACGAAAACCACATTTTCGTCCCTACATTTTCACGTGATTTTCACTTTGATCCCTATCTTTTATTTTCACTACTTTTAGTCCCTATTTAGAAAAACACCATCTATTTTAGTCCTTTTCGTCAGTGCCCTAACGGCAAAGTTCTAGGTGGCAGACGAAGTGCGTCGCTGGCACACTAAATGCTGACGTCAGCATTAAAATAATAATATAATATATTATTTAGCATTTTAAAAATGCCAAGTCATGTTCTCAAAAAAATGCCAAGTCATCTTTTAAAAACAAAAAATTAATTTATGAATTTTAACTAAATGAAAAAAAATGGAAAAAACAGAAATAAAAACAAAAAATAATATAAATTGAGATCTAGCTTTATTTTGAGTAAGAACAAACAAGAACTCAAACCCAGTCATTATTTTGTTAGCAACCAAACACAATATCAGCTGAAAACCCTTTATTATCAAAAATAATTTTTTTTGATATGGGAAAATAAGTAAATAAACCTAGTCAGTGTTTATCCAAAAAAAAAAAAAAAAAAATTATTGACCCATTGTTCTTTCCCTGACATTAGAAACATGAAATCAACGATTCATCAGAAACCAAGACCCCACAATAGTCCAATGCCTTGCTCTATTCGGAGGAAGACCAAGAGTCATTGATGGGTCTGACCATAGCACATCACCAGGAATCAGATTTAAGCCTTCCCATGGAAGATCAAGAACCGACCTTCGAGCTCTAGATAAGTCCTCTAAAGACCAAGAGATAATGACTTGGGCTCGGAGTTGAAACTTACTCTACACCTCTTCTTTTGTTTTGCTCTCTTTGATTTGAAGCCTCGCCACCTTCTTCTTTCTTGAATGTTACACCACTATGTGCTACAGCTATCATTATGTCAGAATCTCAAAAATGTTGGGTTAATGGCTTTGTGGGTATTTTGTTCAAATTTGGGTGGGAGTTGTGTTTGATTTTCTGGGTTTGTGCTCGTGTGCGTTCTAGGTTTGATTTTCTTGTGTTCTTGTGTTTGATTTTCTGGGTTGAAATTTTTGGGTTTGTGTTAATTTTCTGGGTTTGTATTCTTTGGGTTTTGAAAGTTTTGGGTGCTCAATCTGGGTTTTTTCTCTCATCTCACATTAGATTTTTTTTAAATCTTTTTTTTAACCAATCTATGGTATTTTTGGGTTTTGGCTAATCATGTGTGTTTCAGTTGATATTGTGTTTGGTTTCCAACAAAACAATGATTAGGTTTGTGTTTTTGTCTGTTCTTACTCAAAATAAAGCTAGATCTCAATTTATATTATTTTTTGTTTTTATTTCTGTTTTTTCCTTTTTTCATTTAGTTAAATTCATAAATTAATTTTTTGTTTTTAAAAAATGACGTGGCATTTTTAAAATGCTAAATAATATATTATATTATTATTTTAATGTTGACGTTAGCATTTAGTGTGCCAACGATGCACTCCATCTGCCACTTAGGACTTTGCCATATGGCACTAATGGAAAGGACTAAAATAGATGGCATTTTTCTAAATAGGGACTAAAAGCGGTGAAAATAAAAGATAGGGACCAAAGTGGAAATCACATGAAAATATAGGGATGAAAATGTGGTTTTCGCCTAAAATAAATAAATAAATAAACAGTTGGAAGAATACTCATTTGTTCACTTCTGTTTGATAGCTATTGCCATTCAGCATTCTTTCTTTTCTTTTCTTTCTTTTTTTTTTTTTTTTAAGTGATAAACATTTTATTAGAAAGAAAACATAGAAACCCTCTAATTTCTAAAGATTTTTTTTGGTAAAAATTACACACACACCCATAAGGGAAGTGGCAGTAATTAAAGGAACTGCAAGTTAAAATTTAAATAATTTACAAAGTCTACAAAAGAGAAGGGGCTGTAACTTTGCCAATATCAGTAGTCCACTCATAAAAAGAAAACAATCATAAATAATTTAGTTGAAGAGTAAACATTAAACAACTCAATGCCATTAAATATGTGATTATTTAGCATTCAATTTAAATGCTTTTGACAGCTAATGAGTTTTTGTAATTGAGTTTGAAAGGTGCTGGACTCATGTAATGTTGTAGTTTTCATATATGATATATCTAATTCTCCATTGCTAGGTTATTAATATGCTTAGCATTCTTAAGAATGTAAGTAACTTCTATTATGAAAGCAATGCCATGCAAATGAACTGAATGCACTCACCAAGTAAACATTGTTCACAAAACACCAATTGAGGCTTCTATTTTCAATGTTAGCAACATTTATCAATTATTTGTACCTGAGCCACAATATCATTGCCTCTATAGACATTGTTTCAAACAATTGATGGGCATTGAAAATTAAATGCATAATGGAATAAGAGAGAGAGAGAGCGAGAGAGAGATTGGGTTTTAGTTTTTAGTTTTTATTTTTTTAATAGGTGATGTAATTAATTAGGGTTAGTTGGGTTAAGTTTACTTAAGTAATCACGTGAAATGCACATGCCATTTTTTACACATGTCAGTTTATTAGAGCAATTTGTAGCCTTAGGCTACAACTGGTTTTCTAGCTAAATTTTGTCCTTAAAAAATGGCTATTTATAAGAAATGACTATTTCCTATAATAAAAATATAAGCAAACTATTAAATAGCTAAACCATAGGAATAGACTGAAAAATTATTATACTACAGTACTTATTACAGTCTATCAAACGCATCCTTATTTTTTTGGAATAACTTTAAAAGCAAGTCTTAAAATGTGCCAAATGTGTGTGTAATGTAGTTTCATGATAAATTACAAATGTTATTATATTAAATAAATAAATAAATAAAAATAAAGCTTCCAAATATATTTTATTGACATTCACATAATAATAGCATAATAAATTATGGTGCACGTTTTACAAAGATTAGTTAAAAAGAAAGAAACTTCCAATTAAATATATTTCATTCACATTCACATAATAATACATGCACACACATTTTAAAAAATCTCACATCAATTATGTCAATTATTTGCAAGTAAATACCTTTTAATATTTAGTAATTTTAAATGTTCTATATTATAACTTTTTTTAAAATTTAAAATCACTTAATTTTACTTTTTAATATGAAAAAATGACTCTTTAGTTGTATTTCTATAAATCCATAATTCATTTTTTGGAAAAATCCTAGAGTATTTGACAAATTAACGTGATAATAAATAAATGAAATTATAAATATTAACCTGACAATTAATAAATAAGATTAGTGACATTTCAATAAAATAATAAATGAGTATTTGAATTATACATTTCTTGTAATTGTTGACATATCAATTTATAAAACCTAAATAATTTCAAATGCGCTCTAAACAACCCAAATTATTTTTGTTAAAAAAAAAATTGCAAATGACTCAAGCTCCTCCTCATAGTGGCGGTTCCATGAAATTTTTATAGGGTAGTTGTTGACATCCCATTTTGCAACCCGCATTTAACCTCACATGGAGGGTAAAAGGGTAATTTTACCTTGGAAATATGCATCTTTATTTTGGTCACTAGATTATTAATCTCATTTCACTAAAATGGTCTTGATGTTGTAACAATCAAATCGACTGGTCATAAGCCCTAATTGAACCATCAGATTGAAAGTTATTATCAAATCAAGTTCTAATGGTCGAGATGCACTATCACAAATTGAGTCCGACTATATGTGATTATGAACAATTGATTTCAATTTATTATAATTATAATCAATTTGAGAACGATGATGTGTCATAATTTGATTGGTTAGGACTACATTTTATGGTAGGGTTGCATGTACCTAATTAACCACATAGTTAAACATTAATTATTCAATGAGTAATTTGTGCAATTATCTTTTAATTAGGGTAAATTTGGAACCAATTAAGTCCAAAATGAGAGTGATTGGAGCCATTTAATGTCAATTGGGAGCTAATTTGGAACCTATTAATGTTAATTGTACTGAAATCATTTTTTAACAAATGACCTCTGCTCACCATTTTATTGATATCTCCCTGAATATTTTGAATCTGTGAATAAGGTTAATTTTTCCAGAAATTAGACATCTGAGGCTTCAATTTGAGCATTAGAACTAGACAATTTCGATCAGAATTGAGCCAGATATGATTATTCGAAATTGGCTCTATAAACTGTTACAGCAGCTGCAGGAAAACCAAATTTTGGCTTGCTCCTCACTCCCACCAATCTTTCCATTTAATGCACCAAATTTCCCCAAAAACTAAAATGAGGTCTAGGTTCATGATTTTTTGTCAACCCTCATTAAATGGTCTTCCATTCATATTTCCTCTACCACTACTATATAAACCCCCCCCCCTCCTTCATTTCAAAGGACACAAAACCCCCCTCTCTTCTCCTCTCTTGAGTTCTAGGAAGTTGAGTAGTCTTGTCATATCTTGGTCTTCTTAAGACTCAAGATATTGAGTGAGACTCACTCTTCCTCTCTTAACTCTTCTTTTCCTCCATCCTTAGGACCTCCCTTAAGAGTCTTCTCCTCCACTATATGGATCTTACATGAAGGTATAATCCCTTTCCCTAATTATTTTTTGTGTTGCCATGATGAGAGTTTAAAATTAAAGCATGATAATAATCATTTAAATTCCTTTGAATATGTTTGAATGTTCTTTTTTTTTTTTTTTTTTTTTTTTTTTTTTGCTGGATAAGTGTTTATGCAAGGGATAGAACCCTTGAGTTGAAAGTCACTAGCATGACTAGGTACCACTTGGGCCAGTAAGCCCGGTGGTTATGTTTGAATGTTCTTAATTGTTCTTATATGTTCTTTACATGTACTTGATTGTTCATCACATGTTCATTCATAACACTAGTTTCAATCTTAAATCCACATAAAAAACATGAAAAATATGTTTGTTTAATAATTCCTTTAAATTCTTGAATCTAGGATATCACCATCCACACACATTCGTTAGAATTTATTTTTCAATCCAAATGCAATACTTAATAAATTGAATTGGGGTGTATCACATGCACACACATCAAATTCAACATGCAAATTGATTGACATATTGGATAATATGATATGAATATTGACCATCATAGTCTAGAAGACCGGTTTCACCTGGCAAGGTGGGTGCCTAACACCTTCCCACCTTGTAACATAGCCTCCGAGCTTAGATTAAGGGTTAGTAGATCGAATGCTTATCCATGTAATTTTCAATTTTTAGATTGTAACTAGGAAACAAAGCCATGTACTTTATCTTAGATTGTATCTAGGACCAAAGTCATGTAATTTCCTATGATTAGTGTAAATTCAATTTCAAATTAATAAAATAAGGAATTTTTCAATTTTGGTTTTCTTATTTATCCCAATAATTAAATAAGTGGTGACTCCATTGTAAAACCTTAATATAAAGGAGTAAATATAACTAATCGAACCTCTATTTTGAGAGGCAATAACACAACTCCACCCATTCACGTGGGTTTGGCCTAACATCCTATAAAAATGGGCTGGGGGCAGGGTCTCTCACAGTAGTCCTTTAGAAACTTAAACTACACAATCTAATAACAAAAGAATTTCATATATTGATAACCAAAAAAAAAAAAAAAAAAAAACATAAAGTTTTACAAATCTCTTCTATGAGTTTTCATATTTTGAAATCGTTGAATAATAATCTCATTATCAATATTACAAGTTACATCTCTTTTAATGTACACAACCGAACTATAAGTTCAATTGAAATATTATTTCTTAATACAATAAAGATAATAATTATTAAAAAAAATCTCTCTCTCTTTTCTGGTAAGAGTTTTTTCTCCTCTCCTTTTTTGGCAGAGTTTTTCCTTCCCCATCTGGGGCGTCTCTCCCCCCCTAGACATACACCTTCCCTCACTATGGAACATGAGGTTGTTAATAGTCTTCAAAACCTCTGCCTCACCAAGGAAGAAGAAGCAGAAATACCAATCTCAGATCATAACAGGGCAGATCTTTTAGAGGAATGTTCTCTAAGCCTGTTTGGAATGCTACTTTTAGACAAACAACAAAACACAAGAGCTCTAAAAAGCACACTTAGGGCGGCATGGAAGATGGGATCGGAGCTAAGAATAATTGAGGCAGGAAACAACACTTTTTCAGTTTAAGTTTGGCTCTCATTACCAGATAAAATGGGTGGAAAATTGTGGGCCATGGAACTTTGAAAACAATCTGCTACTTCTATGCAGATGGAAAAAGGGTCTCATATCTGAAAATATTGTTTTCACCCACTTCCCATTTTGGGTACAACTATGGGGCTTACCTTTTGAGCTCATGTTTGAAGTGGTTGGTCGAGATATAGGAAAGAGCATGGGGCACTTTATTGAGATGGACAAGCGAGCTAACCAGTCTGATCAAGCGAAATTTATGCGCATAAGAGTAGAACTTCCAGTTGACAAGCCACTTCAAAGGGGAGGAAATGTTGTTGGCATAGAAGGTGATAAATATTGGGTTCACTTCAAATATGAAAGGCTCCCAACGTTTTGCTTCCTTTGTGGTAAGATAGGTCATGATAATAAGCATTGTAAAGCTGGCTCGGATAGACAGAATGCTACGGCCCAATATGGAGAATGGCTAAGGGCGTATAGCACTTCTAAAGGTGGAAACAACGAGCCGAAGAGCTTCTCAAACTGCAGCCATAATACCGGCGGTGATAACCGCGGTAGTGAAACATGCAAAACTTTTGAAAATGTGCTCCATTCTACTCCGGCATCGTACGGTGTGGAAAGCACCAGCAACGGCAGTGTGCAAAGCTCAAAAAATTTTAAAAATTCAAATGCCCCTGGCATGTCAGATCAGATGGTGGGATGTGACACACTGGGCTTTTCGGAGTGTCAGGGAGTAGTAAGTGGGGTTGGATTAGACAATTTGGAGGCAAGGAAGCAAGTTCTGAAGCAAGAAGTGGTCCCAAGTGATGGGGGGTCTTCACCTGCCCCTATGGAAGTCTCTGGAATGCAGGAATGCATAAGTGATGGGTTATCTTTTTTTTTTTTTTTTTTTTTTTTTTTTTTTTTTTTTTGAGAAGGAACATCGGTAACTTTTATTAAGAAAAATTAGCCATTATCGGCTGAAAGTACAGCTTGAAGGTGTGGAGGAACATCCTCCATCCACACCGAAAAACCTCTAACATGTCTTGCATGTTTAGCTAGGTTGTGAGCAACAGAGTTACCAAGTCTACGAATATGGGAAAAAGAAATACAACAATTGGTCTCTGTGGTCGCTTTGGCTGCTGTAAGGATATGACCAAAGGGAGAAAATGAGTCATCATCGCTTCTGAGGCACTTGATCACAGCTTCAGAATCACCTTCAAGGATAAAGGAATTTAAACCAATTTCCTGAGCAAAGTAAATGGCTCTAGCTGCAGCCATTGCTTCAACAATATCAAAAGAGTATGGCAGATTCACCAATTCAGATAAGGAGGCAATAGGTTGTCCAAGGGAGTTCCGGATCACTACGCCAAGGCCAGCCATGCGAATCTCTTTGAATGTGGCTCCGTCAAAATTCACCTTGAAGTTTTCTGCAAGGGGTGGGCTCCAAGTTACCCGATGGCGAGTGCGATCTGGGGATTGGAGCGTTGCAACCTGGTTTGCTTGGTGATATTCAGTGAGTGCTTGCTTTGCTTTTATGGAGACTTGGCTGACTAGAAAATCCTCATTAGTGGTTCTGAGCTTATTCTGGCAATTCCATACTGTCCAAAGGATCATGGCAAGCAGATTGACGTCTTTTCCTTCATCATAAGTGAGTTTGAAGAGTTCTGACATGGTTTGTGCATTTTGATCATGGTGAAGCCATAGCTCTGGGACTGAATTCCAAACTGGTGCGAGTGCCGAGCATTCCCAAAGGGCATGGATTTCATTTTCTGCGTTTGATTTACAGTGGTCACAAGTGTCATTCTCAATGATTTGTCTCCGTCTCAAATTTCTCTTCACAGGCAGTGCTTCTTTGCAGGCTCGCCATAAGAAATTCTTCACCTTATTTGGAACCGAAAGGCTCTAAACAAGCTTCCAAATCCCTCCATCATGACTCAGATTGGCTGTGGTGGTCTGGTCCGTTTCTGCAGAAGTAAGAAAATTATAACCAGACTTCACGGTATAGTTACCCGATGATGTGTATGGCCATATCAGCTTGTCCTCAATATAAGTGCGACACAAAGGTATACTCATTATCAATTCGACCTCTTGAGAACTGAATAATCCCTGCAATAAACCATCTTCCCATTGCTTTGAAACTGGGTCTATAAGATCAATAACTCTCATATCTTCCAAGCTTGTCACCGGGTTTGATAACACTCTTGGATATTCTAAGGAGGGCAGCCAAGCATCATTCCAAACTCCAATCGATTCCCCACAACCCACCCTCCATCTTGCACCTTTCTTCGATACATCCCGACCCTTTAGTATGCTGCTCCAAGCATAGGAGCCTAATGTGGTATCCGAGGCCTCCATTATAGAGCAGTAGGGGAAGAATTTTGCTTTGAAGACACGGTAGAACAAGGACTCTTTGTGATGCACTAGTCTCCAAGCTTGTTTGGCTAATAATGCGTCATTGAAGAGGGCTAAGTCTTTGAACCCCATTCCACCAATAGATTTGGGTTTACAAAGTGTTTCCCATTTGACCCAATGGACTTTTCGCCTGTCTCCCTTTTGTCCCCACCAAAACTTTCTAATAAGGCTTTCAATCTCCGTACATAGACCCACTGGCAATTTGAAGCAGCTCATTGTATATGTTGGAATGGCTTGGACAACCGCTTTAATTAATATTTCCCTTCCTGCTTGTGACAACAATTTTTCTTTCCACCCTTGGATTTTCCTCCAAACCCTCTCCTTAATGTAGTTAAAGCTGGCTTTCTTATTTTTGCCAACTAAGGAAGGGAGCCTCAAGTATTGCTCATATTGCTTAATCTCCGGTACCCCCAAGGCAATCTTGATATGATTTCTTATCTCTTATGTAGTGCACCTGCTAAAAAAGATTGTAGTTTTGCTCTTATTTATTTGTTGGCCTGAACACTTTGCATAGGTATCCAAGATATCAAGAATTTTTTGGCACTCCTGTATAGTAGCCCTGCAAAACAATAGGCTATCGTCTGCAAAAAGGAGGTGAGTCAATCTAGGACCATTTCTACATAAGGAGTAACCCTTAATGTCTCCATTTGCTGCTGCATTATTGATTAGGCCGTTCAAGCCTTCAGTGCATAATAAGAAGAGAAAGGGAGATAATGGATCGCCTTGTCTGATGCCCCTAGTTGGATGGATCATGCTTTTGGGTTCCCCATTGACAAGAACTGAGTAAGAAACAGTTGTAACACATAACATGATAAGATTAATCCATTTTTCATCAAAACCCATTGTCACCATTACTGCTTTGAGGTATGGCCATTCAACTCTATCATAAGCTTTGCTCATATCGAGTTTTATAGCCATAAAATTCTCTTTTCCTTTGTGTTTGTGCATACTATGGAGAGATTCAAAGGCCACCAAAATATTATCAGAAATTAAGCGACTTTTTGTGAAAGCACTTTGGTGTTCTGTAATAATTTTTGGTAGGATCTTTTTTAATCTATTTGCCAGGACTTTAGAAAAAATTTTGTATAGAACATTACACAAACTTATGGGTCTAAAGTCAGATGCACATTCAGGGTTCTTTTTTTTTGGAATAAGGGTTATGAAGGTATGATTTAGTTGTTCAGGCAATGAGGCAGAATTAAGGAATTTAAGAACTGATTCAGTTACATCATTACCAGTTAAATTCTAGAAATTTTGGTAAAAGAGAGGGGACATACCATCAGGACCTGGGGCTTTTAGGGGGGCCATCTGTTTTAGTGCTACTTGAACTTCACCTGCTGTGAATGTTGCTGAGAGTTGGGACCTCATGTCTTCACTGATTATGGTATTGATAGAGTTGACAGCCTCATGTGGGTTCAGATTGTTGGTGGAGGTAAAGAGCGTCTGAAAGTAATCGACCAAGCAATGATTTACTTCATTCGGATTTGTTCTCCACCGACCTGATGTGTCTCGAATTTTTAAAATAGAATTTTTCCGCTTTCGCTGTGTTGCACGACAATGAAAAAATTTCGAGTTTTTGTCTCCGTTTGAAGCCCACAAGACCTTTGCCCGTTGGAACCACATCCTATTCTCCTTGTCCAACAGATCAGTGATTTCTTGTTTCAACATCCTCACTTCAAAATTCAAACCTGTTCTCATTGCAACTTCCTCTGCTTTCTTCAAGACTGCCCTCTTTTTTTCTAATTCTTTTCTTACGTTTCCAAAATGCTCCCTATTCCATCTGTGTAACTCCTTTCCAAACTTTGCTATTTTTCTCATCACCTCCACAACTAGATCATAATTGTGTGTATTGGACCATACTGCTTCTACAATTTTAGCACACCCCGGGTCAGACAACCACATCTCTTCGAACCGGAAAGGTTTGGCTGTAGGATGGAACTCCAAACCCTTTGGTACGATCCACAGAGGTCTATGATCAGATGTATCGGAGGAAAGATGGTGGACTTTGGTACCTGCAAAATTCAATAGCCATTCATTGTTAGCAAAACCACGATCCAACCTCTCCCATATCGAGTGTCCATCTGTAAAGTGTTTTTGCCAAGTGTATTGTGGTCCAACATATCCAAGATCAACGAAACCGCATTCATCAACTATATCCCGGAAGAGTTGCATTTGATTTTGGCTTCTATTGTTGCCCCCTAATTTCTCAGAGCTTTGCAATAGTTCGTTGAAATTTCCTGCGCACAGCCATGGCAAGTTGAATCTGTTGTTCAATTGGCGAAGCATACTCCATGCTTTAGTTCTCTTATGTGTCATTGGCTCCCCATAGAAGCCAGTCATCCTCCATGCATCTGCCTTCCCTTTATTTATTATTGCATCAATGTGGTATTTAGAGAATGTTTCTATGTTCAGATCAATTGAATTTCGCTAGTATAATGCTAGGCCTCCCCCTCTGTTATTTCTCTCTACAAAGAACAAATTTTCAAACTCCAAGTTGCATTTTATTTCCTTTAGCCTTGCTTCATCCGCCCAAGTTTCAGCCAAGAACACAGCGGAGGGATCTTTTGCTCGAACCACTACTTCCAACTCCTTCCCTGTACGCAGGTTCCCAAGCCCACGAAAGTTCCAAAATATGAAATTCATTGGTGATGGCAGGGCTGCACCGCAGCCTCCACCATTGATTCTTCTTGGCCATATTCTGTGATGACCTGAATTTTTTTTGTTGGTTGTGCATGATCAGTTTCCTCTCGATCACGATTTCTTTTCCCCAAGGATGTGGCTTGCATATGAGACTCAGAAGGAGTAGGGTCACGTGCCAATTTTTTCCATGTGCGTGTGCCTTGATGATCCGTGAGTGGTTTGCCTTGCAAGCTGTCAATATTATTTCCAGAAATATCTTCATTAAGATCCGTAGTAATTGGAATGGAGTCCGTTGCTGAGGTGGAATTATTGCTGGTGTCAAATTTCTTTAAAGCCAAATCAATGGCATTTAATTGTGTTTCAAATTCCTTGGACTTTTTTTGGGAAGTTTGGATCTCCCAAATTGAGTGAGTCGCCTCAGAGTTTATCTCGCTTTCAGTTACCTCTTGCCCCTTTAATTCCAAGAATTTAGGGATTGTGGAATTTTGGTCTTTGTAATTACTCTCGGCACCATTGACAATTATTGCAGAGGATCCTGGAGTTACAAGTTTTGAAATGGCAGGGCTGTCGTCATTAATTTCCTCTGTCTGCATTGAATTATCGTCGGCGTTCTGGACTTCCATCGTTGTCGGTTGAGGTTGGGGGTCTGTTGAGGCAGAGTTCATCGGTGAAGATTGCCCAAAGCCATCTCTAATACCTGAGACCGTAGTGACTGAAATTTTTCCCGGGTTATGAGGTAGAGCACGAAGCCAAGCTCCATACTCCTGCTATTCCTGCGTTAGCTTGCCTTTACTTGCTAACCAGATTTCACATTCCTTGTCTGCATGGGAAACTCTACCACACCAGTAGCAGAAGTTTGGTAGTTTTTCATACTTGAAGGCAACCCAGATGAATTCATCAACATTTATGGCAATTTTCCTACCCCTGCAGAGTGGTTTTGAGACGTCTATCTTAACCCTGACTCGAAGAAAATCCCCTCCTACCATCTCCTTTGCATGTTCAGATGGAATTACTGTACCTATTGTTTCTCCAATTTCTACTGCTACCTCAGGATCGAGCATGCTCATTGGCAAGCCATGCAATTGGACCCAAAAAGTTAATTTTGTAAACCTTAGCTGTTTGGCAGGAATCGAAAAATCATAACGCTGAAAAATGACCACATGTTTATCAAATGACCATGGCTCTGTTGCTAGTACCCGTTCCGCATCAGTTTCTAGTTCAAACACAAAGAGGAGAATATGATCACCAGCCACTCTGATCTTGAAGTCTTTCCGTGCTCTCCAAAGTGGCTTAAAAGTTCTTCCTACAGCTTCAATATTGAGTGCTCTTTTTGTCATAAATTTTGCTGCAAGTACATATTCCCAGTTGGTAGGGTGTTTTGACTTCTTGAGATTGAGCTTGACATCTTCAGTTGTAGTTAGTGAGAGTTTCTTCCAATCTTTTAGGACTTCTTCCATGGTTCAGAATTAGGAGACACAATACACTTGTTTGGGCACAAATAGGTTGTTGGAAAGCGAAAGTTTCTGTAAAAAAAAACAAAAGTGTTTCCCCACCCCAATGAAAAAAAAAGGACCACAAGCCCTACTAATAACCTTGTTATTAGAGGGAGCAGAGTATCATTCCTAAGAAGATAATTTAGATTCTACTTTCTACCTTCTCAGCAGAGAGAGCAGAGAGAGAAAAAATTTAGTGTATCTCCTTGTTTTTCTTCAAGTGATGGGTTATCTAAAATGGCCCAAAGTGCACAGGAGACTTTTTGATCCACCTGAGGTAATAAGCCCACACAAGCCTATGAAGTCGGCCCAAGCTTATGAAGCCAATAAAGAACAATAGCCAGATCAGGGGCTTATGAAAGCCCAAGTTGGAAGAGGCCGTATAAAAAACTTGCTAGAGAGCAAGGTCTAACCCAAGGTAAGGACTCTGAAGCCCAAAATTCAATTGTAGGATTTAAACGTCTGGGGTCTCAAATTTTCTCAGAATGTGAAGAGAAGGTAGCTAGAAAAAAGAAGTGTGATGGTCTGGTCGGAAGTCTCAATGATGAAAATATATCGACGGTGGCTGCTATGCAGCACTGCCAGGAGCCATGAATTTGTTAGGATGGAACTGCCGAGGGCTTGGGAACCCCCGGTCAATTCGAGCGTTGCACGATCTTTTGCGACAATGGGCTCCCAAAATAGTTTTCCTATCGGAAACTAAGCTAAAAACTAGGTGTATGGAAAGAATTAGAGATTGGATTGGGTTTGCAAATGGGTTGTTTATTCCGAGTTGTGGTCGTAGTGGAGGTTTGGCGCTCCTTTGGACAAGGGAAACTGACTTAGGAATCAAAAGTTTTGGTAATCATCACATTGATGCGATAGTAACAGAGACAAACTCATATTTTAAATGGAGAATCACAGGATTTTATGGCCATTCCCAGACTCATTTGAGGCAATTCTTGTGGGACTTACTTGCTTTTTTGAAAAACCAGTACCAACTTCCATGGATTTGTTTTGGAGACTTTAACAAGATTTTATCCATGGAGGAAAAATCAGGTGGGCTGTTGCGTTCTCAGTTGCAGATGGTAAAGTTCAGAAACGTAGTTAACTATTGTGGCTTTAAAGACTTAGGCTATGTGGGGCCGGATTTTACCTGGTACAACATGCAAGAAGGTGCTGGTAGGATGTATCGTCGGCTTGACAGAGTGTTTGCTACAAGTGACTGGGTTGATAAATTTGGCGAGGTCAGAGTCCACCATCTTGTTGATTCCACTTTAGATCATTGTGCTCTGTTTTTATTCGATCCTAAAGCTCCCAAAATACCACATGCACGTCGATTCCGTTTTGAGTCCATGTGGATGAAGAGGGAGGAATGTAAGGAAATTATTGAAGTGGCTTGGTGCTCTAGAAGCAATTTGAGTACGCCAAAAGGGATTGATTCTACTCTATCTGCTTGTGCAGTTGATCTTAAGGCTTGGAGTTTAGCTGCTTTCGGGAAAATTCCAAAGGTAATCTAGGAAAAAAGAAAGAAGCCCAGTTCCCTGATTTAGCTGAATAATGATGGGTCTTTGGGTGAAGAAATAAATCAGGTAAGAAAGGAAATCAATGATCTCCTGGATAGCGAGGAAATTTACTAGGGACAACGTTCAAAAGCTCACTAGCTCAGAGAGGGAGATAAAAATACCAAGTTTTTTCATGCAAGGGCTTCTGAAAGACGAAAGCAGAATACAATATTGGGTATCTGGGATTAAGATGGAAACTGGTGTGGGGATCAGGACAGTATTGCCAAAGCTGCCATTTGCTATTTTGAAGAGATATTCTCCACCTCCCATCCGAGTTAGACAGAAAATGTAATTGCTCCCATCCCATCCTTGGTTACTCTTGAGATGAAATCAAAGCTTTCTCGTGCCTTCACTAGAGAAGAAGTGGCTTTCGCCCTCAAGCAGCTCCACCCTTCAAAATCACCTGGCCCTGATGGTATGTCAGCTCTCTTTTTTCAAAAATACTGGAGTATTGTAGGCCCTAATATTTCAAATATGGTTCTAAATGTTCTTAATTCTGGCATGTCTTTATCTGATATTAATAGAACCAATATTGCTCTTGTGCCAAAAATTAATAATCCGCCAAAGAATGACTGATTTCAGGCCAATAAGTCTATGCAATGTAGTTTATAAGCTTGTCTCAAAAACTCTAGCTAATCGTCTTAAAGCTATCCTTCCTTATATTATTTCAGAAAATCAAAGTGCATTCATAGCTGATAGGCTTATCACTAACAGTGTATTGGTGGCATATGGGATTATGCATTTCCTGAAGCACAAGAAAGGGGGGAATGATAGTTTTATGGCTACGAAGTTAGACATGAGTAAAGCTTTTGACAGAGTTGAATGGACATTTGTTGAAAAAGTCATGAGGAAGATGGGATTTAATGAGAATTGGATCGCTTTAGTAATGAAGTGCATTTCCTCTGTGTCATACTCGGTCATCATCAATGGCACAACATATGGAAATATTGTTCCTACTAGGGGACTCCGACAAGGCGACCCGCTATCTCCGTATTTATTCCTATTATGTGCAGAGGGCTTCTCTGCCCTCATTAATGAAGCGGCAAGGAATAATCAGCTCAATGGCATCTCCATTTGTAGAGGGGCTCCAAGGATCACTCATCTCTTCTTCGTAGATGATAGCCTTCTTTTCTATAAGGCCAATGGTAATGAAGTGCAACAAGCTGAAAGAAATTCTTAGTATGTACGAGTCAGCTTCAGGGCAGAAAATCAACACCGACAAATCTTCTATATTTTTTAGCCCAAATACCTTCTAAGAACTCAAAGATGAGATTCTAAACATTCTTGGGTCAATGCAGGACTCTAGTTATACTAAGTACCTTGGCCTCCCCTCTATTATTGGTAGATCAAAGAAGCTTGTCTTTACGGAGATGAAGGAAAAGGTAAGCAAGAAGCTGGCTGGCTGGAAGGGTAAATTGCTCTCAATGGGGGGAAAGGAAATACTAAGCCATTCCCATTTACACGATAAGCTGCTTTCAACTCCCAAAGAGTCTTTGTGATGACTTAGAAAAAATGATGAGTTTTTGGTGGGGACAAAAGCATCAAGAGTCCAAAATGGCATGGGTTGGTTGGAAGACAATGTGCAAACCCAAGTCACAAGGGGGCATGGGTTTTAGAAACTTGTAGGCCTTTAATCTTGCTTTGCTCGCAAAACAAGCCTGGAGAATCCTTTCAAATCCAAGCTCCCTAGCTGCCCGCATCCTCAAGGTGAAATATTTCCCATTCTGTAACATTCTCCATGCAAATCTAGGCAGCAGCCCTTCGTTCACCTGGCGAAGTATTTACAATAACCTGAAGGTTTTACGGAGTGGAACAAGATGGAGAGTGGGAAATGGGCGTCTAATCCACATTTGGGATGACAAATGGCTCCCAAGCCCCTCCACATTCAAGGTCATGCCCCCCCCCCCCCCCGCCCCATTGTAGATTACCCAATGGTCTCCTCCCTTATTGATCTGGTGACTAGATGGTGGAATGTTGAAACTGTCCAAGCACTTTTCTTGCCTTTTGAGGCTGATTTGATCTTGAAAATCCCCCTATGTCACAGTCTACCTGAAGACAAACTCATTTGGATGGGGAACAAGAGAGGTGATTTCACAGTTAAGAGTGCTTATTACATTGCATCCAATCTCCTTGACACGAGGGAAGAAGGGGAATGCTCCTCTGGTGATTCAAATGCTCAGATTTGGAGGAAAATCTAGTCCCTAAAGCTCCCAATGAAGATTAAGATTTTCTCTTGGCGTGCTTGTGTAAATGGCCTTCCCATGCTCACCAATATGGCTGCAAAAGGCATACAAACCTCTAGTATCTGCCCAATCTGTGATGAGGAGTCAGAAACCCTTATTCATGCTTTAATCTCTTGCGACTTTGCACTTTCGGTTTAGTCCTTATGGCAAGACTGTCCCATCGAGAAACAGCTGAATGTGAAAGATTTCAATGAGTTAGTACACCATTTTTGTTCTTCTCCAATGGACAAGCACCTGGAATTTTTCTTTGCCATTGCTTGGTCGATTTGGTATAATAGAAATTAGATTATTCATGATGGGGGGTGGTCTGCCCCCTATTTAGATCTGGGTTTCTACTAAGAACATTGTTGAAGATTTCAAAGAGGCTACCACATGGGATTTTCCCATTTTGCAGTCTCCCCATCGTGGTTGGGTTGCTCCCCTGTCGGGCTTTGTCAAGGTTAACGTGGATGGTGCTTCTTCCATTGATGGCAGCGGTAACTTTGGTGTCGGGGTGATCATCTGTGATGAAGCAGGTGGGGTGGTTGCCACTCTCTGTAAGGCTCTACCATCGCATTACCTAGCTGAGTGCATTGAATTTTTTACTTTGGAGCATAGTGTACTCTTGGCTCAAGAGTTGAATCTTTCTCATGTTAATTTTGAGTCTGATGCTACCTCAGTCATCTCAGCGATCTCTCAAGGCCATTATGGTGGCTCAATGGGTCATCTAGTTCAAAGCATTTAGCTCTCAAGGTCTTATTTTTCTTGCTGCTTATTTCAACACGTGAAAAGGGATTACAACAGGGCTGCCCACAAGCTAGCCCAAGTTGCCAAATGTAACCAAGTTTCTAATCTTTGGAAGGGTGTTATCTCACCCTTTTTAGTTCATTTGTTTCAATCAGGCCTAGGATGAGTCTGTTAGCTATTGGCCTATGTTGTACTCCTTTTCTTTGTGAATGAAATTATCAGTTTCTTCTCAAAAAAAAAAAAAAAGTGATAATAATTATTATTGTGTCCTTAGTATGACTCTATTAACAATGCAAGCCAACATAAAATTTTATTTGTTTCATTATTTTTCTTTATTGACCACTACCAGAGTGGTAATTTAGCACACCCCACAACAATAAAAAGCAAGTATTGGACAACTTTTATAGGAAGTAGTTTTTTTTAACTTAGGCATGATCTAATGGATTTTGATATTCATATTGCAGCTGTGGTCGCACTAGGATTTGTGGTAGTCAACATAACTTTTCATAATACTGTTGCGGTAATTAAGCACCAAGCAGTGGTAGTTCGAAAGAGACATAATATCTATTTTCTTGTTAGGAATATGAACCGGCAAGCCTGAAGCCATAGGAAATGTTTGCATCTTTGAACTAAAGCCAAATTGTGATCACATAATTTGTTATATAAATGAATTTACGGTTGTTAACTTGTTATGATTTCTCCAAATAGTTTAAAAATGTAAACTCTATCTTCAATTTTTCACTCAACTTCTGCCTCTATTTGGCTAAGCAACATCTGACCCATCACCCATGTTATATATTATTAGGGAAAAGTTAACAGATACTCTAAGCAAATTTTTATGGAAACCATTTTAGAAAAGCTTTTAAGGAAAAAGAAAAAAAAAGTTAATATTTTGAAAAAAAAAATTTTCTGTTTTCCATGAAAGTGGTATAAAATTAAATTTTCCTAAAATTGTTTAATATTAGCAATTGCTCTAAGAACATCCATTAACAAGACCAATATTATTAACACCTGGGAGGGTTGCTTTAAACCATCTATCATTGCTGGTTCTGTGTCTGAGATGTCCCACCTTGTGCTAGAGTAAGTTACAATAACGTGTTGAAAATTGGTTCTAGCAAAAAAGCTCAGGAACTTGTCAATTTCCAAACGGTGTATTTTTCATACAAATTTCTTTCTTGATTTGTGGGTTAGTAGTGGTCCCAGTGCCATTTTTATTGGCTTCTTGTGTTAATTTCTTAGGGTATGGACAAAGACTTTTAGAATTAGTTGTCACTTGTGATTTGTGATAATGTTCATGTCTCTAAGTCAGTCATCCAATTTACTAGTAGCAGTCTCCGTTGATTTTTTAGTCCTCAGTGGAATAAAAAAAAAAGTTTCTATTCTTCGATCTTGATTGAAAATAATTGACATTCTTGTATTAAGTAATTTAAGTGTACAATACAGTTGATCCTCACTGGTCAAAACCAAGCTGTACTTTGTAGAAGCTTGGCCATTACATCCTTATTATACTTAATTAAACAATTAATGATGACAAAATAAATAAATAATAAAGAATATGTGAAAGAACAAAGTCACAAACAGCTAGCTATAGCCTATATATACCTAAGAAGCTCCTCAAAAGAAGCCACCATTGTAAGGTACTCCCGTTTGAGGCAACCAATCATCAGCCAGCAAGAAGTTAGCCACAGTGAAATTAGCAGCTTCCGTAGCATTATTAATCACATGGTAAGTAGGCCATGAAACTCTGTTCGTAGTGTTTGATCCAGGTCCCGTGTTATCATACTCGGCATAATACAATGTGCTTAGTGCAAAATCTCCACTCCAAGCAATCCAACCAGCAGGGTTTATCAAACTATCCATGAAAGTTTCCATATAAACTGTCCTAGAGTAATTCTTCCATGGCCTTCCTAGGTATGTCTGAAAAGTAATATTGCTCGAAGCCAACTCATCGGCAGCTCTAATAGAACAATTTTGAATCGAGGTACCCGTGTTTTGATTCGGATCGCTTCGACCTTGTGCTGTGATGGCATTGAACTGTCCACTCATTGGTAGTCGGGGGTATATGTTACAATTTTGAAAAACAGCCACTGCGTTACCAAATATGAAATCTACTGTGCCATATATGTCACACTCTCTATAAAATTGCCTTTGAGTATGTGTATATAAGGTGTCTTGATAGGCTTCAAAGCTGCAGCTATAAAATGTGGACAAATCAGCTCCATTTCGAACTGCTACTGCTTGGTGCTTAATTGCCCCAGCAGTATTGCGAAAAGTTATGTTTACTGCCACAAACCCTGTTGCGACCACAGCTGCAATATGAATATCAAAATCCATTAGATCATGCCTAGGTTAAAAAAAAACCACTTATTGTAAAAGTTGTCTACTACTTGCTTCTTGTTGTTGGCTCTTGTTTTATTTATTTTTAATCTGCCCCTCCCTCCTCTGTTTGAAAAGTAATATTTTTTTTATTAATTTATTTGAATTTGATTTAAATAATGTAATTCAAAATTTTGTTTTCACTCATATATTAAATATTACTATCTTATAAGATTATGTTTTCTTAAGGGAATGCCATAACTTGTACAATAAATATAATAAGTTTGGCATTGCTAAAAAAATTTCGTAATTATTAAAATGACTTGTTAATTATAATCACATAAAATAATGATAATGTCTTTAATGAATTATGTGAAAATGATGTTATATTTAATATAACTTGTCTTATCAACATATTTTTATTTTTATTTTAAAAGTCAATATTTTCCTAACTCCTAACTATGACCATATTATATACTTATCATATACATAGAACATATTTGTCAAAGAAAAAAAAACGAACATATATATTATATTCGAATGGCATACCAAATTATCGAAAATTGAGCCGTTTAGTTGACTTTTGCAGTTAGAATTTAAATACGTAATAATGGTTCTTACCAAATGTTGCAGAATTGAAGGTTGTGGAGTTGTCCACGAAGCTGCGGTTGCCTGTGATAATTGTCTGATTGATACCATCTCCTACCATCATCAAGTTCTTCTTGTTCTTGGCAATGGACACATACTCTTCATACACACCAGCCGTGACATAGATCAAGAAGTACCCATTAGTAGCGGCAGAATTGTTTGGAGCTGCAGAAATAGCATCATTGATGGTGGTGAAGTTTCCACTTCCATCTTGACTCACAGTCACGATGTCAGACACCGCAACCTCCTCATCAACACCCTGTGACTGAATTAGCTTTCTCCGACTAACTGACTCGTATATTGCTTGTGTCTTGCTTGACATCTTTAAGGGTAAGCGTCCATTTCGGAAACCATGTTGTTTCTTAATAGGTTTCCATGTTGTGTTTTGCTTTTTCTTAGGCACCCACCCCTTGGTGAAAAGAGCCAGAGAGACACTGTATAGTTTAGTGTCATTTGAAAGTGGGAGAGTGAGGCCTTTCCTTACGCTCCAAGCTGAAGCTGTGACTTGTAGGCCATCCCAACAAGTTTGCTCATTGGTTAGAATAGCACTAAGCAAGGTTTGGATGTCCTCAGCTTTTGCACTAGAAAGAGTTTTACTAGTGTTGTTCATAGTTTGGAATGAGCTCAAGAGGAAATCCATGTTGAGTTCAGCTAGTTGCTTGCAATCTTCGAGGGCTTGAATTGCTGAATTTGTTAAAGTGGAGCTTTGCTTTAGATACTTGTCTATCATTGACAAAAACTTGCGGGATTGAGACAGAGATTTTCGGACTGTGTACCTGCCATAGTCATAGACATTGGCGGTTTGGTTAGGGAGCACTGTTTTGCAAAAGTGAGGATCTGGAGTGGACTTGCAAATGGTTCCTGGTGAGACTGGGCTGGTTAAATTGCTCTGTGTATCAGCAAAAGATAGAGAGGCAAACAAGGCAAGGAAAACGAAACATGTAAATGTAAAGAAAGTGAAGAGCTTTGAAGCCATTGGGGTTTCAAAAAGAGAGAGTTCAAAAAATATATGTGATGTGGAGGTGGAATTTACTCAATACATTAGGCTTAATTTATAGGGAAAGGGAGAGAGCTCGATGAGATTAAAAAAAAAATGGAAAAGAGAGAGAGATTTAATTTACATGGGGATATTGAATATGTGAAGTCAACGTTTATGATTTTTCCAAAAGCGCGTTGGTCTTGGGATTGATGTTAGTCAACTTAATCTATTGGTTGCCACGGAGAATGAGGCAGCAAGCTGTAATCCAAAAGTTAATTAATTAGTGAATCTAATAGAACTTAAACTAATCACAAATCTAATCTTTTGCCTAATTAATCACATTCTTTGCTGTGGGGTACTACTATATATGCATGTATGTGTTATCGTTTGTCAAACATGGGGTAGGTGCCAGTCATATTGGTGACAAATCCAAGTATAATCTGCCCATTAAAATATAAGTAGTTCTAATACAACAAATTATTTTACATTTTTTTTTTGTTATAATTTTAATGTGGTAGATTGTGAGTGATTAATCATTACTTAAATATAGACATGTTATTTTTTCTTCACCAATTATACTCTGTCACATTATAACTATGATAAGAAGTTGTGAAAAATTATATATTCATGTTTACTTTTAGGGATGATTTCTGACGTATCCACATTCTTTGATATCGTTTCCCTAAGACGTAGAAAAATTGTTTTTGCTAGACAACTTTCCAAGAACTTCGTCCTCCTCATTGTCAAACTTTAATTTTAAATGTCTTGTCATGTTGGTTTAAGGGCCCCTAGTTAATTTAAAGACCTTGAGATAGTCTTTGAGAAGAGCCAAAATCATGCCGTGTAGACTCGAGTAAAAGGAAAGAAATTTTTTAGCTCTCCATTGAGAGGTGAGAGGTTCTTCGGAGACGTGTTAATGTAAAAATAATTGTTATGATGGGAGTAAAAATAATTGTTGATCACTCATAATTTTTTATCTTAATAAAATAAAATAAATTTGAGATAGAACATGTACACAAAACTCAAACCCCGTTCATTGCTATACCAACGTTGTGACAACCCATAATTAAAAGTAAACATAAATCATCATCATAGTGGATTTAGTACACTAGATTCAAACTATGTAGCATTATTATTTGTTACGAGCACAAATTAGTATAAGCATGTGATAATTAAGAACTCAAAACAAATGGTCGGCAAGCAAATGAGATAGAGACTTGCTTTCTCAATGGCTCAAGTTTAACTTACATACACTGCTATTCTTTTTATAAGAAATGATAGTGTCAAAGATTGACAGTTGAATTTCTCATCTATGTCATATGGAAGACCAAATGCTACATGTAATGAACAAAGCGCTCTAAAGAAATAATATCTAGATGGTGCCTGTTAAGAACCATCCGATAACTAAGTCAGACACTAAAAGTATAGAATAATTTATGTAGAACAAGTAGAAGTTTCAGAATAATTGTGTGCCTCTTTCTGTTCTTGGAGGCTGACGCATATAGTTTTCCTTCTTGTTAGAGGCTTTATTACTAAGTCTTTACAGTGATTGTAACACTCTTGGTGATTAATGGCCAATCATGACTTCGTCAATGGTTGTTTGTGAATTGTGTGTTGTCTTCCGTTGATAACAAAAGAGTTAGGGTTACTTATATTAATGCTATTTTTATCAATAGTAATTAAAAAAATGATCATATTAACATATACTCTTAGAAAAATTATTAATAAAATATTTTAGAAAAAAATTTATATAATTTTTATAAAAAATTGAAAAAACTGTTAAAATATTAATTTCTTTTTTCATTTTTCAAAAAAAAATTAAAAAAATGAATCGCTAACAAAACGCTCTTAAAGCATTAGTTAACACTTCCTTTTAAAAATAAAATAAAAATAAAAATAATAAGTGACTTTTTATTTAGTATAGAATTGATATTTTTTCGTTAAGGTCCTACTTGTGTCTAGTGGCCACGGTCCGGCTTGTGTCTAGTGGCTAGTGGACCCATTAAAATACAAACATATCCATAACTAAATGCGTATTTATATTACAATGCGTCCAGTGACACTGATCACTAGACACAAGCTTCACCTTTATTTTTACTCAACAAAAGAAAGAGAATTGATTTGGTATACGTTTCTCATATCTTTCCGACAACAAGCTGTTTAGAATCTACATACACTTGTGATTAGTCCAATTGATATGATATAAATGCATATTTATATCACAACTTGTCCAATGACACTAATCACTATACATAAGCTTCACCTTTTTCGTTACTCAGCAAAAGAAAGAGGATTGATTTGGTATACGTTTCTCATATCTTTCCGACATGTTTAGAATCTATATACACTTGTGATTAGTCCAGTTGATGTGACCGATTATTATTATTATTTTTTTAAAACGACAAAGATGTGACCCACTGCACCTATCAAACAAATTTAGGTGGACTACTATTTTTGTACTTAGTTATACTTTTCCACCGTGGTGGGCTCTGTCCCGTTAGATTGGTGTTAGGGAAATATCATCTACGGTGCGAAAAGGATAGAGTAATATCAAAATAAAAGGTAGGCTATATTTATTATTTATACTATTATCTCTAATCAAATCTCTATTTAGTGTCTTCCTAACAAAAATAAAAAAATCAATTTAATTAGTGCCTGTTTGAGAATAATTTGTTTAAATAGCTAAAATAAAGAAAGTATATAACTCATGTAAAATCTATAAATAATAAGAAAGAAAAATTAAACTGACTTATAATCAAAATTTCAACGCACACTTAATCTTGAAATGTTTTATTCATTTCTTGAAATAGTAGAAAAAATTATTATTTTTATTATTATTATTTTTCTTGAAATAATTGATTAAGTAATATTAAAAAATTAAAGTCACGCGTAATTGTTTCTTTTTAACAGATTCTCTCTCTCTCTCTCTCTCTCTCTCCATGCATTTTTTGGTCGATGTTGGAGTCACTCGTCTCGCCAACCTAGACATCCCGATCCTCTAGTAATAAATGTTACAATGAGCCAATAACACATTAACACGGAAAATTCTTAGATACTCTCAGAACTTGGAGAAATTGTGTTTTCTCCTCTTACATTTATAATAGACCCCATCATGAATTTAAGGAGTGGATCTCACCATGAATGTGAGAAGAATAAGCATCATTCTTTGTATTCTGGGAGTACTTAAGGATTACTCCATTAACACATGTTTATCCAATTAATTGGGCATGACTTATTACACATTATTTAGTTCTATTAATTTACCGTTGACACAAGGCCGATGCCCCCCTTGAGAGAAGGCATGATGGGTGACACTTATTCCTAGATTTTTTATTTTATTTTATTTTATTAAGAGAAGACAAGGTAAGGTGCTTTCTTTATGTCATATTTTTTGTGTTATGTTATATTTTTGATTGGTTTCATAGGGTGTGAAGTAAATAAATCTAACTTTTTGAGTTCTACCTATCACTTTAATTTTGTCAATTTTTTATAAGATGGACCCCACAATAACTCCTCCTTAAAGAGCACTTATGGCGTTTGCTTTGATGATAGCTCTTTATCATCAAATTAAGACATCAATAAGTTTTTTTATGTAAGCGGGGATTGAACTTTAAATTTCTTATTCAACTATAAGATACTTTTAAAAACTATACATAAAATAAATAAATAGAAAGCTTAAAATTCAATGGTAAACATATTCAAAGTTTAATACTTGGGGCTTGGTCCATTAATTTCTATAGGTATTAAATTAAATTTTAAAAAATAAGGAAGAAGAAAAACCCTGCAAAGTCAATAAAACATTCAAATTCAATACACTTGACTGAAAAGCACAATCTAACCGAGTGAAATTATTTGGCCCATGTATTAAAAGAAGTTAGAAAAAAGGGGGCGCATCATGACGGTGGACGCGGACCCTAGCTAGTTTCACCAACTCTAAAGCTTTCATTATTGTTCGTCTTTACCTTGCAAGAAGGGTTCGCTTTAAAGAGTTATAGCACCTAACTTCAAAGTTGTAACACGGAAACATGTGCTGCGACTGCGAGATATGTACGAATGGAGTCAAGCTTCCCCAAACTTTAATTCTGTCTTTAAACTACTCCACTTGCAGTTTAGTCAATTAATTGACTAAACTGCAACGGCTAAGTCCATAAACATTGTTTTCAGAGCTAAAATCTGAAAACAGTATAGCCTTAACTAGCTCCAAATTATCATAAAAAATTATTCGTATATCCTTTATACAAGTAATCAACTTGAATTTATATAGGCCCTACAAAGTCAAGGTTTATAGAGATTATATATTTTTGTAGGGTCTGAATGTTTGAAATCAAAAGCGTGTGCAATGTATGTTGCTGAGTCGATGAAATTGGAGCCATTAACAGGCTGGCTGGAGATGCTTCGAGGACATGGTTTCTGGGGGCAAGGGACAAAACTAAAACACAGAAACCCACCGACATTTCATTACAACTTGTTACAATTTTCTTCTTACAACTTGTTTTCTTACGTCTCTCTCAACTCTCACCAAATATAAATGATCCAGAGATGTTGCTTTCATGAAACCTTGATATTGCCCTTTGATTTGTTTCAATATCAATACCATATGGGCCTGAAGGCCCTAAGTTGTAATCAGCCAGCTGGCTCGATCTTTTATTTTATTTTTCTTAGTAGTTATACTTGCAATAAGAAAATTACCTCATTAAATTAATGAAAAATGTTAGAATTACTACAAAATTTACAAACTAAGGTAAGAAAATAACTTTATTGGACAGTTGTACAATGCTAATATCAGAAAATGGAATAATCGGGAATCGGTGATGCAAAAACAATATTTTGTGTGTGCATATTCATGATTTCTCAACTAAGTTTCAAAATGAAATTACTTTATTGTTTAGAAGTTAAAAGCTTGACTTTATGTCTTTTTCTTCCTCTAAATGAATGTGATTAGTGAACTTTAATATATTTCAACTGAAACTAATTTTTACATTTATCGAATTTGTGTTTGGTTCTTTGAAGTTCGGACAATTAAATCATCACCTAATGTTAATGTTGAGATTTAATTTATAAGTAATGTGCTTGGTTAAACGGTTTTTTCATATTATATTTAATATTCCACATAGAAATATAATCATACTTATTTGTAACACATTTTAAGAAGCATTTATATAGTTCATGTAACTACTTCTAAAAATGTAAGGGATATAGTGAATATATGGCTAATGGGGAGCCTAACAAATTAGTAGACTAACTTTAACTTTGTTACTACTAAAAATGTAGGGGATATAATGAATATGGCTAAAGAGATCCTAATTAACAAATTAGTAGACTAATACTTTAAGCCCCGAGTCAACAGGAAACCGAATATCGATCACTTAATTTCTCATTAATTAGCTTCACAATTATATAGTATATATCTACACAAACAGGGGGTCATTGTTTCACGCGCTCTATATATTCTATAGAGATATTTACCCACAAGGCTACAGGCCGATCGATCCACACGAAACTGATTGAATGTTTTCCTAGGCTTTTCAAAAAAGCTCAAATGATTAACCAAATTCTAACCGAGCCCTTTTTGTCACGTCTCAATGAAAAACATGCATGCATGCATGCAGGAAGTTCAAGTACCAATTAAATCTACAATCCTTTCCGGACTTCAAAGCTCAAGATATCGAATGCTAAACACCGACATGTAAATCCCATGAAGTTGACAAGTGTGCACGTCTTGAAATCAAGATTAAGGGTTGAGATTAAGAGACATTAATTAGAATCAAGATTCAAGCCGAGCCTCTTTAGCCTTCTCATATAGGAGTACAAGATAAGGATCATGTGGAGCCTCTTTAGTCTTTATCTGCATACATATTAATTAGCCTTTGACTCGTAGTTGCATAACATGGAGTCTTTATCTCTAGCAAAAGGATGTCAGAACCTTCCGTTGAAACTCTCGTGTATAAATATTATTCAAATATAAGTTTTGAAAAAGGATAAGATATACAGAACTCAGAACCTTCCGTTGAAATTCTCGTGTATAAATAAATATTGTTCCCAGGGCTAAAACTTAATTATTACACAAATTCGAACATTAAATGATGGGACACTTGGATCTAAAAATTAAAACCTTAACCATATATGAAACGGATTCTTTGTTTCAGCCTGCTGGTTTTTTTGTCATCCAAAGCTCCATTAGCTCTCGGACAACACGTTTGATTTTCTTCTCTATTTAGAACCAGTCATTGTCAAGAATTGTGAGCTTCAAACATTCTTAATCTTAGAATAATATTTTGGTCTGGGTTGGAACAAAGAGGTAAGCTAGTTGTGATGAAAATGCTTTGCTGGTTTTGAGGTCTCCACTAAGCCATGTGACTTACTATAATAAATACACCTACTTGCTTGAAATAGTTAGGATATAAACGAAACAGATTTGGAATTTTGGACTATCAATCACCAAATCAATCGTTCGAGGTCAGCTAGCTTGACACATCTTCTAAGTTCTAACACCCTGTAACTGGCGGGGCAAATTCCCCTTGTTATTGATCTCAGTGTTTTCCCCTTTTCTAGTTTTCTTTTTCTTCTTCAAGATTGGACAAACATACATTTTTGCAAAATGAAGCTCAAGCATTAAGGCTAGGAATTGTTTGATTTCCTATATTACAATACCAAATTCGAATTAACTTTTCAACTTTATTGGGGAAATACTGAAATAAATTTGAATCAATGATACAATATCAAGCTGTACATGACCCAACTTATGGCAACGCATGATTATTTATTTAGCTAAAAAATATATAGAAAATGACAAATTATACAGCCATATCCAAGAAATTACTCATGCTTGTTAAAAAAAGAGTAACTCATACTAAGCCACCGGTGTAAGGCACTCCTGTTTGAGGCAGCCAATAATCCCCCAGTATGAATTTAGACACTGTAAAATTAGCAGCAGTAGTAGCATTAGTAATCACGTGATAACCAGGCCATGTCACTCTATTTGTAGTGTTTGATCCGGCTCCTCTATTATTATACTCCGCATAATACAATGTGCTTAATCCGAAAGTTCCATTCCAGTCATGCCAACCAGCAGGATTTATGAAGTTATCCATGAAAGATTGCATGAAAACTGTCAGACAGTACTCCTTCCATGGCCGGCCTAGGTATGTTTGAGTGGTACCATTGCTTGCAGCTAAATCAGAAGCTGCTCTAATGGTAGAATTTTGAATTGAAGTACCTGTGTTTTGATTTGGGTCCGTTCTACCTTGAGCAGTAATGGTATTGAATTGGCCAGTTATTGGCAAGCGAGGATATATATTGCAGTTCTGAAAAACAACAGCAGCGTTTCCAAATATGAAGTCAACTGTGCCATAAATGTCACACTCTCGATAGAATTGCCTAAGAGAATGTGTGTATAAGGTGTCCTGGTACCCCTCAAAGCTGCAGCTATAGAATGTGGACAAATCTGCCCCAGTTCGAACTGCAACTGCCTGGCTCTTAATTGCCCCAGCTGTGTTACGGAAAGTAATGTTCACGGCTACGAACCCTGGTGCAACCACAGCTGCAATATTTTGATGTGAAAGAAAAATGTTAAACGGTGAGCATGTGGATCAACCTTGCATGTTAAATTATTTGTGTTTATTCTTAAAAGATTAAAATGTTATATTCTAACACTTCACCAAAAATGTTATAGATGTGACTTTATTTGTCTCACCTTTAAGATATATAAGGCACTTTTGCTTAAATAAGCTGGCCAAACTTACATATTAGTTTAAGCTTTTGTAATAAATGATAATTTATAATGAGACAGTATTTCTTACCAAATGTTGCGGAATTGAACGTTGTCCACCCATCAGCGACGCTCCTGTTGCCTGTGATAATAGTCTGATTGATACCATCTCCAATCAACAGCAAATTGTTCTGTTTCTTTGCAATAGACACATACTCTTGGTAAACACCAGCGGTGATATAGATCAAGAAGTACCCGGCCGAAGAATTAGTGTTGTTAGGAGCAGCAGCAATGGCAGCATTGATGGTGGTGAAGTTTCCGCTTCCATCCTGGCTCACAGTCACAATGTCATAAACCGTAACTGCTTCGAACTGATCTGTCTGAAGCAGCTTTCTCCGGCTTGCTGACTCGAAAATTGTACGTGTGTGACCGGACATTTTAAAGGGAAAACGTCCATTTCTGAAATTAGGATGGTTCCTCTTAGGCGGCGAGTCATTCCTCTTCACAGGCACCCAACCCTTGTTGAACAAAGCTAGAGAGACACCATGGAGCTTAGTGTCATCATCAAGTGGCCCTGAAAGATCATTCTTTACGCTTGCATCAGAAGCCATGGTTACTAGTCCCTCAAAACAAGTTTCTTGGTTAGTTAATACGGCACTAAGCAAGGTTTGGATGTCATCAACTACCTCGCTAGATAGAGAAACATTAGTTATATTGACAGTTTCATAGGAGGTTTGAAGGTACTCCACGTTAAAGCCAGCAAGTAATTGGCAATCTAGTAGGGCACGTATTGTGGTTTCAGACAAAGTGGAGCTACGTTGAAGATATGAGTCCACAGTGTTTGAAAATTTACGTGCTTGTGATAATGACTTTTGAACCACAAATCGACCGGAGTCGTATACATTGGCATTATGGTTAGGGAGCACTGATTTGCAATAAGAAGGGTCTTGGGTGGAGTTGCAAATGTGTTCTGGTGAGTCGGGACTAGTCAGGTCAGACCTATCTGCAAGAGAGAGACTAACAATAAAGGAAAGGAGAATGAAAATTGAAAATGTTATGGGAGAGAAAAGCTTGGAAGCCATTGGTATTGGACAAAGGGAGGGTTTGAAGAGTGTGTATTGGTGGAATGCGTTATTGGGTTCAATTTATAGAAGGGAAAGGAGACCATAGAAACGATAGAATAAGCATAATAATTTGGTTCGTAGTTGGTAGGAAGGTTTGTGGAAGTCAACTTGTATATGTAGGACTTGGTCTCCCTTTTTTTTTTTTTGGGTCTAGCTAGGCATTAGTTTGTACTCAGCTCGCGGATGCATGAAGCTTGGCGTTCATAATGGACGAGGTTGATCTGATTCTAAAAAATATATATAAAAAAATGGAGGTTGGTCTAAAATAGCTACAAATTAGGGTTTCAAAATTTTTAATTGTATCAATGTTGATCCTTTTTTTTTTTTTTTTTTAGTTTTATGTATATAACACTTTTACAATATTTTCACAACAAATTTTAAGTTGTAAGCTAGATATTACTGATAGAAAAAATGTAATTTAAGTAGTGGATTCAAATTATAACCAATAACAATTTCTTACTTAGGATTTGTTGTGAAAATGTTATAAAAAGATTATGAATGTAGCATTTTTTTTAATTATTCTTATTCAAAATCTTTGCAATATACAATCTTAGGAGGTGTTAATTAGAAATAATAATCTACATAAATTCTACTAGCTTCTTTGGGCATATCTTTTTGGCGTAGTTATTTTATGCTTATCTAGATAAGAAAAATACATTCATGTAAATTGTCTGTTATAAATCTTAGAAAATGGTTTACTCATGAATAAGAAGCCTAAGAGCAACCACATCAGTGGTTGTAAAAATGTGCAAAATACAAAAAAAAAAAAAAAAAAAAAATGTTCAATTTTGCACATTTTAACCCAAAAAACACTCACATTAGTACTTGTAAAAATGTGCAAATATACACAACTGCTTTGCAAATGAACAGTAACCGTGCATATATGCACGGTTATTGTTTATGTGTATACGATTTTTTTATTCTTTTTTTTTCTCTCCTCTATCAAACTACTTCTCTTCCTCTACGTCTACAACAACCAACAGCTTCCCCAACGTCTACAACAACCCAGCACGGCAAAATAAGAAAAAGGAAGAAGAAAATAACCATCCAACCACCAAACCCAGCACCACCACCAAACACCGCAACCTAGCACAAAAAATTAACCTCAAATCAACAGAAAATTAACCCAAAATCAACGGAAAAGTAATTAAAAAACCCAACTCAAAATCAAGACAAACCCACTGGAAAACCTAACTCAAAATTAATCAAAACTCATCAGGAAACCCAACCCAAAAATAGTCCAAACCCACCGAAAAACCCAACTCAAACCATATTTAACGGAAAACTCACGTGAAAAGCCCAACGGAGCCGGATCTGCTGCCGCTCGATCTGCTGTCATCGAGTCTTCCATTGTTGCCACTAGATCTTCCATTGCTGTCGTTGGTTAGGGGTGGGAGGCGAAGGGTCGTTGGTTGGGGGTGGGAGGCGAAGGGTCGGTGGTGGAGGAGAGAGGGAGGGGCAAAGGAGAGAGGGAGGCCAAATCGGCGGAGGGCTGAGGCAGCAACGGCGGGTTGGGTGAGGCGGCTGTGAGGGAGAGAGTGAGGGAAAGAGAGAATTGCATGAGAGAGTTGAAAAAAAGAGTGGGAAGTGGAAATAATAATAATAGATAGGTATTAATAAATAATAATAAAAAAAAGAATAAATAATATTATTTAAGTAGAATAGATTTGTAAAATAGATAAACTGATTTAGGTGTTTTGAAAAAGTAGTAGTGTAAAATAGAAAAAGTAAATTTTTAGTGTAAAATAGACGGAAAAATTTGATCAGACTAATATGAATGCTCTAGTAAATACATAAAGTTGGATAAATGAATACGTACGTCATCGTTTTGTGTGCTTGTATATTTTCCCCTAAAATGCTACTTACTGTACTATTCAAGATCTAGAGAAATATTTTTTTAGCATCCAAATAATTCTTGGATCACGTTCAACAGAATCTGGAGAGTTAGAATTACGTTTAAGTATTATTAGCAAGTACTACTGGATTGTTGATTTAGAACAGGGTTGTTTTAATGTTGTAAACTTTAATTTATTAGTTGATTTGTTTTCCTTGAGGCTGGTGGGTTTTTTTTTTTTTTTTGGATAGTTTTTCATGTGTCATAATATTGTGCGTTATTTATCTCCGTTGTTATTTTATTTGTGCACAATATATATAGGTTGTAGATATTAACTAAGACCTTAAACATAATAGGACTAATTAATAACTTGGCTTAAAGTTGGTTAATTTACAAACCAACTATATACACATAAATTCTAAGCAACATTTGGTCAAGACCACTCAAGTTGAAGCCAACCAATTTCATGAAATATCAAATGGAAGAAGCAAACTCTCACCTCTATTAAGATAAGTGCGACCGTATATACCAAAACAAGTAAGACAAAAAGCTTTGGCGAATGTTGAGTTTGAGTGGATTTTTGGCTACAAAAGTATGACTTGTCAACTATATGACTTTATCGAGTCGGCAGGAAATTAAATAAGACCAAGCGAATAGAAAAATGGTTCGAGTTCATCTGGTGAGGGTGGATTTAATTTAGATGTTCATTGTTCTGACTTCTGAGAGCTACCAGATGGTTGTGTCGAGGGAGAGAGGGAAAAAAAAAAATACCCATATGGTTGTGAGACCCACGTTACATGTGGATTAATGATTATGGAAGGGAAATACTACTTAATTAATGATTGTGTCTGATGTTTCAGAATCACTAAAATAAATAAAGAAAACAAAATGGAGGAATTGCACTTGGCTAGTGCATCAGCAAGAAAATTCAGAGACGCATGAACATTAATGCACACGTTAATGAATGAGTAAATAATTGCTCTTTAGGCGAACCTAAATACCAACCTTTTTCACATCACATAGGTAATATCTATAGAAAAATTGTCACTACTTGATATATAAAAAAATAAATAAGGGATATAGTATTTTTTTTTTTTTGAGAATGAATAAGGGATATAGTAGATCTTTGAGTTTGGCCTGTCTGAGACTGGCATTATATAGAGACGCTAGATTTGGATGTTGGATATATTTCAACTATTTTTCCAACATTGGATACTTGTAGTTTCCACTTTCCAGAGCTTCATAGCCATACACAAAGGTTTGCGTAAGTCAGGTAACTTGAACATGTTATTCCTAGTTAAAACCATTGAATTTGACTTCAGAGAGACTAGTATTTGTTATAATATAATCGAGATGCTGTTACAAGTAATCTAAATTTGCAAGACAAAGTCAAGGACTCATAGTTTGAAAACAAATGCGTATAATCTATCAGCTAGGCAAATATACTAACCAAGTTGCTATATATAAGCGGCTCCAGCTATGCCACGCACCGACCAAAAAAAAAATCACTACATTTTTAACAAAAATTGAGTTGGTAAATTATTATTGGTTCTTATTTGAACTTACTACCTACTGACAAGTCTAACATCACATTTTTATATATCATTAACAATTTGTCACATGACATCAGAAGTTGTAATTATTATTATTATTATTTTTGTTACTATAAACTTTCTCAAGTGGCTATGAATAAGTTGACAATATCCTATTACATTCGAGATCATAATTCCTTGACTAATGCTATATACACAAAATTTCACAATTTTTTTTATAACGGGTGAGTTGGCACGTTTTACTAGTTATTATTTAGGTCTATTATTGACATTACCTTTTTATTTACCACTAACTATTTGTCGTATCAGAAGCTATAATTTTTTTTTTTTTTTTTTGGTCTATAGACTTTTTATAATTCCTTACTTGTTCATATGTCTCACTAATGACAATGCTTCATAGGACAGTGCTTTTCCTACGGAAGTTCAATTTGACCGTGCACATGGATCCCCATATGCAACCTGAAACGAAAACCATGCATTTCAATGAAGCTTAACTCCTTTTTGCATAACAATTACGTAGACATAGATCAAAGAAACCACTTGATAAAAAATACAACTCAAGTGGCATTAATTATTAACCTACTGTGCTGTTTGTCATGATCTTGTCATGCGTCCAGCGCATATCGGAAACTTTCCACAAGGAATAGGTCGTAAGGATCGAAACCCAAGAGGCCAAGATCCTTGAGCGTTTAAGCTCAAGTACAGGTACTTGAGATTTTGATCTTGCAGGATAGAAGAGTGCATCCAAGTACCATATATAACTGTATCAAATTATCAATGGTTTATCAAAATTTCAGTCTGCAGAGATTATTTTGGTTGGGTGAGGAATTATAATTAGGAAATCAGTAAGTCCATATACAGAATAACTTTCACAATCTTTTCACAATTACTAATGTCATGGGTTGTGATTAGCTAGGTACAATAAAAGTAATCAATAGTGCTACTATATATGTGTCAATGTTATACTGATCACAATCTATTATCTCAAATATTTTGATAATAATTGTGGAGTTTAATGTGTTTATGGCTTTGTTGGGAAAAAAAATAGACATATAAACTTTGTAATACATGAGAGGCCAACCTTAACCCCAGTGTGACCCTAGAATGTTTTAAAAGTATATATTAATAATATATATGGGTAAATTACAACTTACCCACATGTGGTTTGATCAAAATTTAAATTGTCTACATGTGATTGAAATTTGAGAATTTATTTATTTAAAATTTGACAAAAATTTAAGTTATCTACATGTGATTTGAAATCTTATGATGCAAGTGTTTCACTGGGTCTTTTTGATTTTATTTTATCTTATATTTTTATGTTTTTATGTGTTTTTGGAAGAGAAAGACATAAAAGTGAAGCAAAATTACATATTTAGCCATATTTTTAACAAAAGAAGATTATATAATTCTAACTGAACTAATCTTAAGTGGATAAAGTATCAAATTTCAAACCAAATATTGGCAACTTAAATTTCTATCAAAATATAGTTGGGTAAATGGAAATTTGCCTCCTATATATATATTTAAAGTTTGTATCCTTAAAATTCAGTAAGTCCAAAAGAGATTTAAAAGGTTGAACCTATATATGTTTGGAGCCAGAAGAGGGCCAGCCTTGGCCCAATTTGAGTTTGATTTCAGAGACAAGCCCATGTTGGTCAAGGACTCACCAGCTAAGGTTTGCAGGAAGAAAATGACCTGCTCGCTAGGCCAGAGATCAACTCAATGGAATTGGTTAGAGGAACTGGTTAGAGGAACTCTAACAATCAAGTTCTTAACGAAATTCACGAAATAATATTAAACAAAAGGGTAGAGGTAGAGTACATGGAATGCACATCTTTCTCTCTAGTCCAAGGTTTTTTATATGGTTCACTAATCTTCTACTGTAACTATCAAATTATTGAGAAAAAAAATCTTAAATATCCATTTAAATAATCTATTTTGTCTTCACTCTTCACAAATAGTTATATACGGGAAAGAATTGAGATTATAATATTCTTTTTTTAGACAAAGTCTTTCACCCTTTTTGCTTATTTTTTGTCCATATCTTGAATTGAAATTGTGACCGTTGTTAGAAGTATGTTAAAATGATTAAATTTATCACATCTTAATAGTTTAAACTTTTGAAATAATTAGTAATTTAACATGGTATCAAAGTAGGAAGTTTTAAGTTCAATCCCTATCTCTTGGCCCAATTTTAGGCCTCACATATTAAAAGGTACTTTCGGCCCACACATGACGGAGGTGTTAGAAATATATGGTTAAAATGATTAAAATTACTATATTCTAATAGCTTAAACTTTTGAGCCAATCATTAATTTAACAACAGCAAATAAGAATGATGTCTAGTTTCTTTTTGTCTATGTTATGTTTTTTTTTTTTTTTTTCTTTTCTTTCTAAATAGAAATATATCAATATGTAAGAAACAAAGTTAGCCAGGCAGTTGTCCTCATATGCCTCCAAATTCAATCATCCCTAGAGGAACGAAACTGAACTAAATAATAAAGTCATTTATTTTATTACAGGAGGCCCATATATCTTAGCAGATGGGCCACCCTAATTCTATCTTTGTTGACCCAATATAACCTGAACTAAATGAAAGGATGGGACAGTATGTGCGTTGCAAATTAAGCTTTCATTTTTTCAACCGTTTGCCTACTTATCTCCCAGCTCACCCTTTTGGAAACTTTCACAATGGTTCCTTGATTATTGCTGCAAACTTTGCTGCGTAGCAGATACTATTAAGCTCTTCTGGAATAAAGCTTTGAGGCTGAAACAGTTGTGGTCCCTAGCTATTATTGCAAAACCCTCGCTTTCCCTTCCACCCAAGTTGCATCCATGTTTTACTTTACCCAGTCTTGTCAGGGTCTACATAAAGCTTAATTAGGTCTTTCCGTGAAAACACCTAGCCTGGATACCTTCCATGTCCAATCCTTATAGTTCAAAGTTCAAACCAAACCATACCATATTCAGCAAAAAAAAAAAAAAAAAAACCAAACCATACCATGTTCATATATTGACATTTGAGAAACACGTGAGTTTCTGTTTTATTTTTTTTTAATCTGCGTCCCAGATAGTTCACATTAGATTATGTCTATTAGTTTAAGTTGAGTGGGTATATAACTATATATATTGCATTCAAGCCATTTATTGAGAGATTATTGTCGCGGATGTTTCTCGCTATATATTAGTATCCTATTTTCACAATACTGGATTCTACCTCGATAACATGTTTAATTTAGACTTGATAATGTACTTTTATTAAATCTTGAACTTAAAAGTTAGATGCCAAGTTTGAGCTCATCTTAAATAATGGCTCAAGTCGTGCCACGATGAACAAAAGTATTTAGACTTTTTAACAAGTTTGAGTTCAAATATTAATTGTAGGCTAGGTACAAGCTCAAACCGAGACAAAATTCTTCTTGTTCACAGCCCTACCTACTAACTCTAAAGAAATTCCTCTAAAATATATGTAGTCTAGAAACAACTAGGATTCAATTTCAACATGATGAAAGCTCTTGTGAAAAGTCACTAATAATCCATTGACAATAATTAATTAGGGGTGTCAATGTTCAACCCAACTCGTGAACAAGACATGAACCCGACACGATTTTTTGCAGGTTAGGATTGAGCCTTAGTAGCTTTAGGTCATAAATAGGTCAAGTCGAATGCAACACGATAAGAAACGTGTCATAAGCGAGTCAACCCGCGTAACCTGCAATAGACACGTTTGACACGCCAATTTATTCATATCAACTCAAAATGATACATTTAACACAACCCTTTTAACTCATATAACAAATAAATTTTCATTTTATTTTAGTTTTGTCAAATAACTTTTATATCCAACCTATATTTTAAATTTAAAAAGAAAAGTGAATAATTATAACAACTTACAAGGGATATAAACGGAAATTGAAATAGGTTGAAGACTTGAAATGTATACACTACTTTTGGGATTAAAAAAAAATTAAATGGATGTTATATCTAATATTAAGCACGTTGAAAAAGGTTATCTCACATTTGCGTCAACCCAACATAATTCGTTTATTAAGCGTGTCAAGTAAATTGGGTTAGGTTAACTTGCCTTATTAATAGGTTGGATTAGAGTTGAAAGATCATGACACAATTATTAAATGGGTTAGGTTCGGGTTGAGTCATTTAGTCGAATACTCCTATCTTGACTCGATACAAACCCAACACATTAACTCGATTTGATACCTCTAACAATAATAAAAATGAACAAATTTAGGACTGCAGCTCTTATGTCACAACTTTACCATAATTATGATGTGACATTGTAATTAAGAGAAGAAAATTTGTGAATCATTGTGAAAAACTTTGTGGTCGTAAATTTTTTTTTTTTTTTTTTATGAAAACCAATCACAATAAATAAATAAATATATATATATATATATATATAATACTCATTCCGTTCCACTTTTTTTTTCCTTTATTTCATTTTGAGATGTCCCAAAATATTGTCCTATTTTTAAAAATAAAAGTCATTAATTTACTAATATTCCTATTATACCCCTATTAATTTACTAATTCAATTTTTTGATAAATTTTTTTAAGGGTAGTTTTGGAAACTTATACATTTTTAAAAGATAGACAAGACAATAAATGATGTTCTCTTAAAAAGTTTGACTTTTCAAACAAGACAAAAAAAGTAATAATAATTGTTAAAAAAAAAGTGTAATTCTAGAATTACTCAACAAAGGGCAGAAGCCGAGTCCGACTGTCCAAGAGCCAAGAGACACTAATCAGTAAATTAACAACATGGAAACGAAAAATAAGAACTCCAAAGCAAAGCCCAAAGGAGCAGACATCATTTATGCATAGATAGGATAGGGATACAACTTTCGGACACAAATCTCACAACTAAGCAGTGTATAGTCCGCATCTCCTTGCTTTACACCTAATTATTGAGTACCGAAGTACTGTAAACGTGTAAGTTTTCATTAATTAAATTGATAGTAAGAGTCATTATTTATGTAAGACATTTATAATATTTTCATAAGTTCCTGTGACAGACAAAGCCCATTGCTTTTATACTCTATTTAACTAGCATCAACCACCATATTTAGCACCACTCATTTTTCACTTCTCTCTCTCTCTCTCTCTCTCTCTCTCAAATCATCCACAATGTATAATCTCAGAGAAAGAACTAAACTCTTGCTTACTTTCTTGCCCATCTCAGCCATTGCCTTAGTTTTGCTGCTCTACTCAACAACCCCTTTGAAAAAGAGCCCCAAGAATGGCACCACAGATATGGTGGATATCCCCCACCTACACATCCACAACCACAAACACATCCAAGTAGCCCATTTCACATGCCAAGGAACACTATACCCAGAGCTATGTGTCTCAACACTCTCTTCCTTCCCTGATCTCGCTACCAAGTCACTCCCACAGATCATCTCAGTCACTGTAAACCACACACTTTCCAAAGTCAGAGTCTCCTCCTCAAACTGTACCAGCATCCGCAAGAAGCTCAAGAATCTTGACCCTCTTCAAAAGAGAGCCTTGGACGATTGCCTTGAGCTCTTTGATGACACAATGGCTCAGCTTAAAACCACTATCTCTGACCTCTCTTCTAAGAAATTAGACTCCAAGCATCACAATGACTTACAAACCTTGTTAAGTGCCGCAATGACTAACCAGTACACGTGTCTTGACGGGTTTACTCGTAGCAAAGCAGACGTGAGAGAGGAAATCAAGAACAACTTGTATAATATCTCTCAGCTTATGAGTAACTCTCTGGCCATTCTCAAGAAAATCCCGGGGTTTAACACAAGTAAGTCCCAGGAGTTCCATGAGTTTGGAAATATGAAAAATGGATTCCCATCGTGGGTTTCCCGGAAAGATCGAAAATTGTTACAAACAACAGTGAATACGATCAAATATGACTTACGGGTGGCTAAGGATGGCACTGGGAACTTCACCACCATTGGCGAGGCAGTGGCTGCAGCTCCAAACTCAAGCACAACCAGGTTTGTCATACATTATTTGACCTTCTAAATAATTCTAGAGCAATGTTAGAGACACCATTTTTACAATACTTATCATAAATCATTAAAGTAAGTGCTCTTATTAAAGTAATATCACTTTTGTTCCAGTAATATATACATTAATTTACTTCAGCAGTTAGGGAAAAAATGTCCTTAAATTTATTATTCTAATAATTTGACATATTAGTACTCAATTAGTGCTCGCTAACTCTATGTACTTGTATAATAATCAATAAGTTCATTCTCATAATGTTGGTCTATTATGAATTAATTATGTATTAGAGAATTGTTAGTAATTGAACTTTTGGTACGTAGGTTTGTGATATACATAAAGGCCGGGGCATATTTTGAGAATGTGGAGGTAGAGAGGAAGAAGCCCAATTTGATGTTCATAGGTGACGGGATTGGAAAGACTATTGTGAAAGCGAGTAGGAATGTGATAGACGGGTGGACTACATTCAGGTCAGCAACCGTAGGTGAGAGATTAAAAACTTGAACTTTCTCCTAAATTATATGCCTCTATATTTGACTTCTTTGAATTTTAATTTGATTTGTTGCACACCCTTTTACAATTTTAAGTAGAAATATCTCTTGGTGTTTGATGCGGATGATGATCTTGGCCATGTCTATTTTTTTGAGGGGTCTTGGCGATGTCTATTATTGCATGACGTATGTGTTATGTAATAATGTACTGGCAATAATAAGAGATGTGGGACACGAGTTGTTGGTCCATTCACGTACGTAATCATGTTGCATCCACTTCAGTATAGACTTTGAAATATGCAAGACTGTGAGTTGTACTACTCGCCTTAAAACCAATTGGTAATAAATAGGTATACTCAAAGTCCATTTGGTTGGAATGGTAAAAAATTATGAGGATATAAAATAAAAAATGATAGGAAAGTGGAATAATAGAAAAAATTTAGTTTTCACTCATGTAAGTTTGGTTGGGAAGATGAAGAAATAGAGATATAAAAAACTTATTTATTTGATTGAGAAAAAAAAATAGGAGGATAGAAAAAGAAGCTGATATAAATTTATAATTATGTCCTGTTATAAACTAAAAGAGTA
Source organism: Quercus robur (assembly GCF_932294415.1). Taxonomy (NCBI): domain Eukaryota; kingdom Viridiplantae; phylum Streptophyta; class Magnoliopsida; order Fagales; family Fagaceae; genus Quercus; species Quercus robur. The sequence goes on along the minus strand of NC_065545.1, from coordinate 14,120,494 downwards.
AAAGCAACACATTTTTTTTATTAAAATTTTTTGTATGAATAGTACTTTATTTATACATTAAAAAAAAAAAAAAAGTTTAGGGACCGTTTGGTATGGATTTTAAGCAACAATTTTCAGTTTTTAAACAACATTACATATATTTCCACATACATTTTCACCTACATGTATTTTCAAAAAATACAAACAATGATACTAGAACAACATCACCAAACACTCCCTTAAGAACCTAAAATTACTTTAAAAAAAAAAAAAAAACTAACTGTTTGAGAAAAGAAAGGATAAGCACATAATAAAAGAAGAAAAAAAACTGAAGAAAGATAAACACAAAAGAAAAAGAAAAACGAAGATAAGCAAGAAAGAATAAACAAAAATTGAAGAAAAGGTCAAGCATCAGTTGTTCGGTACAAATGAAAAAAACAGAAACGGAGTGAACAGCAAAAGAATCCTATCAATAAAAAGACAAAAGAAGCAGAGAATAAAAAGACCCAAAAGTTAAAAAAAAAAAAAAATTGAACGTTGGCATGGGCAATTTTGTCCAAAATATTACAAAGCATTTTCTCTCGTACTACCGCTCTGATTTGGGGTGATTCAATTTTAGTGGACTAAAGAGAAAACTACCGAGCCCCACCACATAAACCTATCATTTAATATCATACCATACAAACTTGTTTTTATAGTGGTAGTAGATAGCGGAATTGTGATTGGCAACACCCAAAAAAAGTGTATATCTTATAAATTCAACCACTCCAATTAAAGGATGATTTATGGGATTCTAGGCAATGTAATTAGAAGATGAACATAAAGTATCCGTTTGGATACAGCGTTTCTCCACAGCGTTTGCATTTGGCATTTGCCAATCTGTGGGACCCATGTGAATAGTAGCAATCCATTAAATGCAAGATTGAAGAAAAAACACATAGCTCTTTTCCCTAAATGCACTGTTTCAATAAAAAAATCCTCCATGCGTGTATTGTTCATCATCACCCACGAAACAACAATGGCAAAGGATCACAACAACACAGTGCGGAAGAGGATTTATGGGAAGAGAGGTGTTAGGGTGGGAGAGGAGTGAAATTGGAAAATGGTGAAATGGGTTTATGGAAGGAAGAGTACTCTCTTAGGGAACCCAATCTTCACCGGCGTTGAACTGGATTGTCTTCCTCATGGATTTCTTTTCTGAGCTCTTCGCCGGTGTCGAACTGGGTTGTCTTCCTCGTGGATTTCTCTTCTTAGCTCTTCGCCGGCGTCGAACTGGGTTGTCTTCCTTGTAGATTTCTCTGGTGGGCATGGATTTCTCTTCTCGAAGGGAGGCATTAGGGTGGAAGAGTACTCTCTCAGGGAACCCGATCTTTGTTGGTGTCGGACTGGGTTATTTTCCTCATGGACTTCTCTTCTAAGCTCTTCACTAGCGTTGGACTTCTAAGCCCTTCGCCGGCGTTGAACTAGGTTGTCTTCCTTGTGAATTTCTCTGGTGGGCATAGATTTCTCTTCTCGAAGAAAGGCGTTAGGGTGGGAGAGGAAAAAAAAAAAAAAAAACACATAGCTTTTAAATACTTTCAGCTGTGCTACATTATTTAGCCCCAACTTAACCCCAAAAATAATCAGGTGGTATTTAAAATTATTTACTATAATATTTTCAGTTTTCAACAAAATCAGTCATTTCTAAACGAGCCCAAAGTCTCATTAGAAAGCTTGAAATGATGGGTGATCCAAGTTGGTAATAGGAAATTATCATCCTGATCTTATAAATCTCTGATTAGTTTGACTTCAATGGTACCTGCCTGTCTGGCACTATAATCACCATATAAGAGCCAAATCGTAGAGAATAGAGTAATACTATAAAAGGGTTTGAAACAAAAATGCCCTTTCCTTTTGTCTTATTCTAATTCTGGAATCAAAACTTCAAAAGCACATTCACGGGTGTATATGGCAAATTATTGGGTAGAACCAAGGCCATTTTTTATGTATGCACTCCAAAAAGGTCTGACATGCCATTATTATTTTAATTTTAGATTACTTTTTATTATTTATTGTTGATTAATCTTTTTATTTTTTTTTTATAAGATAGAATTTCTACTTTAACCTAATCTAAATGTATATGTGTGTGAAACTCCCTCTTAGAGACTTAAATCCCGGCCCTTACCCCCCACAAGCATTTATACTTGTGGAGTGACCATTGCACCAAGAGTATGTGGTGGTGTTGATTAATCTTTAAAACTCATTGCATTTTAATTTCAATCTTTCTTATTAAAGATGCATAATTTGATATATTGATTTGATTTAATTCAATACTAATCAGTAACCCTACAATGTTCCGGAACGATTAGTATAATGAGTTTCTTTTTTTGTCCAAATATGATAAGTATGATAGATATAAATAATAACTTACTTAATATTATTTTAAAACATAAATTCTATTTATACACAAGTATAAAAAATACATACTAAGTACAAACCACCTTATTCATGCAAATCAGTATGTAATTCTTAATCTGTCAAATATAAAATAGCATATCATGCAAATCTATCATTAAAAAAATACATATCATGCAAATCTGTCATTTATTTCGGCTATTGGCAACAGCTCAGTAAAAAGCATATTTGACAAATCTGTCTAGCGTTCCTACTTTTTATCTTTTTCTAATCATTATTTTGTTTCGATTATTGACAGCTCAGTAAAAGCATACACATAAGACAAAGCTGCCTCAATTTTCTTTTATTTTCTTCTACTTTTTTTTTTTTTTCTCTTTTGGCTTTTGCATCCTAACAGCTCAGTAAAAGCATACCCATAAGACAAAGCTGCCTCAATTTTCTTTTATTTTCTTCTACTTTTTTTTTTTCTCTTTTGGCTTTTGCATCCTAGCTATGTACTTAAATAGATTTACAACGGATAAGGATTATTGTTTTGGTCCCAATTCTATATATGGACCCAAATTTATAAAGCAGGGACCCTGACATGAATTTTAACTGCATTGAAGAGACTTAGGGTGCGTTTGAATTGACTTCAAACTGATTCCGGAAATGATTTTCCGGAAAATTCGGTGTTTGGCTGTCACGGAAAACGTTATTTTCCGGAAAATGATTTCCGGTTGACCATGAATTTTCCCTTTGACCACGGAAAATGATTTCTGCCTTCATTTTCACTTCAATTTACTTTCGGAAAAAGAGAGAGAGAGAGAGAGAGAGAGAGAAGAGAGAGCCCAGATCAGAGAGAGAGAGGGACGATCGTGCCGACGAGCGGCGCGATCGACGATCGCGCCGCTCGTCCGACGATCGCACCGCGCCGACGAGCGGCGCGGTGCACGATCCCGATCGACGATCGAGCGGCGCGATCGACGATCGCGATCGACGAGCTCAATCGCGCTCGTCTCTCGTCGATCGACGATCGCGATCGTTGATCGACGAGCGCGTTCGTCGATCGCGATCGTCGATCGACGAGCGCCGCTCGTCGGACGCTCGTCGGACGAGCGTTTCGCCGGATTTGATGTATTTTCTGGTAATGATTTTACCGAACCAAACACCAAAATTAATTTTCCGTAAAATGAATTTTGTGACAGCCAAACACATGAAAACGTTTTCCTTTCCGGAAAATAGCATTTCTGGAAAATAGAATATTTTCCGGAAATGATTTTACGCGAACCAAACACACCCTTAAACATCAACAACATTTTTTGTGAGTACAGAAAAACAATAAATGCTAAACGGCAAATTTATACAACTTTTTTTGCTATTCATCATGGTTGTTAGCGGTAAAAAAATGGACCAATTATTTATTTTATTTTTTTACCACTCACAATTATTATTATTATTTTTTTTGGGTAAACTACCGCTCACAATTTTACACTTTGTGAATTGGAGTAAAACTTGGGTAAATTACTGCTATAGTAGCATTTTTCATAGAAAAAATGTGTTGGTGACGGTGGCTTAGGCCCTAGGAAAAGGAGAAGCATCTCCTGATCGAGTCGAGTTGACAGTCGTGGTCCTTACGTGGATTCTTGAAAAGCGTGAGTTTTACTTATTTTGTCGGCAAAGGCATTTGTCTCCTAATAGACTACTTGTAATTTGCAAATGATCCGGTTAGACATTTTTGTTACGTAATAAGCTGCTTTTAAAGGAAATCCAAGTTCACATGTTATCATCAATGGTTTAGTTTGTCTTTTTCTGCCGGTTCTTTAACTTTTTGAAATTTGGGATGAGTTTCTATTCGTTTCATTTTCAAATGCCAAATTTGGATAGATGCATTTATCATTTATGCTTTGGATGGAAAATTTTTAAGTACTTTAGAGAAATTCTCTCCTTTCCTCTTACCTTTATAGTGGATCCTATTACAAATTTAATAAATGAACTTTATTATGAATGTAGGAGAAAGTACTATTCTCTATACTCTGAGAATAGCTAAAAATTACATGTTATGGGTTACTTGTGCTCTCTATCTACAGAGAAATCTAAAACTGAGATGCATGCCTTTGGAGATTGAATTTTAGACTGCTCAAAAGTCATTTTCTAATAATGTCATCAAGAAAAGTAAATCACTAAATTCTAACTAGAGAAATAATGATCATGATTTGATGCTTGAAAGTTGCTTAATGTGTCATTTCGCTTTACGGGTGTAATCTTACCTACTATGGAAGTTAAGATCCTATTTGGGTAAGCTTTTTTCATCACTCAATTTTCGTTACTCAATTTTCATCACTCATCACTCATTTTTTCACACTCATTTGGTAACATCACTTTTATTTTCATCACTGAATTTTTTCACACTATTCATGGGTCCCACACCTGTCAGTCAGTACAGTTTGTTTTTTTTTTTAGTACCCAACTCACTGAAGCTAATATATAAAAAAATAAAAATAAAAAACCGAATAGCCAACCCAGGAAAAAAAAAAAAAAAAAAAAAAAGAACAACGCCAACCTAGGAAAAAAAAAAAAAAAAAAGTCAAAAGTTGCGGCTGTGGGTCTCCTATGCGTGTTTAATTACAATATTGCCATTGAGTTATGAGTTATGGAAACAGAGTTATTGTTTTCCAAACAAACTTTTTACTATGGGTTCCACCATTTTTGAGTTATGAGTTATGAAAACAGAGAATTGAGTTATCAAAAAACTCAATCCAAACGGGCTCTAAAATTCAAAAACTAGGATACATTGAACGGACACAAACACACTTCTAACTGCTTATTGACGAAATATTTAGGGATTCATCAATTTCCATAACTTATATCTTTATTTCCATAATTCATAATTCAAAAATGGTGGGATCCATAGCTAAAAATCTGTTTGGCACCACCATAACTCTGTTTCCATAACTTTGTTTTCATCACTCAATTCTCTAATTTTTGAGTTATGAGTTATGGAAACTGAAAACACTACATGACATTTCCGTAACTCATAACTCAATGGCATTTTCGTAAATAACACTACATAGAGGGACCCACTGTCACACTTTAGCTGCAACTTTTGACAATCTTTTTTTTTTTTTTTTTTTCACTGGGTTGCCTTCTTCATCTTCTTTTTTTTTTTTTTCTCTCTTTCCTTTCACACTAGGTGGCTTTTTCTTCTTCCTTCTGATCTGGTTTTCTTTTTTTTTTCTTTTTTTCCTTCTTCTTTCACTGGGTTCAGTGATCTGATCTGGGTTTCTTTCTTTCTTTTTTTCTTTTTTTTTTTTCACTGGGTTCGGTTTTAATAAAAAAAAAAAAAAAAAAAAAAAACCTGCACTGAGTGACAGGTATGGAACCCACAAACAGTATGAAAAATATTGAGTGATGACAAGTGAGTGATGGTGCCAAACGGGTAGGGTATTTTGAGCGACGAGTGATAAGTGACGGAAATTGAGTGATGAAAATTATTAAACCAAACATGGCCTTAAGCTCTTGAATGCCTTATAAGTCGTTTCTAGTAATTATCATATCACCAACATAGAGTAGGAGAATGAAGTTGACAAGGTCATCTGAATAATAATACCTTGTCATATGAACCAGTAGAGTAACCAAGATGGTCGATAGTGGTGTTGAATTTAGCAAATAAAGTTTGAGGGTTAGTTTTAAGTCTTTTATAGCTCAACTTCTGGTGGCTAGTAGGGTTGAAAAACACAAAAGAAACAAATTTTGCTTACCCTGAATGGTAATAGCTTCCAATTTGTATGGTTTTTGGAATCTATGCTCTACATATAATCCCATGATCCTTCATCTAACACTTTTTGTACATATATATTGTGATTATTTTTCAGCCGTGGTGGGGGATGGATTCATAGCCAAGGGTATAACCATTGAGAACTCAGCAGGGCCAAGTAAACACCAAGCAGTGGCATTAAGGAGCGGTTCAGATTTCTCAGCATTCTACAAATGCAGCTTTGTTGGCTACCAAGACACCCTTTATGTCCATTCCCTTCGACAATTTTATCGCGAATGTGACATATATGGGACAGTTGACTTCATCTTTGGTAACGCAGCTGTGGTTCTCCAAAATTGCAATATATATGCCCGTAAACCAGGTGAGAAGCAAAAAAACATTTTCACTGCACAAGGTAGAGAGGACCCTAACCAAAACACAGGGATATCTATCTTAAATTGCAAAGTTACAGCTGCTGCGGATTTAATCCCAGTAAAATCATCCTTTAAGACCTATCTAGGGCGTCCATGGAAGGAGTATTCAAGGACTGTTTTTCTCAGATCTTACATTGATGATTTGGTAGACCCAGCTGGATGGTTGGAATGGAATGGCACATTTGCATTGAGTACCTTGTATTATGGTGAGTATAAGAACCAAGGGCCAGGGTCTAACACAAGTGCTAGAGTGACTTGGCCCGGTTATAGAGTCATCAAGAACTCAACAGTTGCAAGCCAGTTTACTGTAGGGGCATTTATACAAGGAACTGACTGGCTAAATTCTTCTAGCATTCCATACTTTGTCAGCTTGAGTTGAGGACTGAGGATGGTTATAAAGTAATTAATGCCTTTTCCTCTGTTTAAATGTTGACGTTTAAGAAGCTCTATGATCGAATAACAAGCATTCATATGGCTCTGTCTAAATGAATTTTATATGTTTATATTGTACTTGCAATGTAAATTTACATTGTGTACAACATTTGCCACTTTTTGTGTGTGTGTTTATAATGTAAATTTACATTGTACTGCACAATGTAAAATAAGAATTTCCCTTCTCTAAAACCTCTTCTTTGAGAAAGATTCCAATATGAAATATATTTGTACTGGGTCATTGGTGCTTGATGCATTGAGATCTTGCATCATGCAATAGCATTTTTGATGGCTAAGATTAAAAGATAAAAAACTTACTTTTAATCTCAACGCTTAAATCAAAACTTTTAACTTTTTTACCATCTCAACTTCTTCCTCCCACAATTGCACCTGATTCGGATCCGGGAATTGATTACCTAAGTTGATAAAACTTATAAAAACAGTGCCAATATATGCAACATTTGGAGCTCTACATAGGCCCAACTTATCTTTGGAAGAAACCCAAGACCACAAATTTTGGGCCTTTACGATTTTACCTATTTTAGATGGGTAGGACATATTGCACCAGGCCAACCCAAAGAAGCGTTTCAAAATTTGAAGTAATCTCCCAGTGTAGCTTGGACCTTGCAAAATTCAAAGCCCATTGTGGTCACCCAAACCCTAAGCCTATGGATGCACTCCCAAAAGGCTAGGCCCAATGTGGTCCCCAAAACCCATGCTACCTTTTTTTTTTAAATAAAAATAAAAAATTTAACTCTAGGTGGGCCAGGTTAGAGATAAGTTAAGAAAGAGTAGAGAGAGTCATATCACGTGGTTCGTATATCCATGTTCCAACTCCAAGAGCCCACATAGGATGCTCTCAATGCGCGCTCAAAGCTCAAAAGTCAGTTTCTCAAAAAAAAAAAAAAAAAAAAAGCTCAAAAGTCAAAAAGTCCACAAATTTGCTGAACCACAAATCACGGGAAGTAAAGTGAAAATGATGAAAAGCTAATTACTAATACGAAACTCTGAAAGCGGCTGTAATGATGAGACTGCTACCCATGCGTAGCTTTGAGATACTTTCTGGTTTTGTACTACAGTCTTGAAGGTGCTGTTGGGGGGGCCGTGGGGGAGCCTTGGCTTGATTATGAAAATTTAATTTTAATTTTAATAATACTAGTAATAATAAGAATAAGAACAAGAAAACATGCCATGCCAGCATACTCATATATGTTTTTAATTAAATTGATTTTGATGGAGTTTAAAAGGCATATCAACACGAAAAAGAATTGAGTTTTTGAACTAGTGTTTATCCTTAGAGGTTTTTTGGTTTGATTAATTTTCATCATTTATTACTCTGTTTTTATCACCATTTACTCACTTTTGGTATGTCACATACCTAAAAAGTATGTTTGGCTAAGTTTTCATTTCCAATTCTCATTGCCTATAACTCAACAAAATGAGTAATATAAGTAACCTCATGAATCTATGGCTAATCATCAAGTTATACCTTTTTTTTTTTTTTTTTTTTTTGATATGCGCAGAATGAGAGGCCTACAAGACTCGAAAAATAATCAAGTATTTAACTAATTTTGGACTCCTTGTTAGAGGGAAAGAAAGAAAAAAATGTCTTCCTAATATCATTTGGATCTACAAAGATATGTTATCAGCAAAGTGTAAGACATACAATACATCTTAAAATGAAATCTACCAATCTTAATTAATTATTATTCCTTGACATAGATTCATAGAAAAATGATAGCAAATATTGAGGTGGTCCACAAATCCGCTTCATGTTAACCCTCTAGACGTTAACACAATAAGCTTAATAGCTTTTTCTTTATTCTTTTTTGGGGTGGTGGGGGGTGCTAAATCGATAAGCTTAATAGTGCTAGAACCATCAAATAGATCAATATACATGGTGGTGCATTTTTTTTACAAATGGAGGTAGAAAGTGATGGCATTATAGACAACGTACAAAGTCAAGGACTTAATTATTTTCACAAGTCATGCTAGCAGAGATTCTCTAACAAATTAGGCGAAGAATAGCCAGAGGCATTTTGTTGTCGTCTAATAGACTAGTATACAATCATTCAAAAGATTCATTTGGAAACTGTAAACTCTCTCGAGGTTCATTTTAATCAAGTTGAATCCAATGCCCATATGTCATGAAGATTTTTAATTTCCAAGTTCTCACCCAATGAGAAATGTGTTTGTCAGCTTTTTGCTGTACAGGGAGGTGTTGTGTATAGCAATGAACATGAATGCATGCAGCATGTGGGAGTGTACCAGAGGAGCACATGATGATATGAACAAGGCACTATTGAAATATATTATTGGGTCAAATCTGTGGCCATCGTTTCTTGAACAAAAAAGTTCAATCTATGAAATTCCTTTTTCAATTTTTTAATTCCTGTCATCCAAATTATCATTTGTTTTATGCATTCTTTTCTATTCAATAATGAATACTTCTCCATGACTTTCTTTTTCGTGCACGTATTCTATCCAAAAAAAATTCTTTGGCCCCTTCAGTGTATAATTGACTGAACTTTATCTTCTGCCAACATGCTTTGGTCCGGAGGCAACTCTTTATTGAGCAGATAATTGGAGAGAAAGAACAATGTTAGATTTTTTTTTTTTTTTCCCAATATTTTTCATAACTTGTAAAGATAGCAGTGACTAAAATGATAAGTGATAATTAAGATAACGTTATTTTCATTTCATCCTACAATTAATACCATTTTTATTACATACCGTTATGATAACAAATTTCAATAGTTGTGAAAATTTGTGTCCTTTAAATAAATGAAAATTTGCCCCTCTCAAATTGGGCAGGAAATTAAGGAAAAGTGTGAAGTGCCCAAAGAAATAATGCTGTACCGCATAATCAATGCAAAACAGCCCAATCATTTGAAAGAAAATTATAGAGAGAAGATACCCTTCCCCACATGAAAAAAACACAGTTTTTGATTGCGAGGTTTTAACAATATTTCACCTGTTTTTATCTTTTGTTTGTCTTTGGAGAAATATTGTTGCCAAATATTTTGAAGTTCACACTGCTCAATTCTCAGACATGAAAATTTACCTGCTGCAATTACAGCAATAACTACAATCTTGTAAATAACAGTTCAGTTTCATTGGCTAAATCCCAAATGATTCAAATTGGGCAATGGTGCTGTGAGCCTGTGAGTTTAGACATACCGATGTTATAATTTGGATATGTGCGCTCCAAACAACAGTATCCAAAGTTATACAATAGACTAAAATATAAATTACAGGTTGAGTGTGGCTTAAAGGTGGAGACAAGAACACAAAATATTTCCCAAGGAAAAGCTACACACAATATATATTAAAACTACGTTTTTTTGACCACCTGGAAGGAATCGAATTAGGGAATTTAATATGTTTTAATGAATTTTTATCTCTAGTAACCATAATATCCTTGTTTTATTAAAGAATGGGCATTTTAATATTATCATTAAAAGATTCATTTTCTAAGATACATACCTAGTCTCTCTCTTTTTTAGTGCCAATACATCTAGGACACACCTGTGATACGACGTTGATACCATTATAACCCAACCCCGAGAGATAGTCCAAACTTGTAAGAATTTTTATTTATATGTTTTATATATTGGTTTCAATATTGAACACTTATCTAGTTATCTTTTATTTACTCTTTTAGATCTTGGTTTTTATTCTAAACATCGTTTAATGGTTATGGATTCATTTTATTATCCACTATTGCTTTTAAATTGATATATGCTTAACAATAGTTACAATATCTAAAAAGAAATGTTTAACAATGTATAAATAAAATATATCTAATAAGTAATTAATACACGTATCCCCGACATGTCACACCCCAAGTTTTTCAAGAAATGCTATATCTCAGTACTTGTACCTGTATCATACTCTTACCGGTAAGACTGTATCCGTACCGTATAGTTTACATTCAATTCTCAAACAATATTATTTTCTGTTCCATTCATTTCTTTTCAAACATCCAAACAAGAGGGAGATAAATTTTTGTTTTTTTCCTTCATTTAGATTTCTTTCCATTCTTTTATATTTTATCTATTTCATTTATTTTTATAGCCCTAGAGAGAGACAAAGACAAAGACAGAGAGACAGAGAGCTTCTGATTAGGTGAGTGTTACATGGGTGGTAGAAGGAAGTTTGGTGATGTCAATTCACAATGCAATTGAAGGGAAAAAAAAAAGAAGCAAATTAAACATGGTCAAAACAATGTAGGTGTGGGGACCTTTTGGTATTGTTGGGCCTTAACCCCTTATGTTGCACTGTGGCCTGTCAATCTGGAGTAAAAGAGTTGGGACTGGCCTTGCAAGGATTGCACTTCAAGCCAACTTGTGCACAAGTCAGGCTTACCCAATGTAAACGCGTCCTGATGTTAGTGGGCTGGACACAAGGTATGGTCACAATAGGAATAACTGTTACAGATATTATGGCAAGAATATTCCACGGTAGGATGATTAATAATAATAAAACATGCTAAATAAAGTTAACACCGTGAACAAAATTAACAGAGTTACAGCAAAGTAATGTAGCAAGCAGAAATAACACTACACCAATAAAAAGTAAACAACTTGGTAACTTCTAATCAAACAATAAGAAATCATCCCAATAAGTATAATGAAAATAAATCATTTTTTGGATTATGGGTTAAGCTATTCAGTAGAAATGAAACCAAAAAGGAAACCAACCTCTAATGCAAGTAACCTCAACAAAGGCTTCTGCCATAGAAGTTACTCATTCTGGAAAAAGGGCATAAATGGTTTAAGTTTCGATTTACAACCTTTACAGGGTGGGAATGTTGGGAGGGAGAGAAAAAGTGGTCTATTGATGCATGCCTCTATTTCTACAGCATTATTTTCTCTATGGTTTTCTTTCTACCACTTATTTTTTTTTTATCTTTTCTTTTCCTCTCTGTTCTTTCCTCCCTCTCCTCCTTGCTGCCTCTAATGTTCATGGCTACCCCCTTTTGTACCATCTACCATTATGAGATTTACCCCTTTTGTCCCTCAGCCATTTTTGGCTTCTTGTGGGCATCTCTCTAGGACTGCCCACTAACCTGCTGGTTGCCTAGCCATTACCTCTGCCCATAGTGTGTTGGTTGCACCACTCTCCATTTCCAGACAAAATTACTTGTCTTGTTTCTTATCTCTCTCCATTTCTATTTTACCTCAATGGATAAGTATTGGAGACTTTCTCTACACCTACTCCTATGGCATGCATCAAGTGGTCTTAGCCTATACTTACCTTTTTTGGGTAAAATGCCATCCTAGCAAGACATTCCCCCAGAGAAGCTTAGGCAAGAACCCTAGAATAGACCCCTTTTTCTCCCCACCATCAAACCACACCCTCTGAATACCTTGACCCATGGCCCACCTCCCATGTATTGGCTGGGTACAAGTAGGTGATGCCTTGATCCTTTGTGCAAGTTCTACTTCGTTTGTGTTTGTCTCCTTCTTCTCTTCATGCAATTCTACTGCTTTTGCGTTGTTTGATTCTGCTGCGTGTACTAGTTTGTGCTTATCCTTTGTGGCGTAAAGAATGTGTGGGCTTTTGGACTTGTGTTTTCTTCCTTTTATCCCTTCCTAGGTTGGGCATTGTCTAAGCGAGGGCCTTTGCCTCTATAGCCCATTGGGCCTGAGTTTTTGTCTTTCTTCTTCATGGCCGTGAGCCTTTTACCATTAATCCTGTCATACTGCTTCATTGTGTTTGCTACCTCTCTGTTTGGACCTCCTTGACTGCCTTGCTTTGCTTTTACTTCTTATTACCTCCATGGGCCTGCTAGCTGGTGTTCATGCCGTGTCAGCTCATTAGCCTATTACCTCTCTCCTTTGCTCTTCCTTGGCCCATTTACTTCTTATTTACCTCTTATTGCTTCCATGAGTTTATTGCCTTATTCCTTGGGTTTTCTCGTGATAGGCCAAAAACGAATTGACCCCTTGTGATAAATTAACCAATTGATTTAGCCAAGTGAATTAATTAAGTTAATTAACATGCAAATGCGTGGTAACACAAACAAATCACCAATAAACTAAGTATGCAGTGGAAAATAAATTTGACACGGTGATTTGTTTACGAATGGGGAAAACTAACACGACAAAAATCTCACCGGGTGATTTTAAGGTCACCACTCCCGAAATTCCACTATTATCACAACAAGCAGTTACAAATAAAGGAATCTCAGTACCTTACACCAACCTATAGTTGAACACTTACCCTAATACCCAATTGAACTTGTTCTGTAGTGACAATTTCTCCTTTTGATGCATGGCTCCCAAGTACGTGACTAACCAATTAAGTGGATCCTAGTACGCGACTTCAATCACCAACTAGAGAAGGTTATTGGCTGCAAAGTTCTTCAGTTCATCCCAACGATGAATATTAAGAATATGCTTGGTCACAAAACCTTACAGTGCACAAACACAACAACTTCTTCAAGAACAATGAACTAGGGCAAATTCTGTCTCTGATCACAATTTGCTTGAACAAACTTTACTCAATACTTGTGCAACTTGTGAACACTTTGACGGCCCTTAAAATAATCCTTTTATATGTCTAGGGTTGTGAGAAAAGAAAGCCTAAACACATAAAACCGGATTGGAGTCAAAATAGAACTAGAATTCTGTTTTTTATAAAGCTCGACAGATACCTGTCTGTCGAGATGTTATCGAGCAGCTGTCGAGCCACGGGGCTGGAACGGCTTCTTAAGCTCGATGGATAGCTAGCTCTCAAGCTTTAATGATAGACACTTCTTCAACTTGTTTCTTGGACAGACTTGCATGTCTTCAACACTTGATCTTGAAACATAGTTTCTTAAAGTATTAAACGCATCCTAGATCTACCCAAATACAAGTAAAGTACGTTTTGTCAAATGATTAGCCAATTATATAAAATAGTGACATATGTTCCTAACAAGTGAATCACATATGTCCTAAAACCTCGGCCCATTTACTACATCCTTACCTCTTATCACTCTTATGGGCTTGTTGGTCATCATTCCTACCATGTTAGCCCATTGAGTTTACCACTTTATTCTTTGGGCTTCTTCGGCCCATTTACTTCTTCTTTACCTCTCATTGTTCCCATGGGCTTACCACTTCATTCCTTGGGCTTTCTCGGCCCACCTACCTCTTTTCTTTTTACCTCTTGTTACTTTCATGGGCTTGCTGGCCATCATTCATGCCATGTCAACCCACTAGGCTTGTTACCTCATTTTTTTACCATTTTGCCCTTCGTTTTCCTCTCATTTCCCTTATTGTTAAGCTTCTTTTGCCATTGGGCCTTCTGTCAAAAAATGGGCGTCAACAGTAAGTAATTAAGGCTGTGTTTGTTTCACATGAAAATCGGTTTAGGAAAGTATTTTACACACTTGTGTGTGTTTGGCACCAATTGAAAATATGGTCAAACTGAAAATGTTTTACACTTTGACCATAAAATACCCCTTCTCACCTGTAAAACTATTTCGTTAGTTATTTTACCTTCAAACCACATTTTACAGACTACAAAAGTGGAGAGAGAGAGAGAGAGAGAGAGAGAGAGATCGAAGTCACCATCATCACCGCTTGAAGCTCATAGTTGCCGCCAAAAGCTCATCGACACCGCCATCTAGATCGTCACCACCCAAAACCAATCTCATTCTTGACCCACCCAAGACCAAGCTCGTTCTCAACACACTGATCTCGGTCTCCCTCTTGCTCAACGTCGTCGATTTGGCCACCACTGACCACCAGCCCACTCCACTCCACCCCCAAACCCACCCGATCTGGCCACCGCCGTCCTCCATCCACTTCGATCTCTCTCTTTCTCAATCTATCTCTTTTTCCCTCAATTTGTCACTCTTTCTTCCTCCTCTCACCGAGTATATCATGTTTATGTTGTGAATAAATGTTTTTATTTTGATTTTTGGTTGTGTTAAAGTGTATATTTTGAAATTTTCTATTATAAAATTTGTTTGGAAGCTAAGAAAATGGCTGAGAAAATGTGAAAATTTTGTAGGAAAATAGCATTTTCAGAATATTACCAAATACGGAAAATTGTTTTTTGGATTATTTTCCATTGCAAAACCAAACAGTCGGATTTTATTTTCTTTATGGGAATTCATTTTCCCCTACATTCATTTTACACTCAGAATTCGATTTACATAGAGTCAAACGCAGCCTAAGCATGTATATAACTACATCATTTTAAGTTTACATGATATTTAAGGACTACATTGCTCATGAAAATTGACAAAATATGACATTCAAAATAATATCAAACGTTAGGGACTTTAATCAAAATTTAGAAAAACATCGAGAATCAAATTAAAATATTACATACTACATACTTTTACGGTGTAAAACAAAAAGGACTTATACTTTGCAAATTAATTGTACTTTACGCATGGAATCTACTTCGGTTCTATTAATTTTCCAAAATAGGAGTACAATCTTAGCAAGAATTTTGTAAAGTAAATGGGTGCATAGTCAAACATTCTTCCCTCTTTCTTTTATATTTTTACGATGGAGGAACTAAGACCATCTCTCTCCTAATACCCCAACCAAAAATCAAGGATAGGGGAGATGGGGATCTTTCCCACATTATTACTTTAATAGGGCCTAGCAATATTGTGCGCAACAAAGTTGGCTTCCGTAAAAGTATAAACTATAGTCCAATCAACAAAGGAGTTTGAGATAGTTTTAACCTTAGTAATAACATTTACAATAGACCAATGAGAGACTTTGGAATGGTTGGACAATGTTTACAGGGTCTCCTTCATAAATTACATGTTTGATACCCGATTCTCCTACCTTTTCAACTGATAAGTAAGCGACCTTGGTTCCTACCAATTGTTGGCAGTGCAAGTTTTTTCTTCGACAATAGCTGCATCAAAGTTTATTTTCACAAAAATGGAGAAAAGGAGAATCCATAAAACTTCACCTAGAGACCTCCTCACTTTGCAAATTTGCAAAATCGCAAAACATTAGAAGATCACGGTATATTTTATTAATTTGACTAATTAAGTACAAATGATATATTCTTCCCTTTCTGATTACCTCAGTTTCTTGTCATACATATTAATATATTATGTCACACCACATAGCTGTGAATAATATGAAGGATATCAATATATAATTTTCGATGGAATATTCTTTAATACCACTAAATTGCACATAAAATTTTTAGCACACTTGTCAAGAACCATTTATATCCTTCTATTGTTCTATATCCAAAGCACTCAAAAAATCATAAAAGAGAACAATGATAGGATTTTCTTTTTTAAAGGTAATTGGCGATAAAAATGGTAATGGTACTCCAATTTTTTGATTTTGTGGGATGGTAGGGCTGGTGACTTTTTTGTTTGTCTCTCTTTTTTTTTTTTTTTTTTTTTTTTGGAGAGATGGTGACTGGTGTTGGTATCATGTAAAATAGGGATCAAAATCAAATCTGCCTTAGCTTATCCATATCTCTTGATTTAAGTGCTATATCCATTGTACTACATCCATATGCATGGGCCTTTATTGACCCCTTAGTGACTCGCTCATAGAACTTAAAAGGATTTTGAACATCACCTGCATGCTAATGTTCACCACCTTTCTCCGACACCGATTTGAGCATAAGCATCAAACCCATATCCATGTTCATCACCTTTCACTGACAACAATTTTGAAGATTCTTTTAGTCTATGACTCTGCCTCAAATTATGGGCAAGAACTCCCCTTTAAACTCAATTCCAAAGTCGTTGGACTCAATTCTAGAGTTGTTGGAGACAGCTCCATTATACTTTTAGGGGAGTGCAATATTTGGCGAAAGTGGTAACCCTAAAACGATTCATCGATATTAATTGTTACTGAAATATTTTGTTCTTTTAATCAAATTGAAACAATCTCTATTACAAGATTGACTCCCTTAATCGCAATTATTTATCTGTTATAGCAACTATTGCCACCTTATAATCTCAAATAGTCTTTTTTTTTTTTTTTTGGGTGAAAGACAATTCATTGAACAAAACTAAAAGGAAACACAAGGTTCAGGATGTATTCTATCAAAATACATCCCATTGAGGTCATCCTCATACGCATCAATCATGTCCACAGGCGGACTATCAAATAAAGAAAATTTAGAAATTTGACTGAAGCTTATCCTAGCAAGTCTATCAGCACAACGGTTAGCTTGGCGGAAGCAGTGCTTAATCCGAATCTGAGGCATGTGATAGATCAACAATCTGCAATCATCTAAAATAGGGGAGATAAAAATTGTTAGCATAGGAAGGATTATTGAGGACATTCACAATGGATTTAGCATCTAACTCGATCACAAGGGCTGAAAAATTAAGACTTCTATAAAGCATCAACCCCTCCCTCAATCCCCATAGTTCAGCAGCAAAAATGTTAGTGATGCCAATCCTTTTGCTGAAGCCTCTTACCCACTACCCATCAGCATCTCTAATAACCCCTTCACAGCAAGCCAAACCGCTTCCACCCTCCACTAAACCATCTGTATTAAGCTTCAACCAACCTTCAGGCGACTTCTCCCAGCAAATCCTTCTCATCACCTTTTGCATCGAAGCTTTCGGAGTTGCCACACAATGAATGAACTCCAATGCTTGGTTCAAAATCTCCCCAACCAGCTTCGGGTTTCTACTCTTACTGCTGAAAACAATCCTATTTCTACTCTTCCATATATTCCACACAACAAAGGGAAAGATAATCCTCCAATGGGGATTGGCAGCAAGCAAGCTACAGTTATTTCTACCATTAAAAGACAGCTAAATCTACAACTCACTTCTCCAAAAAGCATGATTCGAGGATGTAATCCCCAGCTGATTCCACACATGCTTGATATAAGGGCAGTCACGGAGAGCATGCAAAATGATCTTCGAACCTCTTTGACAAATAGGGCATGTATTGTCATGAACTACCCCTCTTTTCTCAAGGCACACCTTGACCCCAATACTATTATGAGCACACATCCATAAGAAAGTCTTGATTCTTGGAAGAGTGTCTGCTTTCCAAAGCCATTTGGCCGAGAAGGGAGATGCATCCATGGTACCCGTGGCAATCTTATAAGCACTCTTTAACTCAAAGGTGCCTTTAGAAGAATCTACCCATGCCAATTTATCAACTCCTCTACTAGTGAATATCATGGGAGTAGCTTGAATCAACATCTTTATGTCTTGAGGAAGCTCAAATGGAATTTTTTCCCAAGCCCAACCCGTGTCCAACATAAAATCCTTAATCTCCAATAGACTAGCTTCCTATGTGATAGGACCCTAAATGAGTTGTCTTAAGGAGCCTTTTTGGGTCCAATTGCTATGCCAAACATTCAAACTACTGTCCTTACCAACCATCCACCTACTGCCCCTGTTGAAGGTATCCATACCTTTCTTCATTGTAGCCCAAACAGATAAGCAAGGAAGCTTATTGGCATTGGGGGCATTACTTTTCTGTGGACTACAATACTTCCTCTTCAAAACTAGAGCCCAAGGAGCCTCTCTCTCTCTGTATTGAATCTCCAATTTAGCTTAGAAAGGAGTGTAGCGTTCCTTCCCTTAACTGATTGCAACCCAAGGCCCCCTTCCTCCTTGGGTTTGGTGACCTTATCCTAACCAACCCAATGGATTTTCTTCACTGTGTTTGATGATCCCCATAAGAAGTTTCAATTGACCCTATCCAACCCATCCAAAATTTTGCTAGGAAGATGAGAGCATTACATAACGTAGGAGGGTATAGTAGATAAAGAAGCTTGAATCAAGACTGCTCAACCAACCAAAGAAAGCAAATTGGCCTTCCACCCTGTAAGTTTTTGCTTCACCCTATCAAGGATGAAATTGTAATCTTGGGATGAGGAGCCAGGATGACTAAAGGGAAACCCAAGGTACTTACCGAGGAAAGGCGTGGAGGAAAGGCCAAGAATATCACACAACGACTCCCTAGCATCCCTATCCACATTCGGGAAAAAATAAACTCTAAATTTTGCCTCACTAATTGTTTGCCCGAATAATAAGCAAAATTCATCAAGCATATCTCTAATGGCTGAACAATCGGTACCATCAGCTCTAGCAAAAGAGAGGAGATCATCCGCAAACATGAGATGGGAAAAGGCAGGACCACTTTGGGAAGCCTTAACTGGGTGCCACAGCTTAGCATTACACTTTTCCTCAATAAGTTGACCCAAGAAATCCATGCAAAGAATAAAAAGGTAAGGGGATAATGGGTCCCTTTGCCTTATCCATCTCGAAGGAACAATAGGATCGGTAGCTCCACCATTCACCAAAATAGAAGTGGAGACCATGGAGACACAACTCATAATGACATCAATAAGATCAACCGGAAGGTTGGCCCTAAAGAGAGCTTCTCTAATGAAATTCCACTCTAGCTTGTCATAAGTCTTCTCCAAATCAATTTTCAGTGCCATATAACCCACTCTCGCTCTCTTTCTCCCAAGAAAGTGAATGATCTCCTGAGCAATGAAAGCATTGCCTACTCCCTTCCTACCTGGCACAAAAGCCGCTTGAAGAGGAGATATGAGTTTATCCAGATAAGGCTTCAACCTTGCCACAATAATCTTTGTCACCACTTTATACACGGTGTTTCATAAACTTATGGGTCTATAGTTACCCAAAGTCTTCGGACCTTGGATCTTTAGGATTAAAGCAATATGAGCTCTATTCAAATACTCAGGAACCCTCCTATCTGTAAAAATCTTTTGCACCTCCCTAACAACTGATCTCCCAACAATTGGCCAAAACCTTTGGAAAAACCCTGTGTGAATGCCATCACTTTAAAAGGTTTTAAAGACCACAAAGCACCTCTAATCTCTTCTTCAATTGCACCACCACTGATATTCTCCTTCTCCTCCTCAGTAAGCCTAGGCTGCCATTGAGAAATAAGAGGTTCAGCTCTAGAAACCCAACTCAGCGATGTAGAATAAATCCCTTCAAAACCACTTCTAATGAAATTCTTTATCTCATCCTCCTTATAAATCCAATCCCCCATAGCATTTTTTATTGCCAAAATCTGATTCCTATTCCTTTTGACTAAAGTCGAAACATGATAAAAATTCGTACTGGGATCACCCTGGATCATCCAGTTAACTCTCGACTTTAAAGCCCAAAGCTCCTCCTCCTGATTTAGCACTAAATCTAGCTCCTTCAAAAGCTCTTTCTCCAAATTAAGAAGGAAATTAGAAGGGTTATTTGCAACAGCCCTCTAAATGCCATTAATCCAAGCCATCAAATTCTTCTTCCTAGTAAAAATGTTTCCAAACTGATTTTTATTCCAGGCAACAGCTTTCTTAGAAAACAATTCTAAGGCATCAGCTAACCCACTGCCACCTCCCCAAGCTTGAGAAACAATGCTTGAAAAGGTTGCATCCATAAGCCAAGAAGTTTGAAACCTAAAAGGCCTCTTTTTAACACCATTTTCCCTTGGCACCATCTCCAACAAAACAGGGCAGTGATCCAAATGGCTTCTAGTAAGATGAGTGACCCTTGCTTCCAGGTACAACAGGCACTAACTAGGATTAACAAAGAATCTATCTATTCTTTCTTGAATTAAAGCTTGAACCTCCCTCTTGTTTGTCCAAGTGAACTGAGGCCACAAGAACCCAATATCTATCATATTGCACTTATCGAGACACTCCTTAAACAATAAGGACCTATTGACACTTACAACTCTGCCACCAAACTTATCATCATCTAATAGGGGTTCGTTAAAGTCCCCTGCTATAACCCACGACAAACTATGAAGATCAGACTTTCATGAGATTATTCCACAACACCTGCCTCTCAACATTCCTAGGACTAGCATACACAGCAGAAAATAACCATGTAGCGTTAGAAAAGCATACCTTAACCATGATATGTATTTCTTGCTTAGTGTTAGAGAGTGAGGACACCTCCACCCTATCCGAATTCCAAAGCACCCATAAACCACTAGAAAATCCAATGGTATCAGTATGAATCGCACCGTCAAAAGGAAGCCTATCAATCAACTCCTTAGCTCTTTCTCCCCCAACCCAGGTCTCCATCATAACTAAAATAGCTGGATCGTGGTTCTAGACCAACTCTCTAACACGATTTTTAAATAAGGGCTTAAGTGCACCCCTACAATTCCAAATAATTACATTCATGAGGAAAACAGTGGTAAGGAGATGGGCATTCATCAAAAGGCGGCATCGACTTTGCCTCCTCCTTCAAGATCCATCTGGTCTGCTTTAGCACCTCCCTGGTCTGTCCCTCTCCAGGAAACCAAGTCATACTATGGTGGAGAACCCCCATATCTATTCTTTGAGCCAACACATGCAAGTTTGTTAAAGTGATCCACCCCTTCCTCACACTCCTCTCTGTTAATGAAAAAGTGTATTTCCTTACTTTCTTCAACTCCATGCTGCACCACCCCATAATTCGAACTGGATTTACCCGTATCTTCGCCAAAACTACTATTACCCCCTCCAAATTGATGGCCCAACTCTGACCATGCAGCAACTTTGAACTGAAACTAGCTAGACGCTCTGATGTTTGATTCTCTATCACAGATCCTTTCAACCTTCAAACACTCAACTGTGTTTCCCTTCAGCTGCTCACCACAAGATTCTTTTCCAACTCCACTATCCACGGCACTAAGAAACGAAGATTGGGAAACCCTTTGATGCGCTAATATTTTCTTACCCTTCACTGATTTATGTTTTAGCGAATTTTGAGATAAGTCAATTTGGCCAACCACTATACTCAGCGTATTGGGTTCATGGATTCGGGGTGAGCTGGGTTGGGCCCGCTTCAAAGCATCCTGCCCTATTTTCTGGATTGAACTCTCAACTTGGGCCCTCTCTAAAACCCACAATGGGGCAAGCTTCCTTTTATTCTCCTTCGTTGGCCCATTAGAGAGCCTGGCCCTATCTCTGTCTTGCATACCTGCTGCTTCCATCACAATGCTACCGTTAAAGCCTACATTCCTATCATTCCATTGGCCAGGTGGGGCCCCTCCACTCCTCTGAATTTTTGTCCCACTCTTCCTATGAGCCACCATAACCCATGGACCATACGTACTCGCATGGCCTTCCTCCTAAACAGCACCATGCGCTGATCGTTGGGTCCCACTTCAGATTTTGGACTATTGGCCTCATAGTTTTCGTGTGACCCTTCTACCTCAACCACACCCACTTCCATTTGCACCTCCGTGGATGGCGACTCTTGCCTGATAGTGTACGGACAACTCTCCTTACTGTGACCCAATCTGCCGCACCCAAAACAGAGCTTTTGGATACCTTCATAACTCACCATTTGCTCTAACCTCCCTATCATGATAGTAGTAACCAAAGGCTTATCCACATCAATTTGCACACATAATCTTGCAAACCTCCCCCTGGTCTCTGACGCAGTGAGTGTATCAACCCTTAAGACATTACCAATAGCTCTTCCAATGCGCTGTAAAGCCTCCACATTATAGTATTCAATAGGTAATTCATTGAGCCTAATCCAAACTGCAATGGAGGACACATTGGCTAAGGCTAGCTTAAAGTTTGGCTCCCACGGTCTAAGAAACAGAATGTGGTCACCAATAAACCACGGTCCTTTCCTCAACACGTTTTCAAAATCTTCTCTCAGTGACAATCTCGTAAGGAAAAAACCATGACCTAGGTCCACACAATCCAATCTTCCTGCTAGTTTCCACAAAGCAAGCAGCTTGGCCTAGAGGAAACTAAGTCCCATAGTCCTACCATACACCTTAACAATGAAAGCTTTAGCCCATGGCCTTCTTATATGCTGCTTGAACTCCTTAGAAAATTTTACAGCAACCAGACCTCGTCGGAGTGTCTCTACTTCTTCATCAAAATCAACATCGTCCTCCATATTATCCCCAAAGTTAAAAGCTTGGGTGAAAGCCCCTGGGAGATCACCAACTAGCTTATCTTTAAAAGACATGCCCTATTTCCCAAAGCCCGAAGCATGGCTTGGAGATGAGGGGCTGGAGCTTGGATCCTCACTGAACCCAGCATGATTAACGTCTTTAACTTTCTTCTTGCTGTGCGCAAGTTCATCCTTTTCTTCGCAAGAGAGAGAACTTTCAAGTGGCATGTTTTTTATCTATTATAATCTCAAATAGTCATGAATGCACATCATATCTTTTTGTCAAACCCCCCCCCCCCTCCCCCCAAAATTATTCTACATATAGTTATATGAAAATTTAAAGTTGAGTAATGTCATCACTACAAACTGTTTTACAACATTTTTTACAATTTATAAATATGAAAAATTTTATTGGTTTTGATTTAGATTCATTACTAACATTACTTTTTAAATTACTAATAACTAACTATTCATCGTAAAAAAAATAAAATAAAATAAAAATAAAAATAAAAATAAATAAATAAATATATATATATATATATAGTTTATAAATCCTAAAGGTTAAATGCTGCTACCATGCTACCATTCAACCATCTTAATAAGTGCAGCAAATTCATGTATGAATCATGAATAACTTTATTTTTTTGTTGGAGAAGAATCACCACCAATAACTTTGTCTGTGTTTTTGATTACTAATAAAAGAATGTAATTAATACCTTTTTGGGTGGAGAAAGAGACAGAGAGAGGTATGCAATGCCCATATTTTTATGTTAAAATTTAAAACCATTGCTTAATGCATAGTAAGTTCTGTGCTTAATTTTTTTTTTTTTTTTTTTTTTTGGCTGAACTGTGCTTAATGTGTTTGATAATCTGGACAACATCCTTTGCGAGAAGCTCCAAGCGAGGTACCTATCATTGGCACAAATTTCACAATCCAATTGGACTTTATAGCAAAATTGGAATCTTTATTTTAGTCTTCTTTCTTTGTAGCATCAATGTAATTAAAATTCCCATGTGACCTCTCCTGCTTAGCCATTAATGCCCCTGAATTTCCTTCCTACCTTCTGGGCAAAGGCAAGCCCTCTGAATTGACATAACATGAAATTAACCCAAGTACCCATCTTTAAGGGTAGTCACAGTTAATTTAACCTAAAAGGAAATGCCCACACCCAAAGGGTACCCATTTTTAATTGGAGTTTATTAAAGCCAAACCCTGTTGGAGGATGTGGACTTAATTATTGTACTACTCACTAGCCACACAGGAAGTTAGAGAGGCAGCTTTTGCTTTATAAATACCAAGGCATAGTGAGGCCACAGGTTCTACTCCACTGCTGTTTTGCAGGTTAGTTGCTGGTTGGTTGGGTTCTTTTACTTTGGTTTGGGGAACCCAAAATGGCTCTCTCTCTTTACTCTTTCACTCTGCTCTGCTTCTTCTTTCTTTTTCATTTCTTCACTATCAATGCCTACCCTGTCCACCATAACTACCCTTTTCACCGCCACCACCACCCTCACTTTGCCAGTCATAACTACAGAGATGCTCTCACCAAATCAATACTCTTCTTTGAAGGCCAAAGGTCTGGAAGCCTCCCTTCTAACCAGAGAATCACTTGGAGGAGGAACTCTGGTCTCTCAGATGGCGCAGCTATGCATGTAATTAACAAAACCTTGTGTCTTTTCTCTTTTTTGGTTTTGTTGTGGATAATGTGAAGTGGGTTTTGCTCATTTTTGGGATGTGAAACTTGAAATGCAGGTTGATTTGGTTGGAGGGTACTATGATGCAGGGGACAATGTGAAGTTTGGTTTCCCTATGGCTTTCACCACCACTATGCTTTCATGGAGTGTTATTGAGTTTGGTGGGTTGATGAAAAGTGAGTTACCGAATGCCAAAGAAGCCATTCGTTGGGCCACTGATTACCTCCTCAAAGCCACTGCACATCCAGACACCATTTATGTTCAGGTTTGTTCTCTCTCTGTTCTGCATTGTCACTTTTTTTACTGCCTATTTTGTTTCTTAGCAATTATGTCATTTTGGGTTCTTGTGGCTGCATTTGGGCACATTTGCAGGTGGGTGATGCTAACAAGGATCATGCTTGTTGGGAGAGACCTGAAGACATGGATACCCCAAGGAGTGTGTTCAAGGTAGACAAGAACTCTCCTGGTTCTGATGTAGCAGCTGAAACTGCTGCTGCTCTTGCATCTGCTTCATTGGTCTTCAGAAGAAGTGACCCAACATACTCCAATCTTTTGGTCACTCGGGCTATAAGGGTAAAACTTTTTAACTAGACTAACAAAAATGTTTTTGAAAAAAATCAAATTAAACACTCCTAATGATGTTTGTTCATGGATCTAGGTGTTTGAGTTTGCTGATAAGTACAGAGCACCCTACAGCAATGGTTTGAGGAAAGTTGTGTGTCCCTTTTATTGCTCTTTCTCTGGTTATCAGGTAAACATTTTGTCCCTTTTTAACTTTTTAATGTTGTTTCTGTAATAAGTGAACTAAAAGTTTGTTTGGTGTCTTAATATTTTGCTAGGATGAGCTTTTGTGGGGTGCTGCTTGGCTACACAAGGCTACCAGAAATCCAGCTTTCCTCAACTACATTCAAGTTAATGGAGAGCTCCTTGGAGCTGCAGATTTTGACAATTTCTTTGGGTGGGATAACAAGCATGTTGGGGCAAGAATTCTTCTCTCCAAGGTCCCTACTTTATTCACTTTTTTAAAATTCTAATCTTAGCATTTAACCAAACACTTTGTAAATGTTTTTACCATAGGAAATTTTTGTATTTTCAGGCTTTTCTTGTCCAGAATGTCCAATCACTCCATGACTACAAGGGTCATGCAGATAATTTCATTTGCTCTCTTATACCAGGGGCCCCTTTTTCTTCTACCAAATATACCCCAGGTCTCTTTCTCTCTCTGACAGACTCACACATACGCACAAAGAGTACTTGTCCAATTTGTAACGGCTAATTTTGGTTTTTTGGTGCTATGCTAAACAGGTGGGCTTCTGTTTAAGATGGGTGATAGCAACATGCAGTATGTGACCTCCACTTCATTCCTGCTCTTAGCCTATGCCAAATACTTAACTACTGCTCACAAGTTTGTTGACTGTGGTGGAATCACTGTCACACCAAATAGGCTCCGAGCCCTTGCCAAAAGACAGGTACAGCCTATAAGAATAACATTCCTCTTTCACTTAACTATAATGATGAGCCCAAAACAGTTTTATTCTAATTACACTGTTGGACTTGGAGTCTTGGACACATTAAAAACTTTGTTGGGGCCAAATATAAACTTAAATTGCATGTGATGGTGAACTAGAATTTAAAGATGAACCTAATATTTTGGCAATTAATAATTGATTTTTACTTTAATTTCTAAAATTGTTTTTATCAGGTGGACTACTTGCTAGGAGATAACCCATTGAAGATGTCCTACATGGTGGGTTATGGTCCAAGGTACCCACAAAGGATACACCACAGGGGCGCATCACTACCGTCCGTTGCATCACACCCAGCCAAGATCCAATGCTCTCCAGGCTTCAGTTTCATGAAATCCCAATCCCCCAATCCAAACGTATTGGTGGGTGCAGTTGTTGGTGGACCCGACCAGAATGATAGGTTCCCAGATCAAAGGCCAGACTATGAGCAGTCAGAGCCAGCCACTTACATTAACGCACCTCTAGTAGGGTCACTGGCTTATCTTGCTCACTCATTTGGCCAGCTCTAGTGTCTTATTAGACCCCCTATAGTAGTAACTAGTAACTAGTAACTCCCATTTTCTTCTCTCTTTTTTTGGGGTTTAGATGATGAAGTCTTTTTTATTTCTCATCGAGTGCACGTGGTAACAGCCTTTAGGTTGGAGAGCAAGGCTCGAACCCCAAACCTTTGAAGCACAATGGTCAATGGGGTAGATTGTCTTGGCTGCTGGATAGTATTTAATATTTATACATTATTATTGTGATGATTTGAGCAAATCTCGTGCCATCAACAGCGTTTTTATTATGTAAAGGATGTGGACACAACATATAGTCCACTGTGTTGTTTTTTTAAGGAGATGAATGAATGATAGTCCCATTCTGGGAATTTGCAATTTGTCCTTTACCGCTTAACTTGTAATTAACTTTTAAAACCTCTTTCTTTCTCTATCTCTTTCTTTGTATTTGTGTGGGGTTTCCGTTAATTACGCAGGAAATTAAGATAATAAGGACATAAGGTACGATGGACTTGGGAAGAAAAAGAAAGAAGAATGAGGCAAGTCGTGGGTACTAAGGGCATCTACAGTAATATGGAGCCAAATTTTTAGTTTTTTTTTATTATCACAAAAAGTCATTTGATCTATTTTGCTTTTTTACATCCAACAACTGTGATTTTATTTTAACTTTTAATATAATAGAATAATATAATACTACAATAAAATAATATTTCATTCCATTACCAAAACACAACTACCATCAAAGTATAAATCACTGCACGGAGACACAGAGAGAGGGAAGTCACATAAATCACTGCACAGAGACACAGGGAGAGGGAAAAGTAATGTGAACGTAAAATAAAATGTAGAAGAAAGAACAAAAATAATAAGATGCACGGAGACACAGAGAGAGGGAAGTCACATAAATCACTGCACAGAGACACAGAGAGAGGGAAAAGTAATGTGAACGTAAAATAAAATGTAGAAGAAAGAACAAAAATAATAAGAAAAGTAGAGTGAACGCAATTTTTTTTTTTTTTTTCTTTTTACATTTCGGCTACAGGGCACAATTATTTTGAGTTTTAGTAGTATTAAAAATAGTTATATAACTATTTAACACCACTATTGCTAGTGCTCTTATATGTTATTAAAAATTAATAAGTTATATTATTTTTTTAGAGATATTTTTAATCTGTTTTTGACGATAGTTTTTTATCATCATACTAGGACACCAATCTATCTATATATATATATATATATAAGCTAAAATATAACATTTATTATTACTACGCTCCAGTTGAGCCATCTCAGCAGCCATATCACCTACATATTTTCAATCATTCCTCTTTTATTTTTTGACTCTTTTTATTTATTTATTAATTTTTTAGTTTATTTTTACATTTTCTCAACTTTTTCCCTTCCTTTTTACCTTTTTCATCTCCACACTACTATCAACATTAATATCACTCTTCATTTATTCCTTCATTTTCCTTTTATTTTGACTATTCTTATCCCCATCCTCTTACAATAAATTTGTTATTCTCTCTCTCACTCTATACATATTTTATCACATAAAAAGGTTATTACTCTCTCTCTCTTTCTCATGTTTCTCTCTCTCTCTCTCTCTCTCTCTCTCTCTCTCTCTCTTTGGGTTTTTTTTTTTGGTATCTTTACTTTATGTTGATGAATTTCCATATTCTTTATACTCTACTATTATTCTCCCTCTCTCTCTCTCTCTCTCTCTCTCTCTCTCTCTCCTCTTTTTGTGTGGATTTTTTTTAATTTATTTTTTTATTTTTTTATGTTTTATATCTTTACTTTAGATTGATGAATTTGTTTGTTCTCTAGAACTCTACTTTACGTTGATGCATACCACTACAAAAAATAAATAAGATTAAATTGTATTTCACACTCCAAACTTTTTGGTTTTGTGTTTTTAAGTTGTGATATTTCTTTTTCTTTTTCTTTGATTGTTAAATGCTATCATATTGCATTATAAAGATAGTATATAGGAATATAATATTATTCAATTATATAACATAACTTGGATAATTTGGTGTGACTATATCTTTTATTTTGACTATTCTTCTTCTCATCTTATTTTCTATAAATTTATCTAATTTAGGTCTCTCCCGAAAAAGGTAATTATTCTCTTTCTCGATTATTTATTCTTTCTTGCAACTTAACTTTAGGTTGATGAATCATTGTATTTTTTTATAGGGTCCGGTTAATGTGTGCCCTAAGAGCACACATTAAACCATTCATTTTTTGAAACATTTTCTCGAAAATTGAAAATTTTGACAATACTTTTTCAATTCTCGAAATTTTTTTTTCCAAAAAATGGTTAATTATTGTGTGCCCTTAGGGCACACATTAGCAAAATCCTTTTTTATAACACTCTTTCTAGGATTATTTATTCTTTCTTCCCTTTTACCTTTTTATGAGGACCAAAAAATCCGGTAGCCCAAGCCCACTTAGGAAAGTGAGTTACACAATTAAATTTTGACCCAAATCAATAGAATTTGTAAGAGAGGGAAATGAACAACAAGAGAGGACTCTGCCTGATGATCAAGATAGGGAAGACAAGATTAATATTATAAAAATAAAGGGGGTTTATATCCCTCTTCAAGCTCGCCCGAGAAGGCTAAGTTTGTACAGGTAGTTACATTGTTCACTCTCCTTTCTCTCCTTTCTTCTTCTCCTTTGTGCTTATCTCTTTTTGATAATTGTGTCTCAATCCTTTTCTCAGTGCTCCTTCTTTTCCTTATATACTTCTACCTCTATCATATCTCAACCATCCATTCTCACCTAACCTCCCTCCTTTTATGACACTTGTTGCTTTTAACATCTGAAGAAGATGGTGGAAGGAATCTGCTTAGTTGTGACTTACACTGTTCAGGTCACTTCCTTATCAATGTGGCTGATAAAGCTGTTACCTAATATTTAATGCGGATGCAACAGGTTACACCAGACCAGAAGCTTCCCTAATGTCCACTAACTTCCTCTCTCCTTAGATTCCTGCTCCCACTTAGAATACTATAGAGTACCTTGATTCATTTCTTCCCTTCCTCAGGCGGCTTTCTTCCTCGAGTCCATGGCATTCCCACACCAAAGCTACAACCCTTCAACTTCATCCTTGATCCTCAAGCACCCACACTTTTCATCTCCCCACTACTATCAACATTAATATCACTCTTCCTTTATCCCTTCATCTTCCTTTTATTTTGACCATTTTTACCCCATCATCTTACTACAAATTTGTTATTCTCTTTCTCTCACTATATACATATTTTATCACATAAAAAGGTTACCACTGCATACCCTTGGTGCGATGGTCACTCTACAAGTATAAGTGCTTGTAGGGTGTGGGGGGTAAGGGCCGGGGTTCAAGTCTCCAGGAGGGAGCTTCACACACATAAACACTTAAATTAGACTAAAGTAGAATTCTATCTTGTATAAAAAATAAAAAAAAATAAAAAAAATAAAACATAAAAAGGTTATTACTCTCTCTCTCTCTCTCTCTCATTTTTTTTTTTGGTATCGTTACTTTATGTTAATGAATTTCCATATTCTTTAGAACTCTACTATTATTCTCTCTCTCTCTCTCTCTCTCTCTTGTGTGGATTTTTTTTTTTATGTTTTATATCTTTACTTTAGGTTGATGAATTTGTGTGTTCTTTAGAACTCTACTTTAAGTTGATGTATACCAATACAAAAATAAATAGGATTAAATTGTATTTCGTGCTCCAAACTTTTTAGTTTTTTGTCTTTAAGTTGTTATATTTCTTTTTCTTTTCTTTGATTGTTAAATGCTATCATATTGCATTATAAAGATAGTATAT
The DNA here is from genome assembly GCF_932294415.1 of Quercus robur. NCBI lineage: Eukaryota > Viridiplantae > Streptophyta > Magnoliopsida > Fagales > Fagaceae > Quercus > Quercus robur. The sequence goes on along the minus strand of NC_065545.1, from coordinate 14,090,148 downwards.
AAGAAAATAATATTATTCAATTACATAACATGACTTGGATAATTTGGTGTGACTATATCTTTTATTTTAACTATTCTTCTTCTCATCTTATTTTCTATAAATTTATCTAATTCAGGTCTCTCCCGAAAAAGGTTATTGTTCTCTTTCTTGGTTATTTATTCTTTCTTGCAACTTAAATTTAGGTTGATGAATCATCGTATTTGTTTTATAACACTATTTTGGGTTAATATACGATTTTGTGTGTTTTTGAGTTCTCCATCAGAAGCCTTTTCTCTCTATCTTATAACTTTTGTTTGATTTTTGTTTGACATAATACTAAGTTATTTTGAAAGTGAAAATTAGGATTTATATCAAAATACAATCTTGCTATGTATTTGAATGTGTTTCTCAACTGTTTAAGTAATATCAAGTGTAATTTTGTGATGAGTTTTGATTATTACAATATCTCATTTAAGAAATGAGAAATTTGAATAATATATTTGAAACTTAAAAGAGTTTAGTTGTAAGAAAAAAAAAAAAAGGGAAAACACAACATACCATAATATAATTTAGAAAAATATGGACTACCTCAAAAAGAAATAATTTCAATCAAACACAACAAATACTAAAATGATATATATATATATATATATATATAAAATAAAGATGGATAGAGAAAAAAAAAATTTAGAAATTTTTTGATTTTTAGTGTGCATTTGGCTCCAAATTAAAAAGCTAGCTTATTTTACTATTCAGTTTATTTTTGCTACTATTCATGGATCACACTTTACTATTTCAGCAGCTAACTTTTACCTTTATCTACAGTACTTTCAATAAAAAATTTTCAGTTCCAACAAAATAAGTGAATTTCAAACAAACTCTTAGAGAGAACAAATTATACTTCATACCACAATTACAAAGTAATTATACATTCTCACACATTACGTGGATCTGCGTCTAGTTAGTAGTAAAGGCAAGATTGAGGGTCTGTTTGGTATATGCACTTAAACAATTGTTTTCAGTTTTTAAACAACATTACAAGTATTTTTACATCCTTTTTCACCCACACGTACTTCATACCACAATTACAAAGTAATTATATATTCTCACACATCGCGTGGATCTGCGTCTAATTAGTAGTAAAGACAAGATTGAGGGCCTGTTTGGTATATGCACTTAAACAATTGTTTTCAGTTTTTAAACAACATTACAAGTATTTTCACATACTTTTTTATCCACACGTATTTTCAAAAAATGAAAACAATATTGTTTGAACAACATTACGGAACCTGATTTTTAAATATGTTATTACGAAACAAGAAACTAGTTCATCAAAAAAAAAACCAAGAAACTACTTCAAATAAGCTATCTTATTAAATGGCCTTACCTAGAAACCGGAAAAAACTGAAAAAACTAAAACCTACTGCAAATAAGCTCTCTTATTAAATGGCCTGACCTAGAAACCGGAAAAAACTGAAAAAACTAAAACCTACTGCAAATAAGCTACCTTATTAAATGGCCTGACCTAGAAACCGAAAAAAAAAAAAAAAAAAAAAAAAAAAAGAGCTACTAAAAAGTGATTGGTATTATATAAGTGATTGTCAGTGGATAATGTTCTAATAAGCTATCTTATTAAATGGCCTGACCTAGAAACCTGAAAAAACTAAAACCTACTGCAAATAAGCTATCTTATTAAATGGCCTGACCTAGAAACCGAAAAAAAAAAAAAAAAAAAAAAAAAAAAAGCTACTAAAAAGTGATTGGTATTATATAAGTGATTGTCAGTGGATAAGTTTTCCCAAAAAAAAAAAAAAAAAAGGATTGTCAGTGGATAATGTTCTAATTGGATACATAAAACGTTGTAGGGTTCGAGTATTTTGACCATTGAAAATAGGGGAATGAAAGAGAGGGAGGATGAGGATCAAGCAAAAAGATTTTGCTGAGCATGTGAAATTGTTTGGGGTTGTGGGTCATGTGGTCAAAAAGCTGTTTGTCTTTGGCTTGGCAGGGGTGACAGAGGGTGTCAGAATTGGGACCTTGGTCTCTTTTTGATACAAAGATTAGGACCCCAGGACTCCAACTGGGTTACACAATGAGTCTAAAATCCTAATAAAACTAAGGTGGGAAAGAGGTATTTTTGAGGGCCAAAAGACATTCCTTTTCCTCCACTTTGTCTTAAAAGCGCCAAGATAATTTTGATTCCAGGACTATATTTTCTATAAGATTCCAATTTAGACCGTACCAGTGCCTCAGGCTCAGCCCCAGTCTACCAGAAGAGAAGAAACTACCACTTGGCCGTGGCTCCGGTGGGAAATTCCTTACATTATGCTATGGACCAGATTATGAGTTTAACTATTTTATTTTTTAGTTTTTATATACCGTTTTTAAAAAATAGAAGTATATTTTAGTGTACTTTCAGCAAAAAAACTAAATAAATTTTCCAAACAAACACTAAAAATGGAATTGTAAGTCTACAACTAAAATCAATTAAATGATCCTTTCAACACAAATGGGGCTGCCTAGTCCTATAGCAACATCAAAGAGTGACTCATACCTTACACCTAGAAATTCCTGGTGCTTGGAATATTGATTTGAGTCTGATACTCTGATATACTAAGTTTAAACAAACAAATTGAAGTTAATTTCCTAGCAAAAGGTAGAGAAGACGAGCTCTATCACTTGAATATTATGCCATATTTGAGCCATATATGCTGCTGCTGCTGCATATATTATGAATACAATACCATCCACAACCTTGCTATCTACCCATTCTTGTGAGGAGAATATCATTAAAATCACAGCTCATTGACAACACAGCATGCTTCTGCCTATGATGCTGATTCACTAGTCTAAGCCATTAAAATTGTGGACAACTGTTTCCATCATGGTTTGAATTGGCTTCTTAACATTCCATTTCTCTTTAATCTGGCTTCCAAGTGTTTTTAAGGTTTGCTGTAAACTCAAAAATGATCTGCTTTATTTTAATGAAATTCATCATCTGTTAAAATAGGTTTCTTTGGCAGGATTGCGAGGAACAAAGAGACTGAAAAGAACCTGGCAAATTGATTACCACATAACCGATATAATAAGCATTCTCTCTTCCAACATAAAAAGCCTTGTCATTATTTCACATAAAAGCATCTTTCCCATTCTGATACATGAGTCATCCGCACAATGACAATGGAGAAGAATATACATAACATTCTACACACAAACAGAACCTTATTTATGTCCATAATCTTAATACTCTGAAGGTACGGGTTCACAGAGTACAGATTCGCGTGAGCACTCACAGCTTAATGTGGGTCATCGCTTGCCAGAGGAACAGTTTTCACCTGAAACAAGGCAATCATGATGAAATTCTATACATTTAATGAGTTTAGAACTAAAATATAAATAAACATCTAATCCATGATAATGAAAATTAGAATACTGCTGTTACTGCTTTTATCCAAGTCAATGGAGATTTTTGGAGTAATAATGATAAGCACATGCCTTCCCTAAATTTCTCTACATTATTAGCTATGCATTGTATTTGTAGGACGCAAATTTTGAAGCACTCACCAAATCACGGCACTTAAGAATGTAGAACATCTCAAGGTATCGACGAGTCTCACGCCGCTCTAGTTTTGAAACATACTTCCAGAAGCCATAAACTCCAGCTAATGTCATTAGCCTTTCAGAATAAATCTTCCACGTATACCTATGATTTTATAATTTTCACAGTAAGCCACACATAATACATTGCAGTAAATAACCAATTTCATCAAGAAAGACAACCTTTCATAAATTCTTTGGAGTCCCCCATCAGAAATTTTTTTCCAGTAACTTGGATCTTCCTTGCATTTTTGAAAGAAATCTGCCATAAGTGCAGCAGCTTGGTCAGGGTGATACGGATCAATGTGAAACCCTGATATACCCTGCTCAATAATCTCAGCAGGACCACCATGGCAAGTGGCAAATGTGGGAAGGCCACAAGTCATTGCCTCCACGACTGTAAGTCCAAATGCTTCATAAAATGCAGGCTGCAAATCATAAAAAATGAAACTTTAGTCTAATGCCTTAGGACTTGCAAATCCAAGAAAGAACACTACATTATATACCTGAACAAAAGCACCTTTTGTATCTGCTATGTAGCGATATAGCTCACCATTACGTGCTCGATTCATTTGGGCTGATATCCATCGAATTTGACCATCTAACTTATAATTCTTCATAAGAAGATGCATCTTCTCAATTTCTTCAATTTCTTCTCTGTCTTTGGACTTACTTACATCAAAATAGCCCCCAACCACCACAAGATTTACCAGTTCCCTCAGTTTGGAGCTCTTACCATACAATTCAACCAACCCTGTTATGTTTTTCACATGGTCCAGCCTTGCCATGGTAAAAATTAAGGGCTTTGATCGATCACTCAATGTACCACTGACAATACAAATAAAAGATTAGCTGTTTATTACCCACCATTTCTAATACCAAGTTCTATAAAGAGAACTCTATCACCAGTCAAAATAGTAGGCTTCATAACTTAACCTTTTTGACTATTCATTAACTAGGTTGATAAGAATGAGTAGAAATAAGCATGGAACTTTTGACAAGTGCATGTGAACATTTCCACCTCTTTTATAATTTAGTTGGTCATAATTTGCATAAGTATTGGCACCAAAAACTGAGAAGTGCAAATGATTAAGAGTACTAAAAACTAAAACAGAAAATAATAGACAAATTTTCCTGTTTTTCTTCTGTTCTATGTTTAAAAGAGACAATTATCCTGCTCTGTTCCTTCTGTAATCTGCAACCACTGTGAATCCTAGATACAGAATACTTATGAACTATTGATCAGGTGAATTATTCGTTGATTATCTATGCCATAAAAGAAATTTATGTTAACTGTAGAAAAGTTTAGAATGAAAAAGACTCACATGTGCTCATCATTCTGCTCAGGATCATATAACAACTTTTCAATTGAATCATGTAGAGCTGTAAGTCGTTTTTCCTTTTCAGAATATGGGAAATATATGCACATATCTGCCCCAGGAGAGACAATATTGAACTTTGGGTCGAAAACATCAATGCCATGAACAACTCGGTACAGCCCTGGAAGAGTGAAAGCTGCATGGCTCTCATACTGGCCAACAGTATTTTTTCTGAAACAAAGTGCATACAAGTTAAGCATCTGATTTGACTAGCATTACTAAAGTACAAAGGAGGAATCACTCAGTTGCATAAATAAAATTTTCAGTTTCTTAATGCAGAGTTGATGCTTAAGTAAGCCTTTTTAATGATAGCAAAGGCAGGCAAATTTAGTTGACAAGTCTGATACTGGAAATAAACATCAGTTAATATCAGCATTCGTTGGACCAAATGGCATATCTCCCCCAATAAACAAGAGATGGAGGGTGAGGACATGCATCCAATCCTGAACATTTGTGATTGTGTGTGTATTTGCCTAATAAAATAAAGTAATCATCATTGAGCCAATAATTGGCAATGGATTAAGGGAATCTATTTTGGGCAGAAGAACTTCCTGAATACCAATATAATGATATCACTGCATTTTTACACAAATTTCACTGAGTAAGATCTAACAGCAATCTTAAAGAAAGAAAGTTACCTATTAACTAAGGACCCCTACACCCCTCCAACCCCCCCCCCCCCCCTTCTCTCTTCCCTATTTTCTCTTTTCTCCCCTCTATTTTATTTTTCCACATGTAAACATACCGCTTCCAGCACAGTTCTCTAATATTTTTAGCTCCTCAAAGCAAGACTTTGGAATCTCCAAAACTAGATAGCCTGAGGAGCTGTTAAAGTGTACAGATTCTCCTTGCTCTTAAAACTGAGCTTTTCCAGTGTAACTAAGTACCCTACTATGCCACATCATGGAATAATTATTTATTAATAATGTCTTAAAAGATGTCAATCAGTCCTCCCGAAGTATATATGAAAGATTCCCAAATCAGTATTCTCTCAAGCACTGGCTTATATTATGCAGTCACATCTCTGCAAAGATTCCTGTATCAGTATCCTCTCAAACCAGAAATGTAGTTCTTTAGCTCATAGGTGCTGTAAATGGGCATTGGTAAACGACTTCTCTGAGCTTATTCCCTCTTTTATTCTGTCTGGGGACTAAAGCACTGTTTGTTTTAGAGTTTTTCCATTCAGCTAAAAAGAGTGTAGCCACATCTAAGACAAGAGACACACCAATTAAAAATAAAAAGAAGTGGGTGACACATGCCATGTGCAAGCACATTTGTTCTATGTTACATGCATGAGTAATTATGCAATTTATTTTATCTACAGATTCAATTAGTCATAAGCTTCAAACAAGCAAAAATAAAACTAAATTTTTTGAATTCTAAACATAAAAATTCAAACTAAATAGTACACCAACATATGAAGATCAATACCCTACAGCATAAGGAAGAGACTTACGTTCCTGCAATCTCCTGGTATGTACTGGTGATGATAAAATCAGCATTGTTCATGGCTAATAGATCAGCAGTGAATTGACATGAGAAATGGTATTTACCCTCAAACTTCTTCCAATAGATATCCGAATCTGGGTATTTTGTTTTCTCCAATGCATGTGCAATTGTACACTACACATATCAAAGCTTATAACAATTAGATTGCATTCTAAGAAGATAATAATTTGAACATCCCATTTGCGATATCAGAATACCAGAAAGTCGTTGCTAACCTGTGTGACTCCCATTTTATGAGCTAACAGGGATGAAACAAGATTCCCATCACTGTAGTTTCCTATAATAAAATCTGGTAAGCCCTGTAACTCAGCAACAAGTTCGCTAGCTGCATCCTGATCAAATACATAAGCAGGAATGTATGTGACAACAGATTATGAGAAAGCATGTAAACAGTAAAATAAGCAAAAATTTAATTAAAAGATATTTCAGCTTTCTATAAGCCTGTACACATAGATGAGTGTCTGACAGATTGCATAACAAAGGAGGTGGTGATGGTGGCAGAAATGGTACTCAGGCCACAGTGGCATGGCATGGCATGGCACCACATAGTTATGAATATAGTAACATGAGTAGAGGTGGTCCAATGAGAACAGCAGAATCACAGCAGCAGATTGACAGGGTGGTAATCAAAATGAAAGTAATGATAAATGTAGGAGTTAATGGAGTGGTCAAGATAATTTTGTTGAAAGCATATTGATGAAATGACGGTAGTGGTGGTGTCATATTGGTTTTAATCTAGGGTGGTGGAATCAGAATAGGCGACATCACTAATATAAATTCAACTTAATAGGTGCATTAGGTTTTATTAATTCAACTTAATGTTTGTAAGCAAAGCTGATTGGGCAAGCAAGATCAAAAATTTGTCTGGTCTAATTTTTGCTTTCACTTCTTTCCCCCCCAAAAGAAGTATTACCTAAATTTGTGCTTCTTTTTATAGAAGGTAATTCAGTGTGATTTATGAACACCATTTCTCTCTCACATGGAGCACAAACCTAGTATGTAAATGATTCCAAGATGTAGCTTAAATATGCATTACCAACCTTGGTTGTTGAAGCATCAATTTAAAACAAAACTTAATGAAAAGAGTAAATCACTCTAAATGTAAAATAGTTTACCTCTGCAAAGGTCTCCAGATAAGGCCAGACATCAAATCTTGAGATCCACTTACGAAGAATTCCTTTCTCCGATCTAAAAGGAACTCGCAAAATATGTGCATGTTCTGTTCCACTGACTCGTTCCAGCCGCTGGTTGCATGTGGTTCCTTTTGCATCAGGTATTAACCTAGTCACCTAGGAGAAATAGCATAAAAAAGTATTACATTTAAATCACAGAAAAAAGGGGGTTGGGGGTTGGGGGCTGCAAAATAAGTCTACTGACCAGAGCTAAGCATAAATACACTTACAATAAGAATTCTAGGGGTGATATCTAGTCCTTGCCTCCGTATTCTAAGAAGCATTTCATTCTCCAGTGCACGAACTTGATCTAGTATGTACACAACCTTCACACATTAAAAAATAAATATATAAAAAAGCATTTCCAGCATTTTTTGCCAATAACCATAATAACACTATTGTATGATAAGTGTTTCCAATCTATGCACTCAGCAAAAACAAAAAAAGTATTTGGCATCTGTGTAATGGGAAGAAGAAAGAAAAAATTATGAATACCTGGCCACCAGTGTCTGGTAAACCTAAAACATTTGCTTGCCCAAAGTAACCATGTGGAGATAAAATAACAACATTAAACACCATAGGTATTCTCCCAAGGAATGTTTCTAATGTAGATGGGTCAGGAGCATGAAGGATGTCCAAGAGAAGATGCATCATCTCCCTTACTCGTTCTGCTGTATCACCCCAACCTCTCTCAAAACCCATTCCCTGTAATCTGCATGCAAGTGACAAGTAAAGCCAGAAAAATATCAGGACTATATCATATCTTTCTATAGATGTCTCCCCATAATTATCTACATGCTGAGAGAAAGATGTGCAAACAGATAAACATATAAAATTATAAATACATTCATACATCCATACATTTGGAGATAGAAAGTGAGATAATTATAGAACTTACACATATTCAAAGTCAGAATAGGGTGCGTCAGTTGGAAGCTTAGAAATATATTCCTCAGCTTTAGTCAGCGCAGACTGAAGGTGTGATATGCTGTGTATCCGATCATTCAACATCAAACCCTGCACATAATCCTCAATTAAATCATTTTAGCTCTTCAAAGTTCTCATACCAAGAAAGATTTCAAATAATTCTTCTAAATGTTCTATTCCACAGTATTAATACCAAAGAAAATCAAACCAGAGCACGTAAAAAATAATATCAGGCAACAACACTAAAGCAAAACAAGAAACAACAGTAAACTTGCAACTGTAATACACTTCCAAGAATAGAACAGATAATAAAAGTTATAATTTAGCTCACATCACTGCAAATGAAAACCACATTTGGAGAAAGCCACTTGCTTAGCAAACTTACATGCCCTTTAATTTTGTGTGCTCGGAGGAAATCTAGTAATGGTGCCAACGAATCTTTGTTATGGAACATACTTGAAGAAAGGTGACGATTGAGGAACTGAACGCCATTGCCAATGGATGAAGACCTATTGGGGCGAGGAAAATTTGCATTGAATGGCTCAAAATCGAGCTCGAGGACGTATCGGTCATTAGACCTAAAAAATGATAAATACCAAAAACAGTATGTTATAAATACACATTCATAGGGTTATAATAAGCAAAGATAAATATAATCTATCATCTTCGTAAAAGTTAAATTTCTAAAGCATGAAAATTGCTTACGGCCCATCTACGAGTGTTTCTTTGAAGTGAAGATATTCAGAAACATCCAGTTGCTCCACACTTAGTTCATAGACATTGACACGAACATATTCCCAAACACCAGGTCTTGGGCGAATTGCTATAGCCACAAATGGAGGCAAAATTATGGCTTCCTGTCACCATAATCAACTACAATGTTACAATTTCATTCCCAACAATATAAAGTTCTGTATACCTTTCACTATTATTATTTTTTTAAATAAAAATTTATGAATAAGAATGTATTAAGGAAAAACAGGGGACGGCTCCAAAACATCTCCAACTTCAGGATCTACCAACCAAGAAGGAAAAGAGGAGATGGACATAGGCCCTTCTCAATTACAGAGGGCAGCGCACCCGTCCACATTGTGAGGCAAAAAGTTTACAATTCAAGGAACAAAAATGAAATCTGGAGCTCGTGGAACACTACAAGTTTGATGGCTTAACTTACAATAAGTCTTGTGACACAAAATTTTACAACATTGTACACAATCAACTTACAAGTTTGATTTTTTTGGCTTAGCTTAATTGCTAAAATCTTCTCCTCTTTTTTATTTTGGTCTCACCCTCAAGCAAATACGCTGGCAGCTAACATGTCTTGTAACACAAAATAAAAATTTACACAACAGTTGAGTTGGCATGTTGTGATTGATGGTAATGTGCGAAGTGGGTCCTCGTGAAAACTATGTTGTACTAATGGCAACATAAATTGTGCCTCTAGCATTAATTTTCACTTTACTTTTTTAATACCCAAAAAAAAAAAAAAAAAACAAATGAATCCCCAAAACAAAAGACTTTAGTTTATACAGACCCTCAGACCTAAGACTCTGTTTTCACAGCACCAAAACCAAGGCTTAAATTTCATAATGAAGATCATAGATAAAATGAATCGGCTACTAATAATCACAGCAGGTTAAAGACAAACAGAACTCAGAATAGAGAAAAGAGAAAGACCTGCGCAGATTTGAGGATCTCGCCAAAAGGACCCTCCTTGAGTTTCAAGCGAGATGGGTCATCGCCGATTACACTGTCAAGCTCGTCGATCAACGTGTGCGGTTGCAAAATCCCTTTCCCTTGAGACACGTACCTTTTCAAAACCAAACCCATCATTCAATTAATCATGGACTTTTCAACCAAAAAAAAAAAAAAAACAGAGAGAGAGAGAGAGAAGGAAAGGAAAGTAGTAAAGGAAACTAGTAAAGGAAACCTGGAGAGAAGGGAAACGAGTTCGTTTCGATGAGCAGAGAGAGTGTCTTCAACTCTCTCTCTCATGCTGGGAAGTCGAGCCAACTTAGGGTTAGACTTAGACATGATGATATCAAAATTTCTCCTTTCTGCGTTTACAGTGATGATGATGATGATGATGATGGTGAGAAAGTGAAGAATGAAGAGAAAAGGTGGTGGTTTTAGAATCAGAGGGTCTGTGAAAAAAAAGTGTATCAGGGTCTGAGTTCTATATATAGTAGTATTGGTATTGAAATGGATGGAAGAGAAGCAGTGTTTGAATTTTGAGGCGGTTTTGAAGCGAAAGTTGAAAAGCAAAATATAAAACTGGTGGTAATACTTGTGAGAGAGAGAGGTGACAGTGTGGGAATTTTGTTTTTTGTGGAAAGAAAGATGCTTGGACCGCAATTTATTGCATAATTTTTGTGTTTTAACTTATTATATGTCGAGTTATTAGTAATTGAGAAAAATTTGTAGGATCATATGATTCACATTTTCACTCCTTACAACTTGATATATGACAAATTATTGTAACAAGTCACAAATTTGTAGGTTCATATGGTTTACATTTTCACTGGTTACAACTTGAGACATGGCAAATTACGCAACAAGTCACAGTTTGCAACTTTGCATTACTATTGTGGAAAACTAAGGGCAGGTCGATATGGGTTCACACACTTTCATTGATTACAACTCTAGACTTGGCAAATTGTGCAGCAAGTTGTAGTTTGAAACTTCGCATTACCATTGTAGAAGGAAAACCAAGGGGGCAGGTGGTGCTGTTGTTTTGATAGAGTCTTATTTGTCCGGTTTTGCCATTCTGTATCGACACGTGGATTTGGACTATCTGGTGAGCGTGACAAAATGGAACTGTATTGGGTTTGGTAAATGGATAACGAATGGGACGTTAATGATGATTACAAAATGTGGTCAGTGTGAGACTGTGAGCACTCACATGATGACTTCTTCTTTTTTTTTCTTTTTTGTTTTTTTAACCTCAAATTTACGTATTTTGGTTCAAAAAGTTTCCACGAAGTTAAAATTGAGTAAAATTAAAGCAAAAGAGTAGATGATAGATATTGTTAGGAAGAAAAATAATTAATTAATTTTTTTTTAAATTGATATTTTAATAAGATATAGCGTTAAATATATAATTTTATGTGGGTGTTTAAAAAAATGAGAATGTAAAAAAAAAAAAAAAAAAGTAAATTCTTATACTAAAATAGACATAAATTTTTGTATAAACTGATACAAATACTCTTACTTTTTCCTCCGTATCCTTCTCCATCATTTTTGTTTCCCCACATTGTTCAAAGCTAAAAAAGGAAAATTACAACAAAAATAGTGACAAATTGTTATTAGTAAATAGAAAAAGTAATGTTTACGGAAGATCATATAGGAATTGGTAAAACTTGTTAACTAATCTGTTGTGTTTATAGTATTACTTTTATTCATTCATTTTCTACCATGTGCATTCATAACTATTTGAACATTTGACTATTTCATGAATGTCTGTAATCTTGACTTCTCATACACCAAATGGTTACAAATAAGAATACTTGAGGGGTAGTTTCAAGATTCTAGTTTAGAGCTCTAATTCTTATAATATAAGGGATGAATCCATTAATTATGGGTCCATTTAGATTGAACTTATTTTTACTGAAACTGAAAACTGAAAACACTATAGCAAAATAATTTTTAAATGTGTAAATAGTACCGTGGGACCCATTTTCAATATTTTTTTTCTGAATAAAGTAGATGTGGGTCCCATGAACAGTACATAAATAGTACTGCTACAGTGATAATTGTCCCCTGCCTTTCAGCAAAACGCGTGAAATGAAAAAAAAAAAAAAAAGGAACGCAAACGCAAACAGACGCAGATGCAGCTTTCACCCCAATCCAAACAGGCACTATATCTTCTTTTAATTTTGGTAGAAAAGGAATGCATCAACATAAACTAGAGAACAACAAAATACTATCACTCACACTTTGAGAGACTGTCAAGGGGGACAACATAAATGGAATTAAATTTGGATTTTTTTTTTGTTGAGAAAATTAAATTTGGATTTGGTAATGGATAATGAACGGTATGTTACATGATAATTACAAAACATGGTTATTGAAAGCAATTAGCGGGATCATTGTGTTACTTTTTTCTCCACGTTTTTGGTTTACTTTCTTATTATTGTTCATGAATTATTTGATTAACTCATATATGTGAGTGTAATATAATTTTTTTTGCCAAGAGCCTCATTAGTTCAATGATAAAGATGGATCTCCTTTAATAGGAGAACCAGGACTCATGTCCTCAATCTCTAGTTGTTGTAACTATTGAATATAAATAAATAAATAAATATATATATATATATATATATCTCAAAAATCTCTTTGTAATTGCATTTAGGAAAATTTGAATTTTGATTAAGTTACAATAACATATTGTAATACAAAATAGTTTTAGCATATTTAAATTTCACCGACACCAGCATGACTGTATAAACTTTGCCCAAACCTCTGAAGATAATTTATGATATTCCAACATCGTTCGTTAGTGTTAGTGTTAGTGTTAGTGTTAGTGTCTCCTTTAAGATTGCCTTTTTTGTTGTTCTCTAGCTATATGCTATTCCCTAGCGACCAGTACCAACCACAAGAATAAACAAATGAAAGAACATATATTATTAATGATTACTAGTTACTTAGGATGCTCTTGTTTTACTCCCGAGTTGTTTTCCGCAGCCCATGGTTCTTTCAACTTGTAAAAGTAAGTGTCATATGCTTTTCTTTTTTTTTTGGAGAATCAGTGTCATATAATTAGTATACTATAATTGAATCTGGACAATTTTTTTTTTTTTTTAAACAAATCTGGATAAATATTGGGTCATGTAATTATCATTGTATTTTAGACCAAACTTCGGGACAATAATTTTTGCCTTTGTTTGCAATAGAATTAAATGGGTCCAACTTTCTAAAAAAAAAAAGAATTAAATGGGTCCATCATTGTAAACCGTCAAACGCCTGCTGATTTCTGAATTGACTTAAAAAATAAAAAAAAATAAAAAAATCAATTAAACAATTAAACAATTTGTTTTGAGAATAAAAAAGATTAAAAGAAGAAAATTTGGGATCATCCCTTGCTAAATTTGAGACAGACTCATCTAATATCTCTCTTCTTGACCTTTTGGCTAAGATCAATGGAAAATCTCATCTTGTTCTAAAATTCTGAAGTCTAAAATAGGTGCGACACTCAATTAGAAGAAATAGGCTTGGGTTAAATCACATTTGTAATCTCCTTATTTTCGTATTGAAGCTTTTTTCTTGATGCCATTCTTGGATATAGGCCTACACTTCTCGCACTTCCCGAGTGTAGGAAAGATGATACGGAAATTAATTCCGAGTTATGAAAAGGAAGTGAATTCCCGACTAGTTTCTTCAAGAAAGAGGGCTAGGCCTAGGAGAGGAGATTCAGCTTCAATCGGAGATTTCCGCTATTCAAGCTATCTCATCAGGTAATTAAGTAGTCAGGGATTTCGCTATAGCCTTAGGAATAGGGTACGAATCGGCTATGGGTCTTGTTTCCTTAGTGCCAAAAGCTTAGTAAGAGGAAGAGGAGGTCTTCCGGTAGTGGGAAGGCAGTGAAGTAAGTTGCTACCTGCCTAATTGAGATTATTTCCTTCTTTTAGGACTACTATGAACTTCCTTCCCTCACTTTCAATTCTTCCAAGGTTTCTTCAATGAGAGTGAAGGGAAGTAGCTAAAGGGGGCTGGGAGGTACGACTAGTGTCAAACTTGTGAAAAAATACTTGCTACGCACCTACCAATTTCGGAGGGACCAACCATTGTACTTCTAGGGGAAGGTCTAACATAGCGGAAGGCCACGACTTTTGTGAGTGTTCAACACAATACGGTACAGTATGCCACCAGCATAAATGAGGCACACAAGAGCCACTGGCACAAGATAGATTTAATGCCAGCCTGGAAGTGATTCGCTATTAAGTCAGGTAGCGACCTGCCTATTGTAGAATTGTCAATAACTTGGCTGCCACTATCATGTGTGTAAAGACTTACTATATAGGCGTACTAGAAATCGTTTGGCAAGTCAAGGGACCCTGGAATCCGCCTCTTAGCTATAACATTCCAAAGTCATGTAGAACAAACACTAACCGTTCTCCAATTACTATTAATTAATTAGACCTTCAAGGAATGAGTAAAGTTCAAAAACAAAAGATTCGAGTAACCCTCCGAGCTAGGGAGATATTAAAAAAGGTCGTAGCAAGGAGATTTTAACAGACCAGTTAGAGTAAAGCCTCCACTTTCATAAGAAGAGCGACAGTAGGATAAAACAGCAATACCAAGACTAGCTTTCCCGGACAATGTATATTGTGAAATGGTGGTGTTATAACAAATCCAGAGTACCTTAACTTGCGGTTGCTGCACAAAAGTTGGTCACCTTAACTAGTCATACCCATTTATGGAGATTCAGGATCTAAAGCTAAAATGAAAGCCATAAAACAAGTAGCTACTCCTACTACAATTGAGACTTCTTTTAAGCCAGCCCACCAAAGAATTCCACCTCGACTCCCTTCTACCAGAGAATCTATGAATTCTGGGCACTTGCAGTAGCAGCAGGGATGGGAAAGACAAATAACCAGTCAACTATGTATGCCTTTAACCTTGCCTTCCTCTCATCTTCCTAATGGAATGGGCTCCTCCTTAAAATTTAACGAGATCTAGAATCTTGAATGAATCTTCTTGAAAGGGGTTGATCAAACTTAAAAGACTCGATGGCTTAATAGTCCAGTGAATAACCTGATTCAGAGAGATACCCTGGTTTTTAGACACTCACCCTACTTCTAAAGATAGATAGAAAAGGTTGGAGAGAGTGACTTTTTGAAATTCTCTCCTTTCTAAAGTTGCGCAAGATCTTGTAGTAGTATATTCGGTTGTTTGCGGTGGAATAGATTTAAGCGTTTGGGCCAGTAGATCCAGAGCAAATAGACGTTGACTTAGTTGCTTTTGTAGTTGATTTGAATCTCAATGTTGATTCGATGCAACTTACCCGGGATAGTCGTAGCACCTGGAGCTTTCAAAGGAGGCAAACATGTATAGATAGTAGCTGATAGTGGCATACCTTCCAAATCGAGGTCCCGTCCGATAAACACCATACAGGCAAAATACAAGCGGGGGGAAGAGCCCTTCTCACTCAAGCTCAAGCATTTACTTTTCTAGTTAGAGACCAACGTCTTGGGGCTAACGTGGGATCCGCTTAAGGACCTACTAGTTTAGGTTAATTTCTAATGACTCCTATAGAATTACCAAAATACAAAGTTCTCTTATCCTTTCTTTCTCTTCTTTCTTTTTTATTTTTACTTGGTTGGCAAGGTCAGGGCCTTTCTCGCTGGACATGCGCATCCGATTCTAAAGTCCTTTCCTAAACCACTTCCCATTCAGTTGCTGAAAGATAGAGATAAGCTTTCGAAATGAGATTGAGTTCCATGAATATGCAGGCTAGAAAGATGCTATTTGCTACTATTCCATCTATTTGTGCATTAAGTTCGAAGAAGATCTTAATCTATAATGAAGAAATTATAATAGCTTGTTGTTTTATAGGCTTTCTCATATTCAGTCGGAAGAGTTTAGGTAATACTTTCAAAGTGACTCTCGATGGGAGAATCCAGGCTATTCAGGAAGAATTGCAACAATTCCTCAATCCTAACGAAGTAGTTCCTCTGGAATCCAATGAACAACAATGATTACTTAGGATCAGTTTGCGAATTTATGGCACCATAGCAAAATCATTACCAATGGCACACTGTGCACCTAAGTGCAAAAAGACAGTGCAAGCTTTGTTATGCCGAAACCTAAATGTTAAGTTAGCAACACTTCCAAATGCCACTTCTTCCCGTCACATCCATCTTCATGACGATCTGGTCACAGGTTTTCACTTCTCAGTGAGTAAAAGATTTGTCCCTGGGTGTACGTTGAAAGCTTCTATAGTAGAACTCATTCAAGAGGGCTTAGGGGTCTTAAGAATGGTTCGGGTGGGGGGTTCTTTTAAGAATAAAAAAGATGAATATAAACTAATTCATGTTTATGCTAACAGAAGAGTGGATCTAATACCAAGACGACTTCTTTCTTAGGA
Organism: Quercus robur; assembly: GCF_932294415.1. NCBI lineage: Eukaryota > Viridiplantae > Streptophyta > Magnoliopsida > Fagales > Fagaceae > Quercus > Quercus robur. The sequence goes on along the minus strand of NC_065545.1, from coordinate 14,073,499 downwards.
AGTGTAGCAAGTACTTTACGAATTTTTAGATATCATGCCCCACGACTGAGTTGCCAAGTGCCCCCTAAGAGGGCAGTCTACCACAAGATCGAGTTAGAGCCTAAAGCCAAACCCCCTTATACTTAGACTGGGGTTGGGTTTGGAAGATGCCCCCCTCCCCCCCCCCCCCCCCCAACTAGCATCTATTAGTTAAGGGGATTGGTTGAGCTCAAGAAAAAATTTTAGGAACTCATTGAGGCCTATTTATATTCCAACCTCCAAGGCAGTTTTTCCCTATCTTGCTGGGGAAAAGGTTGGGGAGCCCCTATTTTATTTATTCCAGAAAAAGCGGAAGCCTTGGGCATTGATTATCGAGCGCTCAACAAGGTAACCTAACCAACAAGAACAGGTATCCACTTTGATTGCAAACTTCTTCGCCCTAATCAATAAGCGCAAGATACTTCTCGAAGTTGGATCTACAGTCGGGGTACTACCAAGTGCATATCGTGGAAGGAGACAAGCCAAAGACGACCTGTGTGACAAGTAAGCAACCTTACTAATAAAGGGCCGTTTGATTTGGTTATGTCTTTTGGACTCACCAATGCCCCCACCATGTTATGCACCCTCCACAATGAGCTATTCCACCCGTACTTAGATGACTAGTGGTATACTTTGATCGTGGGCTATAGCTATTCATTAAACGACCACGTTAGCCACCTCTAGACCATTTTTAAAGTATTAAAGGAAGAATCACCTCTATGTAAAGAAAGAGAAATGCTCATTTGGACAAACGAAGATACTAGTCCTAGGGCATTGGATGGGCATCAGAGCCATGGAAGAGTGGCAAGCACCTACCAAGGTGAGTGGGCTAAGATCATTTTTAGGGCTTGTGAACTATTACGGAAGATTCATCGTAAGTTACTCAAGGAGGGTTGCTCCACTCAAAAATCTCCTAAAGAAGGACGTACAGACCGATCATGGCACTACACTGATTGAAAGCGTGCCAAAGATCTTTTGAGGACCTAAAGCAAGCAATGATGGATGACCCTATATTGAAGTTACGAAATTACACTAAGCCATTTGAAGTACACATGGATGTGTCAGACTATGCCATAGGCGGTGTGCTAGTACAACAAGGTAACCCAGTAGCATATAAGAGCCGAAAGCTCAATGAGATCGAAAGGCAGTGTTTATTCGTATTATTATGGTGTGTTCTATCCTTGTGGAAGGGGGTCTTCGTTTACTCTATTGGTATGGTATTCTCTCAGTTTATTGTTGTTGTTAGTTGGGCTTTTCTACTGGAAGGTATTCTAATGTGGGTGTGTATTGCTCTTTTTACTAGTTTGACTTCTTATCAGTCATGGCTAATTGAGCTAGTTCGCATAACTGCGAGACGATTAGGTTCGTCCATGAGGCTTTTGGGCGGTGCCCCGGATCCCTATGAGCAGAAGATGATCAAATCCGCTACATTCACCCTCTGCCCTACTTTCAACCTGTTTCCAGCGTCCTTTGTAGATAGATAAACTTCTGGTGTTGCCTAGGTTTATGGAAGGAAGGTTCATTCTTTGAATCCGAAGGTGACTTTTGTTCCACTACTATCATTAAGCTTGGACATGGTGCAACAAGAAGAGAATTAGTAGAATAGGATAAAGAATTCTTATTCTCTTCTACCTTCTTACCCCACCCACCGCCCTAATCCTGAATATACTTTAAACTAGCTTTACATTACGAAATACAACTCGGGGAGTTCAAAGGAAAAACCCAGAACTCGATCTACGGCCGAATAGCAACTCGTACGTAAGCATACACACTTCGAGCAGAACTCAAAGCGATCATAGCACTGATCCCCTTACCTACATAGCCATTATTGCAAATCCGGGCGTTGCGAGGTTGTTTTGCAAGATCTCACTTTCAGTTCGTAGAATGGATCAAAGATGTGTTCAACTTGATTCGTTGGTGAGTCCTTTCGTTTGCTTTGTGTGCTTCTTCGGTTTTCTAGTATCAAGATTTGGCTTTTGGTTTGAAGATTGAATCAATGGTCAACTTATGCTTAAACGACGACATTCTAAGAAGCAACTTCCTATGGTATGGGATGGTCCCCTATTGATGAATAAAATCACTTGAAAGAAAGTAATTTCACCGCTCTGTGGGAAAATCAATCTTTTTTTCAAAAGGGAATGGTTTAGCTCAGTTAACAACTGAGCAATCAGGGTAAGGCACCACCCTAGCCTAGCATCAACTCACCCTTTCGGATTAAGATCGGTGGGACGCCGTAGCTTCAAGTAGGAAAGAAATATTAAAAAAAATTAGCTAGCTTTTGCTCTGTTGTATTGTCTGCTGCTTCACTTGAATCCCTAAGAGTGATGGGGATAAATTAAAGGTTCAAGAAAAAGTTACTTTAACGGGTGATCCTTCGAAAGAGTAAGTACAACGAGGGTGATCAAAATGTCAATTTGGAGAGAGGAAGATCGACCAGCCAACCAAAGTAGAGGACCTCCTTGAGATAGGGAGATAGTTTGACCACTTATAAGAATGTTATTCAATAGCGCATCAAATGCGTGCAATAAAGTAGTGCACTAGCAAAGAAAGAGGAGCAGAGGGGGTTCCTTCCCAATTATAAAACTAAAAAGCACAGAAAGAAAAAGGAAGGTCTTGTCTTCAAAGGGAGCCAAGTTAGCCCAAGAAGATGGAAGGAATATCGAGTAAATTGCCGATTTCCTTTATCAACTTCTTTCGTTTGGCCCCTTGAGTGTCATCCCTCCCAATAGTTTAATCAAACTCGCTATCGGGGCTTAAACCCAACCTAGGAACAACCACCTGAAAAAGTAGAATCTAAGACTTTAAACAGCCCTATTGGAATAGAAAATGAAGGCACCTTCATTATAGGAAGAGGTGGTGATTTTACTTTGAATGGATAGAAACTCCAGCTAGTTGCCCTGGTTACCTCTGCCAAAGATGTAGTGGATTGCTAAAAGATTGATTGGAAGCCAAAAACACCAACTTTCTTTAAGTTTGATCGTTCAGATGAAACTCACCTGTTAGAGAATCTATTTAAGACAAAATCCTTCCTTTCCTTGCTGGTTAGAAGCTCCTGCAGCGTCAACAGTAGCAGTCATTGCCCTTTTTCTGGCTTCCTTCCTTGCTTATAAGGTGACTTAGGAAAAGTTAGGGTTTATGTCTTATGTTGTGCACTTAAGAAAATCAATCAAGAACAACGGCAGATAAATGCAAAAACATGAAATTATGGGTCGATCTTATGAGAAGGATAGGCTGGTGCCCAAGCAAGAGAGGTAGAAGCTCCTTTCTCTAGACTTTGACGGCTCACTGGTTTGGGTACGCAAGACAACGAATCCAACAAAGCCAATGTGCTTTCAAATCAAAGTGTCAAGGAAGCGGGAAGGCTAGCTAGACGGCTACGATTATGAGAGGAAGTGTGCTTAAATGCGAGGTTTACTAATACGAAATCAATGTTCTCGAGGCCAATCAGGAGATCGTTGAAATGCCAAGAACGAGGCTTTTGGCTGGCTATAGAAAGATGGCCTTCCATTCAATGTTTCGAGTGAGGCCTTCATGATCTGATCAACAATTCCATTTGGTTTTGTTCCTTGGATCAGATAATCCAACCTTGAAGGGAAGCGTCCCTCTTCCCTTCCATGGTTGGGAGTTGCTATCTCATGCAAGACTTGAATCCAATGAAGAAAATACGGGTTCTAGAGGCCCAGATAAGGCATATGATTCAGGCTCGTAAGATGGTGTAATCATCAAGCATCGAAGAGAGATCAATCAGTAAAAAACATGGCCTTAAATTGCATCTTGATGACATAGCCCCATGGTGGAAGTTGAGGATGAGAATGTAAAGGACTCGAATTAGCTCAACAAAAGGTTTGGGTAGAAAGCTCGAACAGCACATAAAACAACACATAATGTTCAAATAATGTGCTGCAAGATGTGAAGCTACTCAATCCTACTAGTAGCCCTTTTTCTCCTCTGATCCTAACCTATTCGCAAGGGTGTGTTTGGATACCACTGTAAAGTGGTGGGCTGTGCTAGTAGTGTTGGGCTACTTCCTACTGCACTAGGCCCAAGTTTTCTAGATAAGAGAGTTGGGTCTGGTCCAACTGCAACTCAATTTGGTCTGGCTTGTGCGCAAACTATGTCTGGTTTGCCAAAAACGTGCTTGTGGCAGACAGAGCTGTTTTAGATAAGTTGTGGCAGACAGATATAATAACAAAAAATAAAATATCTGGCTACTTAGTAGGAAATGACCAAATGATCCCTAAACACAATCATAGCAATAATAATCACTTTTACAAAAAGAAAATAATAAAAGGGAGCAAATAGTAATATGTATGAGTTAATCAGAAGATGAAGAAATCAGCTTAAATCTGGTCCGTAAGAGCAAAATCAGTGAGGAAAGAACGTTCCTTCTCAACGCAATTAATCTCTTAGGAAAGTCCTGCCGTGGAGATTAACTACCTTGAGGGAAACGAACCTGAATGGTTGATGCACAAGGGCTCCTTTTGGTTTTGACAGAGAGTAAGATTTCGTGAGGGAGAGAGGGAATCAATCTACCGGTGCATGCCTGCCGTTCTAATTCTCCCTCTATTTTCTTTCTGGTTGTTTTCTTTCTTTCCCTCCCACTCGTGTCTTTTCTATTTTCTGGTATCTCTTTTCGAATTCCTATTTCTTAGTTATGGTTCCCGTTGTTGCTCTCTTTTTTGTTCACGGTAAGGTTCTCTTTTTATAATGCTTGCCATGATCGGATTTTACTATTTTAGCCCTTAACCTCCTTTGTCTGGTCTGGGTGTATTGGCCGACCACCACTGGTCCGTCTGTGTGCCACCCCCCCATCACTAGATAAAGAAGAGTATTTTGTTTGTTTGTCTGCCGTGGCACCCTTTCCTGCTATTGTCTGGGTTCTTTCTCTCTCCTTATCCCTTATAGCATGCACCTAGTGGTTCCAGCTCAGCTTGCTTCTTTTGGGTAGTATGTCATCCTAGCAGGACACTTTCCCCAAAAGAGCCTGAACCGAAACCTCAAAAATAGATTTTTCCATTCTCCCCACCACCAAGCCATGCCTTCTGAAACTCTAATCCACAACCTCACCATGCCCTGTATTGGCTGGGTACAGGCTGGTGGTGCCTGGGCCTTGCGCATGCCTCCCTTCCATGTGTGTCCAAAATCTGCTTGCTGGTCGTTCGCCTGCTGTGGTCTGGAGGCTTGCTTGCATAGTCTGCCATCCGTTCCTTTTGACCTTTTATGTGAGCTGTTTTTCGATTTCTCGCTCCCCTGAGGAGCTGGGCTTTATTTGATACTGGGTCTTATATTTCTTTCGGCCCATTTCTTGATTACCCTCATTTCCTACTATATTACTCTGTCACTCCTGCTATAATGACTCAATCCTGTTGGGCCTCTTTAGGCCAACCGTTTACTCTTTCCCCCAGTGGCTTGGTATGACCATTGGTTTTTCTACTTATGGGCTCCTATGTTCCTTTTGTCTTCCTCTTGGGCATCCTTGGCCCACTTGCTTTCTTTGGGCTTCCTTGACCCTTTTACTAACTCCGCATTCCTATGAGCTTTTACTAACTTCATTGGGCTTCCCTGACCCAATTACCTTATTCTCATCTTTGGGGTTCGTAGGCCTACCATTAACCCCTTACTTTCTTTGTTTGCATTATTTTGGGCCTGCGGTGACCCTTTCTTACTTTTCTACATCATATACTGTCCATGGGTATGCTATTTCTCTTTTTCCAGGCTTCTTTAAGCCCACTTGCTTCTTCAAGGCCCATCTGTTTATTTCATGGGCCTGTGATCCATTATTCCTGCCGCTTGGGCCTAATGGTTTTGCCATTTGTTTGCCAATTCTTTGCTGCCCTTGTCGTTGGGCTTTCTTCTTTCTACTTGGATTCTCATAAATGACCCTCAACAATTGCTTATTTTGTTGAAAACTGAAAATACTATAGCAAAATAATTTTTAAATGTGTGAATAATACCATGTGACCCATTTTTAATGAAAGTTTTGTTGAAAAAAGAAGTTTGTGAGTTCCGTGAACAGTGCATAGGACCTATTGGAAAAGCTACCACAGCCACATAACATGCTCCTAAAAAAAAAAAAAAAACGCAAACCCAGACATTATAATCTGAATCCAAACAGGTACTAAACCACATAAATTTGTGTGTTTCCACGTGCTGTTGTTTATTTTATTCTCCTAAGAGCATCCACACCAGCTCGTGTAAATTTATCATCTATTTTACATGGAAAAAGCTACTTTTTCTATTTTACACTATCACATTTCTAAAACACCCACATTAGTTCATCTATTTTACAAATCTATTCTAATTAAATAATATTATTTATTATTTTTTTATTATTAGTTATTAAAACCGTTTCTTTCTCTCTTTCCCTACTCGTTTCTCTCTTTCCTCACCCATTCTCTCTTTCAGCTCACTCACCTGTTTCTCTCTTTCCCTCACTCACTCCCAGCTCGCCGGTCCAGCTTGTCGCCGCTGCTGCCTCAGCCACTAGTCGATTCGGCCTCCCTTTCGCTTTTGCCCTCCCTCTCTCCTCCACAACCGACCCTTCGCCTCCCACCTCCAATCGACGACAGCAATGGAAGATCCGGCGACAGCAATGGAAGACCCGACAGCAATAGTGGCAGCAGATCGGGCGGCAGATTCGGCTCCGTTGGGCTGGGTTTTCCGGTGGGTGCGTACTATTTTTGGGTTGGGTTTCCCGGTGAGTTTTAATTGATTTTGAGTTGGGTTGATTTTTGGGTTTTTGTTGATTTTGGGTTGGCTTGATTTTTGGGTTTTTGTTAATTTTGGGTTGGGTTGATTTTTGAGTTTCTGTTGATTTTGAGATATTTTTCTGTGCTAGGTTGCGGTGTTTGGTGGTGGCGTTGGGTTTGGTGGTTGGGTTTGTTGTAGTTTGGCGGTGGCGGTGGCGGTGGCGCTTAGATATTCTTCTTCCTTGCCGCGCTAGTTTGTTGCAATTTGATAGAGGAGAGAGAAAAAAAGAATAAAAAATTATTTACACATTGAATAGTAACCGTGCATATATGCACGGTTACTGTTCATTGACACATCCGGGTGTATATTTTACACATCTTTACATCTACTGATGTGGGAGTTTTTTTGCCTAAAATGTGTAAAACTTGCACATTTTTCTATTTTAGAGGAATTACATGAGCTGATGGGGATGCTCTAAATCTATTTCGTATAAGCCTACAATTGTTAACTGTACTTACAACGAATGAGCATCAAAGTTTTCCTTTATCTCAACAAAGGGTATCAAAGCATGGGCTCTTTGTTTGGATTTAGGGACTATTTCAGTTCTTCTTTTGGGTTCTTTGTTCAAGCAACTGATTTTTCTAATAGTACCAAATCCATTTGGTTGTATATTTACTTAATTGGTTTTTTGTGGCATATTAAGATGCCTGTTTTGTTAGTACAGTGAGGATTGTTTTTTTTTTTTTGAACAGTACAGTGAGGATTGTTGAAAGCTCTAAAAGGCAAGAATACTTTTCTAACAAAGCTCTCAGTTTGCATGGTTTTTTATTTTATTTTTATATTTCTATTCAGCTATACACAGTATTATTAACTACACTAAAAACAAAATAGCAATTTAGCACCCAAGTTTACTCTTTCTCGACAAATTTATATCAAGCGTGGGTTCTTTGTTTCGATTTAGGAGCTATTTCAGTTTTGCTGCCGAGTCCTTTATTGAAGTAATTGGATTTTCCCATAGCCAAAAATCTATTTGATTGTGTAAATATTATTTAATTGGATTTTACAGGATGGTAGCATATGTTTCATCAACAATGAAATTTGAGATATAAAAAAATGATGGGAGATTTTTCTTTTTAAATTTGTGGCGTGTATGGCCAAATATCTTGTTGACAATTGTCTATTTAAGCAATTTAGTGAAAAATAAAGAGAAAATAAGGGAGAAAATAAACATGGAGAATTTTATGTGGATAGTGTGACTCTATCCAGAGGAGCAGTGGCAAATCCTTCACTATAAGATCCATTAGACCTAGGGTTAACTTTACTCTTTGTCAATTAAGACAATTGACTAAGTTCCTCATATAAAACGAGACCTCATAAATTGGTCTTATAAAGAACAATTTTATGTAACAATTAAAATATATATATATATATATATATATCACACTTACTTTCTTTTTTTTTTTTTTTTTTGGGGGGGTGGGGAGAGTGTCAATTCCTAGCTAAAATTGAAGAGACCGACATGCAATTTTTTCCCCTTACCCTGTAAAAAGGCTTTCATCACTTTTTTTTTTTCCAAAGTCTTTCCATCTTTCCCTCAAACGTCTCCTCTCCCTTCCTCTTTTAACTAGTGAACATCAAATCACATAAATTTTTCCTTTCTTTATAAGCATTTTTTTTTTATAATCAATCGCCATCAAACTATTCTTTTTCTATCTTAATTGTAAATTTATTCTCTTACCTAAAATCAATTATGTCACCAGAAAGCAGAAAGATTAGGAAAATTAACTATGCTTCTAATTACATAAAAAATTTAAGTAAAATTTGAATACAAAAATTTAACGAATAATTTTGTATCTAAAAAAATAAGAGTAATGAATTTTAAGTATAAAAAAAAAAAAAAAAAAATCTAATATAAATATTACTCAACTTAAAATTGTCACCCTAAAATCTTTTCAAACCGGCGTTGATAGGTCTCTGTTCTAGAGATGTATATTACATTCTTATAATCTTATATATTCAGAATATAGTTGACCGTCTCTAACCTATCTTTCGGCCCAGATAGCTTGGGAATCTAGAAAATGTTGAGATAATATAATGGATGTGCACGAATCGCCAAAAGACAAAAGTGACTTCAAAGAAGAATCTATTGTTTTTGCACACTGGGCTATATAAAGCCAAGATAAACAGTAGCCTGGTGCAACCCAAATCAAAAGAAAGCCCTCGAGTAGTTATTAGATAGAGTTCTTGTTTGTTAAAAATGGCAACTCAAGCTCATGATCTTAAGAAAATAGGTAGAGAAGGTTTCGGTATTCTAGAACCGATAATAGAGAAGAGGAGAACCACAAGCCAATCTGGTGGTGATAACATGGCTAAAAGGGTCCCCATGGAGGAAGTCATGGACAGCAATCAGGCTGCGAAGCTGTTACAAGGAGTTTCCATTACAGATTATCGTCTGAGCAGGAAAGGCAGTCAGAAGGCTCGTTAACACTTCTGATATATGCACTGCTCTTTTAGCATTAATAGCAACCACTTTGGCCTAAGTGTTGTGCGTAGTATAATAAATATTTAGCTTTGTTAAATTTGTACATCGCTAGCTAGCCTGTAACATGTAAAGAATAATCTGCTTCTTCATAGCATGTTATAATCCTAATGATAATATTGTGTCATATTTTTAGCTTTGTACATTGTCAATTGTAGATAATTCTTATAACATGTGTAATATTTAGTTTAATTTGTATTGATTATGTGTTAAGTATAGCGGACTTGTTAAATAGGTTGGGTTGGGCGGGTTTAGGTTTGATCTTAAAGTAACTGGTCAGAAAATTATTAGATCAGAAGGGTTTTTTTTATTTCTATGAGCATTTCCTTGGTCTTCTATAAGTCACCTATAAAGTTAAATCACCTATAAAAATTAATAACATAAAGCTTTATTCTAGTGTATGCTAGGTAAAGAAAATAAATAAATGATTAAGAAGAAAATTAATCTTAATATAATGAACTTAAAAAAAAACTACTTGGTCGGGTTGGGTCAAAAAATTAGTACAAGTTGAACTAATTAAAATGAATTGCTATTTATGTTATCCATCCCTTTTATTTTTCTTTACAGGTTAATTTGGATGATTAATTGAGTCTAATTTTATCAGATTTTAATAATTTGTCATGCTTCCCATTGTATCGTCTTTTTTTATTTATTTTGGGGGTGAAGGAAAGGATTGAAGTATTTGTTTTCTAATCCATAGACTAGAACCATTTCTGGATCACCTTCGTTGTAAGGCCCAAAAAACAGAAAATTGAATTTCTTCATCAACAGAGAAACTCATCATCAACAGAGAAACTCAATATCACATTTTAAAGTATACAACGTGAAGGATTCTTAAGTTCTGTTTATGAACAAATTAAGAGTGAAATAATTTAGTCAAAGACTAAGATATCACTTCATTATTACAAAAAAAGAAGAAGTGTATATGTGGATCTCATATATGTGCGTCCGACAGGTTATAAGAGGGTGGTCTCATGAGACCATTTCATGAGATACTTTCTCTTTTAATACAGATGCAATTACATAAAAATAAACACATCTGTTTTGAAATGAAAAATATTTATTAGGTTCATATTTGAAATGTTGGCAAACTATGAACAATGTAAATCTTGTCATATATAGTTTAATTCTCTTAATTTTGTTCAAGACTGTGAACCCAAGTTCAGCTCAAGAAATGAAGTTTTTGCATGCTTTGATTCCACCCCGATTCTTGCTTCAATTACAGTTGTTGATTCCTGATCGATTCTTGGTTTGATCGGTTGAAAATCGAGAAATTAGACTTTGAGAAAGGATTTTTCAATTTGCCCATGACTCATATGATGACCTAATCAAAATAGTATAAATACACAACTTAAGAGACAGGTCAAGATATAGACAATCAAGAGAGAAAGAGCACATGTGCCTCATTTAGGATTTTTGTAATTAACCATTCTCTTATATATATCATCAACCATGTAGATGATAACTGATTGAAGAGCTACATAGTGTATTCTTGGTGATCATGTTGAAGCTACTTTAGTAACAACACATACATTGCTATTATGAAGAAAATCTCCAAGAGGTTCTTGGAGTTGGTTGAAGGTTTTGATTGTTAAGTGTGGGTGTGTCATTTATGAATATGTCCATGTGATTGAAGAGTGTAGAGGTTCCAAAGCATTAAAAAGTTTTTTTTTTTCCTGTAAATTGTTTACAAGTTGTAGAGCCTAAGAAAATTTTTCTCAAATGGTAAACTTCTCTTATCATAGTGAACTGTCCTTTTTGTTTTGGAAAATGTATCCTTCATAATGTTTTTTTTTTTATTTATTTATTTATTTTTTTTAAGATTGTTTTCCTAGGGTTTTTCACTTCATCCTCATATTATTGTGTCTCATTATGATTGATTTTATGCGATTGGTGACATCTACTTGATATGTCTTATATACTTTAACTTTTTACACATGATTAATTAACCCAGAATCTGTAATTTAGCATATTTGAATTTTTTTTTTTTTTTTTTTTTTTGAGAAAGAGCATATTTGAACTTAATTTATAAATTCTGCAGCATAATAAATAACTGGTGACTAAAAAACCCAAAAATGTTTATTTCATGCTCATAAATTCAAAATTTGGTTTATGTAATTTTTGCATAAGTTTATGAATTTAACGCTCAGTTTGTTTTGAAGTAAAATATTTGTAGGAAAATATTTTCTCATTTTACGGTATTTGTTTTACAATAAAACATTTAGTCAAAAGTAAAATATTTTCAGTCAACCAAATTAACCAAAGCAAATTTGTGTAAAATATTTTAGAATTTCTCTCTACCTCTCACCTGACAACTCTTAGGCTATTTACTCTCTCTCTTTCCCACTATCTCTTCTCTCCCTCTCAATTTTCTCTCCTTCTCAACCTAAACCTTCTCTCCCAAAACTTGGTGGCGCCACCCACTGACTAGCGTAACCCAACAACAGTGCCACCCACCGACAGGAGCCACTCATCGATCAGTGCTACCCACTAGCGGTGCCACCCATCGACGACCACTACCTCTTTTGTGGTGCCGATCGGTGATAAGGTTGGTAGTGGGGTGGGTCGTCGTCAAATCTGAGTGCCGGTGTCCCTCTCGGTGGTGGGGTGTGTCGTCGGTGATGGGTTTTAGTGGGCTGGGTCATTGGTGTTAGGTTTTGGTGTTTTCAAGTTTGGTTTTGAGGTTGGTGGCCAGAACAACTGCTATAGTTGTGGTGGTTTGTGGGTTTTGATGGTGGCTGAATAAGAGTGGGTTTCATTAATCTTTGATTTTGGAATTTTTGTTTTCATCTGGGATTGTTGCTTCCTGTTGGTGGTCGTGTTAGTGGTGGTGTGTAGTCAATAGATTTTGGTGGCAGTTGGGCGGTGGTGGCATTTTTTTTCCCCAGGTGGTTAGTAGTGGTGGTGTGCTTGTATTTGGAGGCGGGTGGCTGTTTACATTTTTCAAAGGACTAATCTTGCCAAACACTTGGAAATGTTTTCAATGAAAATATTTTACAGTATAATCTTTTACATGTAAAATATTTTACATCGAAATAAACAGAGTGTAAAAGTCTATATGACATCATGTCAATATCATCCAACTAAATAAAGAAATGCTAATTGATTAATTTAATGATGTAATGTGACACTAACTCCAGATAAGAGATATATAATTTTTTTTAAACTAAAGTATTAATATAATGGCAATTGTGGTACACACCTAATGCTTAGCTTGACTTTTTTTATTTTTTATTTTGTTGATAATTCAATATTAAGGAAATCCGGCAATATTTCTTTATTATCACTGGCAATGCATGATTCTTTCCTATCCATATCCAAATCAGGGAATTCTTATATATTTCTTTGCATGATTCTTTCCTATCCATATCCAAATCAGGGAATTCTTATATATTTCTTTGGATAATACCACAAACTTTGAGCCAAAAGGTTTGGATAGAGACCACATGTATGGATATGTATTATTATTAGTGTCCAATTAAAAAAGCCACAGATCAATTGGATATTTTATAGAACATCCCTCAATTATTCCTCTCATCCTGATCCCTTTCCAACGGTCCCACCTGCTCCCATACCTTTTTCTTAATTACAATTTACACCCATCCAAATTGAAATAATTAATTAACTTGGCTAATTAATTGGTTAATTCATCACAAGGAGTCAATACATTCTTGGCCTATCAAGAGGTTCGCTATTTATCATTGGAGAAGGCCATCTTAGCAGTGGTACACGCTACATGGAAGCTTCCACATTACTTCCAGGCTTACACTGTTGTGGTTCTAACCCAACTCCCTCTTCGATCACTGCTTCAGAAAGCTTATTACACATGGAGGATTGCAAAATGGGGAACGATCCTAGGAGCTTTTGACATTAAGTATATGTCTCGCACTTCGATAAAGGGACAAGTCCTTGCAGATTTGGTGGCTGAGTTTGCCGAGCCTTCGTTAGAAGAAAAGGGCGAAAGGCCGAACATGGATGGAAAATCAGTTGAGATGATTTCCTTGAAGAAACCTCTATCTTGGAAGGTGTATGTTGATGGCACAGCAAATTAAAGGGGATTAGGAGTGGGACTAGTTGTAGTATCTCCTAAAAGGATCATCATTAAGAAATCCTTAAAGCTTGGCTTCTCAGTCACGAACAATGAGGCTGAGTATGAGGCTTTGTTGGTAGGAATGACTATGGTTTAGAAAATGGGAGGAAGAACAGTGGAGATATTTTCAGATTCGAGGTTGGTTGTAGGTCAAGTAAAGGGAGAGCTGGAAGTCAGGGATGTAAGAATGCAAGACTATTTGAAACAAGTTAGGCACTTGCAGTCGAGGTTTGAATCTTTCTCCTTACAAAAAATCCCGAGGAGCAGAAATACGCATGCTGACTCTCTTGCTACTCTTGCAACCTCTTTGGCTCAGGGTTTACCTAGGTCATACTAGTGGAAGATCTATGCAAGCCTACCGATTTGAGAGATGAGAGGGTCCTTATTCACCAAATTAGGGTGGGTCCTATTTGGATGGATCCTATTATGCTATTTCTTAAGGGCGACATCTTGCCCGAGGAGAAGGGCAAGGCTGATAAGTGTGCAAAAAAGCTCCTCGGTTCTGGTTGTCCAAGGACCAAAAGTTGTACAAGTGCTCTTTTTCTGAGCCATATTTGCTATGCATTCATCCCAAGGCAGTGAAACCACTCTTAGAAGGAAATCATGCCACGTGTCATACCCAAGGCCGAGAAGGCCAATACAGTTCTGAGGAGTCCATACACTCAGATGGTAAGACTGGAGAGGCGAGTCATGACCACGTCAATGACACATTGCAAGAGGGGACCACACTGTAGAGGAAGAGCTTCACAGAGGGGGGTTAGCTCTGACGTGACTGAAGGGATGGTAGCTTCCACCATATTTAATGCATACCACCAAATCTCCTGACCGCATTTATGTGGAGAAAACCCCTGAACAGTACTACCTTGGTTGCCATATCTCACAGAAGGTTTAAGAAGGTGTCTGATAGGACAAGTACTAAAGTAGTGGCTTACATGCTCAACAAATGGAGGACCAAGATCATCTAAAAGGAACTATATAATGTAAGAGATCTTCCAGGGAGAGGGGGATCGGAAAATCTGCCCAAGGAGAAGGGCAAGGCTGATAAGTGCGAAGAAAAGCTCCTCGGTTTTGGTTGTCCGAGGACCAAAAGTTGTACAAGTGCTCTTTTTCTGAGCCATATTTGCTATGCATTCATCCCGAGGCAGTGAAACCACTCTTAGAAGGAAATTATGCCACGTGTCATACCTAAGGCCAAGAAGGCCAATACAATTCCGAGGGGTCCATACACTCAGATGGTAAGACTGGAAAGGCGAGTCATGGTCACGTCAATGACACATTGCAAGAGGGGACCACACTATAGAGGAAGAGCTTCACAGAGGGGGTTAGCTCTGACGTGACTGAAAGAATGGTAGCTTCCACCATATTTAATGCATACCATCAAACCTCCTGGCCGAATTTATGTGGAGAAGACCCCTGAACAGTACTACCTTGATTGTCATATCTCACAGAAGGTTTAAGAAGATGTCTGATGGGACAAGCACTTGATTAGTGGCTTACATGCTCAACAAATGGAGGGCCAAAATCATCTAAAAGGAACTATATAATGTAAGAGATCCTCCAGGGAAAGTGAGATCGGAAAATCTGTAGAGAAAATGCTGTGGCAACAAGAACTAAAACTATACCCAAGTCTAAGAGCAGTATATTTAAGGACCTTCTCTCCTCGGAAAGATTTCTTTAACAGAGTTTGTCTTTCTTTGCTTTCTTACCATCTTTAATTCACTGTGTTTGTTGTTCGATCCATTGAAGCCTAGTTTTTAAGCCCACTCTCTACCAATTCATTGTATTGGGATCTTTGGGCCTTAATTCATTTACCTTTTGGCTCAGGATCCAAAACGCCACCCTTACAGTTTCTATTTTAGTTGAATTAGGTTTCTATTATATGTGGTAACTTCTATCTCCTAATTCTAATTGAATTAGGTTTCCATTTGACTTGTAGCTTCTTCTCCTAATTCTAATTGAACTTCTCTCCTAATTGAATTAGGTTTCCATATAATTAGCAAGCTTATAAAATAATTTTGCATTTTTTTTAATCTTATCCTTTCTACTTAAGAATAATAAAAAAATGACTTTATGAAATAAAGTCACCAGCTTTTTAATTCATCAATAGAAATTTTTTTGAAAGGTTTGGATTGAAAGTTGCTTCTGTAACTTTGAATCTAAACCCTTGAATAAAAAAATTGAAAAAAAAAAGTAAAAAAGTAAAAATTGTTGTGGGAGAATTTCACTCTACAATAACCTAGTGGTATATTGCATGGGATCTCCATGCATGAACGGATGATGTTTAAGGATGTAAAAACCAATGAACTAAATTGTTTGATGAATAAATACAATAAAATCTATAATATAAGCCAAGAAATAGCAAATGAAAAAGAAACACAGAATATAAAGGCATCTTTAAAGATTTTGCATAAGTACCAAGAAATATACTCACATAGACTATTGAAGGAAAAACAAACACAAACACAGACCATTAAAGGAAAAACATACACAAACTATTATTAAAAAAAGAATACAAAAACTAAAGAGAGAAAACTATGAAGAGAAATTTACATACCTTGAGGTTGAGAAAGAAGTGTTTGTAGAAACAAAAGAATAGTTTGAATCAACACAAATAGGTTTATATGTATATAGGAGAGTAAGCTGGCACCTCTTTTACTGTGAAGGAGTTTGCATTGCATACAAACATGATTTGGAGACTTCCATGCCACTCCAATAAAATTTAATTCTTAATGGGAGTCTTAATATATGGCCATCGGCTAAGTGGCATTAATCTAACTTTTTTTTTTTTTTGGAAGCTGGCATTAATCTAACTATAGGTATCTATATATGATCTTCTAATATCTATGATATAAAATCAGAATTTTTTATTTTTTTATTTAAATAATGCTGATGTGTAAAAATGTGGGAGTTCTAAAAAAAGTCAAAGTTAAGTCAAAGGTTTCGGTATTTTTTTAATATATATATATCACACTTACTATTTTTTTTTTTTTTTGGGTGGGGGAGGGGTGGGGAGAGTGTCAATTCCTAGCTAAAAATTGAAGAGACCCATATGCAATTTTTTCCCCTTTCTATTGTAAAAAGTCTTTTATCATTTTTTTTTTCAAAGTCTTTCCATCTTCCCATCAAACATCTCCTCTCCCTTCCTCTTTTATCAAGTGATCATCAAACTACATAAATTTTTCCTTTCTTTATAAGCATTTTTTGGTAATCAATCGCCATCAAACTATTCTTTTTCTATCTTATTTGTAAACTTATTCTCTTACCTAAAATCAATTATGTTACTAGAAATATTAGGAGAATTAGCTATGCTTCTAATTACATAAGAAATTTAAGTAAAATTTGAATACAAAAATTTAATGAATATTTTTGTATCTAAGAAAACAAGAGTAATGAATTTTAAGTTTAAAAAAAAAAAAATCTAAAATAAATATTATTCAATTGATATCTAAATATAAGAAAATACTCAACTTAAAATTGTCATCCTAAGCCTCAAATCTTTTCAAACCGGCCTTGATAGGTCTCTGTTCTAGAGATGTATATTACATTCTTATAATCTTAATAATCTTATTTAGAATATAGTTGACCGTCTCTAACCTATCTTTCGGTCCTGCAGATAGCTTGGGAATGGATGTGCACGAATCGCCAAAAGACAAAAGTGACTTCAAAGAAGAATCTATTGTGTTTGCACACTGGACTATATAAAGCCAAGATAAACAGTAGCCTGGTGCAACCCAAATCAAAAGAAAGCCCTCGAGTAGTTATTAGAGAGAGTTCTTGTTTGTTAAAAATGGCAACTCAAGCAGATCTTAGGAAAATAGGTAGAGAAGGTTTGGGTATTCTAGAACCAATACTAGAGAAGAGGAGAAACACAAGCCAATCTGGTGGTGATAACATGGCTAAAAGGGTCCCCAT
Organism: Quercus robur; assembly: GCF_932294415.1. NCBI lineage: Eukaryota > Viridiplantae > Streptophyta > Magnoliopsida > Fagales > Fagaceae > Quercus > Quercus robur. Next base: position 14,056,250 of record NC_065545.1, on the reverse strand, counting down.
GGAGGAAGTCATGGACAGCAATCAGGCTGCGAAGCTGTTACAAGGAGTTTCCATTACAGATTATCGTCTGAGCAGGAAAGGCAGTCAGAAGGCTCGTTAACACTTCTGATATAAGCACTGCTCTTTTAGCATTAATAGCAACCACTTTGGCTTAATGTAGTGTTGTGCGTAGTATAATAATATTTTAGCTTTGTTAAATTTGTACATCGCTAGCCTGTAATCCTAATGGTAATATTGTGTCATATTTTTAGCTTTGTACATTGTCAAGTGTAGTAGATAATTCTAATATAACATGTGTAATATTTAGCTTAATTTGTATTGATTATGTGTAAAGTGTAGCGGACTTGTTAAATAGGTTGGGTTGGGCGGGTTTAGGTTTGCTCTTAAAAGTTACTGGTCAGAAAATTATTAGATCAGAAAGGTTTTTTTTATTTCTATGAGCATTTTCTTGGTCTTTTATAAGTCACCTATAAAGTTAAATCACCTATAAAAATTAATAACATAAAGCTTTATTCTAGTGTATGCTAGGTAAAGAAAATAGATAAATGATTAAGAAGAAAATTAATCTTAATTTAATGAACTTACAAAAAAACTACTTGGTTGGGTTGGGTCAAAAAATTAGTACAAGTTGAACTAATTAAAATGAATTGCTATTTATGTTATCCATACCTTTTATTTTAATAATTTGTCATGCTTCCCATAGTATCGTCTTTTTTTTTTTTTTGGGTGGTGGTGTTGGGGGGGGGGGGGGGGGTGTTGAAGTATTTGTTTTCTAATCCATAGACTAGAACCGTTTCTAGGTCACCTTCGCTGTAAGGCCCAAAAATTAGAAAATTGAATTTCTTCATCAACAGAGAAACTCAATATCACATTTTAAAGCATGCTCTTCTCATTTGCCATGAATATTTTTGTAATGTTTCAGGGAAAGTTAAAGTATACAACGTGAAGGATTCTTAAGTTCTGTTTATGAACAAAGAGTGAAATAATTTAGTCAAAGACTAAGATATTACTTTATTATTACAAAAAAAGAAGAAGATAATTTATGATTTTTTTCCCTTCATCACTAAAAAGTATCTTATTAGATGGTTTAATGAGAGATCTCTCCTTTATTGTATATGTGGATCTCATATATGTGCGTCCGATAGGTTATAAGAGGGTGGTCTCATGAGACCGTTTCATGAGATACTTTTTCTTTTAATACAAATGTAATTACATAAAAATAAACACATCTGTTTTGAAATGAAAAATATTTGTTAGGTTCATATTTGAAATGTTGGCAAACCATGAACAAGGTAAGTCTTGTCATATATAGTTTAATTCTCTTAATTTTGTTCAAGACTGTGAACCCAAGTTCAACTCAAGAAATGAAGTTTTTGCATGCTTTGATTCCACCCTGATTCTTGCTTCAATTACAATTGTTGATACTTGATCGATTCTTGGTTTTATCAGTTGAAAATCGAGAAATTAGACTTTGAGAAAGGATTTTTCAATTTGCCCATGACTCATATGATGACCTAATCAAAATAGTATAAATACACAACTTAAGAGACAGGTCGAAGATATAGACAATCAGGAGAGAGAGCACATGTGCCTCATTAAGGATTTCTGTAACCATTCTCTTATATCATCAACCCTGTAAATGATAACTGATTGAAAAGCTACATGGTGTATTCTTGGTGATCATGTTGAAGCTACTTTAGTAACAACACATACACTGCTATTATGAAGAAAATCTCCAAGAGGTTCTTGGAGTTGGTCGAAGGTTTTGATTGTTAAGCGTGGATGTGTCATCTGTGAAGATGTCCATGTGATTGAAGAATGTAGAGGTTCCAAAGCATTAAAATTTTTTTTTTCTTGTAAATTGTTTACAAGTTGTAGAGCCTAAGAAAATTTTTCTCAAATTGTAAACTTCTCTTATCATAGTGAACTATCCTTTTTGTTTTGGAAAATGTTTCCCTCATAATGGTGTTTTTTTTTTTTTTTTTTTTTTTTTTTAAGATTGTTTTCCTTTGGTTTTTCACTTCATCCCTATATCACTGTCTCTCATTATGATTGATTTTATGCAATTGGTGACATCTACTTGATATGTCTTATATGCTTTAACTTTTTACACATAATTAATTAACCCAGAATTTGTAATTTAGCATATTTGAACTTAATTTATAAATTCTGCAGCATAATAAATAACTGGTGACTAAAAAACCCAAAAATGTTTATTTCATGCTCAAAATTTGGTTAATGTAATTTTTGCATAAGTTTTATGAATTTAAAAGTCTATATGACATCATGTCAATATCATCCAACTAAATAAAGAAATGCTAATTGATTAATTTAATGATGTAATATGACACTAAGTCCAGATAAGAGAAATATAATATTTTTTTTTTTAAACTAAAGTATTAATATAATGGCAATTGTGGTACACACCTTATGCTTAGTTTGACTTCTTTTTTTTTTTTTTTTTTTGATAATTCAATATTAAGGAAATCCGGCAATATTTCTTTATTATTACTCCACTACATGATTGTTTCCTATCCATATCCAAATCAGGGAATTCTTATCTATTTCTTTGCATACTACCACAAACTTTGAGCCAATAGGCTTGGATAGAGACCATATATATGGATAAGCCACAGATCAATTGGATATTTTATAGAACATTCCTCAATTATTCCTCTCATCCTATCCCTCTCCCGCGGTCCCACCTGCTCCCCTACCTTTTTCTTAATTACAATTTACACCCATCCATCTTCCTGCACCTTTTTCTCAATTATTTTGTTTGGATATTTCGAAGAGTCTGTTCATTGTTCCCTACTGACCAAGTGGGCCAGTAAGAGAAAAACGAACCTTACCGGTAGAGATGGATAAGAACAATTAGACTAAGACCATAACTTTTTGACATAATATTGCCATAATTTATTATACATTTATATGGATTTATTATTTTTATTTTATTATTTATAATTTAACATGTAGGTAAGATGTGGTAAAAATTGAGATCTTACTATTTTTAAAGATTAAGTCTACTCTTATAATAATTTCCATTATAGATTTATTATTTTTATTTTACTATTTATAATTTACCACGTAGGTAAGTTATGATAAAAATTGTGATCCTACTATTTTTAAAGAGTAAGTCTATTCCGATAATAATTTTCACAAATTGCTTAAGTTGTAAGGGATGAAAAAAAAAAAGAAGAAGATATATTTACAATTTCATCCCTCAAAAGCAGTCATGTGTACCAATTGCGGATTTTTTTTATGGTACTAGTACTCATTTTTTAGATAAGAATTTACATTTTGCAATGCCACAAACATTGGCCACCGAAAGCTAACCAAATCAACATCTTCGCTTGCTTCCAATGGTACGGATAGAATAAAAATGACCGATCAACCAAGTTGCATTATTCAAAAAGGAGAGGAAAAATACAGTGCATGCTATAAAAAGGTACAGTCCTTAGCCTTCGTGTAACAAGCTTGCTTGACAGTTTCTTAATTAAGACTCTCTAGTACAGAGCGACTTATAGATGAAATGGCGCCTCCTAATGACATTGTGCAGCTCGGAATTGAAGCATTTACGTTGCTGGAGGAGTGCTTGAAGCAAAAGACAAGGCCCCCTCTTCATCATCGTCATCCACGTCAATTTCCATCTGCTGCTACTCCGAGTAATCATGCAAAAGAAGCCATTGATAGCTATCAAGTAGCTCAAACAGGGGCGGAGCCAGAAATTTTTGTTTGAGGGGGCCGATTTGTGTTGCTAATTTATTAGTCTATACAAACTTTTATACACATACACAAACACGTCTCTATACACACACAAAAAATTAGTATTTTTCATAATGAATTCTTAAAATTAAATGTTTCATAGAATTAAATTAATCTTTCACCATCTTCCATAGTGAAATCTTTACAATTTTCATTTTCAATATAAGTTACCAAATTGTCTACTGTTGTGAGTAAAAAAATTTCAATTGAATTAATAAAGTGTTCAAAGACATAAATGATCCAAAACTTTAAAAAATACGAGAACACATTTTACCATAAAAAATGAATTTGAGAAACAATATGTTTTCTATAACTACTAGATAAATTGGACAATTTTTTTTAATAACATTATTGAACTAACTCAAATAATTGAGGGGGCCAAGTCCCATTTTTGAGGGCTAATTATTAAAATGTTAAATATTTCTATATAGTAAAAAAAAAATTTCAAAATTTTTGGGGGGGCCATGGCCCCCCCACCCTAACATGTAGCTCCGCCCCTGAGCTCAAACGTAAGGTGGTGTTTTGATCGTGGACTATCGCAACAAGAAGCCACTACTACCGCATCGTATGGTTAATTAAGCTATAGCTAAACGCTGTTAACTTGTATACTTGAAGAATACTATGATGAAACATGGCTAGATGCCATTCTGTAAAAGTGTTACGTAGCATATAATATAATGTTATGTAAGTTAGAAAATCTCTCTCTCTCTCTCTCTGAACTTGATCTTCAGCAATTTGCAGATGCTCCATTGGCAACTATATAATAGTATTAAAGTTCGTGGGGGTGGTCGTGATGGTGTACATGTAAATGAAGTTCATTTCTTTTCGAACGAAAATGCTAAAGTTACTACAAATTTATAATACAATATTTACAAATTAATATATCATTTGTGAATTTAAAAAATATAATAAATGAAAAATGTTAGGGATGTCGGATATATATTAAGATTTTAAGATCCTACTAGATCATGATACTGATAACCATACCACGCACCACCATGGGCTTTTATACCCATTTGTTGGGGAATTAAACACCTTAAAGAGACTTCTTAAATAATTAATATAACATATAGATATTAGAGACACACTTAATCCTAATGATCTTAGCCCGATGGGTATGAGTTCAACTATGTTATTTTAACACTACTTATTCTTTTCATTTTTATTCAATATAAAACTTTCACTCACACGTATATACTTAACAAAAATAAAAAATGAAACGAATTTTAATGACATGTACTGTCAGTCCCAAATGAGAATATGATTAATAAGATTGATTTAATATATATATATATATATATAGGGTTGAGTTCAAGTTGGTGTAACTTTAAATAATGTTATATCACTCAATATTTTTTAATTAGATGTGAATTTTGACAAATCCACCGTTAAATTACATTATCTTCATATATTCTCCATTCTTGCAAAATAATGCATAAAAGATAAGTTTATAGATTAAATGGTAAATAACATCCAATTGACATGAAAATTAACATGAATGTTAAGAATATTGAATACATATAATTCAATGGTAAAATTTTTAAAATATGAATTCTATAACAAGTTATTAGGTGGTGTTTAGAGTTATATCAGGTGTAATTTAAATCCTATATATATATATATATATATATTATCTATTCTAGACAAAAGTAGCTTTCCACACTGAAAGGTCGTTTGGTATAGGAGTTTAAACATATATTTTCAGTTTTTAAATAATATTACATGTATTTTCACATACTTTTTCATCTACATATACTTCCAAAATATATAAATAATATTACTGGAATAATGTTACCAAATGGTCCCTGAAATTTACAAGTAACCCATTTTACAAAAAAAAAAGAACAGAAAAGAAAAATAGAATTATAAAATGATAATTTCTTAACCAATTTAATTCCTGTGCCCAAGGAGTCCTTAATCCTTATCCATTTCTTGGACAGTCAAACACGAAAGTTCAGACGGGCTTCGATAAAGACAATGGTGCTTATTTAAAAAACCACAGAATTGGATAATTCCTCAAATATTCTTCGCATCCTGATCCTTCTTCACCGGTTCCCGTACCTTTTTTCTCCATTATGAATTGCCCCATGTTCCTGCGCCATTATTTGTAGGGTAATGATTCCATTCGCATTCATTTTTTACGTTCATAGACTTCATCTTTTCATCTTTTAAACTACGTACTTCAATGTGGGTAATTCACTTCAAAAAAAAAAAATGTGGGTAATTTTTAACTACTCTCGAAGTAGAGAAAATAATATTTTTTCTTCTTATATTTATGGTGATGTTTATTATAAGGGTCTATTTGGATTGAGCTTATTTTTGTTGAAACTGAAAACTGAAACTGAAAACACTGTAGCAAAATAATTTTTAAATGTGTGAATAGTATTGTGGGACCCATTTTTAATGAAAAAGTTGATAAAAAGTGAAGTTTGTGAGACCCGTGAACAGTGCATAAGTGCACTGTTCACAGCTGACCGGGTCAACAGTTGCGGCTGGGAGAATTAAAAAAAAAAAAAAAAAAAAGGAAACGCAGAAAGAAAACGCAGACGGGCAAACGCCCAATCCAAACTGCACCTAAGTGTGAAAAGAGGGAACACAATATCTCCGTATTTCGGAAGTATCTAAAAATTTTTCCAACAACACATACCTATTGATATTGTGTGTATGAGTGTGTGAAAAAAGTGTTGAAAGAATATTTATCATTTTTTTGATGGAAAAAGTTTTATGAATAATCTCTTCTAATTTATTATATGATTGTTTATAAGACTATTCATATATATTATTTATAAGTTTTGGGATTGTTCTTTGTCTTATCAATGGTGGTAATGACTTGGGTATTTTTTTGTTTTTTGTTTTTGTGTTATGACTTGTGAATCTTGTTAGTATGTAGATACATGTCCAGTTTTGAACACTAGTTTGTATCTTAATGTGTCCAGTATACTAATGCGCGCACTATACACAAGCCATGTCATAAGATACAAAGCGTGTTGTAAAAGTGAAAATGTAAAATAAATAAATTGGTTTTCTAAGAAAAAATGAATTTTTTTTGCATTAATGGAGGAAAAATGCTAATAATTACTATAGCCTTAGCTTTGTAAAAAAATTATAGCAACCCTTTAGTTTTCCGAGAACAAGGTAAACTTGTGTGTATGAGTGTGCGTGTTGACCTTTTATGTTTGTCACATCTCTCATAGACAGGGATGAGGCACACTAGGCTTTGGGGGCAATACCTCAAACCCCACCCCCCCAATTTTTTTTTTTTTTTTTTTTTTTTTATAAAATTACTAGTATATATAGGTATTACTTTTAGCAATTTTGTTCTATAAATTACAATTTGCCCCCCTTAAACAATATTATTTGTTAAGGATATATTTTATGTAATTGGCTAATCTTTTGACAAAATGCACTTTACTTGTAATTGGGTAGATTTAGGATGAGTTTAGTACTTAAGAAACAAGAGTAGTACTTCAAGAAACAAGAGTTCAAGTTAAGTGTTAAAGCCATGAAGATCTGATCAAGAAACAAGTGAAGAAAAGCTGTTCATTAAAGCTCGACAGATACCTCGGCAGAAACAGTATCTATCGAGATTTAAGAACGAAGCTCAACAGAAGCTGAATTTGTCGAGATCTACGTAATCAGAATTTCTAGATCTGATTTTTGGCCCTAGCTGACATGTATGTGTAGGGTTTCTTTTCTCACAACCCTAAACATATATAAAGCTTATTTTAAAAGCCGTTATATATAGAGAACACATGTAAAAAGTGACCTAGTGCCTTGTTCTCTCTGCAAGAAGTTATTTGTTGGTGTGGGTGTGTGTTCCAAACACTTTTATTCTTATTTATTTTCTAGCCATTAGAAATTTATGAGTAAAATAGCCGTTGGACAATTATGAGAAAAATAGCCATTGGGCAATTATGAGAAAAATAGTCGTTAGGCAATAATTGATAATATAGCCGTTGAGCTTTTAAGGGTTATTAGTAACCAATAACTATAGACTATTATCTTCATAAGTAGCCTATATAATATTCATCATAACACACTTTCTAAAGAGTCTTTTTACTACTCTATATTTTTAGATATACACAAGTCTACTATCTTTCTCTCTCACATATTTTTTTTACAAGAATATTTGTTCTAAGGAAAGGCAATAGAGGGTTGTTCTTAAACCTTTTGTGAGTGGAAGTGCATACATCACAAAGGTCGAAGCTATAGTCTAATCCTATGGGGTTGTTTGGCCAAGAGAACCAATCGCACCAAATTTCACTTTGGGTGGCACGAATCAACTTTTAAGGACAACGCTTTCACAGCGTGATTCTATAGCATTGTGAGATTGTTCTAAACTCCTTTTTATTTTATGTTCTTGCTAATTATTTGGGATATTATTTTTTGTATCAAAACTTGTTTATTCACTAAAATATTTCCAACAATCTTAAAGGTTGATTTGGTTTCTCAAAATGGATAAACAAGTTGTTGATTCTCTTAAAGTCATTTCAGAAATTACCAAGCTTGAACCTTTTGATGGAAATAATTTTAAACGTTGGAAAGAAAGGGTTTTGCCCATCTTGGAATTTACTGAAATTGATAGTGTTCTTCATGACCCCAAACCTGATGATCCCAGAAAATTAACAAAGTGGTTAAAAATAAATAAATTATGTACACATACTATTAAGTGTGGTTTAGCTAATAAGTTGTTTGATAATTATTGTCATTTTACTTGTGCTAAAGATTTATGGGATGAACTTAATGGTCGATATGGGTTTGAGGATGAGGGTGCTAAAAAATTTGCTACAGCTAAATATATGTCTTTTCAAATGTGTGAAGAAAAAACTGTTTCTAGCCAAATTGAAGATTTTCAAAAATTAGTTTTTGACTTAGCCAAAGAGGGTGATAATTTACTCGAAAGGTTTGTGGCTCATGGCCTTGTTTATAAGTTGCCGGACTCTTGGAAAGAGTATAAGCACCGGTATAACCATCATAGAACTTATTTAAATCATCAACAAACTATTGTCGATATTCAAATAGAAGAGACTAATAGAATGTTTGAAATTTCTTCTAAAGCTAAGGAATTTACTTCCAAGGCTAATATTGTAGAGGGAGGATCCTTTAGACCTCCACAAAACAATAAGAAATATGATCTTAGAGGCAAAGGAAAGTTTTATAACAAAAATAACCCAAATCCTCAAATCCAAAAGAAAAAGGGTAATTGTTTCAATTGTGGTAAGACAGGTCATTATGCAGCAACTTGTAAAGTGAAAGGCAACTTCAAAAACAATAACAACAACAAGGGCTCAACATCAAACAAAGCAAATGTGGTGGAAACTGAAGAGGTCATTGCAGCAGTGGTGTCCGAGGCACATTTGGTCTCAAGTGTGAAAGGATGGGTAGTAGATTTGGCTTGCACAAGACATATTGGTGCATTCAAAGAGGAGTTTACTTCCTACACTCCAATAGTGGAAGGCACCGAGTTTGTTTATGTTGGGGACAACAGGCCTATACCAGTGAGTGGCAAAGGGAAGGTACTCTTGAAGCTAACTTCCGGTAAAACTCTTTTACTCACCAATGTCCTCCATATACCTCATTTTCAACACAATCTCATCTCAGTACGTTTGCTTGGTAAAGCTGGTATTAAAGTTCTATTTGATGGTGGCATAGTTACTTTATCTAAAAATGAAATCTTTGTTGGTAAGGGTTATGATAATGATGGTCTTTTTGTACTTAATGTTGATCAAGTCATTAATGAAAATGGTTCATCTTCTTATGCTTACTTAGTTGATTCTATTGATGTGTGGCATGGTAGACTTGGACATATAAATCTTGGTTACATAAAGAAAATGAAAGAGTGTGGAATCATAAACTCACTAGGTGAAGCAAACATGGAAAAATGTGAAATTTGTGCTGAAACTAAAATCACCAAGAAATCTTGTAAATCTATAACAAGAGAATTTGAACTCCTTAGTTTGGTACATAGTGACTTGGGTGATTTAAAACACACAATAATTAGAGGTGGTAAAAAATTTTATGTAATCTTTGTTGATGACCATTCTAGATTCACTAAACTTTATTTACTAAGAATCAAAGATGAAACTTTGGAAATATTTATAAAGTATAAAAATGAAGTTGAGAACCAAAAGAGTAAAAGGATTAAAAGACTTAGAACTGATAGAGGAGGTGAATATGAGTCTAACTCTTTTAAAGAATTTTGTGAACAAAATGGCATAATTCATGAGGTAACTCCTCCTTATTCACCTGAATCTAATGGAATAGCCGAACGGAAAAATAGAACTCTTAAAGAGATGATGAATGTTATGCTTGTTAGTTTTGGGCTATCTTCCAATATGTGGGGGGAAGCCATTCTTTCAGCTTGCCATATACAGAATAAGGTACCTCATAAGAAAACTGGTAAAACTTCTTATGAACTTTGGGAAAGATGTAAGCCTAACTTGCAATACCTTAAAGTGTGGGGGTGTTTGGCTAAGGTTATGCTGCCTGAACCTAAAAAGAGAAAACTTGGTTCTCGGACATGTGATTGTGTGTTTATTGGATATGCTAGCAATAGTTCATGTTATAGATTTCTAGTTATCAAAAGTGATATTTTAGAATCTCACACTATTATTGAATCTGAAAATGGTATATTCTTTGAATATTTGTTTCCTTTAAAAAATAAGGAAAAATTGCATGAATCTATTGATACTTCTAATGATCTTATTGATGACATGCAAGAATTAAGAAGGAGTAAGCGAGCTAGGAAGGAAAAGAGTTACGGTAAAGATTTCCTTGACTATATTGTTGAAGATGAACCTGTAAGTTATTATGATGCAATTAAATTTATTAATGCACCATTTTGGTTGGAAGCTATTAATAGTGAATTAGATTCTATTATGTCTAATCATACTTAGGAATTAGTTAAGCTTCCTCCTAAGTTTAAGCCTATTGGTTGCAAATGGATATTTAAAAGGAAATTAAAACCGGATGGTACAATAGATAATTATAAAGCACGTTTAGTAGTAGCTAAGGGCTATAAGCAAAAACATAATGTTGATTATTTTGATACTTATTCTCCAGTTACTAGAATTGCATCTATAAGAATTTTGTTTGCCATTACATCTAATCACAAACTTGTTATACATCAAATGGATGTTAAAACTGCTTTTTTAAATGGTGATTTAGAGGAAGAAATATATATGGAGCAACCCGAGGGTTATGTTGTCCAAGGACAAGAACACAAAGTTTCTAAATTGGTTAAATCCTTGTATGGATTAAAACAAGCACCTAAACAATGGCATGAGAAATTTGATAATATGATGCTTACACATGGATATGTGATTAATGGTGCGGATAAATGCATATATAGTAAGTTTAATAATAATGAAGGTGTCATTATTTGTTTATATGTTAATGACTTGCTTATATTTGGAACTAGCCATAATGTTGTGCATGATACTAAAAGTTTTCTTGCCTCTAAATTTGATATGAAAGATTTAGGCGAGGCAAATGTTATTTTGGGCATTAAGATCCTTAGGGACAATGATTGCATTATACTATCACAATCTTATTATGTGGAGAAAATTCTTAAAAAATTTGAACATTTTGATTTGTCACCTGTGTCTACTCCATATGACTCAAAGGTGCGCTTGGTTAAAAATCGTGGTGATAGTGTTTCACAAGATAAATATGCACAAATTATTGGTAGTTTAATGTTTTTGACAAATTGTACTCGTCCTGATATTGCATATGCTGTTGGTAGATTGAGTAGATACACTCATAATCCTAGTATTGAGCATTGGGATGCAATATCTAAATTATTGAGATATTTAAAGGGGGCTTTTGACTTTGGTTTGTCATATTATGGTTATCCTGTTGTTTTAAAAGGATATTGTAATGCTAACTGGATCTCTGATATAGATTATGTAAAGCCCATTAGTGGATATGTGCTCACACTAGCTGGAAGGGTTGTCTCTTGGAAGTCATCCAATAAGACTTGCATAGTGAGATCTAATATGGAAACAGAGTTAATGGCTTTAGAGAAGGCTAGGTCCAAAGCTGTATGGCTTAGGAGTTTATTAATTGATATGCCTCCATTTACTAACTCTGTTGTCCCTATTTGCTTTCCTTGTGATTGCCAGGCTGCCATAACACATGTTAAGAGCAAAGTTTATAATGGGAAAAGTCGACATATCCAATTGAGTCTAAGGAAACTTATTGATAATGATGTTATGTCATTGGACTTTGTGAAATAGGAAAAGTCGACATATCCAATTGAAGCTGAGGCAGCTTATTGATAATGATGTTATGTCATTGGACTTTGTGAGGTATGAAAGGAACTTGGCCGATCCTTTGACCAAACCACCAACAATGAGGCTAGTGAGTGAGACATCTAGGGGGATTGGACTGATACCCAAGTTGCGACACTATGGCTAATGCCCGACCTCTATGATGGGTGATTCCACGCAAGAGGTTAAATGGGTAGAGGTCATTAGTGGTCCATGGGCATTGTCATTTGTTACATGTTTTCTACTATCTCGGTAAGGAGATTAGTGATGAGTCCATCCCTATGGTGTGAGATAGTGCTAAGTTGCAGAATTTGGTGAGGTTGAGCTTTAGGCACTTAATGGATCCATATCCCTATCTATTGGGACGGGGTGTATCTACACGCACTCCTGATGGATGCCACCGATTAAGTTGCAGATTGTTGGAGGTTGAGCTTTAGGCTCTTAATGGATCCATACTCCCTACTTGTTGGGATAGGGTGTTCTACACGCACTCCTGATGGATGCCACCTATGTGTGAGTGGAAGTTGTGCCGCTTCCTATAAGACTTTTTGGGTAGGTCTCTAGAGCTCTCATGAAACCCAGTGGCGCATGGCCTGGATAAGGCGCCAACCCGCTTAAGAACAACCCTGATAAAGAAAGTTATGTGGGTGGGAAGTTTGGTTTACTAATAACTTGGTTAAAAGAGTTTTAACTCCACCATTGTTTTTTAGTTCCTGCTTATTTGTCCTATGTATGGTTAAAACCTTATGGTACCAAATTGATGCATGCTTTCTTTAGTTGCATGCCTTTTCTATTTTGTGTTTGTAACATATGGGGGATTGTTGGTGTGGGTGTGTGTTCTAAACACTTTTATTCTTATTTATTTTCTAGTCGTTGGAAATTTATGAGTAAAATAGCCGTTGGACAATTATGAGAAAAATAGTCGCTAGGCAATTAAGAGAAAAATAGCCGTTAGGCAATTATTGATAATATAGTCGTTGGGCTTTTAAGGGTTATTAGTAACCAATAATTATAGATTAATATCTTCATAAGTAGCCTATGTAATACTCATCATAACACACTTTCTAAAGAGTCTTTTTACTACTCTATATTTTTAGATATACACAAGTTTACTATCTTTCTCTCCCACATATTTTTTCTACAAGAATATTTGTTCTAAGGAAAGACAATGGAGGGTTGTTCTTAAACCTTTTGTGAGTGGAAGTGCATACATCACAAAAGTCGACGCTATAGTCTAATCCTGGGGGGTTGTTTGGCCAAGAGAATCAATCGCACCAAATTTTATTTTGGATGACACGAATCAACCTTTAAGGATAACGCTTTCACAGCGTGATTCTATAGCATTGTGAGATTGTTCTAAACTCATTTTTATTTTATGTTCTTGCTAATTATTTGGGATATTATTTTTTGTATCAAAACTAGTTTATTCACTAAAATATTTCCAACATTATTGCGTCTTTTGCGCTTTAGGGTTTTGTAACTAAATACTTCTTGATCTTCATTGTTGATGAAGTGAAAAACTTTGCAGCCAACAATATCTTTAAGTAGCTGAAGTTAGTCACGTACTAGGATTCGTGCAAAGGAGTTAGTCACGTACTGGGATCTGTGCATCATGGGTGACGTTCATATACTAGAGAGTTCAGAGGTTCTGAAGCAGTAGAAGGTTTCTACTGTAAGTTCATCTACAAGGTTTGTAGAGTTTAAAAACAAAAATTTTGTACTAGATCTGAAACTTCTTTTTACTATAGTGAATTGCTTTCCGGGACGATTTCCCCCTAGGTTTTTTATTGTGAAATTAGTTTGTTTCATTAGTTTTCCTAGGTCATCATATCTTGTCTTATTTACTATTTCACTGTGCATGATATTGACATGATATTGATATTTGTTTGTTTTAACAAGGTTTATTCATAATAAATCTAATTAACAACTTAAGTTTAAACCTTATTAATTCTACCAACTGGGGTCTAAATTTCCCAACATCATTGATTCTTTTAAGAGTAATGCTATAATCATAAATTTTTCTACAATATTTTTACAAACTGTACATATGGGCTTGCCACTTACATCTCTTTTTACTTACTAATAATTACTCACCATCAGGATCGAACCCAGGTGGGGACTTAAGGGGGCTGGGCCCCCCCCCGGGTCCAATTTTTTTTTAACAATTATAATATATATATTTTTTGTAGTTGGCCCCTTTCCAAAACCTTAGACTCCTCCTCAATAAGCTTAGCTAGTCTCATCTAAATAGCAACTATCCAACCTAAAAACTTAACAAAAACAATAAAAATATTTACAATGGTGATTGTATTTTAGCAAAAAAAAAAAAAAAAAAATATATATATATATATATTGTAGGGTCACGGTGTGGGGTCCAAGCCCAACAGTTATGGGGTTCTGGCCCAAGGAGCCCTAAACAATGAATTTGTAGAGAGTGGGTTACAGAACTGGGCCCTAACGAAGTGCGTACTAGTTAATATTGGGCCATACAACAATTGAAAATAAGAAGATCTCCTTCATGTCCATTAGATATACGGTCCGAGGAGACATATGGGGTGTATCTCTGTCTCTGATCAAAGGTTATGGTTCTTCTCCTCTTCTTTTGTTCTAAGTTCCTTCTTTTTTCCGTCCCCTCTTCATGGGGACTCCCCTCTCTTATATAGCCCCCTTGAAGTCATCAGGACCTTATACTTGTTGACCATCTGGACCTTCACTTGAGTGCCCGTCCCATCGGACATCTCCCCTATCTTTCTGTGAGTTGTAAGAGCCAAGGTAACACTATTCACAAGTCCTCTCCACATTAGTGCAATCAGAAAAGTAGTTGTCATGCATTTAATGTGGCAGCTGTGGTCTTTCCATTGACATCCTACACTTTCTTCCCTCTTACGGGCTTGTGGGACTCATCCCTGCTACTAATACTCATTGGAGTTAATCTTTATTGCTGGCAGAGTGCATGTTTGAGCCATATTTGGTACGTCCAAGGAAACATTCCTCCTTGGACCGCCTTTTAAACAATTTTTGGGCCCATAAGAATTGGGCCGGGAGCCCTTTTGGTGCCTACACCTTCTCCTCGGACGTGGTTGAATTTCTATATGGGGCCCAAGGCCCATTGTATTATCTGGGGACTTTACCCCTACACATATATATATATATATATATATATATATATTTTACCATCAAAGAACCAAAAAATAATGTCTTATTAGAGAAACTAAAGCTAATTTTTTTGCAATTACAGTAAACTGGTATAAATACTAGTTTACTGTTGCAAGTTGTTAAAAATAAATTACAATATTTTCTTAAGATTATATCTCTTCCTTCATTTAAAAAACTCAAATTCTTTCTCTTCCTTTATTATTTTAATGAATTGTTTATATTATTTTAAATGAAATGATAAAAAAAAAGAACATTTAATATTGGGTGTATTGTAAAGTGTGGTGGTAAAATAGATAAATTAGCTTTTTGAGGTTCTAAAAGCTAAAATTTTTTGCATCATTACTATGAATGTTCCGACTTCCAAAAAAGAAAAAAAACCAACCTAGTATTAAAAAAAAAAAACATTATTTTGTTTTTGTCTTTGTTGGTATATGATTGCATCTTAATGTATTTAAAAACAACGATTTTATGTATTTATAATTTTTCAATACTATATGGATGCCTATTTGGAGTTTTTTTTTTTTTTTTTTCTTTTTCTTTATACTCCGGCCTCCGCTAACATAAAATCATGGGTCCATCCTTGCTCACTATATTAGTAGGGCTATCCAGACCCGACCAGAGCCTGACAACCCGGCCAAACAGCTTGATGCCAACTCAATTCCGGCCCGAACCGAAGGTCCAGTCGGTCGGCGACGAGTCTCCGTTTTCAAAAACCGACACTGATGGGTTGAGTGGCGAGTTTCCTTTTCCAAAACCTGAGCCACCCGAACCCGACTAGAGTTATATACGAAGTCCGGCCAAATTCGACTAGATTTGGCAAGATCTCGACCAAATTCGGCGAGATCTTGACCAGATTTGGTGGGATTTAGCCAAATCCGACCAAATCATAGCAAATTTCAGCGAAAATTTACACATTCTGGTGAAAAATTTGCAGATTCTAGCAAAGTTTTGCATATTCTGGCCACGGTTTCTGGTTTCTGGTTTCTAGCGACAATTTCCAATTACTGGTGACGATTTCCAATTTTCAGCGAACTTTAGAACCGACCCGAGCTCCACCCGAACCTGAAACCGATTCGACCAATTGATGCTAGCGGTCGATTTCAAGTCCCTCCACCCAACGCCAGTGGGTTGGGTCTGGGCTGGGTCCAAAACCGACCTAGCCCGAATAGTGGATAGCCTTACATATTAGTAATTTGTAAAAAAAATTGTAATTCTAACATTTTTCTTCCTTTTAAAGGCCATAAAAAAATTTATACATATAAAATATAAAACGAAATATACAAGCCCAAAAAAATTAGCCCAATAACAAAAATTACCAATAACAAAGCTAAAAAAAATTAAGCCCAATCAACCAAATTTTTACCCATTACCAAAAAAAAAAAAAAAAAAAAAAAAACTTTCTATGCGGCTAAGCAGCAATAGAGCCAAAAGACAGCAACAGAGTTGCCCCTAAACTTAAGTCCTAGCTGGCTCCGTCCTTGCTCATAGATGTGAGTTGGGTTTGAAGTTTCCTAACAAGAAATGTGCCTTGCCTGTGGAGATAGTTAAGAATCTACATTTTGCAAATTGCAACACCACATACATTGGCCACCGAAAGATAACCAAATCATATCAACATCTTCACTTTCCTTCCAATAATACGGATAGAATAAAAGTGATCAACCAGGTTGCATAATAATGCAAAAAGTAGAGGAAAAACAGTGCTATAAAAAGGTGGAGTTCTTAGCCTTTTGGTAACAAGCTAGCTAGAAAGTTTCTTAAGACTCTTAGTGCGGAGAGACTAGGGTGAAATGGCGCCTTCGACTCGCCTTGTGGAAGTTGGAATTGAAGCATTTACGTTGCTGGAGGAGTGCTTGAAGCAAAAGACAAGGCCCCCTCTTCATCATCGTCATCCACATCAACTTCCATCTACTGCTACTACAAGTAATCAGTCAAAAGAAGCCATTGACAGCTACCACTTAGCTCAAAAGTATGGTGGTGTTTTGATTGTGGACTATCGCAACAAGAAGCCACTACTACCACATCGTATAGTTAATTAAGGTATAGCTAAACGCTGTGAACTTGTACTTTAAGAATACTATGATGAAACATGTATGGCAAGATGCCATTCTGTAAAAGTAGTATATAATATAATGTAATGTAAGTTAGAAACTCTCTCTGTCTCTCTCTTTCTCTCTCTCTAAACTTAAGCAATATTCAAAATTTCCATTGGTAACTAGGTAGTATTTTTTTTTTTTTTTTTTGAGATCTAACTAGGTAGTATTATATACTCGATAATATGGATATAAGGTATAATTAACTCCCATGAACTATGCATGCAATGTGAAATAGAATGAATTGACAATTATATTGTGAACATAAGTAATAATACCCACGCATTGATGATAAAGATGGAGCCGAATAGACTGCTAGTTTCACTACAACGCATCAAATCAAATCCACACAGAGACGGAGAAATGGAGATGGATGTGCTAGCTCAAAGGGTCATAGACTCATAGGACTTTACTAGATATATATTTTTCTCGTAAAAAAGGTCAATTCCAGGGATGAGATTTAAGAGCTTCTCATTTCGATTTGAAAACAGAGCTCTAAAGTGTCGCCGATCTTCTAAGGATGATGAACTAGCATGATTAGGTATAGCAGGGCCTGTGTTGAATAGATTTCTATGAGCGAAGGTTGATGAACTTGCAATTTAGGCATAAGGACTGTGAAAGCTCATTAGTGCAAAATACTATAATTTGTTTAGACCCTCAATTTTAAACTTACGGCTAAATCTCTTCAAAAAAAAAAAAAAAAAAAAAAAAGTTATGGCTAAATTGCTTTTACATTACTCAACTAAATGTGGAATAAGAGTAAATAAAACGCAATAAAGTGGAACTACTCTCTAGTGCATAGGCATATACAATAAACAATAAATGTAAAGTACAAAGAGTAAGGGAAGAGAGATGCAAATATAAGATAATATTAAGATGTGTTATTGAAGAGGAAACCGAAGTATTCGGCGAAAAACCTCTTCGCGGCCTTCCAATCCGAAATAATCCACTAATGAATAGAGTTGGAGTACAAGGATATCAAAAAGACTCTCCAAGCCTAATCTTCCCACTGTAATTGAACCCTTTGAGTTCCAGCTCTCAACAGATTTCACAAAGTCATGTTTTCACTAGTTATTTGGATCTTGCAATTAGTTCCAAATTGCATCCACCATAGAATGACTTATTCCAATGCTTCCCACATGCATCAAAACAACTCTCAACACTTAGATTGGGTGAGGCATATGTTTGGGCTAAAAACCTCTCAAAGATTTGTAATTAGAGAGGTAAGAGTAAAGGAAAACTAAGAGAAATGTGTAGATGATTGTGGATTTACAATTTCTAACTCTCAAGTGTATTTCTAGAGTTTTCTCTTTGAAAATTTCCTTACAATTTCGTAGGTAATGTGGAATTTTATAGTATGGGTAAAGAAATTAGGAAAGCACATTAAAACAACTTGGAAGTGCATCTCGCGGGTCATCTCGTGAGTTGGCCGGCCTAGTCGCAAGATGAGTCATGAGATGTCTCTTAGCACTTGACTCTTCAGCTTCCAGCCTGTGCTTCTCATGTGGCATTTCGCAGATTGTCCACTCGCAAGCCAGTCACGAAGTTCTCTATTTTTCACAATTATTTACCAAACTCTCACACTCAACCCTTACAATAAATCCCACAAACATACAGGGAAATAATTGACTAATTACAATCAAATTTGATACAGAATTAAAGCCAACAAAACATAATTGAAAATCACAACTTTACAGACTGTCAACACATTACCCCTCCCATGAATTCCAAGGGAAGACCTTTCCTTGTGTCTTGCTACATACCTCTTCTTTCAGCGAGAAAAGGGCTTATATAGTCTTCTATGGGTAGTGGTAGATGAATTATTCCTCAACAATTAGGTACAAAACCTATCAGCACATCACCCCTCCCATGATTCTAGAGGAAGGCCTTGCCTAAGATTATTCCTCAATGATTTCAAAGGAGAAACTTGCCATATCTTAATGCATTAAATATCAATGGTGATCAATTTTGTGTAAACAAAGAAGTTTTATGTCCTTAATATTTTTATAATACTTCCACAACAAATCATAGGTGGTTAGTTGTTATTGGTTCTAATTTGAACCTATCACTAAAATTACTTTTTTGCCCTATTGATAATAACCTGTAACAACTTGTCACATATGATTTATTGTGAAAGTGTTATGAAAATATTGTGAATATAGCATTTCTCACGTAAATAAATGCATTAATATTCTAATACTTGCTCTCAGGTGCGACTCCAAACTACTTATCAATAAATGAGATAGAATACTTGAGATTTTTAACTTTTAAATAAGAAGTAGAGTAAATGGGTTTTCATCCCACTTGGATAGGGTGGATTTTGGAGTGTATTTAGTCTGTTACTTATTCTATTTTGGTTAATGGAGAGCCTAAGGGCCATATTATTCCATCTAGAGGTATTCGCCAAGGGGACCCTTTGTCTCCATATCTCTTCTTACTATGTTCAGAGGGACTAAATGGGGTTATTCAACATGCAGTGGATGGTGGGCTGATTGACGGCTTTTCTCTTTGTAGAACCAATCCAAAGATCTGTCACTTGTTTTTTGCAGATGACAATCTCCTTTTTTGCTAGGCACGGGTGGAGGATGTGGAAGCCATTCCAGATCTCTTGATTATCTATGAAAAGGCATTGGGACAAAAAATAAATTTTGCAAAAACTACTCTTTTCTTTAGTAAGAATGTCTCGGATTCTCCAAAGGAGGTAATAAAAAATTTGTTGGGAGTACTTGAGATTAAAGAATATGAGAAGTATTTGGGCTTGCTTGCTGTGGTAGGGAGAAATAAGAAAGCTAGCCTAAATTATATTAACGATAGGATGTGGGGGAAACTACAAGGGTGGAAAGAGAAGTTGCTTTCTCAAGCGGGTAAAGAAGTTTTGTTGAAGGCAGTGGTTCAAGCCATCCCTACCTTTGCAATGAGTTGTTTTCATTTACCGATGGATCTATGCCAAGATATTGAGATGCTTATTAGAAAATTTTGGTGAGGACAAAGGGGAGATAGGAGAAAAATCCTTTAGAAGAAGTGGGAAGTCTTGTGTAAACAAAAATTGAAGGGAGGTTTGGGTTTCAAAGATCTTTTGTAAATTCAACATGCAATGCTAGTAAAGCAAGTATGGAGAATGATTCATGACACAGATTCCCTTTTTTACAAATTTTTTAAGGTGAAATACTTCCTAAATGGTAGTGTATTTGAAGCAAAGTCAGCCTTGGGCTCATTTGCTTGGAAAAGTATTCTTCGTTCCAGAAATCTGATTGCAAGGGGTGCTCGATGGAGAGTAAGGGATGGAAAGAATACTCGGATTTTTCAGGATGCTTGGTTACCAAATTTCCTTGATTTGGCCTGTTGAGAGGAATGGCCATTACTTGATCAAGACGGGTTACAAAGCTTTGTGTCAAGAATCGCAGGTTGTTGAGGATGAAATGAATGATTCAGAGGCACATAGAAATTTTTGGAAGCTAAAGGTTCCAGGCAAGATTAAACATTTTCTATGGAAATCTTGTACAAACTCTTTGCCCACAAAAGTTAATTTGTTGAAGAGAACATTCTACAAGAAGATGTTTGTCACCTTTGTTCCAAAAATTCAAAAGATGTTCTCCATGCTTTGTGGGGATGTGAGAAGGTCCATTAAGTCTGGCAAAGGAAGTTTGGTTGGCTGGACAGTAATCAAGTTGCTTTAGGTTCTTTTTTGGATCTGGCGTAGCTAGTTTAGACGAAACCAAATTTATTTCCTCTTTTTGCAGTCACGGCTTGGTCAATCTGGCATCATCGGAATAAGTCACGTATGCAGGAGCATTCAATACCTTTGGATAGAATGTTTTTGCTGAAGAATATCTTCAGGTTTATTTAACCAGGTTTCGGCAAAAGCAAAAACCTCATAGAGTAGTTGCAAAAAAATGGAGGCTGCCTAGTGTGGATTTTGTGAAGATTAATTTTGATGGTGCGTTGTTTGGAGAGTCTGATGAAGTGGGGCTCAGAATGGTGATTCGTTACTCAGAGGGGGAGGTTATGGTTGCTCTCTCCGAGAAAATCATGAAACCACCAGTTGTGGAGACCGTGGAGTTATTGGCAGCTCGTCGTGTAGTGGCTTTCTCTCTTGAAGTTGGTTTCTGAAACTCAGTTTTTGAAGGTGACTTTGCATCTGTTCACTACAACAAAATGTATTTTTAGCGACGAAAATTAGTGGGGGAAATATTTTTTGTTGCTAAAAATACAGATTTAGCGACGAAATATGAATTTCGTCACTAATAATGAAAAAAATTATAACATTTTGTCTATGGAAGTGTTTGACTGGTTCTTTATTTTCTATATATAAATTTTTAATTTTTTTAAAAACTTTTTTTTTACTATTATTGTGTTAGGCTGAGTAATAATCGATCTGTTAAAATAAATTTGATATATATTAGATGTAGGGGCTAGGGCCCAAAATAATATATTGGGCCTTGTTCGAGGACACTAACAAGTCCGAGGAGGAGGAGATAACCATTAAATGACTCCCAGCAAAAGTCTCATCAATGGGAGATGAAGGGAAGGAGGTCCGAGGAGGAATTCCTCCTCGAACACGACAAATGCAGTCCAAGTACGTACTCTAGCAATTGAAATGCGCCCCATGAACATGTGAGAGGGAAGGAAACTCGAAATATCTAAGGAAAAACTGCTACCACTGCATTAAGTGCACTGTAGCTACTTTTCTGGCCGCATTAATGTGGAGATGACCTCTGAACAGTGCTGCCTTGGCTACCACAACTCACAAAAATGCTGAAAGGAGTGTTTGATGGGATGGGTACTCAAGTGGGGATCCAGATGATCAACAAGTGTAGGGTCTAAATGATCAGGAATGAGCTATATAATGTGGAAGAACCCCCATGAGAGGGAGTGGTAAAAAATAGAGAGAGAACACTGTAACATACTGAACTATCTTAATATACACGAACTTTGGCCTCCTTGGACCAACTATCCATTGACACCAATGTCTCTTATTTGTGCTTGATTGTCTTTTAATTCTACATTAGTCGTTGCCCAACTCATTAGGTACTACCTCTTTAGCCCATATTCTACAAAATTCATTGTATTAGGCTCATTAGACCAAGATTTCATACATTTGGACTTGGGCTCCAAATCTTGCCCCTACATTAGATTTTTTTTTTTTTTTTTTTTTTTTTTGAGAAACCCCTACATTAGATTTCTGAGTTAGTGTAGTATTTTCAGTTTTTGGTTTTTGATCTGTGTGTGGTTTTTTTTTTTTTTTTTTACTATTCGTGATTAGTTTTGATTGGATTGAACTTTTTTTAAAGATTGAATTTTTAAATAAAAATTTCTACAGCTAGTGGTTAGATGTGTATTTATATTGTTATTTTCAAAGTTAAAAAAAAAAAAAAAAAGTTTTTGGTGTTTTATCTGTGTGAGGAAATGTTTTGGGTTTGATTTCGTTTTTGTTTAAATTGTATTGAAATCTGGTTTTTGTGTTTGAAAAAATTGTATAAAAGTAGTGATGTTATTTGTTTTATACGTTTATTACTTTTGGTGGTGATTGTGGAATAGGGCCGCTACTTTTCCGTCCCGGAAAATAGAGGTTTCAATTTTTTTATTAATATTTTTTTTTCCTATTTATCTCAACGCTCTGTTTGGTAGAACCAATGCACTCTACCATTAAAGCACAAATTACAAAAAACAAAAACATAAATGATGACCGCAATTCGAGCTCAAGGGTGTTTAACATACGCTAAATGATGTGCCATATTACCATAATTTGAATGTCACTTCAGCAGGTGCTTGTGTCTTTGCAACCCGGTGGCCTCTTCGTGGTCCTACAAAGATAACTTTGACCCTTGCTGTGGGTTCAGACATTGGTCCTCTGATAAATGCTGGAGAGATTTTTGAAGTGCTAGATCTTGGGGGAAGAACTGCTACTCGAGATGGTATGTTTACTTCCAAATAGCATCTTTTATAAAGGCAATGAAACTGGATTAATTTCTAGTCAGTAGTCAGGTTATTTCATTGATGAGCCCAGCTAAAACATACATGGCCAAACAAAGATATAGGAAAGTGTGTTTTGTAATTGGTGTTAAAAAAAAAGTGGGAAAAATAGTTTAATCATATTCTCTGAGTGAAAAAAAAAAAAAAAAAAAAAAAAAAAAGGATCAGTCCGTTTCGTAGCAAATGGCAGAAACATGAATGCAATTTTTAATTTCTTAATGGAGATTCAATTTCAATGTTTGAAATTTGGCACAAAAATTGAAGTCAATGTTAATCTGGGTTTACGACGACAATTTATCTCCAATTAATATATATATATATATATATATATATTATAGCGCAATACTCAGAGATAAAGGTCTTTGCTGGTTATGGTGACTTCTTCTTGTAGTCAATGGATATTACTATTTACTGCTATAGTTCTCAGTAGTTGATGAGTCTCTAATTCTTTAAACTTTTACAAGGAGAAGCCCTGTAAGTGGACAGGTCAGGGAGATAGGAAATTCAAACTACAGTCTGAAATGGGTTTGGATTTTAAAAATTTTGGAACTAAGCTATGAAGGCATAAAATTGAAAAAATTTCTTCATTAATGAAATTTATGGGTGGCTTTAAGTTTTATTAATACATGGATTTGAAATGATTAGGTGTAAGAGGTCATTTTAAATCCATAATTTTATAAGTGTCTTTGTTTGAGCAAAATCTCTAAATTCAATTCATCATGTGTGGTTAAATTTATATAGAGCAATTTATACTAACAATTGTTCTTCGACTCTGGTGCTTTTAAATCCTCAAATCCAAATGCAACCTTAGTTGAAATCAGAACAATTATTTAACTGGTAGATGGAATTAGACTATAGGGAGAAAAAAAGCTAGATGGAATTAGGTTCTGCAAAGATGTCTAGTTCCATCAGTGACACTTCAGAGGATGTGCAATTTATACTAGACTTAGCCATTTAAATCCTTATTAACCCAGTGGGGTTGGCCAAGCGGTTTGGCGTTTGGTCTCAGAGTGCTTGTACTTGGCTCGACTAGGTATGCTCCCTAGTTCGAGTCCTGCTACCTGCACTTTGAAAAGAATCCCTGGGCCAGTGCTTTACCCCTTCGTGGGCCGACCCGGCACGAACAGTGATTAGTCTCTGGTTGAAAGCTTTGAGGATACACTATGGGAAACCAAAAAAAAAAAAAAAAAAAAAAAAAAAAAAAAAAAAAAAAAAACTACTGTAAGTAGTCTCCAATAATATCCATTGAGAAACTACTTGTCTAAATACTAATGGTGTTTAAAAATGCGGTATTCCCATCCTCTTGATGCTTTAGGATAAATTTATGCTGAGTTCATTGCATTTTAATTCGAATCCATTTTTTTGTGTGCTGTAGGGATGTTTAATATGCTTAACTCTTGCTCTTGGGTGGGCTTTTGCGGCCTATGTCAGGTAAAAAAATTCAGTGGATAAATTATATTAATGAATTAGTGACATGGCCTTTATGATTAATTCCCTTTTATCAATATATATATATATATTAATAACATAAATATATATGATTAATTCCCATTTGCCTAAGCCATTGGCTGTGGCTCACCTAAGCAGTGTCCTATCAAGTTAGTGGTACAGAAAATTAATCTGGCCTAAATAACAGCTTCCTTTGAGACAAGTGAAATGTGTTTGACCATAAGGTGCTTGGTTGATTCCTCTCTCACAACACAACCTCTTTAAACATTGTTCAGTACACTTCATATGAGGATTTTCAATTACATGATTTTTTAAAGGGGGAACTGTATTTCTTTTCACAGTTATTGGTTTGTTAAGAGTAAAAGATGGTCAAAAACACAATAAAGAAGAAGTAAAAAAATATGGAACGCTCTCTCTCTCGTGAGGAGAAAGAGGAACTTGTACGTAGCACAAAAAAGGTCAAGAATGTGAGCCATGCTAGTTTCGGTGAAGGGCATAGCTCTGGCTCTGCTTCACCAAACCGCGACGGTGTACCGTGGAATCAAAATGCGTCATTCAGAGACAAACTTTTGGGAGAAATTCCTGGGGCTTTCGCACAAGCTTTTAGCTTTGAAGATGGTATGGATGATGAGGTTGAGTCGGATGGGGAGGTTGAAACACTCCGGCAAGGCCTGTTAGCTGTTAAAATTCCTAGGGAACTCAAACAAAGAATCCGCAAGCCGTGGACAAGCGCTTTTATCGTTAAAGTTTACGGTCGGAGTGTGGGGCTAAATTTCATTCAAGGTAGGTTACTGGCTCTATGGAAACCGGCAGGGAGGCTAGATTGTGTGGATTTGGGGCATGGTTTTTTCCTTACAAGGTTGTCCTTAAGTGAAGATTATGAAAATGTTTTAAGGAAAGGTCCATGGTTTGTCGGAGACCATTTTCTTTCTATTAGACCATGGGAGCCGGATTTTAAGCCTGCCTTAGCAAGTGTTTCATCCATCGTTGTTTGGATTAGATTAAATGAGCTTCCCATTGAATATTACAATGCAGAGGTGCTGCAACTCATTGGGAAAGCCATTGGAAATGTCCTCCGTATAGATACCTTTACGGCGTCGGAAACTAAAGGTCGGTTTGCAAGGCTGTGTGTGCAAGTTGATGTGGAAAAACCTTTAGCTACTGCTATTATGATAGGAAAGCTGGAGCAACAGATTTGTTATGAAGGAATCCAAAAAATGTGCTTTGAGTGTGGCCGTTTAGGTCATAGTAAGGAGCATTGCCCTCATGTTGTCCGGCAAGGACCGTCGTACTCGGAGGCCGGATTGAAGGAGGCGGGTGAGAAGTGTTTTAGCTCACGGTTTGCGCATGGTCCTGACGAAGCAAGGCGTGGGGAGGGGACCAGTGGTGTGATGCGTGACTCTGAGCAAAGTACTGAGCAGGAGGATGTGCGGGAGGAGGTGTACGGGCCTTGGATTGTAGTAGAGCGCAGAAAAAATAGTACAAAACCGTTGAGGAGTGGTGGGACTTTGCCACGGCAAGGGAGTGGTTTAAATACCAGAACAAGTGATTACGTGGAGAAGGGAGCTGCAGATCGGGCTGCTGGGATTGATGGGTCTAATAAAGAGTCCAAAAGGAAGATGTCGTCTCAGATTTTTGTGGATAAGGCCCGTTTTGCCTCTGTGGTCCATAGCATTAGGCAGGAGGACAAGGCCCACACCCAACAAAGCCCACGTTTGATGTTGAATAGGAAAGTTCCAAGTCAGGATGAAGACCGGTCCAGTGCTTATCCAAGTTCTCAGAGACTTTCATCAGTCAAAGGAAAGAAAGGGGCAGCTCGTAAAAAACTTCAAAATGGTGATCAAGGCAGCGCCGGTGGGGCGCTCTGTTCTCACCGATCCGGTTTCAAGCAAGCTCAGGTTAGTGCTGGTTTGGTTGGAGTTGAGGGGCAAAGTGGAAATGGTGATGCGCAGTTCCGCTTCGGTGGTTTGGGTGGCGGTGATGGTGGCTGTTTCACTGCCGGTGCGGGATCGTCGAAGGGTGATTCGAGAGAGCTGGGTTTTTGTCCTGGCCAAGTTCCGAGCAAGGCTGATGAGGTTATGGGGGTTTCTTCAGTCTTCATTACTCAAGGAGAATTAGTGGGTGAGCAGATCGGTATGGGAGCAAGTGTTGAGCTTAGGGAGCTGCCTTCAAGCGGAGACTCCGATTCTAATGGAGATATTCAAGCGGTTGGAGGAGTTTTGGCTTCAGATATCTCTAGCCATTGTGCTATGGAAGATTGTGAGGCGGAGGGGATGGAGTTTGAAGCTAGAGGCGGGGATGAGAAGTCTCAGTTTTAAATTTGCCCCTTACTTTGTAAATAATTTTTATTATGAATGTTATCATCTTGAATTGCAGAGGTGCTCTGAAGCCCTCTTTTAGGAAGCGTGTTACTGATTTGGTGCGGAAATTCAACCCTTCAATTTTGGTTGTGATGGAAACCCGTGTAGGGGGTGATAGAGCTAGGGAGATCACGAATTTGTTGCCGTTTGATGGAGCATTCCATATTGACTCCATTGGCTATGCAGGGGGTCTTTGGGTTCTGTGGAATGCTGACAGAGTTGATTTAGCCTTACTCGCAAGTACTGAGCAGGAGGTTCATGCGGAGGTGAAGGTACGTTTCACAAACACTAGCTGGTTATTATCTGCTGTGTATGCTAGTCCTAGGAATGCCGAAAGGCAAATTTTGTGGAATAATCTGATGAATGTGGCTGATTTACATAATATGCCTTGGGTTATAGCTGGTGACTTTAATGAACCTCTCCTTAGTGAGGATAAATTTGGGGGTAAGGGGGTGAGTGTGAATAGGTCTCTTTTGTTCAAGGAGTGTTTGGATAAATGTAATATGATGGATATTGGTTTTGCGGGTCCTCGTTTCATTTGGACAAATAGGAGGAAGGTTCAAGCTTTGATCCAAGAGAGAATTGACAGATTTTTTGTTAACCCGAACTGGTGTGTTTTGTACCCTGATGCAAAAATAACTCATCTGACTCGGTGTCACTCGGACCATTGTCCTGTGCTCCTGGAGTTGCAGCCGAGAACCCAAAATGGGAGGAGTAGGCTTTTTCGGTTCCAAACTGGTTGGATGTTGGATCCTTCCTTTTTTCCTTTAGTGCATCAGGCATGGGAAAGGAATGATGGGCTGGTGAATGCCATTAATTGTTTTACTCGGAAGGCGATGGAGTAGAATAAAAATCAATTTGGGAATATTTTCACTAGGAAAAAGAACTTGATGTCGAGGCTGAATGGTATTCAAAGATCTCTAGCCTTATGCCCATCGGAGTTTTTGGTTAATTTGGAAGATGAGCTTCTTAGGGAGCTGGACCTTGTGCTGAGACAGGAGGAGGAGTTGTGGGCTTTAAAATCTAGGGTGAATTGGATGATTCAAGGGGACCGTAATACGACCTTTTATCATGTGTCAACCTTGGTTAGGCGTAAGAGGAACCAAATCATGGCTATAAAGAATTCTGTGGGGGAGTGGATTATTGAGGAGGGGGAGATAAAAGACTTCATTAGGAGTGGTTATGATCAGATTTTCGTATCTTCTCTATCTTCTGTGCCTAGGATGGATCCCACTGGCTCGCAATGGCAGCCTAGACTCTCGGAGTTGGAGAAGGAAAGTATAAGTGGGGGGCCTTCTGAAGAGGAGGTAAAGGCAGCCCTTTGGTCCTTGAAACCTTTCAAAGCTCCGGGGCCGGATGGCCTCCATGCGGGGTTCTTCCAAAACTTCTGGCATACCGTGGGCAACTCTGTGATTATAGAGGTTCAAAAGATTTTTGCTGATAGAAGAGTTCCAGAGGCTTTGAATAGTACCCACATTGCCTTGATTCCTAAAATTCAGGGGCCGGAAACTTTGGGGAATTATAGGCCAATTAGTTTGTGCAACACAGTGTATAAGGTGGTTACTAAGATTATTGTGGCAAGGTTGCGGCCTTACCTAGACAAACTCATCTCTCCTATGCAAACGGCCTTTGTGCCGGGTCGTAAAGGGACTGATAATGTTATTATTGCCCAAGAGGTGCTTCATTCCCTAGGGAAAAAGAAGGGAAAGACCGGATATATGGCTCTTAAGATAGACCTAGAAAAAGCTTATGATAAGTTAGAGTGGAGCTTTATTAGAGATATGCTGATTCGTGTTAATCTTCCTATGGATATCATAGATGTTATTATGAGTTGTGTGTCTACAGTTTCTACTTCTATTTTATTCAATGGAGAAGCTCTTGACCCAATCTTTCCCTCTAGAGGTATAAGACAAGGGGATCCGATTTCTCCGTATCTGTTTATCATCTGTATGGACTTTCTTGGGCAGCTGATTGAAGAGAAGTGTAGGGAGAAGTTATGGCAGCCAGTGAAGGCTTCTCAGAGGGGCCCTAGTTTCTCGCATCTTTTCTTTGCGGATGATCTAATTCTTTTTGCTAAAGCTGATGGGGTTAATTGTTCAACCATTAGAGATGTTTTGGATACTTTTTGTAGTATGTCTGGCCAAACGGTGAGTGAAGCTAAGTCAAGGGTTTATTTTTCTCCAAATGTGGATAGGGACACTAGAGAATCCCTTTGTGATATTTTGGGGTTTGCGTCTACGCCGTATCTTGGTAAGTACCTTGGTTTTCCTCTAAAGCAGTCGGGATCCTCCTCGCATGATTATAACTTTATTTTGGATAGAGTGAAGCAAAAATTGTCCGGGTGGAAGGCAAATCTTTTATCTTTGGCGGGCCGTAGAGTTCTCATTCAGTCTTCTCTAGCTGCCATCCCGTCGTACATTATGCAGTGCTCTTATCTTCCGGGAAGGGTTCTGGAAGGATTGGATAGAGTTAATAGGAACTTCCTTTGGGGGTCTACAAACACAACCAAGAAGATTCACTGGGTTGGTTGGGAGAAGGTGACAAAACCAAAGGAGGAAGGGGGTTTGGGGCTGCAAACAGCCAAAGGTAGGAATGTAGCCCTCTTATCCAAGCTTAATTGGAGATTTCATACGGAGGGTGAGGCTCCGTGGGCAAAGGTTTTGAAGTTGAAGTATTGCAACAACCGAAGGAGAGTAGCGACAAATGCGGACAAACTTCCTTGTTCATCTATTTGGGCTGCTATGAAGAAAGGGACGGACACTTTTAATAAAGGTTGTAGATGGTTGGTGACAAAGAATAGCTCTTTGAATATTTGGCATAACAATTGGACTAATGGGGGTCCCCTTAGAAAATTGATTCAAGGTCCTATCTCCCAAGAAGCCAATCTTTTGGAAATTAAAGATTTTATGCTTGATGTGGGGTGGGATTGGGAGAAACTAACCTTTGAATTACCTGATGAAGTTAAGGGTTTGATTTGTGCAATTCCCATCTCAACTTTAGGTGAAGGCATGGACAAGCTGGTTTGGTCCGGATCACCTAATGGGTCCTTTAATGTGAAAAGCGCTTATGGGATGGCAATGGAGTCCGCAAATGTTACTGTTCTTTCTTGCAGCTGGGTTTGGAAGGTAGATGTGTTGCCAAAAATTAAAATGTTTCTTTGGTTGTGTGCCCACAATAGTATCGGTGTTAAAGTTTGCCTTGGAAGGAGAGGAGTGGTTCAAGATGAAGTGTGTCCTGTTTGCTGTAATGGGGATGAGACTATTTTGCATGCTTTGAGGGATTGCTCCCACTTGAAACATGTGTGGAACCAGCTAGGGGTCACGGCTGCAAATCATGAGTTTTGGCATGAGAATGTGGTGGATTGGTTGTCTCTAAATGTTAGGAAGAATGGCAAAATGCATAATTCCGGTATCCCTTGGGGAATTGTCTTCCCCTTTGCTATTTGGTCCATTTGGAAGAGTAGAAATGATATTGTTTTCAGTAGGAAAGGTCGAAGTCCTAACTTGGCTTTAGATATTGTGTATCAAGCTAAAGAGTATGTGCATTGTGTGGCTGCCCCTAGATTGCAATCTCGTAGAGTTTTAAGGAGCATTCGGTGGGAGAGACCTGACTTTGGGTGGAGGAAGTTGAACACAGATGGGGCTTGCAGTGAGCCTCACGGTCTGGCTGGTTGTGGGGGAGTGGTTAGGAATGAGGATGGGCAGTGGGTAGCGGGTTTTAGCAAGCGCATTGGGATCACTAGTAGTTTTGCTGCTGAGATGTGGGGGCTGCGTGAGGGGCTTAAACTGTGCTGCAACTTAAACATCCGCAGTCTTGAAGTTGAGATGGATGCCAAGGCCATTGTTGATGTGCTTCAGAATACAGGCTATGTTAATAATGTTATATCCCCTATTTTAGATGATTGTAGGCATCTAATTTCTCTATTCCAAAATGTCCGTATTAAGCATTGTTTCCGGCAAGCTAACCAATGTGCGGATGGCTTAGCTAGGATGAGTTTTAGTTTAAATGCTGATTTTCTTATTTTTGATAGTCCGCCTATGGACATTTTAGATGTATTTGAGGGAGATCTCAGTGGGAGGTCTTTCATCAGGTCTTGTACTGAACCTTGCTTTGGTTTTTAGTTTTGTAATGTTATCGTCTTTCATCAAAAAAAAAAAAAAAAAAGAGTAAAAGATGGTCTCAAGAATCCTCCACTTGGTTGGAATGGTGATCCTTGCATGCCCCGCCAGTACTCTTGGAGTGGCATTACTTGCTCTGATGGTCCCCGGATCCGTGTGATCTCCTTGTAAGTGACAAGGATTTGATTTATGTTTTTGTTTTTTGTAATTTGTGCTTTAATGGTAGAATGTATTGGTTATCGTTTTGAGGTAGCAATTTTTCTGAAAGTATTTATTAATTGCTTTTAAAGCAAGAAAAATGGTTATAAATTGCCAAATGGAGGTTAAAAGTAAATTGAATTAAAAAAAATTGAGTAACTAAAATACAACTTATATTTAGACACTAAAAAAATTTAGTCTAATTTTTTAATTTTTCTCTTTCCTTCCTAATTTTAATATCATTCTTTTTTTACTGAAGTGGTAGAAGTATATCAATCAAAAGAAAAAACAAAAAGAAGCCCAGCCCAGGAGCTTTACAATCACAGGACGGCTCAGAGAAACACAAAGGACCTATTGCTCCAGAAACCTCCAGGGCTCTTTTTTTTTTTTTTCTTTTTCTTTTATAGTAAAACAAAACCATGCAAAACCAAAAGAATTTATTATTTTAATCTTTATTACTTTTTATGCTTATTAATATTAACTTTATAGACTAACAATAGGCAGACTTTTTTTCTTTTTCTTTTTTTTTTTTTTTGGTTGAGGAAAAACAATAGGCAGACTTGGCAAACAGGTGTTAACTCGTGTATTTGGTTTTGACCTATCAAATTAAATATGGGTTAAAATATGTATGCACCAAGGTCAGTTACCACACGTTAGAAACCATACTACACCATTAGGCTTGGAGCCTTGGATCAGTCGGCTAAACTATGGTTGGTTATCCCTGGGCCAGATTAACTGTTAGACTGGCCTTAAATGTGCTTTTGTTTTTATTTGTTAGGTTAGAATGGGTTGGGCCTAAATGTGTGTGTTTTAATCAGAATGGGTTACTACTTTGAACAAAGTCAAATAATAGACAATATTGTGATATGAAAATAGGCGACAAATGAAAAGAATAAAATAATTTGATTTATATCATTGTCATACATGGGCGGAGCCATGTTGAAGGTTGAAATTTATATATATATATATATATAAATATTTTAATGTTTTCAAAATTTAGTCTACAAAAATAAGAGTTGGCCCCCCCTATGTATTTGAATTAGTCCAATGATGCTTTAAAATAAAAAATTGGTCTAATAGTTATAGAGACAACTTTATTTTTCGCAATTCTATTTTTTAATTGTAAAATGTGCTTTTATATCTGTTAAATATTTGAAAAAGTTTGGTACCAAACATGTTTGAATTTATCTTTTATAACCTGTTATGTGGCGATTAACAAGTCATTGACTCATTAAAAAATTATTGTCACTAAAACTACACATGAAATGTCTCTTTAGTTGCCACATAATGGATCAAAGCAAAATAGTTTCAAATATTTTTGGAGCCTAATTTGTTCCTCCAAGTTTTGGATCATTCTTGTTTTTGAAAATAACATTAGTTCAATTGAATAATTTTACTTACATTAGTATAAAATTTGATAATTTTTATAGAAAATGAAACTTTTTAAAAATTTCACTATGAAAATTGTGCAAATGTATTTTATTAATTTTATGAAAGATAACCATCAAACATAATTTTGATTGAAAATATTAAGCTCTTTTTTTGTTGGGTGTGTGTATATATATAACTTATCAAATAAAAAATCATGTGTATATAATAAAAAAAGCATGTGTATTTATGTGTGTGTATGAGGCTATCTTGATAAATATATTAGTGTTGCAACTTGACCCCCCAAACATAAATTCCTAGCTCCGCCCCTGTTGTCATACAAATTAATTAATCAAATGGGAATTTCAAAAAGTTAAAGAATTGATGTACAAGCTATATATTTTCTTTTCCCTATGACTTGGTGCATTAGAGGGAGGCCTTTGGGGAATCTCTTTGTGTCTGTGGAGTAATTATATATCATGTAGTTCTTCTAAACCCATTTCAGCCTGTCTTGAGTCCTTGACTAGTTGAGTCCAACTCTTGTGAGAGCCACGCATTGGTAGTGGAGGCAGAAGAGGACCAAACACATGCATTGACAAAAATAGAAAGAGAAATTAATAATAACTCTCACGCATTGGTAGTGGAGGCAGAAGAGGACCAAACACATGCATTGACAAAAATAGAAAGAGAAATTAATAATAATATTATTATTAATTTCTCTTTCTATTTTTGTCATAATTTTGATGCGTTTATATCCGAGATCTTAAGCCGATCTAAGTAGTAGATTTTGGTTTTTAATAATTTTTACTTTGTATAATTCTTCTTCTGTACGTGTGCTGCTATTATAACTATTGTAAACACTTTATACTTGTGATGTTTGTAATTAGTTTTGTGGTGGATTGTTGTATTGGAGCAAGCGGGTGGCTTGCATGATGTTATAAGGTGATTGAAATTTATATTGGGTGTATTTGAGTGTGCAATATATATTTGTTTAAGTATTAATATAAACTTGTGCATTTATAAATGATATAGAATTTTATCTAAATAGCTTATTAACTTAGATGTTAGAATACATTATGCATGAGTTATCCTTATTTTACTAAAGTAGCATTCACCTTACAATTGTAGTCAAATATGAATAAAACTTGGATGACAATGGGTAAGACACCCGATGATAAATTAAGTCATCCATATATTGAAGGGTTCAATGCATTTATTAATTTTGCAAGAGCTGTTATGGACTTGAGTGGTAATATTCCGTATTCATGTATTCACTGTGTGAATTGCTATCGACAATCTCCTCATACTGTGCGTATCCATTTGCTTCATTGTGGGATTATGCAATCTTACATTAATTGGTATAATCATGGAGAATCTCGTGTATTGAATAAGAACATTCATAATAATGAAATGTCAAATGGTGATCATATGGATGGTATCAATACCTTGGTAGGTGACCGAATTAGAGGGGAACCAAGAAATGCAACCGAAGATGAGGAAGTGCATAATTTTGACAAACTTGAGGAAGATGCAAAGCGTGAGTTGTATTCAGGTTGCACTGATTATAGTATCTTGAAGTTTGTTATTGAGATATTTTTATATTTGTGCAGATTTCTTATTGGTGGTTTTTAGGGGATTTACTTTTGGAATTACTTGAAGACATAAGAGGACATATTCTGTTGGTTCTAATTATATTATGCTACACTTTTTGTATTGTTATAAAACATCTTGAGTTATTGTATGTGTTGCAAACAATTATTGTATGGAAAGAGTTTGAATTGGATACTTGTTTTATTTTTTACTTGTGGAATGTATGGATCTTTTTTTGTAAATGTGTTGTTGAAATAAATGTATTATTCAAATGTGAGGTTTTAATAACATAAAGATAGGTTACAGGTTAATGTCAAAGTCATGAAAAAAAATAAAAACAGAAAATAAGTTTTAGTGATGAATTTTTTCGTCACAAATATAGCAACAAAAAATTGTTTTAGTGACGACATATTTTGTCGCTAAATGTAGCAGAATTTTGTAAAAAATGGTTTTACTGACGAAAATTTTGGTCACTATATGTGCCTAGATTTTCTTAAAAATAGTTTTAGTGACGAAAATGTTCGTCACTGAATAGTGTTTTTAGCGACGAAAACTTTTAGCGATGAAACGTTTTCATCGCTAAAAGTTTTTTTTATAAAAACAAATCGGACTTTTAGTGACGAAATTTTTCGTCACAAGGACTTTTAGTGACGGGGTTTCAGCGACGAAATGAGTTTCGTCGCTAATTAGTAGATTTCGTCGCTAAAAGTCCTTAGCGATGAAAAATTGGACTTTTAGTGACGAATTTTTTTGTCACTGAAAATACATTTTGTTGTAGTGGTTATTAATTCCTTGAAGGATAGAGACATGTCAAACTCTCAGGGAGGTCATATCATAAAAGACATTGTGTCTTACACTAACTCGTTTCAAAGTTGTTCTTTCTCTCATGTTGTTAGGCAAGACAATGCAGTTGCACACACTTTAACCCAGAAAGCAAGATTATTTTTTCCTTTAGAGGTCTAGATGGAGTCTGTTTCACTATATATTTTTTCTTTTGTTCTGTTTGATTTTCCAAATTCAGTTTAATAAAATGGTTTAGTCTTTCTTCTCAAAAAAAAAAAAAAAGAAGAAAAAAAGAAAAAGAAGTAGAGTATAAATATATATTTATACTCATTCAGAGAAGGTTGCATTGAATTTGATCCATATATGTATCAAATTCAATATAGGTTTTGAGTTTGCAAAAACTAAGTCTCATTGGTTTAGAATGGTCTACATTGAAGTCCAAGACAAAAAACTCAAGTTCGGGATTAAAAAAAAAAAAAAAAAAGAGTTACAATCTGTTTCGTTCGATTGGTACTTGATCGATCGAAAGTCGCATAACAGCAAAAAATTAGCAAACGTAAAAAGCCTATAACTTGATCGTTTAAAGCCCAAATCGCAAGCCGTTTTTCCAGTATTTAAAGGACATTATAAGCTAACTCTAGGAAGGTTTTTCAAATTTTTTTAGAGAGATTAGAGTGCATCTTGTGCCTCTTTTGTAGATCTAGGGTTTTGTACCCAAAAACTCTTTAAAGTCTTCTATCAGTGTTATTCCTTGAAGAATCTCAAGATCTGGTGTTGTAGAAGTTGCTCCATATAAGATCAACGTCTAAGGAGATCCAAAACCTTTGAGTGGAGTCTCAAAGTCACAAGTGTGGGTGCTTGTGTTGCAAAGGCCTAATAGAGAAGGAGTCCATGGATTCGGAGTTTACATGTGGTTATGTCAATAAGTTCTACATGTGGTAGCAATAGGATGTTAGTGGTCTAAATCTTATTGTAAACTTTGATTTTCTATAGTGAATTTTCCTTTTACCTTGATTATAATTAGGTTAAATCTTCTTCAGGTTTTTTATCGGTTTGATTTTCTTGAGTTATCATATTGTTTTATTATTTATTTTTCTGCTGCTTTGCATGATATGATTGTTTTATTTTAATCTAGATCTGAATAATAAACCTAAGCATTCACTTGGTTAATTAATTATGTTAAACAATCTAGTTTACAGGAATCTAAAACCTTACACAACCTTCTCTGAAGGAGTTTTTTCTTTTGTATAAATAATGCATCTCACATTGTTATTGGTTTTTAATTACTTTTCCAATAGAGATGAAAAATCGCTTCATTAATAACCATTACAAATTAGCCAAAGCTCAAATAATCTTTTTTATCAAAAGAATATTTATAGCTCTTAAATTTTAAAGTATTGGAACCAAAAACCGAATAGTACAAATTCTCTGTTTTACTTTTCGCATTCTTCTTATACTCCAATTATAAGTTGTCATGTATTATTATTATTATTATTATTTTTTTAGAAAGTTGTTGTCATGTATTCATTTGACTTCTTTTATTATAAAATAACCAATATTTAAAGAGAAGTGCTACATCCATAACATTTTCACAACAAATTATCAGTTGTTAGTTGTTATTAGTTATATATATATAATTTGAACCTTTCACTAACAACTTACAACAATTTACTACTTATGATTTGTTATGAAAGTATTGTGAAAATGTTATGGACATAATATTTCTCAATTTAAAATGTGAAAAATTAACTATGTATAGCATATCATGATTAATAGAATATAAAGTGAAACACAAAAAGTGGAATATAAGATTCCGGTAACTCAAGATAATTTAGAACTTAGTAGTTTCCAAGTCAGTATCCAAACCTCTCTTTTTTTTTTTTTTTTTTTTTTTGTCGTAATATTCTAAAGTTGACGAGTTCTTATCCGTATTTTGGATATGGTACTATTTCTCAGTTTAAAATAGGGAAAAAAATCAACTATATATAGTATGTAATGATTCATAAAATATAAAGTAAAACATAAAAAGTAGAATATAAAATCCCGATAACTCAGGATAATTTAGAACTTGGCAGTTTCCAAGTCAATATCCAAACCTTATTTTTTTTCTTTGTCGCAATATTCTAAAGTTGACGAGATCTTATCTATATTTTGGATATGGTACTTCTTTATCGCAATGGCTTGGACAATCAAATCAGGGATCCTTGTGCATCCCTGATCCCTTATTCTTATCGCCACCTATTGCCTATTGGTCCATATGGATCCCCTTGTGCTTTTAATACACAAATATCTTTGTAACCCTACTTTGGCATAATTATTTGTTTGACAGATAGGAATATGAATACGAATTCACACATGCACCAGTTCATGCAGTGGCACCGAAAGCGAAGCGAATAAGATCAATTATCTTCAATATACATATAACAATATAACATTTTTCTTCCCTGATGAATATGAATTGGGATAGGTAAAAATGTAATGATAAGTGGAACAATATCAATATATATCAACACTATAAAAGGGCATGTTTTCTTAACCTTTGGTTTTGTGTAGCACGGCTTGATTCAGAGTGTATTATTAGTAAGAAGATTTTTAGTGGAAATGGCGCCTACTGACCTTGTACACGTGAAATGAAAAAACCACAATCATTTTCCTTGTCATCTACCACAAATACAACTCTTCATATAAGAGAAGTAATTGATTGCTATCAGCCTATGCATATGCACCTCAAATATGTGGCGGTGTTCTGATTTTGGATTACTGTCGTGATAAGAAATCACTTCCAGTTGATTAAGCTATAAATAGTTAAACGCTCTTAATTTGTATACTTGTAAATCTCACAATGTGAGATGAGTTTTGTGTTCATGTTCATGAGTTTTTTCTACTTTTTTTTAAATGAATAGTAAAAAGAAAAATGACTTTATGAAATATGGCAATGGTAAGTCCTAATATGGTCTCCTTGGCAAGCTCCCTTGTAATGAGTTACGAGACTCGCGCTATATCTAATAAGATGCAAGCTTTTTATTTCTTCAGGCAATCTCTGTGTTCGGGTGCATACATGCATAAAAACGTATGCAATGCATTCAAGTATGCAGTGATTTCTCTTTAATTCTATGATTTGTATTCTCCTCAATTTCTCAATCCTTATTAATTATTGATCAAAGATTTTGAAAGCACTTATTGTTTAGTCATGCTTAGTTGAAAAAAGTGATTAGATTCTAAATTAAAGTATTTCATCAAATGTTTAACTTGACATTAATTCTACATCCAGTTTCATCCACTAAAATTATATATAATCTGTAAAATAACAAATTTAAAAAAAAAAGACAGCAAGGAACTATATATTTTAAATTGATCTATCTTTTGTAACTAGTGCAAAGAGATATACTGATAAAAACTTTGATATCGATCTTTAATGCAAATCTATACCGATAAAAATTAACTTATAATTGTATGTTATGGCGGTTATAGTCTTGGAAAATTGAAAGAGATGGTCTACTTATTGTATAAGATCCAAAAATGAATTGGAGTTTATTAAAAAAAAAAAAGTTCCAAAAATAAAAATTTTGAGTCCAAAAGTGCAATTGGCCATAATTTTTTTTAAAAAAATATTTTTGAGAAGAGTTTTTTGTTTTTAATTATCTTTTATCTATATTTAGAAAGAAGTCAAGAACTGACATAAATCATTGGTTTGACATATAATTATGAGCAATTTTAAAATTTTTTTTTTATAGATACAATGACGGTTATTGGGACCTATAGTGGAGTGTCAATCACAACTTACAACATTAATATTTAAAGAAAAATATTTTCAGAAAAATTGTGTCCCTAGTCTTATTATTGCTAAATATATAAGTTTATAACAAATTTCAATTCTACATCATCAATTTTTTTTCCCCTTTAAATCTTTGGGTGAGGAACTCCACCCGAATGAGGGCGAACGGAGGGTTCAGGAGTCGCCATTCTTTATTTAGTGGTGATAGAATTCCTATAATCTAGGTGATCCCCATTCAGGAGATTTACGCAGCACTAATATTGGAAAATTATCACTAAATCAGAGATAATTAACCAAATTGTTATTTCTTGATTCTCGTTTCTGTTAAAGGCTACTAAAGATAGTTAAGTGGCCACAAATTTCAGGCAACTAACTAAACTAACTTGTGTTATAAATTCGAAAGCCATCAGCTTTAGTTTCTTCAATTTAAAACAAAAACAAAAACAAAAACAAAAACAAAAAAATCTGTAAGACCAATTCCTAAGGCCATCATGACAATTGCAGGAAGATTTGAAGTAAGAGCCATTCTTGTTCTAGGCTTAGCATTTTCCTGTTGTGTGGCCGAATCTACACTCCGTCGTGGCCTTGTCGGTGCTGCTGGTCCTACAGATTTCAATGTTAACTCTTATGGTGCTAAGGCTGATGGCAAGACCGATAATGTAGAGGTGAGTTAAGAGACAATTGCACGCTTATTAATAGACTATTTTAAAAAAAAATTAATATCACTTTTATGAGAAATTTTAAAAACTATAAAAAAGAGTCAATTGCCATTATTTTTTTTTTTTCATAATAAGTTTCTAGAAATATTTCTTAAACCAATTCTTCAACTTTTACTTTTATCTTTTGCATGCATGCAAACGTACACGTAACAAAACTCATTGTTATAACAAATGTGCTTCATTTTTTTGGTAAGAGCTGGAAACACTATGGATATTGTAAGCACATGTATACTTGTGTAAGAATACTATGGAGGTCATAACAGTTGCAACTTTAGAAATTTTTTTTAGAGTGGTCACTAAGAAATTTATATTATACAAAAATAAAGTGATATTTGAATATTTGCTATAACTGCGAGTCACTAAGGAAGGCAAAATTGTTGCAGCTGCAAAGCCAAAAAGATTATAATTGTCGTCACCATCAAGGAGAATTCACAACTATAATATTTTTCTTGATACCGTTCTTTCAAAGAAAAATGAAATCAGAGATTATTTTTATTGAATAGATTGAACAAGTTACAAATTTGAATTATTAGTGATTTTTATCTTTTTGTATTATAATAGGTTTTTTTGTTGAATAATCTGTTCACTTGTTGTTTGGTCTTATCTTGTTTTTTTATTATTATTATTATTATTATTATTTATATACAAGTTATAATTTCTACCTTAACTTAATCTAAGTGTATATGTATGTGAAACTCCCTCCTGGAGACTTGAACTCCGACCCTTACCCTCCACAAGCATTTATATTTGTGGAGTGACTACCGCACTAAGGGTGCATGGTGGTGGTCTTATCTTTTTTTTTTTTTTTTGTTTTTTTTTGTTTATGTTTGTTGTTATTTTGGGTAATATTTATTGTTGTTATTTAAGCTTTTATATATATATATATATATATAATGGATTAAGGATTATGTTTGGGGGGCAAAATTAATTTTGGAGTAATGCTATGTCTACAACATTTTTACGATAAATCTTATGCAAAATTTTTTTTATTGGTGAGTAAAAAAAAAATATCATTATAGGGCCCAAATCAAAATCAATAACAGTTTACCATATTGGATTTGTTGTAAATTTATTGTAAAAATGTTGTGAATGTAACGTTACTCTTATTTTTGTTAAACCCAATTTTTTGTAATTCTCAAGTCAGAATGTTTAACATTTTTATTAAAGTGGTCACAATAAGTTAGTTTAACATATAATATTTTTTTGATAAGTATATATATACATTTTTTTACAAGTCAGGGTATTCCTGTAACCACCCTGGCTTGCATGTGGAGCTGCTAGTGGGTCATAACCAATCCCAAAAAACCTATAAACAGGCAACTATCAATCATATTTTTCTTAAAATAGAGAAAGTCCTTTCCATTATTAAGATTTTATTTTGCGATTCACATACTGCTATTCCATTTATATTTTAAACTACGTGACAATGAATAGAATAGATCAAACTTCAAATAGTAACTCGTAAACAAGGTTTCACAATATTGGATCCAAATAACCTCTATTATAATTTTTGCTGCTATGGTTTCATACAGGCATTTATGAAAGCGTGGGTTGCTGCATGTAAATCTGGTGGTGGTTCGGCAAGGCTTGTCTTTCCCAAAGGGACGTATGTGACAGGGCCTCTCGTGTTTGCAGGGCCATGCAAGGCCTCAAAAATAACTGTTGAAGTTCAGGGAACTATTAAAGCTACAACTGATATTAGTGAATATACCTCTCCTGAGTGGATTTTGTTCGAATCGATCAAAGGTTTGACACTTACCGGTGGTATTTTTGATGGTCGAGGTGAGACTGTCTGGAAGTACAATGACTGTGATCAGAATTCCGATTGCCAACTCCTCCCAACTGTAAGCATCCACTAAATTTAATTTTGGAGAAAAAAATTACATTTTACCTGCTTTCGTTTTATCTTATTACAATTTAATTTTTCAAATTTTCAGTTATTATATTTGAATATGGTACTGCATGTATTGAAATGATTATGTGCATAATTAATTTCTTGATTTTGTGCAGTCAATCAAATTTTCCAAACTGACCAATACCGTAGTTCATGGGATCACTTCTCTAAATAGCAAATCGTTCCACACGCATGTTTATATGTGCCAAAACTTTAAAGCCTTCGATCTCACTATAACTGCTCCATCTAATAGCCCCAACACCGATGGCATGCATATAAGCTTGTCCGATCTCGTCAATGTATCAAACAGCGTAATTGGAACTGGTGATGATTGCATTTCTATTGGACAAGGGGTTACCAATCTCGGTGTCACTAAAATAACCTGTGGCCCAGGACACGGCATAAGGTACATTTTTCTGCAGTTAAAATGAATATATTTCATAGTTCAGATTAAATAATATTAAAAATTTAAAGACGCATATATAGTTAAGGCAATGATTTTGTTACTGTTCTTCAAATTATCCACAAAATTCTATACCTGCAGTGTTGGCAGCCTTGGCAAGTATGATGATGAGAAAGATGTGAGTGGGGTTGTTGTGAGTAATTGCACATTAAGAGACACAACCAATGGTGTGAGGATCAAAACCTATTCAGGGTCACCTCCAAGCAAAGCTTCAGGCATCACTTTTCAAGATATAATTATGGATGCGGTTAAAAATCCTATCATCGTTGATCAGAAATATGGTTCACATAAGAGTGCGGTAATTCATCTCAATTTCTTACTATTTCTGCTAACCCATTTACTAGCACAACTTGCTTGCTTGTCAAGAAGCTTGATTTGAACTCGGCTTTGCTTTGCGTAGGCATCCAAAGTGCAGATTAGCGGCGTTCATTACAAGAACATTGTTGGCACCTCGACTTCAGATGTTGCAGTGTCATTACTATGCAGTTCACAAGTGCCTTGTGATGTTGAATTGGTGGACATTGATTTGAAGTTCCAGGGCAGTAGTAACAAAGCAAAATCAGCTTCATCCTCATGCTTGAATGCAAAGGTTAAGACCGGAGGCAAACTGAATCCACCGGCTTGTCGATAGCTTCTTCATGCACCAACATTCTTTTTTTAATGATTGAGCTTAGCTTACTGTCACAGTATTTTATGTGTACGAGTAAGCTTATTTTTGTGTAACAGCTAGCAGGGAACTAGGTCTTGATCCCTTGAAACTTGTAACTTGCACACATATATGTAATGGGAAATGTAACATACCCCCGCGTAGTAAGCTGCTCTGGAAATGTAACTTTATAGTTTATTTTCTTATATATATATATATATATATATATATATAGCTTCTTCTTTTTAAAAGCCTCATTTTTTTTTTTTTTTTTTTTTTTTTTTTTTTTTTATGGATATAAATATACTTTTACTACTTTTTTCTCAAATAAGAAAATAAAATTAAAAAAAAAAATCCAAATGTAAACCTAGTATAATATGGGACTTATTAGTTGATTATATTCATAAATAATTGACCAAAAACTTGGCATCATTTAAAGGGAAATTATTGTGTACTTCGAAATACCATAAATGCGTACTCCCTCCCTCACATGAATGGTGGATCCCACTAAATAAATTCATGGTGGGACTCACCATTCTTGTGAGAGAATTAATGGAGTATGCATTTATGGTACTCCGAGAGTATTTAATAATTTTCCCCATTTAAAAACACTAGCCTATGGCCTATGGAGGAAAAAGATATTTACACTTTTCTTTCACGCATTTTGATCCCAAAAAAAAAATCCATAATAGAAGTTGGAAAGCCTTTGAATAATGGATGCCACTTAATGGATTATATTATAAATTCTAGTGATCCTTGGTATCTTGTTTTAATGGATGCCATTTATCTAGCACTTAACAGTTATAATACTAATAATAATAGACGATAGGGTCAATATGAAAATGAAATCAAATATAAAGAGTTAATTAGAATGAACATTTTGAAACACAAACAACGAGAATAAAAAATAAAAAATAAATCCAAAACTTTATGAGCCAAAAGTATATTCTAGCCAAAATTTAAATAATGGCCCCTAGATTTTTTATTATTTTTAAAAAATACATTTACGAAAATGAGTAATAGATCAATTTCTCCCTTATATTAACTATAGTATATTGAAGTTATATATTTCTAAAAATAAATAAGTTTTCTTATTAGAAGTCTCATTTCTTTTCCAAATACAAAACTCCTTTCTTATTTTGTATTTTGAGATTTAAAGACAGGAACACAATGCTAGGTTTTTCTTGCTAGGTTTATTATTGAATAAAATATATTGTGCTTTTATACACACACAATATATTATTATTGAATAAATTATTGAAGTTATGTATTGTGCTTTTAGGGTTAGGGTCATCATAATAGGATGCCAACATTGGGCCAAGAAAGGCCCAATGCCAACACTTTCTCATGCCGGACACTATTCCCTTGTGGCCTTGCCAAGGTAGTGGCCTACAAGCTACAGTGACAAGAATATGAGAAAGTGCCATGGTTATTTTACACACGGTCCATATACATAATTTATTTTGAAACGTATTGGTATTTTAAATTTGATGATAAAGAACAATTATTATGAGCAAAACCATAAATTGAAACCTTCTATAAAAATAAAATAAAAAAAACTTATATTTAATTGAAATTATGACTTGAAATCACAATTTCAATTTAAAACAAAATAAATTGAATTAACAATTTTTGTTGTTGTTGTTGTCGTTGTTGTTTGAAAATGGGAAAGCTATATATTTTTTTTGGAGGTGGACTTATTGAACGTCTGAGCCCAGCAGCTAGTCAGCAGTTTTAACATTTAGTACTGTAATTCCTCATCTAAATAAAAATATTGGTTTGAGTCACAAATATTTAAGGTCTCTATCCTCCATTTTTATTGGAGATTATCACCACGTGATTTTTTTAATGCGTAAGCAAAGCACTCTTGGCCTT
Source organism: Quercus robur (assembly GCF_932294415.1). Classification (NCBI taxonomy): domain Eukaryota; kingdom Viridiplantae; phylum Streptophyta; class Magnoliopsida; order Fagales; family Fagaceae; genus Quercus; species Quercus robur. The sequence continues at coordinate 14,011,755 of NC_065545.1, read as the reverse complement.
AGGAATTGGGATTAACCAAATGTATCAATATTATTATATGCATGAAGTTAGTATGAACAGGATCTGCAAGCATAAAGAAGAATCAAAGATATGTACTTCCTCAGAAGTCACAACCCATGAGCTGGAATCATGTATTTAACCAAAGAAATGATCTAGTATGTAACTACCTTTGAACTTGCCTCATATATGGTGTAAATTCATTGCCAAAAAAGGTAAAGAGAAGAAGTCATTTATAGGCTCAGTAAATACAATACAAGCCAGCCTCGTTGATCTAATTCAGTCAAGATTAGCTAAACGTTTCCTCCCATGTATGTTGTCTGCTTTGTAAAATCCAAGCTTGAATTTGTAGACAGATCTTGGCACAGAAAATTTAATTAGCCGAATGTCTTTGAGAGTACAAAGAAGAAAGTTAATAATTCAAGTTTTTTTATTTATTTTTAATTAATTTATTTATTTATTTACGGAGAGAGGGCGTGGTGCTACCACGGTGGATTTTGGATTTACAGAGGAACCAAAGTCGTTGCCTTTGATATTATGGGTCCGTTTGGATATAGCTTATTTTACTGAAAACTGAAAATTAAAAATACTGTAGCAAAATAATTTTTAAATGTGTAAATAGTGTCATAGGACCTATTTTTAGTGAAAAAGTTGCTGAAAAGTGAAGTTTGTGGATCCCGTGCATGTGTTGCTGAAATGTGCATTGTACACTGACGAAAAGTCAACAATTGCGACTAAAAAAAGAAAAAAAAAAAAGAGGAAAACGCAAAACTTGAATCCAAACCGCACCTATGTTAAATAAATTGGAGGATATTGACAATAGATGTGGAAGTTTAAAAAAGTAACACTAGAACATGTCTATGAAAAATTACATGATTTGGCTTGATGACCTATATCCTTAGAGAAAAACTTTTAGGGTTACATCTTTACAATAAGCTCAATTTCTATATCATATTGAATTCATTATGAGTATTTATAGAAGGCTAAACCATAGACTAATTGTACATTAATTAAGGTTAACAGAGTTTCATTACAAGTATAAGACTTTGCTTGTACACCAAGATTGTTCTTGAATATATTTCTGACAGAAGTAGAGAATATTCATATGGAATCATGGTTTAAAATCTGAATGCCCTGTGAAGTGGCAAATCGTGGTAGAAAAAAAACAGCAATTTCATCGGTCCAATCAAAGTTAGATGTTAGTCACTATGGTTAAAGCAAGGAGCAATACGCAAGGCAGAGCTACCCTTTCTACATGCATAAAACAATATACAATGAAATAGATATGATCCAGGGCCCAATAGCAAACCAATCAATAAAAAGTTCATTTCCTGATTAGGAAACTGCGGGTAAAGCCGTCATAGTTTGATGTTTTGGAGGGAATATAAACTATAAAAGGCCTTTGCATATATGTAGAAGACAGGTATTGGACCTCTTTTCAAGGCTGTGTGAAGTGGTTGGAACATGGTTATTGTTCTTACCCTTCTCTGTTACTAATCTAATGCTGGTGTTTTGTGTGTGGATAATAATCCATGAGAATAGCATCCGCAGATCAAGTTCATACACCAAGTGATCAGTCAAAGAAAAGAGGTACATCCATATTTTAAGTCTTTCTAGCTATTGGATGCAAAAGCTATAGAGTAATTCTTGTTAGTTGATACTATTCCCACCAATACAAAAACCGGTGACTAAGTTGAGCTGCTTGGCTTGGCAAGTCGATAGGCTGTAATAAGTTTCCCTTTTGTTAAGAAAAATAAATCAATGTTTTATGTAATCGGAGCAAAATTTGACTCAATTTTTTAATCACAACCACCAACTCTTGTGACTTGTAAATTTACAGGTGAAGTTTAAGCCACAGTAAAAAAAAATATCATACTTGACAAGACAAACAAAACTTAGGCCACTTAATTGGGATTCTAGTGGATAAAGTTCTCTTTTTCTCTTCTTTCTCTTGTGGATGCTATGACTTACCCAGAAAAAAAAAAAGAAAAAAAAAAAAGAATTAAGTAAAATAGCTGGCAAAATGAGATCATTTTCAAATTTCATAAGAGTAATCAAAAAAGCTACGAGGACACTTAACATGAGTCTAGAAATGAATGGTCTAAACAACTAGAGCCCGTTTGATAGGCAAGCTCAAACTTACATTTTCAGTTTTTAAACAATTTTATACATATTTTCACACACTTTTTTATCCACACGTATTTCAAAAAATTACAAACAATATTACTCAAATTCCTCTATCAAACAGACCCTAGAATTGCTTACTCTCAATAATTTTATTTTTTATATAGGCTATAGTTTATATTGAAGAAACTTTCTAGTTGTTGCAGGCCAAATGATTTGCTAAAAAACATGTCATTTCAAGAGAGCAAAACAGGTTGCAAGGTTAATTTGGTGACTCGTGATCAGGAAGTCACTTTCAGACGTTCCTGGTTTATAAATAATCAATCGGAGATTTCAATTATCATGGAAGTAAAGCCAAATCCAAAAATTCCGACGCTCATTCCCGAATCAATATCCTTAGCGGATGTGCCTATATATAGTTTATTGCCAGATTCTCAACCTTTTCCTGCATCACTTGTTGCAACTACAAGCAAAGAAAGTAAAAATCCTAAAGAAGTGAAGCTAGCCAAGAAGGAGACTTCTCTACATGATAATGCGTCTTCAATAAAATCTTGTCCGGCCAATTATATGCTAACATCACCATTGCAGTTAAGCCAGGAAGAAATTAAAGACATGACATTTGGGAGATGTAACTTTCCATGTGACAGATGTCGTCAGTCCCAAGTTTTGGTAAAGAAATTCACAAGAGTTTCGAGTGGCCTACTCAAAGCAGAAAAAACATCAGCCATTTCTATGTATCACAAGACTGAAAATACTATGATTCTGGTTTTTCCCTCTGTGGAAAGAGGGAACCTGGACGAACTTCTTTGCAGTAAGTTCAAGCTCTCTCTGTGTTAGATGACGATATATCTACTCTTGGTGGATCTTTTTTGGCTTCTCTCCATTTTTCATTTCTATATTGATTTATATGGACCATACTGGCTGCTGTTTGTGTATTACAGGAACAGGCTCTAGGGGGAAACAGTTGGAACTAACATTTCAAGATAAACTAAAGATTGCATTAGGAATTGCTGAAGGTGTTAGATATAAGCATGAAGAATGTCCAAGAGGCCCTGTGGTTCATGGTGAATTAGTGCCAAGCAACATTTTTCTGAGATACGACTTACGACCATTGGTGAAAATCTCAAAACCAAAAGTCAATTGGGGATTTCAGGTTTATAAGCTAATTATGTGTCTCTCTTTCTTACTTGCTGTTTAATTTACTAGATCTCCGGTTTTGGACAAGCTAAATGGCTTCATCTAAGAAAACCATTGCACATAACCCACAACAGGTTTGCGTCTAACCTACAAACTAAGTTTTTGAAGTTTCAGTTAATAATGCATGGAAGAGGTCTACATCTTGAACATTGCAGATCTTTGTTATAAGTACCAAATAGATTATTTTTGTTAACTAGTTATTTTTGGTGACAAAAGTTGCCTGCTTCAGGATTACTTAGACCAGGAAACTATGAAACTAGTAAAATCCGACGTCTTATCTTTTGGAGTTTTGCTGTTAAGGCTATTTTTCCGAAGATCTGCACCACATGATGATAGAACTTTGATTGAATGGGTTAGCATACTATTAGTCTATTACTATCATGATATGCCTGATGAGTTTTTTATTTTTTATTTCTCTTGATCATCAATGTGACACGGTCTCTCTATTCATAAACTTCAAGTAGCCCATTCTTGTTTCACATGCCTATTTGTCTACATGTATTTGTGGCAGGCTCAGCCATTGTTGCTGGGAAGAGCATTGCCTGAGTTACTGGATGAGGGCTCAGAGGATGTTGACGTACACGGAATTTATAGGGTAATGTATTCTGCATATATATGCACAAGGACTTGTCCAGATTCAAGACCATGTATGAGTAAGGTAGTTAACTTGCCTAGCCAATATGAACCTTCCTGCTTTGGGGCTATATAGCAAAGTCAATTTTTTTTTCTTTGTATTCAGGTAATTGCCATCCTTAAAGAAGAAAAATTTTGTGATATGCAATCATCTCCAATGTCAGAAATAGTCTACAAAAAAGAAGCTGAAATGCTTGCACCCCTAGCTCAACTCTCTTTACATTCATGACGTCAACCTTAATGAGGATGCCATCATGCTATGATGGAAGATAAAAGTATCAAGCGGACTTGAGGAATAAATTATTGAAAAGAGTAAAAGTAGAAAGCATCTCTGAGATCATGTAATATTTAATATTGCTAGGCAGAAGAAACACATAGAGAACAACAAAAATTCATCATGTACTTGCTTTGCTTTAGCCAAAGAAGCAAATAATGCTAATTTGTGATACGTTTTCATTATTCAAAACGTTGAGACTATCTTTTGTGATTTTGTCGAAATTATCTTTCTCATTGCCAATTGCAATGGATTCCCAAAGCATGTCAACTTCAGTAATCTATCTCTCTGTCGATTACGAGGGGAGAAATGGGATTGGGGTAGAGCAAGGACTATCCATTGGCCATTGCCTCACTCACGTTAATATCTAGTCACTGATGCTGATAGGCCTTTTAGGTTTTTCCACCTTAAGCCATGAAATGATCATTTTCTTGGATGCTTCTATTTTCCTCAACTGTTTGTTAAGCACCTTAGGTACAAATCATGAGCGCAATGCATCTAAATCCCCATAATTTACACTTGAATATATATATATATATATATATATATATAAAATATTTATTTTACTATGAGTGCTTGTAATTCTGCATAAATGAAATGATCAATTTCTTCAAAGCTTCTATTTATCTCAATAAATTGTAAAGCACCTTGGGTACAAGTCATGTGTACCAGGCTGTAGTCTACAAGGCATCTATCTCCCCTATATATCCCCATAATTGTCACTTGTAAATATGCAAGAGAAAGAGAGAAATTTTATAGAGTCCTAATTATGAATACATCATTTGGAGGGTATTGGGTGATTTCATAATCTATGTAATATCTAAAAGTTGAAATGTAATATTTATTGTTGTCAATCTCCAGTTGAATCACATAACATTTCTGATCAGTCCACTTCAGTTCATTTCTGTTTGTTCAGTCTATTTTAGTCCATTCAGTGCATCGGACAATTTCGGTCCACATCGGTCTATTTTGGTCTATTTCAGTCTATTACTGTCTTTCGGTCTACTTCAATCCATTTCAGTCTATTTAGGTCCGTTCAGTCCATGGTCTGCTTTGGTCCATTTTCGGTCCAAATTGGTCCATTTTGATCCAATTCAATCCATTTCTGCCTATTCAGTCGACTTCGGTTTGTTTGGGGTGGAGACAGGATTTGAGTTGAGAGGGTGCAAAATTTGTATATGATATATGTGTAAGGCATGCTAGCTAGTGGAGGACTTGTAGTTGCTCATTGGTTCATTTAGAAGGTAGAGTTATGCTCTATTTCAAGATCAAAGTAATAGAGTGGAGTTTTAGTTGGCTAAATTATCATTAAATGTGACTGAGTAGAGCTTTTGGTTAGATAATATTCCTCCCAGCTTAAGAAAGATAGTCCAAGTTGATATATTATACTTTGATCTAGACTGCTATTTCTATCAAAGAAAAAAGTACGCAGGGGTTTTTTAATAAGTATTAACTAAGAACTAAGGGTTTTTTCTAGGCGGGCCGAGGGGGCAGTTGCCCCCCCTGGCTCTGCCCCTGCTTCGGTCCATTCCATTCCACTTCGGTCAGTTCAATCCATTCGATTCTTTTGATTCATTTTGGTCCACATCGGTCTATTTTAATCCAATTTAGTCCACTTTGGTGATGCTTTGGGAAGAGAGGTTTGTGTAGAAAGAAGAATTGCTTCATTGACAATTATGTCACATTTTCAGCATAATGTTTGTAAGTTTTTGATAAAATTACATTTTTATCATATTCTTAAAGTCTTGTATTTTTTATTTTTATCTAATATAAGAGATGGATTTACTTTTATATATATATATATATATATATATATGCTTTCTGTTTAAGTTATTCAAACATATAGAGGATGCACTGTTTATAAGGAGTACTAGAAACAAATTCTAACCACACATTACATTATTTACAAAATATCTCGCTTTACATAATAATCGAATGTAAAATGCATTATGTTTCCTTAAAAAAAACTCTTACAAAATTTAAGACACTTTCAAATAACAAATATAAATAGTTTAATTTATAGAATCTAATGTATTGTATCAACTATACTTTGTTAAAAAAAAAAAATCACTTATAAGTCTTATCTATTATTTTCATTTTTCACTCAACCAAAAAAGAAAAAAATCGTCAAATTTTTCCGAGCATACCACAAGTCTATGACTAGGGAATTGTGAAAATCATTTCTCCAGACAGTAAATGCATTGTAAGATTCAAGCTTATCATCCCTTTGAAAGAATTGAAATGCTTTTACCATATAATTTCCCTCACGTTGCACATGTGCCGTGTTTATTATAACATCTTTGATATAAACAATGAATTACTAATAGTTTAGTACTGTAGGTCTAGATTACTCGTTTGTCTAGAGTCTTGTAAATTAGTAATATTGATTTTTTTTTCCTTTTTTTTTGTTTTCTTATAAAGAGAATAGTTTTAAGTCTTCCTCCCCATTTTTATAACTCTTGAATTATTATTAAAAAAAAAAAACTTAATTGAAAGTATGTACGGGTGAAACTATATATAATTTTTGGTTTTAGCATTGGAGGGTGGGATGGGGGGATAATCTAAGTTAATCTAAGCATTGGAGATTGTATATACTTTAGATTTGAGAGGAGCATACCAATGTGAGATAAATAAGGGATCGCCAACATGCTTTGCTAAAAATTTGTCCTTTTAGAAATGTAAAAGAATTTGGGGCATTTAAAAAAATCAACGGTGGAAATAGCCATAGATAGCTCGTTACCCCCAAAGCCATAACGTGTTTACGCTGTGCAGACGTATTCCTTAGGGAAACATTTTCTAGGAAACTCTTAGGGAAACATTTTCTAGGAAACCGTCTTCGGTTTCTGCATGGATTTCAATCAGACTTTGTTTGACACGTTTACATAAGCACTTAATAAAATTCAATTTCTGCATGGATTTCAATCCGACTTTGTTTGACACGTTTACATAAGCACTTAATAAAATTCAATCCTAGTTTATCTCTTTCTTTTCTCGACTTTGCCAAGTCCCTGCGAAGAAGTAGTGGCTGGTCTTTATTGCCGTTACGACTCATTTGAACCCCCAATTAAGAGCCACACATAGATGATATAGATGACAAAATTTTCCAAATGAATAGTAGCACAAATCCCATTTGACATTGCACATTGAGAAACTGATATATTCCATTTCCCAGCAGACAGAAAAGACCTCAAATGCTTTTTTTGCACAAAGGTATATACCTACTGATACTGTAGCAGCCAGAAAATGAAATGAAAGGAGGCCAGTGCTGAACCTTGTTCCTTTCCTTTTTGGTGGACTTTTTCCCCAAGTGCAACCATAGGTTGATTGACTCAATATTGTTCATGTTCGTTAAATTTAATATTGTGTTTGTGCCTACCCCAGCTACAAAAATAAAAGTGCAGCATTATCGTTTATTACACTTCTTCCATTATACACTTTTCCATTATTCAACACTTTAATTATAATCTAAACTCTAAAAGTTCCAACCCACAACCAAAAATAAAAATTAGCTGCCGCTGTGCACTTTGTTTGGACATGCATTGCTATTGGAACAATGCTGAAGATGACAAAATTATGTCAATGCTATATATGTATGATTTTTCTGGATCATGGGTTATTTAGCCTTAGTACATTACTGAATAGGCATTAAAAGATATGTACTAATATAAAGAATGCAGCGCATGGCACTCCAAATTAAGCACTCCTTAGTCTTATGTGATCACTGACGTGATATTTTCCCAACAAAAATTAAAGCAATGCTTTTATACTATTTGTTGTTGTTGTTGTTTTTATTTTATTTTATTTTTTATGAATGAAAAAAAAAAAAATTTTCGGTGTGGATTCATTGACTCATTCCATGTAACAATAAGGATAATACCATATATACCATCAGGACCTTAATGAGACTATTGTTATGGGCGCAATATATTCATTGAAACATCACTGCGTAAACTTCTACCAAATATAATGTGAAATGATACGAGAATTCTTACTACCTAACCACACCTGGCTGGTGCTTTCATACTGTTTGTGTATAAATAATCTTTTGATCCTTATATAGTCATTGATTAACCATAGATTTTCAAGTGAAAAAGAAAATAATACAGGACCCTACTGAGATTTGGGACACAAGCTCAATGATAATATCTAAATGGGACCCTCGTCTCTCCTACCTAACAACATCATTTTCTCAATCTTGGTAAAGCTCGTAATCCTAACTCCTATTAAGCCCCTTTCAGTGTGCTCAATGTGCCTGGTTTTTAATTGAATCCACCCAGACTTCCTTATTAAGCTCCAACGAGTCCACGCTGTCAACTTAATTTTTTTGTCTTTTTTTGGAATTTGGTATCTTTTAGCTTCCATAAACTAGATTTGGCTATTGGCTTCCTTGTAACAATCTCAAAAAAAGCATTGTTTAATTAGACAATAAATAAGAATCTACTTATGTCTTCAATCAGAGGGAGAAAGATCTAATTAATTAGTTAATTAAGTTGAATAAAAAAAATACAACAACAACAACAATAACTTCCATTTTTTTTTTTTTTTTTTTTTGATGAACTATAGATCTTCGACAAAGTAAACCTTTTTTTTTTCATTAAAATAAGGATAACAAAATTTTTCCCATCATTCTTGTAGTTTAATTATTTAAGTATCATCTAGTGTATCTAATGAAAGACATCAAAAGTTCAATTTCCCTCACTTCTTACTATCAAATTATCAAAAAAAAAAAAAAAATCCTCAATTTATGATGTTGTACAAACACAATATTTGGCAAGAGTCCTTTTAGAAGAGACAAAATAAAAAATCTCAACAATTTTATAATATTTTCAAATTATTTTATCACCTTACATATGGACTATTAAAAAAAATATTAACTACATATTATGGTGGACCCATTAGCAAGGTGGTAGATTAATTTATGAATGTTATGAAATAGTTGATAATTTTTGTTGCATTCATAGCTTTATTGATTTGGCAAACATCATTGAAACTTTTTTTTTGAGTTCTTCTATGAACACAACACAATAAAACCCTACAATAAGCTAAGCTGTTAGCCAAACATAAGTCAATATGAACACAACACAATAAAACCCTACAACAAGCTAAGCTGTTAGCCAAACATAAGTCAAAATAAAATAAGATTATACACAAACTCATAGCAATTCAAAATAAGGTGTGTAAGTATTATGAAATTTTGTTATGTTGAATAATTTTCTTTCTTTTTTTTTTTTTTTTGGCTCTATATTAAAACATCATTTTACTTACATTGTTTAATACTCTTGATTGAGGTACTTTTTAAGACAAGTGAACTAAAAGCAAAATCCTATTTTATAGGAATATATAAACAAAAATAAGAAAAAAGGAAACAGAAAACATATTCATCAACAATAAGAAAAAATGTTTAATTTACAAATTTGCCTACGTGTCATTATTTGTTAATGATGGTGCAAAGTTCCATTTTGGACACTCTCTATAATAACCCAGTCCACACACACACCCAAAAAAAAAAAAAAATCAACCTCACAAAAATTTCCCAAATTTTTCTACTTTCTCAAATATAAATAGCCCCCAAAGAGAAAATTAACAAAAAAAAAAAAAAAACGAAACAGAAAAATCTTTATCAAACTGTATTTGTGTGGCTTTGGCTCAGCTTTCTCTCTCTCTAAATTATCTCTTCGCCCTCTTCTTTGGTTTCAATCCCTCTCATACATACTTGTCCAAAACCCAACGTTTCGGTTGCCACACGAAACGCCCTTTATTTGCTGATTTCTTCTAAGCTCAGCTCTTGAAGCTCTAATAAGCAATGACCTTTTGATGGTTTTGACTTGGTGACAATTTCATTGGAAGAGCTTTTGCCTTTCTGGGGTGTGTGTTTTGTGGGCTTTGTTTAATGCTGAGCTTGATTCAATGAGATTGCTCTGGCCCTTTATAAATGGCCTCTGCTTCTTCCATGTCAGGTATGTTAAGCCTACTCTGTTTGGTTGCTGAGAAAATGTGGGAAAATTGAATTAAATTTGAAATTTTGTGTATTGGATTTTCATTGTTTGGTACTTTGAAGCACTAAACGATGCAGAAGATGTAAACTTTAGTGAAGTTTGGCCTTTAGTACTGCTATGTTACTTGGTTGAGTTGAATTTTTTGTTTTTTGCTAACCTTAGAGTTTTCTCAGCAACCAAACGGAGCATGAAGAGACAGTCTTTTACAATTTTGCCATTTTGGGTTTTTGATTGATTTGTTTTTGTTGGTGAATTTGGGGTTTTGATATTGGAATAAATGTGTACTTGTTGTGAATCTTGCAGTTTCAGTAGAATGCGTAAACTTGTGTAAGTTTTCAAAGTGGGATGGGAGTGGAAGATATGATTGTAGCTTTCTATCGTGTGCGTGGAAAGCGCCGAGGGTCTTGACCGGGTTCCTTGCAAGTACAGCTCATCCACCTCAGTGTTCCTTGTTGTCTCACTGTCGAAATGGAAGAAGAAGCCGGAATAATTCTGTAAAGTTTCTTGATTTGTCTTAGGATATTTAACATTTGAATTTGGTTTCTGCAAGCCAGATATTTAGCATTTTATCTATTATATGTTTATGGTGTTCATAACTTTGGAACCATATGGATTTTGTTGCAAGACGATTATTTCTATACGCAAGTTTGAAATTTTAACTGATGTTAGAATTTAAGTTAAAGTTGAGATGGTGGTTTAATGTGTAGGAAGCATCCAATTATCTTATGCTTGTATTTGGTTAAAGTTTTTGCAGTGTATTAATATAGGATTATAACAAAATTGGAACACGATTAGAAATCTTAATCATCAATGAGAATGAGAAGTGTAATTGATTTTGTATTAGATATCACATGTACTTTCAAGAAAGAGCATTGAGCAACTAAGGAAGACAAGGATCGTTATACTTATCCCCCTTTATTAATATAACTTTTGGACCCCCCCCCCCCCCCTTCCCAAAAAAACACTTGGTGCCTTGTCGAAATGCAAAATTTGTTTACAAATTTTTTTATTAATTTGTAATAAGATTTCTGTTTTGTGGAGCACAAATTGTCACAAGTAAGTTCATGGTTATATCACAACAAATTTGCACTGTTTCACATTGAAAGTGTGACATTTTTTTTATAAGAAAGTAGTACAAATTTATTGATAAAGAATAATGCTTTATGTTCACGATGATGAACACAAAGTGTTACAAAAAATACAAAAGTATTAAATGGAAAATACATTGAAAGTGTGACTTGCTCAAGGTTTGATGAAACTTTAGTTTGTAATTTGTATTTACTGGCCATTGGTTGTCCAAACTAGCTTGCATAATTAGTAATCACAAAACCTGTTCAATCTTCCTCTTCCAGAGATGTGAAGTCTGTGATACTAGAGGTTGTTATTCTAGTGAAGCTTCGGAATTTGTTCTTCTTCGAAAACTCATAAAACCAAGCATGCTTCATGCTGCTTGTAAAAGGTGGCGCATGTGTTGTTCTTCACCCCACTCTTCAGATGTGTTCAGTGAGTTTTCTCCAGAAAGGTTGTGGGAGGTATAGTCCAACATCTTGCAGTAATGAGAACGATGATATTATTTTATATAAAGATATTGTTTCTCATGTTTTTAGTTATAGACTTAACCTGATCCTGTTATTGCCTCAGGATCTTAAACCTAGTATTTCATACCTTTCACCTAAAGAACTAGAATTGGTCCATAAAGCTCTTAAGGTTAGCTCTCTGCATGCAATACTAGCATTCTTGTTCTTGCAAAGTAATACTTTTGAAGTGGTGTTCATATCTAAATGAAGCCTTCCTGTTGGTGCAGCTGGCTTTTGAGGCTCATGATGGCCAAAAAAGACGCAGTGGAGAGCCCTTCATCATTCATCCCGTTGAAGTTGCTCGTATACTAGGAGAACTTGTGAGTCATACAAAGTTAACAAAAAAGCCCTCTTTTAGAATGATATCTTTGTTGCAATCTGAAATAAAAATTTACTCGAATTGTTCTTTTAGGAATTGGATTGGGAGTCTGTTGCTGCTGGATTATTGCATGACACAGTTGAGGATACAAATGTTGTTACTTTTGAAAGGATAGAGGAGGAGTTTGGTACTACTGTGCGTCGCATTGTAGAAGGAGAGACTAAGGTACTTCATATATTTATGGGTGCTAACTTTGGAAAACTTTGTTCTTCTTTCATTTTGAACAAACTCCAGATTACATTGGTTGAGCATTGGTTTCATACTTTTCTTTTCCTGATTAGGTATCTAAATTGGGAAAACTGAAGTACAAGAATGAAAGTGATTCCGTACAAGATGTAAAAGCTGATGACCTGCATCAGATGTTTCTTGCCATGACAGAGGAGGTGACATATTCTTTATAATGTTTGTCAATGCTCTGTCTTGCCTATAGTTAAATCCATTTGAGACTGAAAGAACTGCCATTTCAGGTCCGTGTTATCATTGTCAAACTAGCTGACAGATTACATAACATGCGAACTCTTTCTCACATGCCCCCACGTAAGCAGGTAGTGTGTCGTTGGTGTTATATTAGTTGGCTGTTGACCCTGTTGTTTATATTGTTATTGACATTGTAATTTTGCATGCAGTCCAGCATAGCAGTGGAAACTTTGCAGGTCTTTGCTCCTCTAGCGAAGTTGCTTGGGATGTACCAAATCAAGGTAGATCCATATGTTTCTTTACACACTTTTATTTCTGTTAATGCTTTGGAGTTCTAGACACTTTTCTGTTCACACTTCACATTCTTCCATTACATTATAATGCTGGCATTAGTTATTGTTTTTTATTGCCAATTTCTCTCATAATTTTCTGTCTGTATATGTTGTCAAAGTTTGAAATGATGAAATATGATAAAGTTGTACAGGTAGCCAGGTAGGTTTGGTTCTTTGAACCAAGTGATATCTTAATTTGCTGAAGGTTGGTTTGAGGTGAGACCAAAAAAATCTGGTTATATGGGTTGAAAGTTCCACAAATCTACTTCACAGTGACTGAGACATAGCATATTTTATGGTCCCTAAGCTAACATACCATTGCTAAGGCATCTTTGAGAAGGACCATTTAATTATCTCATTTTCACCAAGAGCTAATTTGTGCTATCTTGATTTTGAGGTGTGGTATTCAACTGAAGTTGCATCATCTTTTGTCTGAAGTTGGAAATACGCCAACCTTTTTTTGTTTTGTTATGTACACCCCCTCATCTCCCCCCCCCCCCCCCCCCCCACCCCCAAAACAAAAAATCATGAAGGATAGATTCTCTGGGGGTGTTTGGGCTGTTTTACCTATGCTTGATTAAGTGTAGTAATCTAGATGATCCCTGCATGCCTTTCTTACGCAAAGTCTCAACCTTTTTTGTGTTAAAGTGAAATTCATGTCCTATTTTTTGTCTCTTTGGCAATTGTTGGCCCAGTTACTGCCTCTTCCAATAACATAATGGTAATGTGTTGCAGTCAGAACTTGAAAATCTATCCTTCATGTACACAAATGCTGAAGATTATGCTAAAGTTAAGAGAAGAGTTGCAGAACTCTATAAAGATCACGAGAAAGAACTTGTGGAGGTAATGCTCCTCTCTTTTTAAACGGAATTTCTTGATTAGAGAACTTAACTGCATCATGTCTTTGATAACATATGATGTTAGAATTTAACTTGTGGATAATCTCAAGTCAGGGGCTTTCAGGTGTTCTTGTCTTGAAGGGATTTACTTATCAAGCCTTCTCTCTTTGAATCAGGCCAACAAAATTTTGATGGAGAAGATTGAGAATGATCAGTTCTTAAACCTTATGACCGTGAAAACTGAAGTTCGCTCTGTGTGTAAGGAGCCATACAGGTCAGACCATGAATCTTACTTCCATTTGTTAGTTTACTTAGTTGCCTTCTTGTTATATTTTTAATTCATTATCCTTGTCATGTCTGATATCATTATATGCGTTAAGTTGGCAAGTTTTATATCTATCATTTGTGATCAATTAGCTGATTAGGTGGTCTATTTCTATGTGGAGAATCTCAACATGCAAATTAATCCCATACTTCAACTAATGCCTTATCGGCTGTAATATTAGTTATACGCGTGGATGTATTCCACAAGATCCCTATTGGGTGTTCAAGAGGTTTAAAGGAGATGACCTCTGACTTGTGTAGATGTTTTATCCTTATTTACTATGGGATAAAGCATTTCCTGTTTGAGATGAATTTACTATCTTTTCTGATGGCCTATTTTAAGTTTGTTGTAAAGCGTTCTCTTACAGGCCCTGAAAATGAGATTTTCATTCTTAAATTGCAGTATCTATAGAGCTGTCCTCAAATCTAAAGGCTCTATCAATGAGATTAATCAAATTGCACAGGTTTGTTGTGATATCTTATCTGTACACTGAATTGAAACTGTGAAGAGAAAATTTACATGATGTTTGATGTCTACATATTCACATATTTCTTACTCTGTCATAACCAGCTTCGTATTATCATAAAACCAAAGTCGTGTGTTGGAGTTGGGCCTTTATGCAGTCCACAGCAGGTAAATCCTCAACCATGCCAAAGGATCTAGGTGTCTTTGCTGCACTCAGTACTTGGTTTGCCACTGATTTTTCTGATTGTTGTATTTCCCACAGATTTGCTACCATGTTCTTGGGTTGGTCCATGGAGTCTGGACCCCTATTCCTCGAGCTGTGCGTATACTGCTGCCTTCACTGTGAAGAGTAATTGATAAGAGTTTAAAAACTATTATATATGACATTATTTTTTCTTTTTTTGGTTAACAGGTCAAAGACTATATAGCAACCCCAAAGCCTAATGGCTATCAAAGTCTCCACACAACAGTGATTCCTTTTCTGTATGAGAGCATGTTTAGGATAGAAGTTCAGGTAGTCTTGGATGATCATTATTGACTAGTTCCCTTTTTCTGCGTAGTTGGAAATAAGGCTTTTAAGAAGTTGTTAATTTCTTTTATTTGAGTCTCTTTTCAGAAACCTTTCTAAGATTTTATTATTACCCAGAAGTCTCAGTTCTAATTTTTATCTTTATAATTATTTATATAATTTCTTGTGGGATGTTTCCTAATCTTTGGGGTTACCTATTTTTGGCAGATAAGAACTGAAGAGATGAACCTTATAGCTGAAAGAGGCATTGCTGCTCATTATAGTGGGAGAGTATTTGTTAATGGTTTAGTTGGACGTGCGATGCCTAATGGCAGAAGCTCTAGAGGAAAGACTGTCTCTCTTTCCAATGCAAACATTGCTCTCAGGGTAATTTATCAATTTCTTTTAAAATCTGTGATAATTAGCAATCCTTCCTGAAGGGATTTTGGGGAAAACCCTTTCAAGTCCCCAATTTCAATGCTAATTTCAAATATGAAGTCCTCTGTTTCCTCCAGATTGGCTGGCTCAATGCAATCAGAGAATGGCAAGAGGAGTTTGTGGGCAACATGAGCTCTAGGGAATTTGTTGACACTATCACTAGAGATCTGTTAGGTAGCCGTGTCTTTGTGTTTACACCAAGGGGAGAGGTAACACACTGGATTCTTTAACATACTAGTTTTTTTTCCTGATTATTATTATTATTATTATTATTATTATTATTATTATTTTGGTTTCATCTTTTGAATATTGATGAGAAAAGACAGAATATATCTTCAAATAGGAGATCATAGTGCTCAAGTTTCTTGACAGTTAACATTATGTGCAGATTAAAAACCTACCTAAGGGGGCAACTGTTATTGACTATGCATATATGATACACACTGATATTGGCAACAAGATGGTGGCTGCAAAGGTATTTTTCTCAATTTTGATTAGTATGATATTCTTCTGTCAATTTGAGTGTTACTCCTGACAAAACAAAGCAATCAGAAAACAAAAACTAAACTTGGCAATCTGAGTTGTGGTGCATGACTTTCTTTTGTACAGGTCAATGGTAATCTTGTTTCTCCTACGCATGTGCTTGCAAATGCGGAAGTTGTGGAGATAATCACATATGATGTAAGTATTTATAAATTCTCTTATTGCAATTTCCTTTTCATTGAACATAACTTATGGGATGTGCGTAATTCCTTGAGTATCATTACTTTCAGAAAGAAATTAGAAGGGGGAGAAAGAGAGAGAGAGAGAGAGAGAGAGTTCCTTCAATATGATTTAGCTAACTGTTATTTTAATTATTTACTTTGCAGTTAAGTGTAAAGATGCCAAGATTTTTCACTTAAATTTACAATTAATATCAACATAATCAGAATTTTGTCATCCAAATAGTTTGTGCATTGTCTGGTCAAGCAAAGTTGGCAAGGCAATGCCTTTACTGGAGTCATCAAGAGAACCTATGAGAGTAACTCAAATAGCACCGCACCTTCTCCCTTTGCAAGAGCAAGGTGGAGAGGGTGAGGTTGTGGGTTGAGTGTAATTACCAATAAAAATAATGAATCTGTTTTGTGTGTCACTGTTTGTGAATAGATGTTTGAAACTATCAACAAATGTCCATGTGCATGCTAGGTAAACCAATGTCAAGTGGTAGCTCAGTAGTTTTCCTTTATTATGGCCATATGCTTTCGTCATTATTATATGATTCTTTATTTTGAAATATATTGGTAAATTTTTCCAGTCTTGTATTGTGTATTATGTAACTTGTCCAGTAGAGAAATCTCAAATGCAAAACAAGTAGCATGCTGACCTATTTGGAGCAGTACGTGCAATACTCAGTTACAGAAACTGCTTTTTAAAGGCTCACAATTTTCTTGATTTTCCAGGCACTCTCGAGCAAATCAGCTTTCCAGAGGCATAAGCAATGGTTGCAGCATGCTAAGACACGTAGTGCCAGACACAAAATTATGAAAGTAGGCATTGTTGTGTGGATGGCTCTTTGTTCCTATTTATACTAACCTTTCCTTGAATAATTATAAATTTATCTTGTGTGTAGTTTTTAAGGGAGCAAGCTGCACTATCTGCTGCTGAGATAACAGCAGATACTGTAATTGATTTCATTGCTGATTCTGAAGAGGAGAGTGAAGCAGAAGAGCTCCCAGATCCTTCCAAGGCAAGCAAACCAATGTGGGAGAAAATCCTTATGAATGTTGTGGGAGTGTCATCCCCAGAGGGAAAAAATGGAAGTATTTGGGTCCCCAAGGTCAATGGAAAACATAGTAAGCATGTGCAGCATGCAAGTTTGAAGGTTAAAGGGGAGTTATTCTCAGAGGTAAATGGTGTTGCCAAGATAATACAAGCAAACATTCCAATGTACAAAGAAGTCTTGCCTGGTTTGGAAAGTTGGCAAGCCAGCAAGATTGCCTCTTGGCACAATCATGAAGGGCACTCAATCCAATGGTTTTGTGTGGTGTGCATAGATCGAAGAGGTAAGTTCTACTTTGTAAATAAAACCATGTTAGCTTTTCATTTTCCCTTTCAGTAGCTTTGAAACATAGGTAGCATATGATGTGAGTAGGCATGCATGTCCCCTTCTCAACTCTTTCCTATTTATACTTGCCATGCCATCAAGTAAATCTGATGGAGATCATGCTATAAAGTGAAATTCTCCTGTTAATTTTTAGTCTGACATTTTGTGGGAGTCCACCAGCCACCCAAATTTCTAGCCACTACTTTGATCAATAAGTTTAGATTTCCTGTCATGAATATATTGCTTAACCTAGATTGCATGGTTAAACAATTATTTCAGGCATGCTGGCCGAGGTCACAACAGTATTGTCAGTTGCAGGCATTACTATATGTTCTTGTGTGGTGAGTGGTTGAAACTGATTCAATGGATGGTTGAATTCATATCTTGATTTCTATAAGCAATGCTAGTTTATTATGCAACTCTAATCCTTTAACTTTTGTTGACTAGGCTGAGATTGATGGAGGAAGGGGAATGGCTGTCATGTTATATCATGTTGAAGGAAACCTGGAATGTTTGGTAGTGAACCAAACCTGATATTATTACTACATATTTCTCTGTCTAGTTTCTATTTTGTTGTGTTAAATTTGTGTATTCCTGATGTAAGATATTGCTTCTCCCTCAGGTAAATGCTTGCTCAAGCATAGATCTAATTCTTGGTGTTTTGGGATGGTCTACGGGTTGCAGCTGGCCAAGCTCAATAGAAACCAGCCAATTTCTCGAGTGCTAAATGATAAGTGATGCAAACAAGCCCGGTTCACCCAGCTATACAGGCCTGGGTACGAAGTTTTGTCCTCAGAAAGTTCTGATTCAGGGGTATTACATCCTAGATTTTGGGTATTTAATTCCTTAGTTCTCATCTATTTGTTCGACACATGTTACCAAATAAACCAGCAGCAGCCAAAGAGCTTAGTCTGTGGATTGAGGGCACTGTATATAGAAACAAGAGTGATAGGTTAAGAAATTATACACTTTGTAAAGATAATTGAGAGGACAGGACAGTAAAACAATTATAGGAAAGATCTGTAGGAATATCTTGCTATATAAATTCTTTCTCCTTGATCTACGACTCTAGTTTCTTCTCCTATGTATATATTCTATTTTTTTTTATTGTGTTACTGGAAAAATAAACAGTTTTTCTTTTTCTTTTAATGTATAATTTTTTATGCAAAAGCAGAAAGCAGTAATTGAAACAACTAAAATTCATACATCAACTGGCAGCTTTCTGTTTATCTTCTATGACCTGAGCTAAACCTGTTTCTTCAACTCTTTAACCAATGCCCTGAGACATCCATTGATGATATGGGGTGCTGCTTCATCTCATGTGATGTGTTATACTATTATATAGAATTTTCTTTCAAATTCTCTCAGGCTTGATTGTGGTTCATGCCACACTTGACAGACTTTACATACTGCAGTTTTCTTAGTTTAATAATAAAAAACTAAAAACAATATTTAGTGCTTTTCTAAACTCCACGGATAATGGAAGAATCAAGATAAAGTTGATAATAAGAAATGGCTTTATGATGGTTGAGAGAAAGTAACAGCATCAGCAGCACGAGCAATAACATTGAGAAAATCCAAAATCTCATCTTTGATGAGCGTGCTGGCTGCTTGTTCACCATAACTAGTTCTTCGGTGGTTTCATTCTCGGCACTATTATCGTCGAAGATATCACAGTCACAGTCATCGCAGCTACTAGAGGAGCCATACTCTTCTGTTTTGGCTGTGTTATCTTCTTCCTCATTAGTCTCTTCAGGATTTTGAAAAATGATACTCCCATTTGATTTGTTTAATCCTTCTGATAATTCTTCTTTTATCAACTCTGCTGGCCAAACTTCATCATTTGATTCCATGGAAGAGTCTCCTGTACCTTTGGAGATTTCCTCGCCTTTCTCCATGGCACATTCCTCATCCTCGTCATCTTTCTCTTCAATCAAAATGGGACTCCCCGGTGCCAACAGTGAAGATTCTTGGTGACCACTCAAAGTACTCTCTTTTTTATCACTGATTTCAGTCATAGGTTTCTCCTCCTACCCAAAAAAAAATGCATGACATTAGTGTTTTACCATTTGGCAGCACATAATGATTTATACAGCAAGGGCCCCTGACAAAACTAGGGAGTACAATCAATTACATATACAGTAGATTCAAATTCATGTGCTACTATGCAAGCCGTAAGAGAATTATCAAAGAGGAGGGATGAATTACCAGGATCAAACTTTTGGTATCGACCAATAACTCGCTGGGATCATCAATATGGATAACACTTATCTCAGACGTTCCATGACTGGTAAAATTGCAAATTGACCACAGGCTTAAATTAAATACCAACATTGAAAAACACATAAAATATAACGATGCAACAGAATAAACAAGCACTCACCGTGAATCACGAGTGGTTGAAGGTGCATCTATTGAGAAAAAGCGCAAGCCTTCTCTTCTTTCATCTTCTTTTTTGCGTCTGAAGTTTCCATTTGATTTGTTTGACACACCTTTGTGTACTTCTGGCTTCTTCTTGGCATCCCTTCTTCTATTCTTGATTGTAAAAATTGCTATCAAACTTGCAAGAGCCAAGGCACCTCCCAACACGAGCACCCCTCCAATACCATCACTTTTGCCTTGGCTAATCTGGGTCTTCCTCTCATCTTTCTTGCTTGTGCTCTCTTGCCCCTCCATTTTAATTTTCTCTCTTCTACTTTCTGTGTCTGTTTAGTTTATTATGTTGGGTTTGGGCAACAAAAAGCAGTGTTTTCTTTTTAAGGGAAGAGATGATAAGAGAGGAGTTAGTAGATGTAGGATTGACTTTGTAAGAGAGTGAAGTATCAATAATCAATATAGGAGGTTGAACCGGGCATAACTTAGGACAGATGTGGTAGTTTCTATTACTTGGCATCTTATTGCCTTGCCACAACGTATTCACAAAGAAAGATTCTCTTAGCCTCACCTAGGTGTCAAGTATCTTGGTCGCCTTAGGTTAGGAACTTATGGCTATTTCCTATCATATGTGCTGGTGTTACAACTAATCTATATATTACTAAAAGCTTATTAAAAGTTGAAGCGTAGCGTTTAATGTTGCTGCTCTCACGTTATACCATATTAGCTGCCACGTCATTTTTTAAAAAATATAATTTGTCCTACAATTTTAAAATGGTTTTTACAATTTTCAGCCCTATAAATGCAGCTCACTACTTATTTATTTACTTCTACTATCACCCTATGATAAATCCAGCCAACTATTTATTTATTTACTTCCATTATCACCCTATAATAAATCTGTATAATTAATCCAACTCACCTCTTATTTATTTAGTTCCACTATCAAACCCAACCCAAAACCTTTTCAGTTCAGCTTTAGGGTTTTATGTGAGCCTTTTCAGTTTTTTTTTTTTTTTTTTTTTTTTTTTTTCCAATTTTCCTATAATTTTTTAACATTTATTTATTTTTAATATTTACACTTCTCCAACCTTTCTCTCTCCTTTACCATTTCATCTCCCCACTACTTCTTCAATCTTTCTCCCTCCTTTACCTTTTCATCTCCCCACTACCCTCTACATTAATATCATTCTTCCTCTTTCCCTTCACCTTCCTTTATTTTTCTCTCTTCTTATTCACACCCTCTTACTATAAATTTGTCACTATCTCTTCTATTCTATGCATAGTTTTCACTCACAAAAAAATGGTTCTCTCCCTCTCTCCCTCTCTCTCTCTCTCTCTCTCTAAATTTTTTGGTGGATTTTTTATTTTTATTTTTCTTGCAACTCTACTGTGGGGCCCAATAATTTATGGGCCAGGCCCACTTATTCATGGGGAATCCTAGGGCCCAAGCCGAAGAAGGCTATAGTCCAAACCCAATAATGTAAAGCACCAAATGGCCCGGAGAAGCAGCTGAGGATAGTCCTGTCCTCGGCTGACCCAAAGCTCCACCAAGAAGAGGGGCAAAAACGGTAAAGGGACAACCTTGACAGAAAATCTAAAGTATCTAGGAAAGGCTGCCCGTACTACCCTTCCCATACACGGCTCTGCACCTAACAGAGCCGTATTCTTCAGCTTTATCAACTACTCTCAACGACTTTGGTTTGGGACTGACGGGACAAGTATCAGTCTTGGAAAGGTCGACCCTACACGTGGACGAAGGAAAGCGAACGCAGGCTAGTATAAAAGAAAAGTAAGTAATCTGGATAGGGGACTGGAAAAAATGGCCAAAAATGGAGGGCCTCCCAGTCTACCTCCAAGAGACAGACTCCAGGGGCGAAGACACCCTAACCATGCATGAACACCCACTGCCGGGTATCCAAGGCCTAGTCTTTCAAACCCACTCTCTACAAATGATATTGTCTGGGCCCTTTCACGTGCGAGCCCAACACTGTTGTGGTTCGTTGCGGATCATGTCCTTACAATTGGCGCCGTCTGTGGGAAGGGGCTTGCGCGTTGGCTCAGGCGACAGTGGAGTTAGGCTTTTGTCGAATAAGAGTCTATGAGGACGCCTTTATGACTGGCGACACATTGTTGTTGTTCCAACATAAGTTCCCACTAGGGGCTACGCCTCGCAGTGCCAGTGGCGTGGGCAAGTCTAGGGGTTTCAAACATCAAGCTGACTTCCTCCACCTTATTCGAGGAGCTAACCTTTAGGAAATAAATAAATAAAATAAAAGACAAGTTTTGGACAGAACCAAGGTCTTGCATGGTCCTCGGACCCAAGCCTCTGGGGAAACCAACTACTTACAAAGAAAATACAAGTTTTGGACAGAACCAAGGCCTTGCATGGTCCTCGGACCCAAGCCTCTAGGGAAACCAACTACTTACAAAGAAAACACAAGTTTTGGACAGAACCAAGGCCTTGTATGGTCCTCGGACCCAAGCCTCTGGGGAAACCAACTACTTACAAAGAAAACAAAGTTTTGGACAGAACCAAGGCCTTGTATGGTCCTCGGACCCAAGCCTCTGGGGAAACCAACTACTTACAAAGAAAACACAAGTTTTGGACAGAACCAATGCCTTGTATGGTCCTCGGACCCAAGCCTCTGGGGAAACCAACTACTTACAAAGAAAAGACAAGTTTTGGACAGAACCAAGGCCTTGCATGGTCCTCGGACCCAAGTCTCTGGGGAAACCAACTACTTACAAAGAAAATACAAGTTTTGGACAGAACCAAGGCCTTGCATGGTTCTCGGACCCAAGCCTCTGGGGAAACCAACTACTTACAAAGAAAATACAAGTTTTGGACAGAACCAAGGCCTTGCATGGTCCTCGGACCCAAGCCTCTGGGGAAACCAACTACTTACAAAGAAAATACAAGTTTTGGATAGAACCAAGGCCTTGCATGGTCCTCGGACCCAAGCCTCTGGGGAAACCAACTACTTACAAAGAAAAGACAAGTTTTGGACAGAACCAAGGCCTTGCATGGTCCTCGGACCCAAGCCTCTGGGGAAACCAACTACTTACAAAGAAAATACAAGTTTTGGACAGAACCAAGGCCTTGCATGGTCCTCGGATCCAAGCCTCTGGGGAAACCAACTACTTACAAAGAAAATACAAGTTTTGGACAGAACCAAGGCCTTGCATGGTCCTCGGACCCAAGCCTCTGGGGAAACCAACTACTTACAAAGAAAATACAAGTTTTGGATAGAACCAAGGCCTTGCATGGTCCTCGGACCCAAGCC
Organism: Quercus robur; assembly: GCF_932294415.1. NCBI lineage: Eukaryota > Viridiplantae > Streptophyta > Magnoliopsida > Fagales > Fagaceae > Quercus > Quercus robur. Next base: position 13,988,511 of record NC_065545.1, on the reverse strand, counting down.
TCTGGGGAAACCAACTACTTACAAAGAAAAGACAAGTTTTGGACAGAACCAAGGCCTTGTATGGTCCTCGGACCCAAGCCTCTGGGGAAACCAACTACTTACAAAGAAAAGACAAGTTTTGGACAGAACCAAGGCCTTGCATGGTCCTCGGACCCAAGCCTCTGGGGAAACCAACTACTTACAAAGAAAATACAAGTTTTGGACATAACCAAGGCCTTGCATGGTCCTCGGACCCAAGCCTCTGGGGAAACCAACTACTTACAAAGAAAATACAAGTTTTGGACAGAATCAGGCCTTGCATGGTCCTCGGACCCAAGCCTCTGGGGAAACCAACTACTTACAAAGAAAACACAAGTTTTGGACAGAACCAAGGCCTTGCATGGTCCTCGGACACAAGCCTCTGGGGAAACCAACTACTTACAAGGAAAAACTACATTACATGGACCTTAGGATCTATCCGAGGAAAACTCTCCACTAACAATTGGGTTAATTCCTCAATTGTGAGGATTCTCAAGTATGCTTTCGGATCTTTAGCACCAAAGGGATCGATGCAATATAGAGCAGTATGTTGCCTGAAACACAATCGGAGTTCCCTACTGCTCAGTCAACTCCTCGGATGGATTATTTAGAGATTATCATTCTCGGACGGTATTCTCGCACTTATCACAGAATATTCAACTGTTACCTCGGTTAGTTTCCTAAGTTTAACTTACTATGAATTATCGTCATAATGCCTGGTAGTGTTGGTAAATCAGAATTAGTTGGATTATGTTTCAAGGTTTCCTGCTCTAAGTATCATTGAAGAAACACACACATGGAGCACACCCATTCACAAAGTAGTGTTGCAAAAAGAATAGTAGTCAAACAAGTAAATAAATTTCCCCTTTTTACTAAAACAAAGAAATAGTACAGCGTACAATGAAAAGCTGGAATCAGCTCATGTTAAAGCTCACTACATAATCGAAAAGAAAGATACAAGAGAATAAGACAAAGCCGAGGAGGCAGCACAGAAGAGAGGTTGGCTTCTAAAGCTAACTACATAATCGAAAAGAAAGGTACAGGAGAATAAGATAAAGCCGAGGAGGCAGTACAGACGAGAGGTTGGCTTCTAAAGCTAACCACATAATCAAAAAGAAAGATACAAGAGAATAAGATAAAGCCGAGGAGATGGCACAGAGGAGGGGTTGGCTACTGCTTCAAGACCTTGTTCTTCCTCAATGCTTTTACATGCCCATAACTCAGGCAGCAAAAGAACTCAGCTTGGGGCCTGCACCATTGAAGAAAAGGTGCAGAGAGAGCCCAGCTTCAGGCTAGCGTAGCTGAAGAAAAGGTGCATGAAACCCAACTTGAGCCTCACACTGCTGAAGGAAAGGTGCAGGGAGCCGGAAGTTGAGGAGCCTTCACCAAAAATTTGCCTGCAACAAGGCAGAGGCGTTGATGGCAGAGAATCTTTCTTCTGACACACCAAAATTCTGGCATGAACAGAACCTGCTTCGGATTATGACTAAAAGAGGGAGAAACACCCTTTCCCCTCTATCGAAACGGAATATTCTCTTGAATTTATGCCTCCCTTGCCCGTACCTCACTACTTTGAGTCTTAGGAGGACACGGTGCCTCTGTGGCGGAGAGAGTTTCTTCACCCCAACCTTTGCCTCAAACATGTTATACTAAGGGAGGATAGCACCGAATATGAGAGTTGTGATTTGGGAAGAAACTGAAGGATTTGTGCGTAGGTAAAGCAACTTTCTCTCCTATTTATTTTAAAAGATAAGGTGGTGGCATTTAATTCACGCAGCGTCCCAAGGAACGCTACAGACAAAATGGCTCCGGCTCAATTTCCAACGCCACCTGCAACCATGAGATTAAAGGAGTCTCGTGAAGGCGCACCTCGAACACTGGGGCGCCAAAGAGTACCACGTGACCAAAGACTACAGAAATACCTCTTAATTTGTGGGCCTAGTGAATTCCCGGCCCAGACCCGTTCTGCATGGGGGCCCAGGGACTACGGCCCATGCCGAGGAATAGCCGTTGCCGAGGACAACCTCCTGCTCGGCACCTCATGAAATACCTGAGGAAGGGGAGAAACTGAACTATGGTTCTCGGACTCAAGCCTCTGGGGAAGCCAACTACTTACAAAGAAAATATAAGTTTTGGACAGAACCAAGGCCTTGAATGGTCCTCGGACCCAAGCCTCTGGGGAAACCAACTACTTACAAAGAAAATGCAAGTTTTGGACGGAACCAAGGCGTTGCGAAGTCCTCGGACTCAAGCCTATGGGGAAGCCAACTACTCGGATGGGGAAAGTCCTCGGCTCAAATACTGTAAAAGGTTAAGGCCAATAAGAGTGTCTTCGGATGATTACTTCCTACACCGCATAGAGCATCCAGTTCTCGTCTCGGCATTGTTTTGGGTAAGTATCGTTCTTCACAGGTAGGCATTGTTGTGTCAAACAATCCTATTAAAGTTATGGTGACATATTTTTATTAGCAAGTATTTTGGCCTTAGTTGTCATTGATTCAAATGCTATATTATTGTGCCGAGCAGCGCTTGCAAATTTGTAAAGACATAGAGATAGAATATGCGAAGTAAATTGATAACAACTTTTATTAATATGAAGAATTATTACAACGTACAAAGAGGGGCTTAAACAAGCCTATACAAAAGGTGAACTGCCGAAGCAACGATAACATCAGCAATACAGATAAATAAACAGTCAGGTGTCTTTTAAACTCGTCTTCAAAGTCTCTCCAATCTCTGCCTCAGTATCGCCCATATTGAGAGAAGAACCTTCTTTAGAAAAAGATGAAGGAGAAGGAAGAAGAAGATGAAGGAGAAGGAAGAAGAAGATGGAGGAGATGAATGAAAAGAAGGAGGAGAAGAAGAGGGAAGAGATGAAAAGGAAGAAGAAGGAGCAAAAGAGGGAGAAGGAAAAGCACCAGGATGGATCTGGTGGTGGAAAGAAGAAGAAAGAGAGGCAAAAGGAGGCGCCAGTGAACAAAGAGAAGAAGAAGCAGGGACACTTAGTCCCTGCCCCAGTCCTAACTCCTAACACACTGGTGCCATGTTAGATATGCTCATGAAGGAGCGGGTGGTACTGATCATGGGTGTCCTCGGCTCAGTCACGCCGAAAGTGTGACGTGACGAGTCCTTGCTTCGGATTTTGGCTGAAAGGAAGGTAAGGCAAATCTTGAGTCTCCGCCATCCTTACCCTGACCGAGCCATTTCGAGTTTTATTAGAACATGGTATTTTTGGGAGGGGAATGGTTTCTTCATTACCTATGACTGTGGTGAACGTATTACAGATTGAGGTATAATCAGAAGGTAAAAGTAAACTCTGGGAGGAATCTAAGGATTTCAGATTTCTGGGGGATTAAGGGATTCATATATGGGAGAAACAACTCTCGTCTTTCCTCTTTATATAAGGAACGAAGAGGAGTGTACTAAACGTGTTCAGATCTCCAAGGAAATCCGTAAACAGGAATATGCCCGTTCCGCTCCCCCACACCATCAGTAACCATTGAATCTGGGAGGTCTCGTGAAGGGAAACCATTAAAGACATGCTTCGGATAACCAAACGGCATGAATGTATCGAGAATAAATTAAGAAGAACATCTCGTAGACCGGTACATTCCTGGGTAGGTGGAGGAACGCCAACGTCAGTGAAAGACTGAATTAAATGAGCCATAATAAAGGCTCGGTATTTCCAAAACCCCCCTCTCCAACCATGAGGTCGGACAGCAGGGTTTTGAGGGGCTATTGTGGGGCCCAATAATTTATGGGCCAGACCCACTTATTCATGGGGAATCCTAGGGCCCAAGCCGAAGAAGGCTATAGTCCAAACCCAATAATGTAAAGCACAAAATGGCCCGGAGAAGCAGCCGAGGACAGTCCTGTCCTCGGTTGACCCAAAGCTCCACCAAGAAGAGGGGCAAAAACGGTAAAGGGAAAAACTTGACAGAAAATCTAAAGTATCTAGGAAAGGCTGCCCGTACTACCCTTCCCATACACGGCTCTGCACCTAACAGAGCCGTATTCTTCAGCTTTATCAACTATTCCCAACGACTTTGGTTTGGGACTGACGGGACAAGTATCAGTCTTGGAAAGGTCGACCCTACACGTGGACGAAGGAAAGCGAACGCAGGCTAGTATAAAAGAAAAGTAAGTAATCTGGATAGGGGACTGGAAAAAATGGCCAAAAATGGAGGGCCTCCCAGTCTACCTCCAAGAGACAGACTCCAGGGGTGAAGACACCCTAACCATGCATGAACACCATAAAGAACCCACCACCGGGTATCCAAGGCCTAGCCTTTCAAACCCACTCTTTACAAATGATATTGTCTGGGCCCTTTCACGTGCGAGCCCAACACTGTTGTGGTTCGTTGCGGATCGTGTCCTTACATCTACTTTAGGTTGATAATTTTTTATATTCTTTAAAACTCTATTTTGGGTTAAATTTAGTTTTGTTTTTTAAATTGTTGTTGTTGTTTTATTTTTATTTTTTATTTTCTTTGATTGTTAAATGTTATCCTATTGCGATTTAAAAAATTAAATATAGCATATAAAAATATAATATTATTCTATTACATAGCATAATTTGGATAATTTGGTATTTATTCTGTTACATAGCATGAGTTTTTTATAGTGCTTAATTTAGATGTTAAACTATGAGACTTTACTAATTTTTGTTTATTTTCTAATATTTTGTGGTGGACAAAATACTCTTAATAGTTGTATTAGAAGTACTCTATAATGCCATTCATTTAAAGAAAAGCAAAGGTTAGCCAAACGAAAATAATCGGATAGGTGACAAATTTTAACTTTTGCAATTTTATTTTAATTATTATTATTATTTTATAACAATGTATGTATAGATATTTAATTCTTAGATTTTGCTAATAATTTTTTATTTGATAATATGTTCTGGGTGGTCGAAATTATAATTTCTACAAAGAAAATAACCTTAATAGATTATCAAAAAAAAATAAATTATCCTAATATTGGTTCAATTAATCATTATTAAGTTTTATTAATTTTTTTTTAGTTTACGTTTTTTTGGTGTTTTAGATTGTTCTTATATTACATTTATAATTTTTCCTATAATAAATAAAAATATAATTACGAAATACATTACTCATTATTATTAAATTAATTTAAATTGTAAAAAAAATTTAATAAAACTACTATAAAAATAATTATTATTGAACCTGCGCTAGTAATTATAGTGCCTGGCCCATTAGCCCCTGTCATTGTAACTCCTATAAGTCCATGGCCCAATTAATAAAACCAACAAGGGCGGCGAGAGAAATTGGGTTTTGATTGCCTATTCAATGAGTGCTGCCGGTCGTTTTACAAGGATGAAAGTAACAAGAGATGGAGGGTGTTTGCTCTTTAAAAAGAAATTTTGTGCCTATAAAACAACTTGAGAATTACTGGATAGGGCTTCCAATAAGGACAAACCATTTAGAAACTTTTAGTCGGAACAGTTTAAAATCCAAATAAAATTACTTTTTCTTAATGAATAAATATAATTTATTGAGAAGGAGAAAGGTTGAGTGGGCCTAGCTAGCATATCTCAATCCTCAAGAACAAAGATCCGGGGAGGAAGAGAGGAGATGAGAAAGGCCCATCCCTTTACAAAAGGCAATCCAGCAGGTTAAGTTATGGACCACAGTTTGTTTCTTGCTCCACTAGTGATAAGAGAATCACAAAGCAGAAAACAATATATAGCCAGTAAATGGAGCATCAATCCACAAGGGCTTCCCCTCTATTAGCATCAGTATAAGCACGAAGTAGAAGAGCTAAACCATGAGAAGTATAGACCATGGAACAAGGTACCTTTAATTCAGGTGTTGTCATGAACCAGTTAACTCAATTGATGAATGACATACAAGATTTGGAAGCAACTATTGCGATAAGGATATGCATTGAGTACAGAGGAGAAATTAATTGGGGCAAAGGTTTCTTCATTATCAATTCCGTATTCCTAAGTGAACCCCATTGCCACCATACGACCTTATAGAGATCAACAGTTCCATCATATTGAATCTTAATCCTAAAGATCCATTCACAACCTACTAGACTATAGTACAATAATCAAAAGATGGAACAGTATAGTATAGGTAGTAGTACAAATAATACAATAGGTCTAAATAATACTTGGGCTGAATATTTTATCTAAAAGAAGTCAAATACGTATACATACATCTAGGATCGGTTCACTGGTTGTTTCACGTTGCTAACACCTCTATGTTCTTCCTCGCGGTTGTGCTTGCTACTAGAACAATGTACACAAAATCCACCACCTAAGAACCATGGTAGAGAAAATCCAAGAACATGAGAGAAAGGGCCTCTTTTATTTCTTCCTTGCTTTTTTTTTTTTTTTTTTTTTGATACCTTCCTCGTATTAGTTACACTTGCAATCCACCCCATGTAATCTATATAATATAATATTAAAAAGCTAAAGCAAAGAATTTATTGTTTCTACACTTTTGTTGAATCACATTAGCATAACATTTTGGTCCACTTCGATCCATTTGGTCTGTTCCAGTCTTTTCAGTTCACTTTGGTTTTCTCGGTTCAGTTCAGTCCATTCGGTCCACTTCAGTCTATTTGATCTATTTCAGTCCACTTCAGTAATGTTTTGGGATGGGAGGTATGTGTAAAAAGATGAGTTGCTTCATTGACAATCATGTCAGATTCTCACTATAATGTTGGTAGTTTTTGATAAAATTACTTTTTTTTTTTAATGTCATTAAAGTCTTGTATTTTTTTTTTCTAATATAAATGATAAATTTACTTATATTTGCTTCATTTTTAGGTCATTTAAGACGTATAAATGATGAGCTGTTTGTAAAAAGTGGTAGAAAAAAATTCTAACCACATATTACATTATTTTCAAATGATTTCCTTGTAATCAATTGATAATGTTCAAAGGTTAGGTAGAGATTGTATCCCCAAAGGGAGTAAAGGTCAAATTAATTTATTTTCCATTATTTCTTATTGCTGACCCTCTCACATGCAATGAAAATTGACATGCTTAAGCTAATTAAAAGTACATCTTCCATTCATCAAAAAAAAAGTACATCTTCCAATTCTTACCTCATGTTTTGGAGGTTTTTATGATTAAACTACTTCTTGTGGGGCGATCTTATAATATTTATACTTAACAAATGCCATCCTCTCCTTTCATTCTTCAATTACATAGCATTGTATCTGGATAATAGCTTGGGCTTAGGGAAGGACAGAGAAATTATTGCTTCTACATATCCAGAAGCAAGTGAAACAGACCTTTCCTTAACAATCAATAAAGTCAACAATAGACAAGAAAAGGCAAAACTTGGTTACTTATAATAATTTAGTACTATTTTAGTAACCATTAGATATTGATTTTGGCTCCGGAGTGAAAAAGAAAGGCCCCACAGTGTACAATTTCATCTTCTTGTCACTGAGGAGGCGGTAAGAACCAAGGAGAGCACCACTAATCCCTTTGTTTACATCTGTTGGAACATTACAAGTCTCTGATGGAGAGAGCTCAAGGAAAGCCCTGCACTCCTTAAGCTTCCTATTATCTTCGACCTCTGAAGGAGACAAAGTTGCGAAGAAGTATCCTTTTGGATCACATGCTTCACTCAAGAAGGAGAAAGGAACTGCCTCGAACCCATGCATATCGACTGCCAGACATGTTATCCTTGCCACGGCACCTAGAAAAATATATGAGTGACAAAATTAAGAAGACAATAAATATTGAGACATAATATATGTAACTAAAATAAGAACACTAAGTAATGGTCATTGTTTCTATGTATTTTGAGTGCAGTTCTTCCTATAATCAGAAAAGCAGTCCAAAGACTCTAGAAGGCCATAAGGCATTTGTGCCTTCTTTATGGGAAAAGTTGCTATATTTTTCTATACAGGATGTTAGAGATATATTAGCCCATTAGCATAGGTCCAAGCCTAATTCTACTTTGTGTGCAAGTCAAGTCTCCTACTTGTACTAGAAGTCTATTAGTCTAGGGTTTAGTCTACTATATATACACATGTTATGATTCATTGTAACACAGGATTTGTACTACACTATAATATATTATTGATGTAGTCCTTTAGGGTTTCCTCCGTGGATGTAGGCCGTTAGGCTGAACCACGTAACTTTCGTATGTTATTGTGTTTTATACTTTATGCTTTCGCTTCCGCATCTATACTAGCATATTCAACATGGTGTATCAATGCTAATATTTAACACAGGAAATGCTTAACTAGTTAAATTAATTTTTCTTTTCTTGAAAACCTTTTCAAGGAATATATAGAGTATGACTATTCTGAAGAATGATATTAGGTGTAGGAATTACCTTCAAGAGGGATGAGTTTAGGCCCGGATTTGCAATAAACAAGCCCTTGGATGCCTATAACTGGGGAGAGAAGGTCTTCTTTTTCTACATTTGGTGTCTCAAGGGATGAATATGGGTTTTTATGAGGCTTCAACGGTCTGCCAACTAATTGGTAACTGTTCGAGGCATTGAATGCTCTTATCAATGACTTGCCTATGTTCGTCCGTGTCATGCCAAGGTGGACGAGTATATTTGATGAGGTCATCCAAGGAAGGTGAGTTTGTCAGTCCCATCAGAAAGTTTAAGCTTTTGTAACAATCAATAATTCATTTTGACATGAGAGTAGAAAATTTTGAATTTAAACCATGTTTCCACCTTACCTTCCATTTAAAAAATTTCAACATGTATGTTGCCCCACTTAATAAGGGATGTTGAGGCCCACACATGAAGGGGAAATATTAGATTAAAAAGAAATGTTGCGTTCACAACATTTTCACAACAAATTTTAGGTGGTAAGTTGTTATTAGTTTTAATTTGAATTCACCACTGAAATTACTTTTTTGCTCTCCAATAATAGCCAGTAACAACCTGCCACTTAAGATTTATTGTGAAAATATTGTTGACATAGCATTTCTCTATATTAAATTAAATGATAAAATTCACTTTCAAATGAGCTCATTAGCTTAGCAACCTTCCATTTAAAATATTCTCATATGTCGGGCCTCAATTCATAAGGTCAATTAGGCTGCTCATACATGAAGGAGAAATGTTAGATTGAATTATCAATTTCATTATTTTCTCTCAACTGAGCCAATTAGCTTAGCAACGACTCTTGTCTGCCCTGAAGTTTGTCTCACACGTAAAGGGGAAGTGTGAGATTAAATTCACCATTTTTGACACTCAAGTTTGGGATTCCAAATTTGACATCAAACCCAGTTGCTTTTTTTCTCTCTCTCTTTTTTTAGCATTTATAATTTTTTGTTTAGTTAATGAGAAAATAAGGGAAAGTGATAGAAACTTTAAATAAAAATTCTAAATCTTGTTGATGTTTCTTTTTTGTTTGTGATGTAAGCCCTGTAGATGTTATAGCATAATGAAAGGGAAATCGACCATGTTTGTTGGGATATGATATTCTTTTGCCCATATATTTCTGCACCAAAATAGATTTTTGAGTGACACTTGTTTCATTCGAAAGTAGATTGTTGGGTTAAGATAGATTGACCCCGGTTAATTAGTTCAATTACCTAAGTTGATTAATTAGGTCAAATTACATGCAAATCATGGAGGCACCAACAAATCACTAAATAAACTAAATGCAACGGAAATTAAATTGACACGGTGATTTGTTGATAAATAGGGAAAACCTCTCTCAAGGGAAAAACCCCACCAAGTGAATTTAATTCATCACTCCCAAAAATTCACTAATCAATAATCGAACAATTACAAGTATAAGGAATCTTACCACTACCTTGGCCTATCCCCAAATATCAACCTACAGTTGAACCTTTGCTTCAATACCTAATTGGACTTGATCTTGTAGCAGATGTCTTTCCATTGTTGCACAAATCTCCAATCTATAACTAACTCCTTTACACGGATCCTAGTACGTGACTAACTCCAGCAACTTGATTGATTGTTGTTGGCTGCTAAGTTATTTAGTTCATAAACGATGAAGATCAGGAAGCACTTGGTTACAAAACCCTAATACGCACAAATGCAGTAGCTTCTCACAGAGTATATGAGTTCTAGGTCTCTATTTTTGTGTGTAATGACTTTTAAAATAAGCCCTATATATGACTAGGTTGTAAGAAGAGAAACCGTAATCATTCAAGTCATCATGGGCTGAATTTTAGATCTAAGATTTCTGAAATTGTAGATCTTGATAGATCGAGCTTGTGTCGAGCTTCTCCATTAATCTTCAATAGCAGCTTCTATCGAGCTTGTGTCGAGATTTAATGAAATAGCTTTTCCTCACTTGTTTCTTGGATCAACCTTCATGTCTTTAATGATACCACTTGATATGTTTGAACAACATACTACTTGATACATTAAACTCAACTTAGATTTACTCAATTACAAGTAAAGTGCATTTTGTCAAAGTATTAGCCAATTATATAGAAATGATGCAAACATAGATGTTCGGGGCTTCAATATGGACACGTATATGACTTAATTTTGATTTGAAACATGTTATGGCTAGTTGAAGTTGAAACAAATTTGAGAAGCACTAATTTCAATTGCCCTCAATTGATCGAGATTCGAGGACCCTATTTTACGCCAAACTAATTCTAATATGTTTTTTAATGATTTATTTTTATTCCTATATAAGCCCACTATAAAAAGCTTCATAAACATGATTTTGAGAGGCTAAGAGAGACAAAAACATTGGCTATTCGGAGAATCCTATTATCCTTCCTGGTGAACTTAGTACAAAAGTGCTTATTCTTATCAGTGTGTTCCTATACTTGTGATCAAAACTTGAAACCACTAAACAAATCAATCCAATGTGGAACTATAGTATCCATAACCTTCAAGGTGATCCTTGGAATCATAAACACAATTTATGGAATGTATTCAAAAATAAAAGAGTTCAAGCAACCTGAAGCTGATTGTTTGGTCATGTCAGTAAATTATCTATTGGGTAGAGTCTAGAGTCATGGGTATGTCACAAATTGTAAAACTTCAATTCTATTTGTGAATTCATTCTCAGTGTTAAGGAACCCTTGTAGTGGTTTTTTCTTTAGAGGTCTCTATCAGTTTTCCACTTCGTCAACATATGCAGTGTTGTTTACTTTATTGTTATTACCTTTCATACAATAATAGGCTAATATGTGGTGATTATTATATGAATATATTGAATACATAATTGGTCAATTGGATATTGTTAATTAATTTTCTGCCTAATAATATTTAAGGGATCAAAAAAGTTTCTTTCATGTACAATATTTTAGAACCTTTTTTTTTCTAGATACAGATGTCCTTTTGTTCAATTAATTTATTTTTAGTCCAATAAGTTAATGGAATTAAATTGTTTCACATAAATCTAAGTTGATTCTTTTCTTTTTAATTTGAAAATAAGTTGTGATGTGCCAGGAGTTTTGTAGCTCAATTGGCACCTAGTGTTTCCAATAGAGAAATCCAGTGTTCAATTCCCCTTACCCATTATAACTATTGAATTATCCAAAAATAAATAAATAAATAAATTGTGATATGCCATAGCAAGACTTCTTCTTTTTTAATCCTTTCAAAATAACAAATTACATGATAGAAGTTCAAACTACTTGCGACCTGAGTTTCTACACTTAATATTTGTGTGATGTGTGCGTGTATATGATGCGCACAACTCAATTACAAAAATTAAAGGGAATCGAAGAATAAGGAAAGTCACATGGTTAAAACAAGAGCATAGAAACATGCCCTCAACTTATTACAAAGCTCAAATGGCAGAGGCTATATAACCTTCTACCACTAATAAAATAAATACCAAACTATAGAATACATTTCCACAGCTTCTCCAAAACAAAATTAAAATAGGCATATAGTACTCTAGTAACCATTAGGGACCGACTGAGTCTCTGAGGTGTAGAAGAAATGCCCAACGGAGTATAATTTTATATTCTTTTCGTTGAGGACGCGGTAAGAAGAAAGGAGACCACCACTAATACCATGATTAACATCGGTAGGAACTTTACAGGTATCCAGAGGAGAATAATCTAAGAATGCCTTGCATTCCTTAATCTTCTTATTATTCAGGAGGCTTGAATAAGGAGACAATGTTGCGAAGAAGTAGCCATTTGCATCACATCCATTACTCAATATTGAGAAAGGAGCTGTCTCGTACCCCTTATCATCAACAGCTACACATGTTATTCTTGCCACAGCTCCTGCATTTACCAAAAAAGATCAGTGAATAAATTAAATTAATTAAATAAGATTGTCCTAATATGAGAAATACACTTTTTTTTAATTTAAGTGGTCTTATACAACCCATATTATGATAGACTAGGAAAAAATGATAAATTAATGTATTTGTCATTTTTTTTAGTAGTTTAAGTTTCTAAGATAAGTGATAAGTGATCATTTATCATATAATCATTAGTTTAACATATTTTAACTATTTATCTCTATCAAAGACAAGAAAACGAGGCTTCGTATAGGCAAATAAAGAAGCAATTACTGTAAATTTCACAAAGAGAATTAGAAGTAAGATTACCTTTAAGCGCGAAGTACTTGGAGCCTGCTTTACATAAAACAAGCCCTTGAATACCAATGATTGTTGGGAGTATCTCATCCTTTCCTTCTTGCTTTGGTGTCTGATAATATGGTATTTTGGGGAGATAAGACTTATAATTTCCTTCGGGTTTGGTTTTCTTATAGTCTGGTTTAGTGAGAGTGGGTTTATATTCGGATGTTGGTATGTTATAGTCTGGTTTAATTTAGTGGGAATAGGTTAATATTCGGGTTTTGGTGTATTATAGTCTGGTTTTGGAGTAGATCCATAATCGTTTGCAGAGGCAATAACTAGAAGTGACAAAAGAAGCATAGAGGTTGCAAACAAGAAACGTGTAGAAGCCATTTCTGTGTTGTGTATGCACAAAAGAGAATGAAGGATATTAGTGCAGTGATGAAGAGGCTACAATATGCATGGCCTTTTATAAGGAGGTTGTTCGATTATGTTAAGAACCTCGCGTGAAATAAAATATATATTATTTGAGGGGTTACTTGGATGCACGATAGCAAATGAATAATAGTCTTTGATAGCACAAAATGATCGTGAATTAATGCTTACCACATTCGGGCTCTCGAGTCCAATGTGCATGGTATGCGAAAGCAGTAGTAGTCTTAGCACACAGCAAAATTTTCTAATTTTAGAATGCAATTTAATTAATTAATTTCACAGAAGGTAGAGAAAATATTGAAGAATTTATGTTTTTTTTAGGAAAGAGAAAAAAAAATTATAAGTATTGGATGCTTTAACTTTTTAAGGGAAGAAAAGTGGAAATCCATGTAGGTTTATTTTGGGAGGCCATTGGTAAATTATTGTGTAGTGACAAAAAAAATTAAGCGTTTAAGGTTTAAGGGGGACAGTTTATAGACGTGGAATGATAAAATTAGTAAATTGTGAATTGTGCTAACTTAAAATTTTATGTATTATTTAACTTTTCTTTTTTGAGTGCTTTTTTCTTTTTTTCTTTCTCCTTTTGATAGGTCAAGAATGTATTAACCCCTTGTGATAAATTAACCCATTAATTAGCTAAGTTAATTAATTAATTCAATTAACATGCAATACGCATGGTAACACAAACAAATTACCAACTAAATTAATACGCAGCGAAAAATAAAGTTAACACAGTGATTTATTTATAAATGAGGAAAACCTCTAAGGCAAAAACCCCACTGAGTGATTTTAAGGTCATTACTCTCGAGAATTCACTATTATCATAACAAGCGGTTACAAGTAAAGGAATCCCGATATCTTATATCAACCTACAATTGAACCCTTACCCCAATACCCAATTGGACTTATTCTGTAGTGACAATCTCTCTTTTCAATGCACCGCTCCCCGTATGTGACTAACCAATCAATTCATGGATGCAAGTACGTGACTAACCACTAACTTGAGAAGGATGTTGACTGCAAAATTTTTCAATTCATCAACACAATGAAGATCACGAAGCTCCTTGATTACAAAATCCTACGGTGTACAGACGCAACAGCTTCTTGAAAAGAAAGATGAACTAGGGCATATGTCTTTGGTCACAATATGCTTGTGAAAAATTTTTGCATTCAATTTCACTCACTTACATCAGCTATGACGGCCCTTAAAATAATCCTTATATATATTTAGGGTTATGAGAAAAGAAAACCTAAACAAATATACACGAATTGGAGTGAAACCAGAACTGAAAATCTGATTTTTGTAAATCTCGATGGATAGCTTATCTATCGAGCAGCTATCGAGCATCGGGCTTACACAGCCTTTTAAATCTCGATAGATTCTATCTGTCAAACTAGCTGTCTAGCTTTAAAATCCAGCACTTCTTCACTTGATTTTGGATAGATTTGCATGGTTTTAACACTTGGACTTGAAAACTTGTTCCTTGAAGTATTAAATATATCCTAAATTTACCCAATCACAAGTAAAGTGCGTTTTGTCAAAGGATTAGCTAATTCTACATTGACATATGTTCCTAACATGATTCACATATGTCCTAACAATCTCCCCCTTTGGCAATCCGTGACAAAACCACAACAAATAAATGAACATATGAGAGAAGTCATAAATCACTCAACTCATACTCACTTGTTGAATACAATAAAATCTATCCTAACACAAACTCTTGAAAAACTATGCAAAAAGAGAGTTCATGGTAAGAAAGACTTTGACAACCTATATTTCTGAAACAATTTAAACAAAACTCATCACGACATCTTAGTGTGAAACAGAAATATAAAAGATTGCATACAATTAATGAGAGGCATGTGCATAAAGAGAGAAAAAAAACAACACATGAAAAGATAAGTGAAAGAAGGTAATAACAACCTCAATATATATAACAACATAAGTACAAGGTTTGCTATCACAATGTATCTGAAAAGTAAAGAAAAGATACAATAAGTCCTCACTACATCTCTCATAAAAAGAAAAAAAACACTCCCCCTAACAAAAATATCTATCTCCTATACTAACTCTCCCCCTAAAAACAGAACTACTCTCATATCCAAAACTATTCCCCCTTTTTGTCACGAATGACAAAGGACAAGTAACTCAAGCAGTCATTTCGTCGTCACCGAAAGAGTTAGCATCATCGTCCTCATCAACATTATCACTACCGGAGCCATCATCACTTTCATCCTCTGAAGCTGGTGGAGATGGAGAAGAAGAAGCAATGAAACCACCCATAACAGCCTGTTGTCGTGCAATACAACCAACACAGGTATTCACCTGACACAAATCATCATTGAGAGTGTCAAGGCAAGCACCCCTGCACACAAGCTGTGCCATAATGGCCTCGAAAGTCACTCCACCCACAAAAGAAGAAGGAGTGGAGGTGGATAGAGCGGAAGAAGCTAGAGGAGTCGCTATCTCGATCCATGGCCGCTTCCGTTGAAGCTAGGCCTCGTCCATCTAACGGTAGCAGCGTCTATGGCACACATCACTGAAAAGTGAAGAGACTCAGGATAGGAGACAGACGCATGATGAAGAATCCTCATGATAGCCGAAGGGAAAATGAGCTTATCACGGGTTGTCATATCCCTATAGATATCTATAAGGGAAAGTATGGAGTGATAGGGAAAATCAATAGTAAGTCCCTCAAGTAGGGATAACAAATATCGAGCACGAGGCTCATTAATAGAGTTATAGTGAGACAAGGGAAAAAGAACAAATGTCATCACCATATTAAGGAACCTCGGACCTTTTGCAAAGCCCGAGCAAAGGGTGTTTTGACGGTCACCCCAAGATGAAGGTGTCTCACAGAAAAGAGACGAGAGTTTGTCTTTGGACACAATCTAAAGATGATCACAGTCAGGGTAGTCAGCAAACTCTACTCGGTACGTGTAGCACCTCGGATATAAGATCCGGAGTGACTACAATGCGCGTACCTCAAATACGAGTAATAAAATGAGGTACAGAATAATCAAATCCATACATATTGGAGTAAAAATCCTATATGATCACAGAGGGACAAGTGACCAGGATGCCACACAGTGACTCCCAACCCCTACTGTAGATGACAGTGGGAAGGTCAGTATCGAAAAAATCCAATAGGACAACTTGGCATTCCGAATGAATGCCGTGTCATGAAAAGTTCTCCAAAATGTCCTTACGGGCTTTATCATCATGGAACCTGACATGAGAGGGGGTAAAGTCAAAAGTAGATGCCTGGAACAAAGAGGGTTCCGGGATGAAGTGGACTTGCTCTTTGGTGCCATAGAGCAAACTTGCCGAAAGAAAGAGAGAGAGGGAAACACACATAAAAGTACCAAACATAGTTAATATCAATAAGAAAGAAAAAATTGGTATGTGTGCATGAAAAATGCATGAACATGTGACATGCAAAAGTAAAAACATCATGGGCTCAGCCCAATCCAATCCTACCAGCACACATCATTTCAAGATATTAAGCACACATCTAAAATGCATGAATCATTGTTAAAATGAAAATGTGATGCAATGCATAATGATTTAAAATCATTTAAACAAAAACCAACCCAAAAATTTTGCGAAAAACTCATCAATTTTGAAAAGCCCCAAATTTTTCAAAAATACCAAAAAGTTAGGTCAAAAGAGATGAAATGCATGAACAAATGAGAGAAGAGAGAACATACCAGAGAAAGAAAGATCAAACAAGGCCGAAAAAACTTCTGGGTTTGAGGTTTAGAGAGAGAGAGAAAGAGAGAGAGATAAGTTTGGGGAGGTGAAGGGACAGATTCTGTCGAGAGAGATCGGAGAGAAATGAGATAAAATCGTGCGCTGAAGCTTATATATAGAAGGCACGATACTCGATCGATCGAAAGGTGTCGAGATTAAATCTCGCCAAATGGAGCTATCGAGGAGCTATCGAGAGGTGTCCACAACAAAGTGACCTCGATGGATCGAGAATCTATTAAGCATACAAAAACTTTCTCGATGGATCGAGAATCTATCGAGAAGCTATCGAGACGAATTCTTAAAAACCTCAATGGATCAAAATTGCGATAATAGCTATTGAGAAAGGAAGCTCAAGAGGCTCGATAGATAGCCTAGCTGTCGAGAGGTGTCCAGCAGCTGTCGAGATTGCTCAAAAATAGTTTTTCAAGGAAGAGAAAAACACAGATATGAATGTAATTAAGCATGCTACTCAACCATAGATCCAGCCAACATTTTAAACTCTCAAAATCATCTCTCAACAAGAAAAATGTCAAGCATATAGATCCAAAGCACACACACACTAAACAAGTCTAACCAATTTTATATTTCAAAAACAAATTATGACAGTTTAGTGAGCATACATTAACACATATATTCCTTGTGATGGCCAAATCACATTATACCTGCACAAGTATCAAAAGTAGCAAAGAATTTTGCGTGTTGTATGTGAAAAACATCGCAAGATTGTATAAATGTCTACATGTTATGACGATTTGAGATATGAGAAAATCAATTTAACTCATACACAATCATAATTGCTTAATGGGGACTATCACCTTCGAGGTACATCCTATAACTCTCATATCTCCTAGAAACGCTTGCAACCATATTTAAAAGCATTTTGATTCTTTTTGCTTTTGATTTTGATTTTCTTTGCACACACACACACACATATATATATATATATATATATATATATTTTTAAGCAAACCATGCATGGGCATATAAGAGAGAGAAAAGAAATACCCAATTATGTTAAGTTTTTGACATTGCACTTTTGATATGCCGAAGCATACAGATGTCATTTTATGATTGGCAGACAACAGTGGTGAGATGGTTATTTATGCATTTCTCTTAGGATTTTCTAGTCCTTCCTGTTAAAAAGAATGATACGAGTGTTAAGTACAAGAGATTACTTAATTTTACTCATAATAAACACAAGCCACAAAGCTCGCTTGCTTAATTGTGCATAAAGATACTCATCTAAGCTACAAAATATACAAAGTTAGAAAATTTCGTTTCAATGGTCATCCAAGGTATACAAGTACCAATGTACATAAAACACACATTGTTTTTGTATTTTTCTGATTTTTCAAAATTTTTTATTTTTATGAAAAACAAAATAAAGCAAAACTAAAAATAAAAAACCAAAACATGTTAAACAAAGCAAAGTATAAAACTAGATGCAAATGCATGAGGAAGGAGGAGGAGAAGAGGAGATCAATCCATGGAGATAACACCAATGTTTTGGCGAAGGAATTCAAACCGTTTGCTATTAAGAAGTTTGGTGAACAGATCAGCCTTCTGATCATCAGTATGAATGAACTCAAGAGTGAGAGTACCATCTTTGACAAGCTCTCGAATTAAGTGATGTCGAATCTTTATGTGTTTAGTTTGAGAATGTTGAACAGGATTCTTAGAGATGTTTATGGCATTAGTATTGTCACAATAGATAGTAAGATGTTCTTGACAAATACCATAATCAAGGAGGAGTTTTTGCATCCATAGAAGTTAAGTGCAGCAGCTACCAGTAGCGATGTATTCAGTTGTTGCAGTGGATAAAGAGATAGAATTATGTTTTTTGCTCATCCAAGAGACAAGATTATTACCCACATAGAAACAACCCCCCCATGTACTCTTTCTATCATCAGCATTCCCAACCCAGTCTACGTCAGAATACCCAGCTAAGACATCATTTGTGTCCTTGTTGTACCATACACCAAAGTCGATAGTGGTTTTGACATATTTTATGATTCTTTTCAAAGCAATCATATGAGACTCTTTGGAATTAGCCTGATGTCTAGCACACACTCCCACACTATAACTAATGTCAGGTCTACTAGCAGTAAGGTAAAGAAGACTACCTATCATGCTTCTATATAGAGATGAATCAACAATTTTACACAACAAATCAACTATAAGTTTAACATTTGGGCTCATAGGAGTTCTAACAGAACTAGCAGATTCCAAACCAAAATTTTTCACAAGATTTCTAGCAAATTTAGATTGAGATAGAAATATACCTAACTCTTGCTAACAGATCTGCAACCCAAGAAAGTGATTCAACCCTCCAATCATGCTCATCTCGAACTCGGCTTGCATAAGTTTGGAAAAACTATGAGCCAGTTCATCCTTAGTCGACCCAAAGATAATATCATCAACATAGACTTAAGAAACTATCAACTCGTCGTCTTCCCTTTTGATGAAAAGAGTTTGATCAGTTTTTCCTCTTATGAACCCATGTGACATCAAGTATTGTATGAGCCGACCATACCAAGTTCTGAGGGCTTTCTTTAAACCATAGAGTGTCTTCTTGAGGTATAACACATGATCTAGAAAGTGTGGATCAATGAACCCTTTTGGTTAAGCCACATAGACATCTTTTTTAAGGAACTCATTCAAGAAAGCAGTCTTTACATCCATTTGGTAAAGCTTGAACTTCAAGTGACATACCAGGACTAGGAGAATCCTAATGGACTCCATACGGGCTACTAGAGCAAATGTTTCATCATAGTCTACTTCTTCCATTTGAGAGTATCCTTGAGCTACGAGACAAGCCTTGTTGTAGATCACATTACCCCCCCCCCCCCAATCAGTCTTATTGCAAAATATCCACTTTGTACTGATGATGTGCTCACCTTCCGGTCTAGGTACTAGAGTCCAGACATCATTCCTTTGAAATTGAAGCAGTTCATCATGCATAGCCTTAAACCAACTTTTGTCTTGAAGAGCTTCTTCAACCTTGCTGGGTTCAACCTGCGACAAATAACAAGAATATGACACAAAGTTAACAACACATTTATAAACTGTACGCTTCTTTAGTGTATATTCATTCATATTTCCCACAATAACTTCAGGAGAATGATTCAATTTAATCCTAAAGGAAGGTCCTTTTCCTTCATGGGATTCAGAATCAAGTGAAGTAGGTATGTTAGTTGAACCTTCTACAACACTTGGAGTGCTGAGAGTACTTAGAGATGCGGGCTCTTGATCAATAATTTCTTGAACATCCTTGGGCTCAGGAGGAAGAATTTCTTTGGGAATTTCCTCACTAATTTTCTTAGAACCGGACTTTGAAACTTCATTGATGACAACATTTACAGTTTCCATTACCTTCTTGGTTCTCTTGTTGTATACCCGATGAGCCTTGCTTGTAGAGGAATATCCTAGAAATATTCCTTCATCGCTTCGAGAGTCAAATTTTCCCACATTCTCTCTATCCTTGAGAATGAAACAAGTACTTCCAAAGATTCAGAAATACTTAACATTTGGCTTCCTTCCCTTCCACAACTCATAAGGAATCTTTTTAGGATCGGGTCTAAAATACACCCTGTTAATAGTATGACACGCAGTGTTGACGGCTTCTCCCTACAAGTTTCTAGCCACATCCTTGTTATGCAACATGGCTCTAGTCATCTCCTGAATAACCCTATTCTTTCTTTCTACTACACCATTCTACTGAGGAGTAATAAGAGCAAAGAATTCCTGAGATATACCTGATCTAGTGCAAAAGGACTCCATGTAAGAGTTCTCGAATTATTTACCGTGATCACTTCAAATTCGATCAATCTTTAAGCTTTTCTCATTCTGCAATCTTGTGCACAAGGCTTCAATGTGCTCAAGAGCATCAGACTTAGATCATAAAAGGATGACCCAAATGTACCTAGTGAAGTCATCTACCACAACCATGATGTATCTCTTTCCACCAAGAGACTCGGTTCTGGTTGGACCTATGAGATCCAAATGCAGTAGCTACAATGGTCTAGATGTAGCAGATGTCTGAGTGCCCGGATGTTTAGCTTTCGTCTGTTTCCCAAGCTGACATGGTCCACACATTACATTGTTCACTCAATTGAGCTTAGGCATCCCTAAAACTGATTCATGCTTAGATACAATTGAAAGATGTTTGTAACTAGCATGTCCCATCCTTTGATGCCATAGATCTTCGTTTGGCAAACGAATGCTATTGCACACAATATCAGCATCAGGGACTAAACCATAACAATTGTCTAGAGTGCGAACACCACTTATGAGTTTTTTTCCAAACTCATCCAACACAAGTCATTTTCCCTTTGAGAATAGCACCATAAAGTCTTGATCACATATCTAACTTATGTTTAACAGGTTCACTCTCAGACCTTCAAGCAATGTTTGGCTGTCCAAATAGTGAGATGGTTCCTTTCCTTTAATCTGTGATTTGCTCCCATCACCAAAAGTGACATTACCACCTTTCTTAGACTCGAAAACCTTAAAGAGAGATCGGTCTCCAGTCATGTGTCTTGAGCAGCCGCTGTCAATGTACCACAAACACGTGTCCATAACCTTAAATGCAGACTTCATCATGAAGCACACCTCGTGCTTAGATGACAAATCAGTAGGAATGGTGTTTTCTTTCATCTTCCATTTATAAACAAAGCTTTTAACATTCACTCTTCTCAGACGAACTCATCTGCACAATTTCATTCTAAGACAGTCTAGTTTCTTCTTTGTCAAGCTAAGATCTTTTCCAATGATCATCATGATAGAATTCAAATAACTTTTAGACTTGCATTTTCTGATATACTCAAACAAGTAGAGATTAGAAAAACAAGATGTATTTGAAAACAAAAATCTTTTCATGCCGGTTACAGCCATGACAACAAGGGTCAATGGATCACATAGCAATGATTAACCCTAATCAGAGTGTGTCCACTCTGATACCACTTAATAGGCCAAGAATGTATTGACCCCTTGTGATAAATTAACCAATTAATTAGCCAAGTTAATTAATTAATTTAATTGACATGCAATACGTGTGGTAGTACAAACTCACCAACTAAGTTAATATGTAGCGGAAAATAAAGTTGACACGGTGATTTGTCTACGAATAGGGAAAACCTCTAAGATAAAAACCTCACCAGGTGATTTTAAGGTCACCACTCTCGAGAATCCACTATTATCACAACAAGCGATTACAAGTAAAGCAATCCAAGTACCTTATACCAACCTACAATTGAACCCTTACCCCAATACCCAATTAGACTTGTTCTATAGTGACAATCTCTTCTTTCAATGCACGACTCCCAGTACGTGATTAACTAATCGATGCACGAATCCAAGTACGTGACTAACCACCAACTTGAGAAGGATGTTGACTGTAAAGTTCTTTAGTTCATCAACATGATGAAGATCACGAAGCTCCTTGGTTACAAAACCCTAAGGTATACAAATGCAGCAGCTTCTTAAAAAGAAAGATGAACTAAGGCATATGTCTTCGATCACAATATGCTTATGAAAAACTTTTGCATTCAGTTTCACTCACTTGCATAAGCTATGACAACCTTTAAAATAATCTTTATATATGTTTAGAGTTGTAAAAAAAGAAAGCCTAAACAAATATACACGGAATGGAGTGAAACCAGAACTAAAAATCTGATTTTTGTAAATCTCAATATATAGCTTATCTATCAAGCAGCTATCGAGCATTAGGCTTACACAGCCTTTTAAAGCTCGATAGATTCTATCTGTCGAGCTAGTTATCGAGTTTTAAAATCCAGCACTTCTTCACTTGATTCTTGGACAAATTTGCATGGCTTTAACACTTAGACTTGAAATCTTGTTCCTTGAAGTATTAAACACATCCTAGATCTACCAAATTACAAGTAAAGTGCATTTTGTCAAAGGATTAGTCAATTCTACATTGACATATGTTCCTAACATGATTCACATATGTCTTAACACCTTTCTTTTCAAAGGGAAGTACTTTTGTTTGTTATTGTTTTCTTATTTGAATTGAAAGAAAGACAAAGACAATAAGATCAAGTTTCATTTCTTGTTTATTTATGTATTTCATATGAAAAAAGAAAATTCAAGTCATATTAAGTTAACTTGACTCTCAAATGACTGAGTAAGAATCATAGGGTTTGCAACCATTTTAAGATGACACATATCTTTTGATAAGTCAAGATGACACATATCTAACTTGAACTCAATCGACCTGATCCATTTGCCAAGTCTAGGGTAGGAGGGTTTTGTTAAGGCATTGTACTCTTGCTTATCCATGAGATAATGTACAATGTTCATGGTCTCGATATGTGGGTTCCAGTTAGCTCAACTGGTAAAGTCTCTGATGGTTATATAAGAGATCTGAGATACAATTCTCGCCTACACCAAAAACTGATTAGTGTCTTGGTCTGAAGATAAAGAGTTAATATTAAGAGTGGACACCAGAGTTAATATTAAGAGTGGACACCATAGGTTAAAACTCTCAAAAAAAAAAAAAAGGGTCTCGATATAGCCCTTAAGTTCCGAATAAAGTGAAGCATTTCAGCTGGAGAGCTTGCACGGAGTCCCTCCCAACCTTAGCAAATTTATATCGGTGGAAAGTTGTTGACTCACCTCTGTGTAGTAGCTGTGGGAGAGCAAATGAAACGGTCATTCATGCTATTTGGGAGTGTGATAACGTAAGACAGTGCTGGGATCTCGGTTTTAAGAAATTAAGGGACCAACACCTTCCGTTCAGATCATTTGCAGACTTGATGTTCTTCGTAAGGCAGCAAGAGGAGAATGTTGAGCTAGTCACAGTATTAGCGTGGTTCATCTGGGGCAGAAGAAACAAATGCCATTTTAACGAGCCAAGCTTGCCACCTGAGAAGCTTTATGAAGCAGCAGCAGCTTTACTAGCAGAATTTCAAGGAAGAACTGAAGCGAAACCAGGGAGGAAAAAAATACAACCTCAGCGCTGGACACCACCTGAACAGGGCGTTTACAAGGCGAACTACGACGGAGCATATTTTGTGGAAGAGGAAAAGGTTGGGATTGGAGTTGTGATAAGAAACGAGTTGGGCCAGGTAATGGGCTCACTAGCAAAAAAAATTGAAATGCCTTCAACAGTGGAAGTTCTTGAGGCATTGGCTGCACGAAGAGCAATGATTTTTATGGAGGAGCTAGGCTTGAGACAGGCCATTTTTGAAGGAGATTCGGAACTCGTTGTCAAAGCCTTAGTGGGTGATGTTTCAGTCCGGTCCAGCATTGGACATATTGTAAAAGACTGCAAGTCTTTAATGGGTTTGTTTCAAACCTGCACTTTCTCTCATGTTAGACGGCAGAGCAATGGTGCAGCTCATGCTTTAGCTCGGAGAGCAAGAAATTCTTCCCCATTATCGGTTTGGATGGA
The DNA here is from genome assembly GCF_932294415.1 of Quercus robur. NCBI lineage: Eukaryota > Viridiplantae > Streptophyta > Magnoliopsida > Fagales > Fagaceae > Quercus > Quercus robur. The sequence continues at coordinate 13,964,398 of NC_065545.1, read as the reverse complement.
ATCTGTTCCACCGGACATTTCCTACTTAGTTTATGTTAATGTAACTTCTTAATTTTTCATTGATCAATAAAGTGGTTCTATATTTCTTCTCAAAAAAAAAAAAAGTTCTAAACATTAATAAGTAGTGGTTGCATAGTCTAACCATTTTCTAAAATTTCTAGTTGAGATTGACCAATACTCCCAGATTAAATCACGTCTACAAATTTGTGGCCATCGGTTATGACATGAATATGATATTTTCTTAGATTAAGATTGACCACCCTTGCCTTTTTTAAGCGATGGGTCAATTTTTGTTAACAAAAAAAATAAATAAGAGAAGTTGAAATAAAAAGTTAATTGGTTACACGATAGGAAAGAATCTATTCATGATCCGAGTGACACCAGTACTAAGCCAGATGGCATGCGTAATTGAACGAGACATAACTGCAAATCCGAGCATCCATCAAAATGTTGACGGATCAGTTCTTCATTTTTAAACTACAATGCAGTCCTTCGAGCGGAATAAAAAAAGTGAATAATGCAATCCTTTTGAAGATTTGATAGAACAGAATAACGAGGTTTTATTTAAATAAAATCGATCAACCTTCTACTTTCGTAGCATAGGTGAGAATTGAGAAACACCAATCTGTTCGAGTCCGTCACATTCAACCGCAACATTCCATTCAAGGCAACTGAGATCGCCTGCTTCTAAATTGTTTTTGTTTTGTTTTTTTAATTATTTCCAGAAATGTCTCTAATCACAATTTTCCTGTTTTGCAGGGATCTTCCAAATCATGTACCATTCCCCATTGTGAAGATAGTGATAACAAAGAAGACTTATACAATTAATTTATAAAAGTAAAGGGCGAAAATTCCACAATGGGAGATCTAAACAACATATTGTTATATAATAAGAAACAAAAAAGCTTTTATTAATATAAGAACAGCTTTCCTGAGATACAAGGAATAGGATTGAAAGCTAAAAACTCTTAGACCTATTCTACTATTGCAACTTACTCTCTCTTGTTCTTCTCTAAGTCTTTTTTCTCAATTTTTCTGAATCCCCCCTCCTGTTACACCTCCCCTCCTTTTATAGACTTCTTCCCCTTCCCTCTCTCCCCAGCTGGATTTGGGGTATATTTGTCACATCACCCCTCTGCTCTGCCATTCTTTTATCATAAAATAGGATTTTTGTGGGTGTTTCCACTACTCAAGTCAATCAATCAACATTTAATGTTGAAGAGATTAGGTGTAAACATCTCATTAATGCAGAGGTGGTTGGCCCAGCAGTCCTTATCCCTTCATGGCGTTTCTCGAGGTGAGTTTGATGGACGGTGGCATCTCGAACTAGAAGGGAACTGGTCACCCGTGGTTCCTTGCGTATTTGCTATAGGAAAGGTTCTACTTATTACCTCTATAGTGTACTTTGGTAATGGTAATCAACGTAGACCTCCAGGGGATCTACCTCAGGGAGTTATCCTTTATTCCCCAGACCTCTTCAATCATATCCACATCCTTGGGCCAGGCCCATATTTTAAGAAATGATCTATTAAGTCTTTGCTTCTTAGCCCGAGCTCATGTTCATCCCCCATAATTCATAAGTTTAAAGACAAACTTAAGTGGAGCAAAGATCATGTGATTGTGTTTGATCCATTCCACAGTGGGTTTTAATTCCTCTTCTAGTATTTTGCTAAAGTAATCCATCTTTAAGTGTTTTGGTTCATTTCTCCCAAAAAAAAAAAAAAAAAAGGTCTTTTAGTTCCAATAGCATAGCCAAATATAAAGTATTAAGGGTTCGTTTAGATACAACTTATTTTGTTGAAAACTAAAAACTAAAAACACAGTAGCAAAATAATTTTTAAATATGTGAATAGTACCGTGAGACTCATTTTTAATTTTTTTTTTCTAAATAAAGTGATTGTGGGTCCCGTGAATAGTGCATAAACAGTGCACGGGTCGAAAAGTCAAATATCACAGCTAAAAAAAAGAAAAAAAGAAAAAAAAAAGGAAACGTGAAAACTCAAAACGCAAACGCAAACGCAAACTTAGGATATTTCCTATCTAAACAAACACTAATTATATGATGTATTGCTGAAGTGATAATATAAAATAGATAAAGTAATTTTTTGGTAATATATATATACACACCAACTGGCCCATTGAATAAGTGAGAGTGTTGCCTCCTATTGTATAGTTTTGTGTAGACAAGGGCCTTGAGCTTTGATGAGGTGCCAAGGGCTTCAAACACAATCCGCGAGAAGAGAAAAATATGGGCTCTTAAGCTCATTGCGTTAGGTAGTTAATCTTCGGGAAGCCCACTTGGTGTATTAGAGTGGTACTTTTAAGCCCATTTTTGTGTAGTGATGAGCTCTAGTCTTTCAGATCATCCCTGTGTAGCAAAGAATGTTTGGGCCCAATTAGCAAAGTTTAAATAAATGCTAGAAGTCTAAGAAGTGTTAACAACTCAGAACTGCGCGTTGAAGAATCGCTTTCCAAGTCAACCAAACTAGATTTCTCTTATTCAAAATGTACTGCTTATTACACCTGTAATGTCTAAAGACTTTTGAAGTTGCAAGCTGCCTTCAGTAAATGTTTGACTAGCACAGTTCTATATGACTATATCCCTTAAAAAAAAAAAATCTAGAATCAAATAATAAATGGAATAAAGATCCGAATTGGCTTGGTTCTTTTGAGTGAACCTTTCACAGCTGTAGCTGCGACTTGGCGGCTCTGCCAAAATTACCAATATGCCATGGCCTAATATATCTAATTAAAATGTCGGCTAGTGAATGTACTTTGAGCATTTGGTAATACGTCATTAGACAATACGTCATTAGAGGGATGACAAAAAAGTTCTAATTATATTTTAAAAAATTATTTTATTTATTTTACTATTTTATTTTTAAAATTTATTCAACTTCCCGGTTTTTATTTTTACATACAACTTATTAAAATGATATAAATTACAACACTAAATAATATAAATAAGGATAAAATTTAGTTACAAAATTATTTATAGCATAAGGTTACAATAAATTCAAATAAATTTACTTCCTATTTTAGAATAAAAACCTAAATTTCCTTTTCTAGTTAACGACTCTTTATTTCCACTCACGTCGAATTCCTCGTTCTAAATCATATTTCATTTAAATATCATTTTTTTACCATTTTTTTTATAATTATGTTAACAATACTTTTAGGGCAATTGTTAATAAAGTATTTTAAGAAAATTTTGACACAATTTTTATGGAAAATATGAAAAATTATTTTTAAAATTAATTATTTTTTCTTTTTCCATAAAATTTTAAAAAATATATATCATAAACTAATATGTTTAAAATTCGTCAACTTTTTCTTATTTATTTATTATTCTAAAAATAGGAGCAACTGTAGCTAAAATCTATCTTTGAGAAAAATATATAAGCTAATGCGGCAAATCATTAGGAATCTATCTTTGAGAAAAATAAATAGGCTAATCCGGCAAATCGTTGGGTTTTTTTTTTATCATAAATTTAATATTGGTTACCCGTATTTACCCATTATACTATTTTAAGTAACATGCTACCATGTTACTTAATAATGCTTTGCAGCCACGCAAGAAGAATAGATGGTAAAAGAAGATTAGTATTCATACAAGGCAGGTGAATCTCCCCGAAAGTTCCAAAATCTCTCGTAACTGTACAACTACTGTTAAGCACCCGTGCATGACCCACCTCTGGCACTACATAACCCTCCCTCTCTTCTCTCAATTGACATCATCTTTCATTTTACAAGTTACAACAACCATCTCTCTCTCTCTCTCTCTCTCTCATTCCTAAAACCCTTCGAAAATCGTAGTGACATATTTTCAAAAATACATACTAGTTAGCCTCAAGAATGTGTGGAGGTGCTATCCTAGCTAATCTCATCCCTCGTCGCCAAAATGGCGGCCACGTCACCACCTCTGATCTCTGGCCCAACGCTAAGCCGAATTCCTTCGAGTCACATATGTGTCGACTCAGTGAAGCTGACTCGGCCCCCCTCAAACGACCGCACAGTGTCAAAACCCCTACAGGTAAACGCACCCTTATCAGTCATTCATTTAACTGTCTTTTAATCTTTTTTTTTTTAAGTTTAGGTTCTGAGCGTGACATTTATACAAACAGGTGGTGTGCAAGAAACAGAGAAGCCTGTGAAGAGGCAAAGGAAGAACCTTTACAGAGGGATTCGGCAACGTCCATGGGGGAAATGGGCCGCTGAGATACGCGACCCGAGGAAAGGCGTTAGAGTCTGGCTCGGCACATTCAACACCGCCGAAGAAGCAGCTCGAGCCTACGACCGAGAGGCTCGCAAGATTCGTGGAAAGAAAGCCAAAGTCAATTTCCCTAATGAAGACGAAAAACAAGGCAGCTATACCCAGAACCACACTAACGCACCCTCTCTGCGAAATGACCCCAGTTTTCCTCTGTATCAAACCCAGAACCCGAATTTGAACAATGGGTTCTCAAAAGGTTCGGATCTTTTTGGGTTTGATTATGATCTGAACGAGCTTGGAGGCTTTGATTGTGATGGGTTTCAGTCTATTGGGTTAGTGAACACTGACCCAATTGTTACAGAACAGAATTCTGGGTCTGGGTCTGGGTCTATGTCAGAGGGGGCTTATTCATCAAATGGGTTGCTCTGTGTTAATCCGATTGTTCAGGAAGTGAAGGTGAAAGAAGAAGTGGAAAAGAAAGAAATAGCAACAGTGGGTGAGCAGGAAAAGAATGAGATTCAGAAGCTCTCTGATGATCTAATGGCTTATGAGAACTTCATGAAGTTCTATCAGATTCCGTACTATGATGGCCAATCAGTGGCACCACCGGTGACCATTGCTGCCCAGGAAAACCTCGTGGATGATCTCTGGAGCTTCGATGATGATGAGGCTGTTGGCAGCTCTGTCTCTCCCCCTATGTAATGTAACATAGTCGTTTGTGAACTAGGAGTGTTGGATATATCTCCATGCTATTTTTCCAACGAGCAATTCATGTAAATTTATGATTTTGGTCTTAAGTGTTTTTTTTTTTTTTTTTCCTTAGATGCTGAACTTCATGTTATTGTTGTTATCAAAAACTGATGCTATTTTGTATAATTTTCCAAATGGATGCGTGTTTCCGGTTGGAAAATATTTTTATTGTTTGATTATTCTGTAATGTTCTTTTGCTGACCATCTGATGTTGTTTTTTGTTTCAATTGAACTAATGAAATTCAGTTTCAGTGTTCAAATTTTGTGGCTCCATTAATTTGATGATGTTCTAGTGGCCGATTCTTTTTATTTCGTGACTCTGCTGGAGATCCCACTTGCGGTTTTGCACCATCTATGCAAGATGAAGTCGAAAATGCCCAAAAGGCCGAAAGGGACGTGTCAAATAAGTGTCTTATCATTATCACGCCCACAATATTAGTTTCCTTCTTTTGATTTTTTTATTTATTTTTTTAAGCAAGAGAAAATGTGCGTCAAGTAAGTTTAAAATTTTGCCTATAAACGGCTTAAATACATAAAAATTTACACGTATGTTTGGAGCTTAGGTTTACGCAATTACATTATTTAATGATCCCAATGGGGCGTTATGAATCAAACAATTAGTTCATAGCCAAAACACTAGAAAATTTGCTTAGAAATTATTTTGAGTTGTTTTGTAAATTTATTTTATTTTCTTTGATTGAGTCAATATTTGATATTTTCTACAAGGTGTGGTTCAGTGGTGGGCGGTTTTATTTTATTTTATTTTTTAAATTACTCTTTCTTTTTTTTTTTTTCTTTTTTGGTAAACAAAGAAGATAATTAGATTAGTTAGGATTAGTTACGAGAAATTATTGTGTACTCCCGGAATACCATATAAATGCGTATTCCCTCCTCTCACATAAATGATGGGTTCCACTAATTAAATTCATGGTGAGACCCACCATTTATGTGAAAGGGGAGTACGCATTTATGGTACTCCGTGAATATCCAATAATGTTCCGATTAGTTACAACCCGAGTGGTTCGGGTATACAAAACAACACTAGCATCACATCAGCTAAAATATCCATAATACCAAAAGGAGGAACATTAGAATGCTTAAAGTTAAGGCAATGTCGTGATCTAAGCTTTGTAGTATTATAAACAGTAAGAATGAAGATTAGGAAGCATTACAAGAAAAGTAAGCATTGTATTATTATTGTAATAAGCAGTAAGAGTGAAGATTAGGAAAAATTCAAGAGGAGACAAAAGTGGGCCAAGAAAAAGTCAAATAGACTCAGATTCCAATGTGGGTTAGGGTTGGTGGAAGCAAATTTGGCAACTTGTGTTTTGTTTGGTAAAGCGTTAATGAAATAATACCAATTCCACCGGCGCTGCTGGTTTCGAATTTTCCTTCGAGCGCCTACAGATTTAGGCTTTACAAACTTGTACGTTTCTAAAATTTTTTGCCTTTCGTACATTGTACTATCTTTTTCCTCTTCTGTGTAATGCACTATAATGGCCTACAGTACATGCATGTGCACCGCGGATGAATTCTGTAACCACGCGTAGTAATTTATAATTTATGAGTACAAAAAATTAAATTTAGTTATTAATTATTAGTATAAATTTACAAAGAGTAAAAAAAATCATTTGTTGTATCCACTGTATATATATATAAAAGAAAAAGTTAATCAAATAATCCATGAACAATCTTAATCTTATTTAACAAGAAAAATAAACCAAATTTGAACATAAATTTTTGTAGAATTTTATTAATGTGTGCCTTAAGGGCACATATTAATTTTCATTTTTGAAAAGAATATTTTCAAGAATTGAAAAAATAATTACAGTTTTTTCAATTTTCAAAAAAATATTTTCAAAAATAAAAAATTTAATGTGTGCTTAAGGACACACATTAATAAGACCCATTTTAATATAATAATAAGTCCAAGTTCAATTTGTGTTTGAACAAGTTCCATTTGTGTTTGAAATAAATTATAAGTCGTTATTACTGATTCATTGTAGGTCGTTATTAATGACTCATTGCCTAGACTATTGCAGGTTGACACATGCCTAACCTTCTGCAGGTTGACATCTTACTTTAATGTAAACTAGTCCGAAATTTTGATTACTCATGTGATGGTCAATTCTTTACTTATATAAATATTTTAATTTTTAGTATTTAATTCAAAATACTAAAGATTTAAAATAAAATGCATGACATATTTTTTTCAATATATTTCCACAAAATTATATTTTTCATATTTATTACACCTTCTGTCCCTTTTTTTTGCCCTCTATTTCATTTTGAGATGTCTCAAAATATTGTTCTGTTTCTAAAAATAAAGGTAATTAATTTACTAATATTCCTATTATACCCCTATTAATTTACCAATTCAATTTTTTGATAAATTTTTTTAAAGGCAGTTTTGAAAACTTATACATTTTTGAAAGGTAGACAAGACAATAAATGATGTTTACTTAAAAAGTTTGACTTTTCAAATAGGACAAAAAAAGTGAAACGGAAAGAGTATAAATATAAGAAATTTATTTTTAGAAAATCAAGAATTTTATAATATCCAAGAAAAAAGTTAATAAAGAAAAGCACACATAAATATATTATGCATATCTATTATAAAATACACCATGACAATCTATAGTCCACATAACTATAAATTGAAAACATACATTGAAATGAGAAATTCTACAGTTTTATGCTCATATGTGTGTTATTTTTTTATTTTTTTTTTAGAGATAGTTTCAATTGATCAGATCCACTCTTAATGATTGTAAGGATCAGATTTGAGTTCCCAGCCCACTATGTGGATAGACTTAGGCCCAAAAAGCCCAAAAATAATGAATTTGTAGAGAGTGGGTTGGAAAAATTGGGCCTTAGTTAATCAAACGAACACTGGGAAGGATTCAGATGATAAGAAAATGAAAAGAGAAAAGGGTTGTATTGAAGAAAAATCGTCATCAGCAAAGTCCGAGGAGGTCTGTTCTTATATATTACTCACAAATCCGATTACAAGTTTGGTTTCGGAATGCTATCTTGTTTCTCTTTTCTCCTTTTTTCTTGATCCCCTAATCTCATTGCCTCTTTCTTCTTTTATACTCTCTTTCCTTTTCATCTCCACCTTCCACCTGTATGCTAGATGGTTAGTGCTGATACTTGTTCCATTAATCCCTCCCATAAGTCCTCATGTAGTAGCTGTAAGGCTGAAATACACTGTTTAGGTATCACTTCTACATTAATGCGGTCACGGAGTTAGCTGCAGTGCATTTAATGCGGAGGTAGCAGCTTTCTCCCCAGATATTTTGGGGTTCCTCCTTATCTGATATCTCTGCAATGCTTGTCCGCCCCAACTGAATTTCTGGGGTTGTCATCCTTGCTGTCAAACCATCTTCCAAGACCTCGGCCTAGTCTGGCCAAAGACGTTTTCATCCTCAGCACACTCTTCGGAGCTATTATGATCAAAATCCCACCTTTCTATTTTTCAACACAATCTCTTCTAACGAAGGTCTCCCCTCCTCGGGCGGGTCCTTGTCCTTGGCTTTGTCCTTGGCTTGGGCCATAAGCCTAATATACGAATAGATAATGAACCTCAGGGCCTAAGGGCCTTACAATAGCCCCTCAAAATTCTTCTTTCTGGCTCCTTAGGAAGAAAGGAGGATTTCGATGTCTCTACATCAACTCCATACCAGCTCTTCCTCTGATTGTAAAGACGCCTTTTTGATTGCCCAAGACATGCTCCTGGTGCTGCAACTTTCGAGACACGTCCTCATTAAATTCTTGCGGCTCTCTGTCCCCCACGTTCTACGGCGTGATGTGAATCCTATGGTTAAGGGCTTTGCTAGGAATCGAGCGGGAATTTTCCCGCCCTCTACTCTCTCCTTGGTATAAATACCGCTTAAATCAAACCCTCTTTTTACTTTTAGCATACACTTAGCTTTAACTCACATACACTGAATCTGCCAAACTGCCCTTTTCATTCACGATCTTTACAAATACTAAAAGTCTGTCCAAGGAGATCCTCCTTATTTCTGTAAGTCTTCACAAATCTCTAAACTCAGTTTTTCCATATATTTTTTTGTTTTTCATATATTTCTTCTTCTCAGCCCTCTTTTCTCCCTTCAACCTTTTAAGTTCCCTTCAAGCCCTTATAGAAATGGGTAGGTTTAAGTGTCTAGTAGACTCCGAGGAGGGGATAGAGGACTTTAAGGCTCGTTATAGGATTCCCCCAGGAGTAGGCATTAGGTGTTGTGAAGAGGGGCAATGGCATGAAGATAGGCAAGAGGGAGAGGTAGTAATCCTCATGATTGCCTTCATAAAAGGTGGGATGAAAATCCCTATGGGCACCGTTACCAGGGGTTACCTTAGGGCCCATAGGCTAGCTCCTACTCAGTGTGCCTTGAACATATTTAGGATCCTAGGTTTTGTAGATGCCCTTAATGAAAGTATGGGGTTAGGGCTTACTCACCACGACATTAACTAGGTCTACAACCTCCACCACCTAAAAGGGCAAGGGTATTACCTGAAGTCCAGGTACCCTGAAGTCAAGCTCATTCAGTGCTTGCCTGAATCCAACAAAGGTCTGAAGAAAGACTTCCTCATCGTGTCGAGGAATTGGACCGATGGCCTCCCTTACCCAACGAGAGAAGGGAAGCCAGGTGGGGTTTAAGACGTAGGATAGCTATTTTGAAGTTATATCTTCTATGTTTTTCTTTATTTTATACCATTTCTAACCCTTTAGTTTCTTTAATGATTTTGCAGATAGACACGCTACCGAACCAAACTTCAACCTGGTTAACAAGGATAGCCTAGAAAAAATCCTTAAGGCTGAGGTGTTTATGAATTCAGATGGCTAGTTACGAGCAGCTCACTTAATCCTAGGATACACGCCGATCTCGTCAAGATTCCAAGCTCCAAAGTGTGTCATAAGGGCCAGAGATCCCCGCCTCCACCGGATAAGTGTAGCCCCAGGTTTTCTCCTCCCCTAGGGCACTCTTGTTCCAGAGGGTACCTCCGTCACTCAACCTATCCCAAAAAGCGATCTTACCTCTCAACCAATCTTGGAAGGCATTCCCAAAGTAACATTTCCAACCCAAATCGCAACTGGTGAATCTTCTTCTGCCCAACCCACTAGCAAAGAAGAAGGCAAGGGAGAAGAAGTAAAAGAAAAGGAAATAGTAGAAGTATTGGATTCAAGCAACCCCTACGAGGTTTTTGACCAGCCTTTGCCTCCTGGGACGTCAACTGGTGACCTTGGCCAGTCTTTTCAGCCTTTACCTAATTACCTTGAAGGAAAAACATTCTCACTAGACGAGATGGGTATTCAGAGGAAGCAGAGATCAACCCTTCAAGAGCTATTGGAATCTCGGCCCGGGAGGGATGCACCCACCAAGGCTTCACAGACCAGACTTCCCACTCCTCCACCTACCCAATCAACCCGAGCTAATCCAGCCGATCACAAAAGGAAAAGGGAGGAGAAAGGAAAAGAAAAAATGAAGGTTGGGAAGAACCAGCCTCCCCAAGAGCCTGAGCCCCAGAGGGGGACCAAACAACCTCGAATGATGTAGACGAGGTCGACTATTGAGGGAGAAACCAGGGTTGACCACCAAGCTACCACTCCCATCTGAGCCCCTCGTATGGAGTTGAATAGAGCTCCTCTTCTTGATGATGCCTCCATTCGAGACTTCCAGTTAATCTGTGTTCCCTTTTCTTTTCAGGCTGTCCAGGTCACCTTCAAGGCCGAGGAATGGTGATAAGCTCCCACTGAAGAATGAAAGAGGAAGAAGGGAGGAGGATAGCAGCGGTGGATGCCTTCCACGTGGTTGAGAAAAGCAATAAAGACTTGAAGGCTAAACTGGTCGAGGAAGAGAAAGAAAGAAAATATGCCGCAACCGCCTTAGAAAACGTCGAGAAGTAGGCCAAAAGCCAGCGCTTGCTCCTCTGCAGTGCCGAAGAACAACTGGCCGCTTCCAAGGAGCAGGTTGCTGCCTTGAAGAAAAAACTGGAGGAGGTTGAGAAGGCTAAGGCTTTAGCCGAGAGGGCCAGGGATAAAATAGAGCAACACAAATACAAAGTTGGGGTGGCCGAGACCAAGGACACCCTTAGGGCCGAGGTTCCTGCAGTATGTAGAACTTACTATGCACTGACATGGGGTGAAGCCCTTAACCAGGCCGGGTTTGAGGCTTCTTCCATGCTCAGGAAAGCAGAAAGTGTCTACTACCCCCTCACCATATGCATTCTAAGCTCTACAGACTCCAAGGCTGATCTAGGGTCCTCAAAGGTAGGTTAAATTGAAGACAGCCCATCTGAAGCTCCCCCTACAGCCAACACTTCCTAAGAGGGGGCAAAGCAGGCAGAGGTTACCACAGAGGTGGGAAATGTCAATAAGGAAGCAGACCAGGGCTCCGATCTCCCTCTAATGGCTCTAAAGGATCTCTCCAAAGACAAAGAAACTTCCCAGAACATGGAGTTGGTGTTGGTAACCCTCTCCATACCCTCAAAAGAGGATCCTAAAGAAGCCAAAGTGTCCACCACAACAACAAATACTCAACCCCCAAGGACTCAAAAGAAAAACTTGTAATAAAAATGAAGAAATAGATTGCCCTTCTTTCTCTTTTACTCTTTTTCCAGTTTGTAATCAACCTATCTTTTTATATTTGATCTGTCTTATTTTAAGGCTTTTATTCAATGAAAGTTTATGGGTATTCTCTTTTTTTCCTGTGATTTCCATACTGAAGTTGATACAATTTCCATTTTAGTTAACACTTAATAAAAGTAATACTGAGGTAGTACCTCTTTCACTAACCTACTTGAGTAACAGAGTAATTGTCCTGCCCCATATGATCAGAAGAAAAAGCAAGTGAATTTTGCTAAGTTAATCCTCTCGGCAAGGCACAATCTTAACTTTAAGAACATACACAGTGTTGCAACGTGCATATAGGTTTAACAGTACTTTGTGCCTTTCTCTTCACTAAGTTCATAGGGTCAAAAGGATAGTCAACTTTTACACAAATTCAGGTTTGCCCATAAATGCTTTAAGTGATGCTCATGAGCATCCATTTGGGACCTCTTGTTGCAATGAAAATCGTTGTTGTTTGGGAGTAATTACACCTGATGCTAAAGTAGTTAATAAAGCATACTAACTTACCGTAAACAAACATTTCACAAAGTCCGCTATACCCAAGGTTTTGCCCTGACATTTAGCCATTTGAAGGGAAGTGTTAATCCATCCAAGGTATGTGGTCCGAGGAGCCAGGCATGACCAAGTTTCTATTTGATACTTAGGTGGCTGTCATAATGTGTTAATTTTCCCAAAGGAGATGGTTTGAGGAACCAGACATAGCTAAGGTTCTATTTAACACTTAGAAATATAATTAAAAGGTATCAATTTTCCCAAGATATGTGATTCGAGAAACCAGACATGACCTAGGTTCTGTTTAATCCTTAGATAGTTGTCATAATGTGTTAATTTTCCCAAAACAGATGGTCCGAGGAACCAGGCATAGCTAAGGTTCTGTTTAACTCTTAGAAATATAATTGAAAAGTATCAATTTCCCCAAGGTATGTGGTCTGAGGAGCTAAGCATGGCCTAGGTTCTGTTTGATTCTTAGATAGTTGTTATAATGTGTTAATTTTCCCAAAGCAGATGGTCCGAGGAACCAGGAATAGCTAAGGTACTGTTTAACTCTTAGAAATAGAATTAAAAGATATCAATTTTCCCAAGGTATGTGGTCTGAGGAGCAAGGCATGACCTAGGTTCTGTTTGATTCTTAGATAGTTGTCATAATGTGTTAATTTTAACAAAAGCAGATGGTCTGAGGAACCAGGCATAGCTAAGGTTCTGTTTAACACTTAGAAATATAATTGAAAGATGTCAATTTTCCCAAGGTATGTGATCCGAGGAGCCAGGCATGACCTAGGTTCTGTTTGATTCTTAGATAGTTGTCATAATGTGTTAATTTTCCCAAAGCAGATGGTCCGAGGAACCAGGCATAGCTAAAGTTCTGTTTAACACTTAGAAATATAATTGAAAGATATCAATTTTCCCAAGGTATGTGGTCCGATGAGCCAAGCATGACCAAGATTCTGTTTGATTCTTAGATAGATTTTAATAACGCATGACACATAATACAACAAACCCAAATAGGGTAAAGGAAGCCTTTATTAATAATAATACCTCTTAAGGTTGTTTACATTCCAAGGGCGCGGTACAGCTTTTTCCTCCAGATCCTCCAGATAATAGGCACCTATCCCGACTGTCGATGTGATACAATATGGCCCTTCCCAGTTGGGTCCCAACTTTCCCCATGCTAGATTCTTTGTCGTTCCTAGGACTTTTCTTAAGACCAAGTCTCCAACTGTTAGTGGCTTTAACTTTAAGTTGGCATCATACCTCTGCTTGAGCTTGTTTTGTTAATAGGCCAATTGGACCATGGTGCTTTCTCTCTGTTCTTCAATTAAGTCCAAGTTCTTCTCCAATAACTCATCCTTTTTGCTTGGAATGAAGGAATTTGACCTCAACGTGGGGAATTTGGTTTCTAGAGAGATAACATCCTCGGCCCCATAAGTCATAGAGAAAGGCATCTCCCCTGTGGACCTTCGAGGTGTAGTTCGGTAGGCCCATAGGACATGGGATAGCTCTACTACCCATTTTCCCTTTGTATCATCCAGTCTCTTTTTAAGTCCATTTACTATGACTTTGTTGACAGCCTCGGCCTGCCTATTTCCCTGTGGATACGCCGAGGTGGAGTATCTATTCATTATACCCAGGTCACAACAATATTTTCTAAAGGCTTTACTGTCAAATTGAAGTCCATTGTCCGAGATGAGGGTTCAGGGGACTCCAAACCTGGTGAAAATATTTTTCCAAAGGAATTTTTTGACATCCACATCCCTAATATTTGCCAGAGGTTCAACTTCAACCCACTTAATGAAATAATCCAAGCCGACTAACAAATACCTCTTATTCCCTACTGCTTTAGGGAAAGGCACCACAATATCCAAGCCCCACTAAGCGAAAGGCCAAGGGTTGGTCAAAGGATTAAGGACTCCTCCTGGTTTATGAATGTTTGGCGCAAACCTTTGGCATTGGTCACACCTTTTCACATATTCATGTGCTTCTTTCTACATGCTCGGCCACCAGTAACCTTGTGTAAGGGCTCTGTGAGATAAAGATCTGCCCCCCGTGTGGCTTCCACAAATCCCCTCATGTAACTCTTCCAGGAGCAACTCAACTACTTCAAGGTGTACGCATAGCAGGTATGGGCCAGAGAAGGATCTTTTATAGATCTTTTATACAACTTTTAGTCCACAGACAGCCAGAACTGAGGAGCTTTTCTCCATATCTTGTCAGCTTCAAATTTACTTTCAGGCAAGATGTCTTCCTTAAGGAATAGCACAATAGGGTCCATCTAACTAGACCCCGCCCTTATTTGGTAAACATGGACCACATGCCTTCCCTCCTCAGAGGGTTTACACAAGTCTTCCATAAGGATTACCCTAGGCAAGTCTTATGCCGAGGATGTTGCTAGTGTGGCGAGAGAGTTCACATGGGCATTCCTACTTCTAGAAACTTGTGATAAAACAAAGGACTCAAAATTAGATTGTAAATGTCTAACCTGACACAAATATTCCTGGATTTTATGATCTCTTGCCTCCAACTCCCTTGGACCTGACCTACAACCAGCCTTGAGTCAGAGAAAATCTCCACTGTTTTTCTACCCGTCTTCTGAACCACGGTCATCCCTACCAATAAAGTTTCATACTCGACTTCATTGTTCATAGTTGAGAATCCCAATCTTAGTAACTTTTTCAATTGTGATCTTCTCTGGAAATATCAAAACGAGTCCCATCCCAGATCCTCTGTGGTTAGTTGCACCATCAACGTAGACCATCCATGGCAGGGGCTCTTGCAAGGAGATTATGCCAACCGAGTTTCCATCCATGTTTCGCTCTTCTAATTCATCTTCTGATGGTGTTTTGACAAACTCGACCACCAGATCGGAGAGGACCTGACCCTTGACGGAAGTGCGAGGCATATATTTGATATCAAAAGCCCCTAGGATCGTGCAACATTTAGCAACTCTCCCTATATAGTTAGCGCTACGAAGTAAAGATTTGAGCGAGAGCTGGGTCAAAACAACAACCGTATGTGATTGGAAATAATGGGGGAGCTTACGCGTGCCATGCACCATTGCCAAAATGGCCTTTTCCAATGGTAAGTAACGAACCTCAGCCTCGTGTAATGACTTGCTCACGTAATAAACCGGCCTCTGCACACCACTATCTACCCAAATTAACACCAAACTCACCGCATGAGATGCCACTGCGATGTAGGCAAACAAAACTTCATCTTCTTCGGGACTGGACATGATGGGCGGTCAAGACAAATATTCTTTCAACTGCTGGAAAGCCAGGACGCATTCATCAGTCCATTCAAACCCCTTCCACTTGTTTAACAACTTAAAGAAAGGTCTACACCGATCAGCTGACTGAGAGATGGATCAATTTAAGGTAGCAGTCATCCCAGTTAACTTTTGGATTTCTTTTGGATTTTGAGGTGGTTGCAGGTTGTTAATTGCCTTAATCTGGTCGGGATTGACTTCAATTCCACGGTGTGTGACCATGTAGCCTAAAAACTTGTCTGACCTAACACCAAAAGAACACTTGGAAGCATTAAGTCGTAGTTTGTGTTTCCTCAAGATATCAAAAATATTCCCGAGATCATTAACATGCTTGGACTCTGCCTTGCTTTTTACTACCATATTATCGATATAAATCTCAATGTTTTTCCCTAACTGTGGTTCAAATATCCTGGTCATCATCCTTTGGTAGGTAGCCCCTGTGTTCTTCAAACCAAATGGCATCACTTTATAATGGCAGTTTCCTATAGGAGTGACAAAAGCCGTCCTCTCTTGGTCGTCCAAGGCTAAAGGTATTTGATGGTACCCTAGAAAGGCATCCAGAAAGCTCATTCCAGGATGGCCCACAGTTGCATCTACCAGCTGGTTAATCCGAGGCATAGGGAAAGGGTCCTTTAGGCAGCCTTTGTTTAAGTTCGTAAAATCTACACATACACCCCACTTCCTCGTCTTCTTCTTAACCACTACGGTATTAGCCAGCCATTCAGGGTAAAAAACCTTTTTAATAGCCCTAGCCCGCTTAAGTTTCATCACCTCGTCCTTTACAGCATCCAAATGCTCCTTGGATGAACGCCGGGGTGGTTGTTTCCTAGGGGTGACAAATGGATTGACATTCAGATGATGGCAGATGAAGATCGGATCCATTCTCGGAGCCTCATAAGCATTCCAAGTGAATATGTCAATGTTCTTCTTAAGAAAGACTACCAACTCCTCCTTCTCCCGAGGTGGCAGCTGAGCTCCAACCTGAAAAAACTTTTCTAGATCGTCACCAATGGGGAATTTCTCCAAATCCTCACATTTGGCCTCCTCGGCAGGCCCCCTCGCAGGTAATTTCGGAGACTTTGACTGCTATAAACCTTCCTTGACTATGGCAGAGGACTTAGCTACTAGCTGATGCAAAATTGCAGACATGAAGCACCGCCTAGCCATAGATTGGTTCCGTACCAGTTCCTCAACCCGATCTCTGGACAGATACTTAACCTTCTGATGTAGAGTTGAAGAAACGGCACCCAAGGTATAAATCCAAGGTCTGGCAACAATGGCCGTGTAGGGGGAGTATGCATCCACCACTATGAAGTCCACTTCCACCAATTCTGAGTCGGCCTGTACGGGATACCTAATCTGGCCCTTCGGGGCAATAAGCTTCCCATCAAAACTTACCAGAGGCGAATTGTAAGCTATCAGGTCTTCAGGTTTCAAGTTCAGTCCTTTGTACAGGTCAGGATACATGACTTCTACACAACTGCCCTGGTCCACTATTACCCTTTTCACATCATACCCCCCTATTCGAAGGGTGACCACTAAAGCGTCATCATGTGGTTGGATAGTTCCGATCTTTTCTTCATCCAAGAAACTCAATGAAGGTCAAATCTCCAATCTAGCTCTCTTCGGCTCAGAGTTGGGGTCCCCAGTTGGTGACCTGGCCACAGACATCACCCTGGCAGGTTGAGAGCTAGTCCTCCCAGGTGCAGCAAATATGACATTGATTGTGCCTAACGGGGCCTTTCAAAAAGCATTCCCCTAAGCCCCTGATCTTGACTAATCCCCATGTCCATTGGGTTGATACAGAAATTGTTGCAACTTCCCCTCCTTAACCAATTGTTCTAGATGGTTCCACAATGTTCGGCAATCCTCAATGGTATGTCCTCGGTCTTGGTGATACTGGCAATGGAGGCTTTGGTTGCGCCTTAAAAGATCTCCACTCATCTTGTTCGGCCATTTGAAATACGGGTTCTTGATCTTCTCTAAAACTTGATGCACCGGTTCTCAGAACACGGTGTTTACCACTTATAGGGCTGCAAGCCCAGATTGTCTGGCAAAATCTTGCCGGGATCTATTATTATTGTAGCACTCCGACCTGAAATCCCTCCTTTCCTAAGCCTTTCCTAAGGGATAACCTTGCTCTTCCCCTTATCTTGCAACTGGTCTTCTTCAACCCTCTTATACTTGTCAATCCGATCCATGAGTTGACATATACTAGTAACAAGTTTCCCCGTCAAAGACTTCCTTAAGCCGTACTCTGCAGGCAGGCCGAGCTTGAAAGTTCTGATGGCCACGTCTTTAAAATCACCTTTTATCTCGTTGAACATCTCCCAATATCGATCCGAGTATGTTTTCAAAGTTTCTCCCTCTCTCATGGACAGAGATAGTAAAGAAGCCAAAGGACGAGAAGCTCTGATGCACGTAATAAAACAGGACCCAGACGTTTGGGTGAGTTCCTTAAAGAAACTGATGGAACCTGCCTTCAGACCATCAAACCACCTCATCACCATAGGCCCCAAACTGGAGGAAAAAACCTTGCACATCAAGGCTTCATTCTTGGAATGTACAGCCATCTTTTGATTAAAGTGGCTAACATGTTCAACAGAGTTCGTTCTGCCGTTACACAAGGTGAAAGTGGGTTGAGTGAACCACCGAGGAAGTCTCCCTTCCTCAATCCAGCGGATGAAGGGTGATTTGGAAATTTGATTGAGTGCTTTACTCATAGCGACATTTACCAGGCCTCTCGAAGATGAATTATTGTTTTTGCGTCCATGGCGGTAATCTTCGTCATATGAGAAAGATTCCCTGGAGGGAGTTCTTGACCTTTGTCTGTAGTCTTTGTCCTCCTCATCATCAGAAAAGTAGTCAAAATTGGAAGGAGCTCGCTTTCTGTGCTTGTGGCGTAAGCTTCTCTTTAGATGATCAATCTCCTTCTGCATGTTTCTGGCATTTTCCTTATGAAAGATATGGTTTTTACCTCGAGATTGACTCTTACTAGTGTGGGTAGTGCGTACATTTCCCTCCCGGTCTCTCTTTCACTCAAGTTCACGGAAATGATCTTGATGCTAAGAGCCCATAGATTCTGCTGGATTTGGACCTGAACCTACCATCGTTCAGTGTCTAACTCACTATCGCACCAGTTTATTCCCACAGACGACGCCAATTGTAAGGACCAGATTTGAGTTCCCAGCCCACTATGTGGATGGATTTAGGCCCAAAAAGCCAAAAAAACAATGAATTTGTAGAGAGTGGGTTGGAAAAATTGGGCTTTAGTTAATCAAACGAACACTAGGAAGGATTCAGATGATAAGAGAATGAAAAGAGAAAAGGGTTGTATTGAAGAAAAATCATTCTCGGGCAAAGTTCGAGGAGGTCTATTCTTATATATTACTCACAAGTCCAATTACAAGTTTGGTTCTGGAATGCTATCTTGTTTCTCTTTTCTCCTTTTTTCTCGATCCCCTAATCTCGTTGCCTCCTTCTTCTTTTATACTCTCTTTCCTTTTCATCTCCACCTTCCACATGTATGCTAAATGGTTAGTGCTGATACTTGTCCCATCAGCCCCTCCCATAAGTTCTCATGTAGTAGCTGTAAGGCTGAAATACTCTATTCAGGTATCACTTCTACATTAATGCGGTCACGAAGTTAGTTGCAGTGCATTTAATGCGGAGGTAGTAGCTTTCTCCACAGATATTTTGGGGCTTCTCCTTATCTGATATCTCTACAATGCTTGTCCGCCCCAACTGAATTTTCGAAGTTATCATCCTTGCTATCAAACCATTTTCCAGGACCTCGACCTAGTCTGGCCTAGGACGTTTTCATCCTCGGCACACTCTCTGAAGCTATTATGACCAAATCCCACCTTTTTATTTTTCAACACAGTCTCTTCTAACGAAGGCCTCCTCTCCTCGGGCAAGTCCTTGTCCTCGGCTTGGGCCACATGCCCAATATACAGGTAGATAATGAACCTCAGGGCCCAAGGGCCTTACAATGATAATTCTTTATTATCAAACCAAAATATCCATTGGTTTTTTGGTGTAGGCGGAGATTGAATCTTAAATCTCTTATTTGATGATAAAAAATTTTACCAGTTGAACTAGCTAGCAGCCACTAATGTATGTAGTAATGGAGAGGTTAGGATTAAGTTATATATGGTATAACTATTTGTAATTTTACACTAATC
This sequence comes from Quercus robur, assembly GCF_932294415.1. Taxonomy (NCBI): domain Eukaryota; kingdom Viridiplantae; phylum Streptophyta; class Magnoliopsida; order Fagales; family Fagaceae; genus Quercus; species Quercus robur. Next base: position 13,944,854 of record NC_065545.1, on the reverse strand, counting down.
TATGACTTTTTATAAGCTTAATATTTTGAAAATCCAGTGATTTGAGTAAATATTTTTGCTATTTTTAATATGCAAGTTGCACACTAAATTTTGTGTTAATTTTATTTTATTTTTTAATTTTTACTATTGAATCCAAAAATACATATTTTGTGTATAATTTTTAAATTTTGAAATTTAAACACTTTATGATGAGATAGTTATTAATATAATATCCAATCATCCTGATATTTTTGCATGCATGAAAGATATAAGAAAATAAGATGATCCAATCATTGATTCGTTAAAATACTCTTTCAATAAAAATTTATGGAGTTATATCTCTAAATATATATATATATATATATATGTGTGTGTGTGTGTGTGTGTGAAGTTATGTGATATTGCAAAAAGATATAGTAAGTGTAATTTAAATTTGACCTCCCTTTTGGGTTTCACAAAAACAAAAACTTATATCTGACTGTCATAATAAATAATATGTCAAAATTTATTATCTGAAATGGGTTTCATATTTTCAAATTTTTAAAATTTTGTTGAATGAATTTTCCTTTTTACCAAAGAAATCCTCGATCGAAAGCGGTTTCAGATTATATGCTTTATTCTCCCTCACATAGAACCCTGATTAGCAACTTCACTTGGACAACCCCTCCAGAAAGCCCAATTTTTAGTTGGTTATCACGGCTCAAAGGCCTAGAAGCCCATAACCTATAAAAATGCTGACTGTGAGTTTCTGCTATCAATAATAAGGGCCCGTTTAGCCCCCCCGTAAAGATTGCAACGTTCCATTGTCTCACATGAGATTTTAGGTGAAAGTTCCTTTCTATTCAATTTGAGGCTTTTATATAGAAAATGACATATATATGTTTATCCACAAGAAAATCTCTCTCTCTCTCTCTCTCTCTCTCTCTCTCTCAGATATATATATATATATATATATATAAGGATGGATAAAATTCATGTTTTACACTATCTAATAAGTGATTGTCATATCAGTATTTTACTTAAAATTTAATACATTCTACTACACTTAATAATATCTCAATAAATTCTTAATTTTGTTGGATTTATATATGGATATTAGAATTGGTTTGGTGTGATTGTGTTTATTCTTAAATATGTGATAAGATAATATGGCTTATTGAGATTGGAGGGGTAAAATATGGATTTTACACCATATCCTTACAGAATTTATTCTCTCTCTCTCTCTCTCTCTATATATATATATATATATATATATATATATCCACAAGTAACAAGATAAAATTTTATGTCTATTTTTATTTGATAAATGATAAATTAACCTAGGTACTCTTGTAGTTTGTAGCTCTATTCTTCCATTGAAAACCTTAGGTTAGGTACTGTTTACCGATTACTTTAAGAGAATCAAAACTTCAAAGTTCGATAAATAGACTACTTGACAATACACAAATGGTTTTTTCTTTTTTTTCTTCTTCTTTTTTTTTTTCTTTTTTTTTTTTATGAACAATACACAAATGTTTTTAGGTACACTACATGCTTAACCAATATTTATAGTTAAAAATTAGGTAACAATATAGCACTAAAACCAAAAATTCTAACAAATTAGAACAAAGTGGCAAATGAGTAATTATTAGGCATTCTTAGAGCATGGTGACAAGGTTTTCCCTCCACTCATATTCATGGTAGATCTTACTAATTAAATTTATAGTAGGATTTACCATAAATGTGAGATAAGAGAGCACCATATCACCATACTTCGAGTATATCTTAGAATTTTCCATGACAAAGTAAGACTTAATAATTTACTCTCAGTAAATACTCCCTACCTAAGGACTAGGACCAATTGATGAAAACTAATAAATTAAACTAGACTTTCAAGTAGATAACAAATCAACAAAAGGTTTGATATGGCAAATCTAAGTTGCCAATAATGTATTGTGTTGGCCACTAAACTGGTACATAACTACATATACCATTTTAAATGTATCAGATAAAATATCAGTTTGTTCAAGGTGATTTTCAAATGTTTCATGCAATACTAGAAGAAAAATAAAAAAGACTATCATGCTAAACAAATAACAAACAACTACAATAATAACAGTGCAGTTAAACAAAGCAACAATTACAATAATAACTCCAAGCTGACAAGTAACACCTTATTACTAATGTATTTAAATTTTCTAAGCAGGCCCTCTATGAATTGTTCAAAAAGATTACCTCGGAATCTCCCATTAAATCTATTAACAAAAATTAACCTCATTTAAATATATACAAGAGTGATTAAAGAAAGAAAACAAAATGTATGTAGGTGAACAAGTGTGTAAAATTCATGTGCATCATATATGATTATTTTCCAGTAATAATAAGAAGAACCAAATAGGAACAGTTGATTAGAACAATTTAACATAAAAAATAAAAATAAAAAGTGACATTAGAAATAACAAAACAAGATTAGGTGAACAAGCATGTAAAATGCATGCATCACGTAAGATTAATTTTGAACATATTTTCTGTTATTTACTTTAAGAACTAAATACAAACAGTTAAAATTGAACAATTTGACACTAAAAATGCTCAGACAACCACCACGTACCCTTGGCGCGATAGTCATTCTACAAGTATTAAGTGTTTGTGGGGTGTAGAGTGTGGGAGGCAATGACTGGAGTTCAAGTTTTCAGGAAGTATCTTTACACACATATACACTTAAATTAAATTAGAGTAGAATTTCTATCTTTTATATATATATATATATAAATTAAAAATGCTAAGACACAACAAATATTGATCACCCTGGAAGTCTTATGCAAATGCATCTTACCCATGTGATAATAACCTAAATATTTTGAGATGAACTATTGCCTTCATTCAATTTGAACTCCAACTTATAGACTGAATGAATCCATACTTTAGTCATGGACGATTTGCTGCAAAGGGACATAATCGAAAACAATTGTGGACGACTTGCTTGAACCGGACAAACTCCACCCACATTTATTTCAACAGACTACAGATAGTACAATTTGCAAGTTCTTGAACCTCTAGAGCATTCAGAATGAGGTTCTTAAATTGTAAAAAAACAATTTTTAACAACCCACACCACAAAAAATAAGCTACATTAATGATGCTATTCTTTTTTTTGCAAATGAGCTACAGTAAATTGTCGTCTAAGGCAATCCACTGTAGCTTACAGGTTATAACAAATAATAATTTTTTTATCTATTATCAAATAAAATAATGTTTCCCTCTCTTTTTTTTCTTTTTTCACTGTTCCTCTCTTCTCTCTTTTTTCTTTTTTTCTTTCTTCACCGATTCCTCTCTTCTCTCTCTCTTTTCTTTTTTCTTTCTTCATTGGTTCTATTTTTCTCTCTCTCTCTTCTCTCTCCTTTCTCCTCTCTTCTCTATCTCTCAATCTTTGTGGGTTTAGTGTTGGTGGTTGATTTTAAGTGTGGGTTTTGTGGATTCTGACTGTGGTGATGGTGGTGAGTGATTTAGGTTATGGCTACGGGTTTCGTGGGTTTGGTGGTGGTGGTTGATTTTGGGTGTAGGTTTCTTGGATTTTGACTGTGGTGATGGTTGCGTTTCATGAATTTTGGTTGTGTTCGTAATGGTGGTTACCTTTGGCTGTGGCAATGGGTTGACTATGATGGTGGATTGTTGTAGTCGGTGGCGATAGGTTGTAGAGATTTTTTTTTTTTTTCTTCTTCTTTTTTGTGGTGGGTTGAAATTACAAGTGGTTGTAACGGGTGGTGGAAGTGGCTATGGTTATTTTTGTAGTGGTTTTTTATTATTATTTTAATGATATGTTTAAATTATCTTCTTTTTATATAAAGTGGTAAAAATATAAAACTTGTGTAAAATGAGTTGACAAAATAAATAAAGTGCTAAAAGCTAATAACTTTTTTTACCATCACTGTTAGTCTTTTTTTTTTTTTTTTTTTAGGGGGGGGGGGGGGTTAAAAGGATAGATTCAAAAACTAACTAGCCAGTGTGGGCTGTGAGTTGGCTATAAGCCTCAAGGAATACATGCGAGCAATGTCTGCATCTAACAAAATACACAGTTCATTTGAAAAGGGATTTTCAAGAACTACAAAAGCATCATTCAAGCAACAGCCTTCCCTAGCAAGCATGTCCGCGCATTTGTTCCCCTCCCTGTACACATGCCTAATCCTCATGCCTTGGAACCGGGTGAGCAAGGTCCTGCAGTCATTTAGAAGAGGAGTATAATATCTGTTAAGGGAATTGCTAGCACAAACCAAGTCTATGACTACTTTTGCATCAAGTTCCACTACAATGTTGTTTATCCCCATCTGAGATGCCAATATCAATCCATCTCTCAAAGCCCAAAATTCTGCCTCTACACTAGTTGCCATGCCTATCTTCCTCATGTAACCTTTTACCCACTTCCCTTGAGAGTCACAAATCAAGCCTCCACCCCTTGCCTTTCCCGGATTTCCCATCGATGCCCCATTAGAATTCAGCTTATACCAGCCCATTGGTGGTTTTTGCCAGTACACTCGAGAGACAGAGAAGTGTTTTCCTTTCTGCTGCTTGCTCACACAAAAGAAGTACTCTATTGCAAGTCTGATGCAAGAGTGGTGAAGATTAAAATTAAGGGGTTTGTTGTCAAAGGCAACTCCATTCCTATGCTTCCAAAGCTCCCAAATAGTAAGAAGGAATAAAGTGCTCCAAGGAATCCCATTAATTTGAAACTGATTGCTACATTAATAGTTTCTTTTCATCCATTCCAACAAATCCAATTGAAATGTACTAGTTAAAGGTTGAGGGATTCCAATCTGTTCCCAAAGATTCAGTGCAAAGGGGCAATCTTTAAGCATATGAGCTATTAATTCATCTTCATTTCTACATAAAGGGCACCTAGGATCAAAATTAATCCCTTTCTTGGCAATGACATGTTTGATAGGAACACTGTCATGGAAGCACAACCAGAGGAAGGAAGTAATTTTTGGTCAAATGTCAAGCTTCCAAATCTAATGTCCTTCAAAGGTCTGGTTTTCATTATCCTCAGGTTGAGGAGGGCATAAGCCGATGCCGTGCTAAATTCTCCATCCCTTGTGAATTTCCACATCAGGGTGTCTTCTTTATCACCCCACAACTGCATAGGAATAGCACATATTTGTTCTTTAATCTCCCTTAGTAAATCATAGGAAATCCTATCCCAATTCCATTAACCTCCCTGGAAAATCTCTACAATAGTCAACTTGTACTCCTCAACCCGTAGGGGTCCTGCCATCAACTCCCTTAAGGATTCACCATTCACCTATTTGTCTTCCCAAAATTTTAATTTAGAATTCCTTCCCACACTTTAACATATTCCCTCCACAAAGGTAGGAAATCCTTTCTTCACTACTGTGTAGCAAGGGGAACAAGGAAGTTTGTCTAGATCTTTTGCTTTTTGCTGAGATTCAGAGCAATACTTCCTTAGCATTACCTTTGCCCATAAGGACTCTTTTTCCTGGTAAAGTCTCCAGTTAAGTTTAGCCAGTAAAGCTATATTCTTTGCCCATGCTGCTTGTATGCCCAAGCCCCCTTCCTCTTTAGATTTAATTACTTTGTTCCACCCAACAAGGTGCAGCCTTCTTTTTTCTGCCGTTGAGCCCCATAGGAAGTCCCTATGAATTCTATCAAGCTTATCACACAGGTGTGCAGGTAGAGCCGCCCCTTGCATAACATAGTTAAAGATGGCATTCATGACTGACTTGACTAGCATAGTCCTTCCTGCGAAGGACAAAAACATTGTCTTCCACCCTGATAGCTTTGTGAGCACCCTTTCCACAACAAAATTAAATTGGCCCCGGGTTGCCCCTCTATGCTTCAAAGAGAAACCCAAATACTTTCCAAGATTGGATGTAGCTTGGATGCTGAGATTATCACACACTTTCTCCTTAAGGCTGGTTGAAAAGGGAGAAGTAGATCTGTGACTTTTCATAGCTAATCACTTTCCCTGATTCCTCACAAAACTTGTCTAGTACATCTTTAATAGCCTCACTTCCCTTTTCACTCACCTAAGCAAAAAGCATTAAGTCATCCACGAAAAACATTTGTGAAATTCCAATATTTTCCCTAAAAGCTTTCATCGGAATCCACCTTTTCTTGATACACTCCTTCTCAATCAATTGACCGAGATATTTCATACAAAGGATGAACAAGTGTGGTGACAAGGGATCCCCCTGCCAGATTCCTCTCGAGGATTTAAAGGTGTTAAGCTTGCCTCCATTGAAGAGAAGTGACATGCTGGTAGTGGAGATGCAACTCATAATCAGCTCTATCAGAATTTGAGGGAAGTGAAAAGCAATCAAAACACCTTGTGGATAAAACTCCACTCAAGGCGATCATAGGCCTTAGCCAAATCGGCCTTTACAGCCATGAATCTCATCCGACCTTTTTTCTTATCTATAGGGTGAATAAGTTCCTATGCAATGATAATATCATCCAACCCTGTTCTACCTAGCACGAAGGCAGCTTGGAAAGCTAGTCATTCATTTTACAAGACAACAACCCATTTAATCTAAAATAAGGGTAAATTACAAAGTTGGTCTCTATCCTTTACGCCATATCTCAATTTTCCCTAACTTTTTAATTGTGTCAGTTTAGTCTCTAACATTTTGGTATTGTGTTAAAATGGTCCTGGCCATTAAGTGATTGATAAAAAATGATGACATGGCTAACAGTCAAAATAAAATATTATTTTTTATACTACATGACTTCCACATAAGCTGCCACGTGACATTAATTATAAATATCAACATTTTCTAATTTACTATAATGCTCTCTATGTCCCCTTCTCTCTCTCGATTTCTCTCTATCCTCAGACTCCATGACAAAAACTCTTCAAGCTCCTTCAATTAGGCCAATCAATTGAATACAAATTGGAGTAAAATAAAAGTTTTTTGTACGATTCTTTTAAGAAATAAGCTAAGGAAACAAATACAATCACCTCAGAATTGAATACCCACTTTAGATCAATACTGTAAAAGATTCTTTAAAAAAAAAAAATCAATACCGTAAAACTAGACCCAAACTAGCAAACAATGTAAACAAGATTAAAATCCAAAAGAAAACAAGTACAAACATGGATCTTTAAAAATTGGAATGATTATACAAAGAAAAAAAAAATGAGAGAAATTGTTAGACCAGCCAAGAGCTATAAGGTGATGCTCCAGATGCTTCCATACATTTTCGTCGGAAAGTTTGTATAATCATATTGTCTCTCTCTGACTCTCCCATTCTCACTGTTTCCCTTAAAACCAAGCTAACCCACCATTACCCAAGGCACCGGGCAGTAGCCATGATCATAAAATGAAAATCAAAGAAAATTATCAAACCTGTTACATCACCAGAGGTACTGGTAGCATTGTTTTCATTGCACAGAACATTGTTCATTGTGCTGTGAATCATTGCGTGCGCTTTGATTTTCATTTGGCAAAGGAATATCTTTGATGGGTTTTTCTTGTTCGGTCATGGTGTTAATCAAGGAAAACCTATGCCAGGTTGAGACTTATGACGTTTGATCTCATGGATTTCAGAGGTGTGAGTGACAGGGCCACTATGAACACAGAGGCCATTGAGGGTTTTTTTTTTTTTTTTTTTTTTTTAATTTCTTTTTAATGTTGACGTGACAGCACACATGGAATGAAAATAATATTTTTGACTGTTAACCATGTGAGTATTTTTCATCTATCGCTTAACTACCAGAACCATTTTGACACAATAACAAAAAGTTAATGACCAATTTGACACAATTAAAAAGTTAGGAACCAAATTAAGATGTGCCGTAAAAGATAACGACTTTGTAATTTATCCTTAAAATAATAAAACATGACTAATTTTGTAATTTAACCTTAAAATAATATAACACCGGCACGTTTACACATCAAGCAGGCTTGAACGCATTCGCTAGATGGAATAGACGAAGACTGGTACGAATTGCACCTCGGCCTCAGCATGTAAAAATAAACCCTCGAACCCATCAACCATAAAACCCCAAAAATACTCAGCAATAGGATTTGCATTCATCAGCTTAAATGGTGTCTAGTAATGGTATAGCACCCCAAACCACTAAAATATTAACAATTTTGCAGCCATCATCATCACCGAAGAAATTTGTCGTCACCCATTATAGATTAAACTGTAAAACTAATGGACGTTTGAACTCATCAACCATAGCACCACCTCAAAGCACTAAGCAATAGGGCTTGCACTCATTTAGCTAAAGGGTATGGAGAGACTAGCATAGCACCATAGCACCCCAAACAACTAAAATATTTTGACAGTTCAGTAACCATATCTGCACTGAATCAACGTGCCATCACCCATTAGATAAAACTGTAAAACTGTGACCACATTTCTGCCGTTTATAATAAAATTCAGATAAAAACTGGAGACCTCAACGACCAACTCAGAATAAAATTGGAAAAATCGATAAACATAACAAAAGAAACCAAAATATTAACCAAGGTACCAAAATATTAAGCCTCCTTTTATCTAGGATATAAACTAACATGTTCCAAAACCAACAAATAACACACAGAATGGTCAAAACTACTCTAACAAAGTAACTGAGGGCACATGAACCATCAAAAGTCATACATCCTTCAGCTCTCTTCATAATGGTCTCACTTCTTGGATTTCTTAGATGTCCTGCAATTATAATAAATCTAATTAGATCTCACAAACAGATTGGCCTAATTCACTAGTGTGGAACAACATCTATGATGCTTACTGAGTAGGTTGAGATGCAGAAACAGCAGGAGCAGCTGGGGCAGCAGGTGCTGGTCTTTCTCCAGAAGGTCCCTATAGACATTATGCAATAAACAACAAAGTAAGAATCCTAGTCAATATAATAAATGAAACTCAATCCGTCCAATCTTGGTCAACATTTGATAGATTTAAAACAAGATTAATCAAGGGCAGATATATTTTCTTGTTTGATAAGTTAACTAAAGCTGGATTATCATATTTGCTTAATGAGTTTCAACTGTAATGTCAAAAAGAAAAGCTTTTGAAGCATTCTGAAATCAACGGGATGCTGAAAACCATACCTGGGCCAGGCGTTCCTCCCTTCTAGCGTGTTTCCTCTCCCTGCTGGCCTTGTTCTTTGCCCGCTTCGCCTCAAACTGGTCAGACAACGTCTTCTCTCTTGCCTTCTCAGCCTTGGACTTGTGGATGCTCTCCATAAGGACACGCTTGTTCTTGAAAACATTACCCTTCACCTTCATGTACATATCATGGTACATGTGCTTGTCAATCTTCTTAGATTCCCGGTACTTGCGGAGCAAGCGCCTGAGAACACGCATTCTCCTCATCCATAGCACTTTGGTAGGAAGCCTAGCCTCCCTTGTACCCTTACGCTTACCTGACAGAAATTCAGAAATCAGTTTTGGACAATTCAAAACCATTCTGTCATATCATTCATCTACTGTACACCAGCTCAAAAAAGTAACACAGAATCACCAGTGCTTGCAATTAAAATACTGTTTTATACTGTTTCTAGTATGTGAGTTTTCTCAACATAGTATAGACGATTTCTCACCCATATTGATAGTTAGGTGACATATTGATTTATGTGCACACATACATACAATTTAATGTATAACCACAGAACATTTGTTAAAATGCACAATGATTCGTTTAAATTCTGAGTTCAATACTAATTCCACCATAACCAAATTCCTAAATTACTCATGAGTAACAAAATACCATATCCAGAATGACGCCCCTTCCTCTTGGCTTCCTTCATACGACGTGCTCGAGAACGCGAGTGGATCTTGGTTGGCTTCCTGATGATGAAACCATCCTTAACCAGCTTTCTGATATTTTGGCCTGCACTTAGCGAGCAACAAACATCAATAACCAAACACAACAGAAGAAAAAATAAAATCAACACAAAACCCTGCATAGAAAATGTAGAATACTAGTAATAAACAGTTAACAGCATCGTTGTAACAGTGGCATGAAGGCATAATCTAGTATACAAAATACTAGAAATGGTACGCAAGTTCCATAAGGCACACGTGAAGATCACTAATCACTATCCATTGATACAAAGTCCAACAAACCCGAACAAACTAGAAACTCAAAATCAAGCAAACCCAATAATTTGAGTAGTTTTCAAAAGTATTTTCAGCCCAGAAATTAAAACCTTTCACACATTTCCTGAGCAAACAAAGAACATTTTCAAGTTAACCACTAAACTTTGTTACCACAAACAGTTCAGTAATAACTCCACGCTATAAAATTATAGAAAAACCGTAAGCAACGAACTATACAAATAATCAAATCAGACAACTCAGCTTCCAGCACAAATTTCACGAAACAATAACGAACTATACAAAACCCTAACGGTACAAAACTAAAACCCTAGCTATGATTATAACAATCAGATTCAGATCTTAACGCCCCGTTTGGCAACTCAGAAAAATCACACCAATACAAAAGAAAACCAGTAAAGCTAAAATGTTTGAAAAAGACAAAGAAATCCATTCCATTTCTAATATTTTCCGACGGTTTCTCAGCAACCAAACAAGTCGGAAGAGAGTAAGCACAATAAAAAAAATCAAATCAATCACATCATAGCATAGCATAGCATAGAATAGCATACAAGATCAAACCATATAAAACAAAAAATGAACAGAGAATAAGAAACAGAGAGTGAGAGAGAGAGAGAGCGTGCGTACGAGAGTTGGCCATGGAGATTTCGTTGACCTCATTTGGGTCGAGCCAGACCTTGCCACGGCCACACTTGAGGACGCTCGAGGCGAGCCTCTTCTGGAGCTTGAGCGAAACCATGTCTCTCTCTCTCTCTCTCTCTTTTTTCTTTCTTTTTTTGTGTGGTTGCTGCTAATGGCAGAGAGGATGAGAGGTTGGGAAAGAGAGGCTTTTATATAACCACCACTCAAATGCGGCTTGCCCCCTCTAGGGTTTCTCAAGGGGTTCCGCGTTTCTTATTGGGCCTTAATGGGCCCGCTCCATTTTTTCAATATTTTCATTATCTACAGGGCTAGTGATTATACACGTGTCTAGGTCCTTTTTTAGGCATGGGCCTGGGCTACTATATTTGGGCTTCTAAATATGCCTTTAGAACCTGATGTGCAAAAATTGGGTTTTAAAATATATATATATATATATATATATATTGTTGTAAAATAAAAGAAATAGCGAGGAATACAGAAAATTTGGGAGGAGATAGCATATGAAGTTTTAAAATTTAAGGGGTCAGCCAAATTATAGAAAATTTAGGAGGAAAAATCCAATTGTTACAAAAAGTGGGGGAGAATGAATACCAACCATGAATTACAAGTCTCTTGATAGAATGGACAATAATTGATTGTTGATTTTTTTTTTTTTAAATGGAAAACTATTACTTTTTGTTGTTAAACTATGTATTAGAATTTAATTTCATCAACGAACTGTGTAGATTTGTGTCTATTATTATTATTAGTTTATGAGTTTATGAAGTTTTGAAAAAAGGTTAATGTTATCCTTGCTTTCACCTTTTTCATTTTAATTGAGTATAGCTATAGATTTTTTTTTTTTTTTTTTTTTTTTTAAAGAAGCTTTCCAAATAGAATTATTTATCATGTAGTTAACTTTGATCTTTATTCATAGAAAACCGCAAAATTTGGAGGAACAATTTGTTCAATTTCAACAATTAACTTATATTGTTAAGAGTCTCGTAATCCAACGGAGATACTCAGTACTCAAATTCCCCTACCTAACTATCAAATTATATTTATATAAAAAACTAAAAAAAAAATTTAAAAAAAAAAAAAAAAACAACAACAACAACAACAACAATTAACTTATATTGCAAGTGGAAGTGAGAATTTAGCTTCTTTTCTTTTCTTTTTTCTTTTTTCTTTTTTTTTGAGAATCCAATCTGTAATGTCTTATTAACTCAAGGAAAAGGCATATCTGCCAATACAAAAGACTTGATATCTGGTGGAACATGCTCCATCCAGACGGTTAAATCAGAACTGAATCTAGCTTTTTTTGCTGAAGTATCGGCTATAGAATTTCCCTTCCTATAGGTATGAGAAAAACAATAGCTTCTTAAGGAATTAACATAGAACATAGTGTCTTTAAAAAGATGGCCATAAGCAAATTGAAACATATCACCTTTCTGAAGGGATTTGATGACAGTTTCCGAGTCTCCTTCCAAAATGGACTCATGGAGACCTAATTCGTGGACAAAAATGGCAGCACGCCTTGCTGCAAGTAACTCCAAGCATGTAATTGAAGGTGGCTGTGGGATTTTTTTAGAGAGAGCCGCTATGATTTTGCCAGCATAGTTACATATTACCACACCCAAGCTTGCCTCTCCTTTGTCTGTGAACATGGCCCCATCAAAGTTGGTCGTGAAACAATTGAACTCTAGAGGCTTCCACTTTTTTTTCCTTTGCGTGAAACTGATTTTTTTGGAGGTTGTTGACCGGTTACTGGTGGAGTGACAAGTATCTTTTTGCTTCAAAAACTACTCGGTTTAGAGGGAGAACATCCTCATTCAACCTAAGTTTGTTCTGCCTGGACCATAGGAACCAAGCCGTGGTGGTGAAGAGCTCCAGTTTGAGTGGCTTTTGCATGATCAATTCAACCAGATTTTGGAAGGACCCCGTGGAAGTTTTTTGGCAATCAACCCATCCAAAATCCACATCCCATACCTGGCGGAGAGAGGGACAATTCTAGAGAGCATGGAGGACAAATTCGGACTAGGCTTTGCATTGTTGGCATATGCTGTCTACTATGATTTTTCGCTGCATTAAGTTTTCCTTCGTTGGCAACGCATTTGAACAAGCTTTCCATGTGAAATGCTTGATTTTTCCAGGTACATCAGTTTTCCATAGTTGCTTCCAAAAGCCGTGGGTCTTGTTTGGGTTTGATGTTGAAGTCGATTCCTTATTCTCCTCTACACACAGCCACTTATACCCCATGCTAACTAAATAAGAACCATCTCTGGTCCAAGGCCAATATAGGGTGTCAGGTTGGTTGATCAGTCCCAATGGAATAAACTTTATTTTCACTGCTTCAAAAGGCAAGAAATTATTGTCAATGGTGTGGGAGTTCCATCCATAACTGTGTGGATCAAAGAGTGCCAAAACAGTAGCTAATCTAAGTGCAAGTGTTGGAGGTGAAACCACTCGACCTTGAGACTCCCCAGGCAGCCAATTCTCCCCATAAATCTTGACTTGAGAACCATCACCAACTCTCCACTTGGCACCCTTTAGGATGAGCTTTCTTGCATGTAAAATGCTTCTCCACGCAAATGACCCAAATTTCACTTTTGCTTCAAACACATTGCTATTTGGAAAGTATTTGGCTCTAAACACTTTATAGAAAAGTGAATTTGTGTCATACACTAGTCTCCACACTTGTTTGGCTAACATGGCTTCATTGAACTTACAAATATCTTTGAACCCCATAACTCCATCCACCTTAGGCTTACATAAAGTCTCCCACTTTTTCCAATGTATTTTTCTCTCGTTACCCCTTTGCCCCCACCAAAATTTACAGATCATCACTTCAATGTCTCTACAAAGACCAACCGATAGGCGAAAGCAACTCATTGCAAAGGTGGGGATTGCTTGCACCACTGCTTTGAGGAGGACTTCCTTATCGGCTTGTGATAATAATTTTTCTTTCCACCCTTGGATTTTTCCCCACACCCTCTCCTTGATAAAATTCAGGTTGGTACTTCTGTTTCCTCCCACCACTGTTGGAAGGCCTAAGTACTTTTCGTATTCCTTAATCTCCGGAACCCCAAGAAGATTTTTTATGTCATTTTTTGTTGCCAAGGGCACAGCTTTGCTAAAAGAAAAGAGTGGTCTTCTCCTTGTTAATACGCTGCCTAGAAGCTGTCTCATATTGATCCAAAATTCCTTCGATGGCTCTTATATCACTTATTTGGGCATGACAAAACAGCAGACTATCATCAGCAAAAAATAAATGGGAGATTTTTGGACCATACCGGCAAAGGGAGTATCCCCTAATTTTGTCTTCATGCACAGCTTGTTTGATGAGAGCATTTAGACCTTCGAAGCAAAGCAAAAAGAGGTATGGTGACAAAGGGTCGCCTTGTCTGAGGCCTCTTGAGAGGACTATGTTTCCTTTTGGTTCTCCATTCACCAAGATGGAATAAGTGACCATGCTAATGCATTCAGAAATCAACTTCACCCATCTTCTATTGAAGCCCATTTTTTCCATTAGTTGTAAGAGGAAATGCCACTCCACTCTATCAAAAGCCTTGCTCATATCAAGTTTGAGTGTCATAGAGCCAATTTTTCCTGATTTCCTTGTTTTCATGTGGTGAAGTGTCTCAAAATCAACTAATATATTATCTGAAATCGCTTTGTAAGATTGAAAAGCACTTTGAGATTCAGATATAATATCAGGTAATATGACTTTTAAGCGGTTAGCTAAGACTTTTGAAATAAGCTTGTACACAATGTTACACATTGCTATAGGCCGAAATTCAGTTACATGTTCAGGACTTTTCACTTTTGGAATAAGGGTTAGATAGGTGTGGTTTATACCTGCTAGAATATGGGCTGTGTTGAGGCAAGAGAGCACGGCGGTAGCAACATCACTTCCAATATCCTTCCAATAGTGTTGGAAAAAAATTGGGGGCATCCCATCAAGACCTGGGGCTTTTAACGGTGCCATTTGAGATAATGCTAAGTTAACCTCTTCCCTTGTAAATTCACGGCTAAGGAGGGTGTTCATCTCTTTGATAACATTTCGCTGGACTTGCTGCAATATTGAGTCAATTTCACAAGGGTTTAATGTGGTGAATAAACCCGTGCAGTAATCAACCAATAATGTAGCAACGTTTTCATCCCCACAACACATCTCCCCCCTTGAATTTCGAAGACCATGAATGGTATTGCGGCGAAATCTATGAAAAGCTCAACTATGAAAATAGCTAGTATTTTTGTCCCCCAATTTTATCCAGTGAGATTGAGACCTTTGATGCCATAGTTTTTCCTCCGCCACCAATAACCCATTTATATCGTGCTTCAATTGTTGTACCTGGGCAAAGTTTTTATCCTGAGCCGCCACCCTCTCTGCTTGTTTCAGTTGCTTTTTCATCTCAACTATTTGTCTTGTGATATTACCAAAATTCTGTTTACTCCAGCATTGTAGACTTGACTGACATTTGTTGATTTTTCTAGCCACGTTTGTCATGGGAAAAGACCCAAAATTTTGCCTCCAAGCCGTGTGGACTGTATCATGACAGCCCTCATTATCCAGCCATACCTGTTCAAATCTCCAAGGGCGTTGCTTGCTGCCTGGGATGCCCACGGGGTGAATTATGATGGGTTTGTGGTCTGAGGTACCACACTCAAGAGTAAGCACCTTTGATGCTGGAAATAGGTTCAGCCAATCTTGTGTAGCAACTGCCCTGTTAAGCCACTCCCATATTGTATTGCCAGTCTGATAGTGTTTGTACCAAGTGTACTTATTTCCCACATGCCCCAAGTCAGTGAAACCACACTCATCAAGAACGTCTCTAAAGTCCTGCATTTGCCCATTTGGTCTTGGTCTGCCACCTAGTTTTTCATGAGATTTCAGAATCTCATTAAAGTCACCGGCACATATCCAAGGAAGGGAAAATTTTTGGTGAAGCCATCGTAGTTTATTCCAAGATTCCAAATGGTTCGGAGTCTCCGGGAAACCATAAAAACCTATAAACCTCCAACTATTTTCCCTTTCCTTGTTTATGATGGCATCAATGTAGTTCAGAAAGGAATTTTCCATCGATAATTCAACATATTTTTTCCAAAACAAAGCAAGTCCCTCGCCTCTTGTGACTCGGGAAACTCCAAAAGTATCTCCAAACCCCAATTTATTACGTAATTCGAGTAGCCTAGCTTTATCCAGCCATGTTTCAGTTAAGAATACGACTGCGGGATCTTGTGCTCGGACAATGTCACCGAGCTCCTGAATTGTCGTGTTCCCAAGCCCACGACAATTCCAACAAAGTAGACTCATTGCTCATGGTGGGGTTGGGATGCAGCTGTCGCCAATCCAAATTCTGATTCATGGGTGAACACTCTTTTTTTGTTTGGTTGATCTAGTTCATCTTCTAATTTGAGGTTGTGTTTGTGTGGGAGGGTATTTTGCTGAGGAAGGTTTGCTTCTTGTGGTGGTCGTGGCATTCTTTTCTAGGTTTTTGGGGTGGCGTTATTTTGGTTACACGGGGTGGTTTCAGGGTTGACATCAGGGTTTGGGGAAGGGACATGGTTGGTCACGTGATCATTAGAATTTAGGGGTTGGCTAGAGTCCACATTTGAGTCCAATTCTATTGCCCTAGTCTCCGCGGCAATTATTCCATGATTAATGCATGCGTGGCTGTCAAACATCATTAACTTCTGATCAATTTCATGTAACGTATCATTAAATGATTTGCCCAATCCGCAATCAATGTTATTCGCTTGTAACATAGATACGTTTTGCGTGTCATTAATGCTGGTGTGAGGCGCCGTTTGTATTGTTGCAAAGTTTTGAGTCACCGAAGTAGGGTTCGACGAGGTTGCAGCCGGCAAATCTCCCTGGTGTTTTTCTTTCAGACCTCTCTCTTTTCTCAAAGTTTCATAGAATCTAGGTACTTTTATCACTGTCTTCCTAGGTATGGCAAATGGGGAAGCACGAATCTGTGGACCATATTCCCTATCTTCAAGAGACAAAGAACCGTTGCTTTCAATTCATCTATCGCAGTCTTTATCGGCGTGATCCAGGCAGCCACACCAATAACAGAGTATTGGCAATCTTTCATATTTGAAATTAACCCAACCCGTTGCACCATTCTCTAGTGATATTTTCCTCCTATGACACAGACGGATAGTAACATCCATCGTGACTTTTACTCGAAAGTAATGACCACCATCCATCTCAGAGAGTTTTGTGTCCTTACACACTTCACCCACTGTGGTGCAAAGCTCTTCAGCAACTCCCCTATTGAAGAAGGTTAGTGGGATATCATGTACTTGAACCCACATTGGAACTTTGTTGAAGTTGAGTTCGCTAATTGGGGTTGCACTATCATAACGACATAGAACGACTAGGTGCTTATCAAAACTCCATGGTTGGAGTGATAAAATTTTTTCTACCTCTTCCTTATTGTCAAAAACAAAGAGGAGGATGTGGTTTCCTCCTGTACAAACCTCAAAGCCATTTTTGGAGCGCCACAATGGGTTAAAGGTCCGAATCACTGCTTCTGTATTGAGAACTTGCTTTGTGAAAAATTTTGCTGCCAAAATTGTTTCACCAATAGATCTATCTTTTGTCAATTTTAGTGTACCATCCTCTCTTTCATTCAGGGACAGGTTACTCCAATGTTTCATTATCCCTTCCATGGGTTGAAGACACTCGTGTTTCCCAAAACCCCAAAGAAAAAACCCTACGATAAACCTTGTTTATCTAGGGACAGACAGCCTTACTTGAAGGGACAACAAATTCTACAAATGAAAGAGAAGCTTTGGAGAGTCCAAAACTTTTCTTACCAGAGAGAAAATTTAGTTTATTCAAATTAGGTTCAAACACATTGTTCCATTGGCTAATAAAGCGTTTACCATAAGTGGGCATTTAGCTAAAATAATAATAATCACCCTATATGACAAGTAGGGACATGAAGTATCATTAATTGAACCATATAGCTCAGGGAATAAAATAGTAGTTTGGGGTATTTTTTTCAACCTTGCAATTAATTTTAAGGTTGAAAATGTTACAACAATGTCACTTCCAACAATAATAAATAAACATGTTCACAATTCCCAAACTGTTCAACTGACCCATGTATCAATGTAACCTGTTTATTCTTAAGGGTTCGTCTGGTTCAAAGGATGAAAAAATGAGAGGATAGAAAATGGAGAGATAATGGAAAAGTGAGAGAATAGAAAAGGTTTTAGTTTCTCTCATTTGTGTTTGGTTGGATGGGTGGAAAACTAGAAGGATGAAAAACTTTTTTGTTTGGTTGGAAAGAGAAATGAGAGGATGGAAAATAGAGTTTGTATAAATTTACTCATATGTCCTTATTAAAAATAATGCTCAATTAAGAAAAAAAAAAAAAAAAAAAAGTCAAACAACCAACCAAAAAAAATGCAATCATCCAAAGTTTATTAAAAATGAAAATTCATGTCCAATAAAAAATAAGAAATAAATTTAAAAAATTAAAAAGAAAAAACGTCCAAAGAAAAAAAAAGCACTGAATGATACTATTCGTGCACATCATCATATTTAAAAAATAAAAAACCAGCGTCCAAAAAAAAAAACAAAAAAGGTTGGCAAGCCACATTTATTTCAGCCAGGTTGAAGTTACTAAAAAAAAAAAAAAAATAAAAAGTAAAAAGCAAATGTGGGCAATTTTGTCCAAATATTTTTGTCCACTTTTCACTACCATTCTCTCCAATATGGAGAGATCGTGTTTTGAAGGAAGAGAAGAAAACTTGTGGGTCCCAACAAAATCTCTCATCTTTTCCACCCTCAACCAAACAACCAAAAACATCATTTTCTCTCCTTTATTTTTCATCCTCTCTAAAATCACTCCAACCAAGCATAGCCTAAAATTGGACATGAATTACAACAGGGCTGATGCATCATGCACAACATGTGAAAATCACAGAAAAGTAGTCCCAATTTGGCAAAATTACAAATCTTTATCCAAGTAAACCACATTACATCAGGCAGGTAATAGTGTATAATACATGTAATTTCCGTTTCTCCATCAGCCAGAATACAATATTAACCCTCATAGCTCAAAATTATACTACTTTATTCTGGAATAATTTCATTGATGATCATGGTCTCTGACTGGGCCTTTCCATACAACACCAAATTAAATTTCAACATATATAATGACCATATATAATATCTATAAGAAATACAAGTAATAATGATCCTATTCTTCAGTTGCATATTAAGCAACCTAGCAAGTTATTATCAAGCTAAAATTGCATCTCTAGGCTATTTGAGATTCTATCAGTGCCATTGCTCCCAACCCCGATTAATATCAAAACGAAAAATATGCTGCATCCCTTAGGCCTTAGCATCTAAAAACTTCTTTGATAACGGGAATGTGAAGAAGCTATATCAACAATATCTCTAAATACAGGTTTATGTCCAGTGAGATCTGCACTTCTGTTATGAGCATAACCTTTGGGTGCAACCTGGCGCACGACTGAATCATTTGGGCCTTCACAAATCCCAAGTTTGACAATGAATGTGGCAATGCTCCCTTTATCAGGGCCCTCACTCTCTATCCAAATATTACCTTCCATGAGATTTACAAACCTAATTCAATCAAAAGAGAGCAAGTCATTTGCTGAAGAGTTGAGTAAACAATGCAGGGGCCATGAATAAGATGCAAGAAATGAAGAACAACCCTATTTGATAGTTCCCATGCTAAATCAATAGCTAGCTACTCAACATCTTCCTAGAAATGATAGCATGAAAGGTCAATGCTCAGTAATGTCCAAAAAGGAAAATGTAAATGCCCAACAGATATGGTGAGAAATATCTCTAAAACACTTCACATAGTTAGAGTGATCAAAAATATTATTAGGGTGGAAAAACCAGAAGTTCTGCATGCAATGTAGTCAAATGTAGGATCTGAATTTTCTAAGTACCGTTTACAAATGGCAAGTCCAAGTCCTGTGCCACGATTCATTTGATTGGATCCACTTTGAAACTGAGTAAATCTGGTAAATAGATGTGGAATATCTTGTGGGAGAATACCACAACCAGAGTCCTTAACCTGCAGTAACAAGGATGTTATGGTTGATAACAAACAAAATGGTATGCAGTAACTATATTACCAAGAAAAAAAATTTGGGCAGATAATGCATTAGGTTGTAACCAGGCATCTAGCAATTAGATGCTGCCATGGATACCAAATGAGTTAATCATGAAAGTAAAGCACTAGATCACATGGGACAATAAACATAAATTAAAAGGAGTACCCTGCAATCACCAAAACATCATTTGTCCATAACATGGCAAGAAATACCTCAAAACTCATAAATTTAAAATTTTTAGATTTTAATACTGGTCAATAGAAACAAGCCAAAAGAAAAATCAAATGACCTATTTACCAACCTGTACTCGTAGGAAGAAGTGACCATCACTTGATACAGGATAAAATTCAGGGGGTCGACAATCTCTAAAGGACTCTGGTTTTGCAATAGATGCTATAATTGAAACATAACCCTCCTTAGTAAACTTCAGCGCATTACCGGCAACATTTAAAACAGTTTGCATAAGCCGTCTCTCATCACCAACAGCACATACAGGTAAATCCGGGGAGATAAGCAAAGTCATGGATAACTTCTTCACAGATGCTATAGGCTTTATCAAATTCATGATCTACAAATTTAAGACAGATTATGCTACCAAGATACCCATATGTAAGTGCTGTACAAAATCAAGATTATTTTAATTCCATTTTGTAAAAATTGAACCATTGGGATAGTCACCTCTCTGAAAACTTCATGAAGGTTGAATGTTCCACGGTCTAATTCTAGGCTTCCATCTTCAAGTCTAGAAAGATCTAGAACATCATTAATAAGTGTTGCCAAAAGGTTGCTACTCTTTAGTACTGTCTCTATCACAACCCTTTGTTCTGGACTTAGCTCAGTCTCTAAAAGAAGAGAAGACAATGAAATCATTGCGTGCATTGGTGTCCTCATTTCATGATTCATGACTGCAAGGAAATCATTGCGAGCATGGATAGCCCTCTCTGCTTCTCGTCGAGCTAAATCTAAAGCAACATTCTGCTCCACGAGCTGATCACGGGCCCGCAAAGACTCTTCAAGAATAGCAGCATGTGAAAGAGCAACAGCTACCTATATGAGAATTGAAGAACATGAGCCGGTACAAAGTACACAAGGACACAACAATATTATTATGTATGATACACACACACACAAAAGGCAGCTAATGACATTTAAAAAAAAAAAAAAAACCTGGTCTGCTACAACATCAACAAGTTCCAATTCATGGTCTCGCCACTTTCTAGCACCATCCGTAGGGAGAATTAAAACCATGATTGCATAGCTTTTAGCAGAGAGATCAGACCAATCATTAATCTGGAAATTCGAGAGATCTAAAAGAGGTACGCGCACAGCAACAACATCAGGTGGCACATATCTTCCTACAAGAGGTCTGATCCTAGCCAGAGGGCAGTTGTATGGTATGCGTATTGCTCGAGCATTATTGAAAACGTCATTGACTATAGAATGGTTTAGTGGCACGGTGGACCCAACTTGTATTTGGTGGTTTAGGGTATGAGAAAGTTGCAGATTTATTCCAGTTCGTGAAGGCATCCACAACACACATTCTTCTAGGGCTAAAGTCCTACCTAACTCAACAAGTGTGGTTCTCAATATAGTATGTCTATCAAGCGTGCTTCTAATTTCGTGAGTCAACATCCTAACATGCCTTCCAGTCTCTTCTTGTGTAAGAATAAGCCCCATCTCCCTGTCAAGTTCTTCAGCCTTGTTCTTTAGAAATAGTTCCCGAGTTTTGACACTCAACAGATCAGGAATGATGTGAACAAGCATTAATGCAGTTGCACATGATACAATAGCACAAGAAATTTTTGCAACTGTCATTACAACAGCAACTGCTTTAGAGTGCATAGAGAACGTCCACAAACTTATGAAGTGGGTAGCTCCACAAAGAACAATAAAAGCACCAAACTGCATAAGCACCCATCTATATGGGAAGAATGCAGATTTTTGAACAAAATAAATAAGCTCCAGGGGTATGGAGAAATATGCTATGGCGATTAAGAAATCTGAGATATACTGATATTTCACCAGAAGTTCATCATGCCATTGTGTGTCAATGCAATCACAGGACTCCATTACCCAATAAACTCTCTCAACAAATCTGAGAACACAATCAAATAATTATATTGTTAAACCACTAAACAATAAGAGTTTACATAAGAATTGACAACTAATAATTAAAAATGCCACAGAACATTCATTGCTTGGCGTGTTTCAACAGATGATAATTTAATCACACAAATGTGTCGAGTTCAAGATTATATGTGCAAATTCAACATCAATAAGGGACCACTAAAGAAATTGACAACCACCATCACATTTATAGAAACTTGAATTGGTAAAAATGCACAAAATATTTCAACAAAGGGTCTAATTGAAATAGGTGTCGTAATGACTACCATTTAATTAAACAGACCCAAATTGGAGAACGAACTTGAACCTTTTTTTTTTTTGAGAAATAATTACAACATACCGCTAACCCCGTAGCTTGAACCCTTTCTCCCCTAGACCCCTAAGCACTTTGTACATAGGGAGTTGCCAATTCAGCTACAAGGCCTTTGGCAAGAACGAACTTGAGCCTTGAAAGATACTTTCATAACTAATGGACCATTCAATTTCCATGTGATTTCCAAAGATACGTTTATAAAGCATGTAACCATGCTTTCATTCTCAATAGAGAACCTACTGCTATCAGGAAAAAAGTCCCTAAAGCAGTGAGTGATTTCTATTATTTTTTTATATCACCTCCCCTCATTCAATTCCTATAATCAGATATTCTGTCTACCAATAATTTGCACTAACACTAGTGTTTCCAATAAGTGATGATGCTTAATCATGTTACTATTTATAACAAGTGCCGGGTAATTTTGATCATGATCAATTATTTTCAGATAGAATTTTTATTTACATATTATTTTTAAATAATAATCAAGAAATTTTTTTCTTAGTAACATTATCCATCTAACCAAACAAACTCTAAAGTAGCTCAAAACCAACTCAATAATTTCCTTTAAATCATTTTTTTTTTTTAAACCCCATATTTCCAAATACAAAGATTTAAACAATTCAACAATGATGCCTAACAAATGAGACTAACAATAATCATTATCCCTTTTAAAACAAAAGGTAATACAAAAACTTAAAAAACTCTTCTTTCTCAAACTTACACCAGACCAATCCCCAAAAACATCAAATTACAAAAGTCCCAAACATATACAAATGGGGTTTTAATCATTTGCCAAAAAAAGAAAGGGAGTAGCATTAATATTTACCAAGCTGAGAAAGAAAACGTGGATGGCCGGAGACTAATTGCAGAGCTATGTGGGCGTGATCTCAGCCGTCCATTTCATGTGGGGGTTTCATAAAGTTGAAGTGGAACAGTAGCTTCATGGGAGAAAAGTAAGAAACAATGGAAAACCAGTGTATGAAACTATGAACTAGGAAATTGGTAAAGTGAAGGAAGAGACTTTTTTTTTTTTTTTTTTTTTTTTTGAGAAGCGAAGGAAGAGACTTTTATAATTCCAGGGAAGCCAAAAATAGCATTCACGGACAAAAGAAACTAATTAATAAAAGGGAGATAGATACATTGGTTTCTATTTTGAGGGGAGTCTCTCGCACGTGCCTCGACTGGCTTCATAGGTTTTTTTTAACCGAACCAACATCACGCGATAATAATGCGAAATATCACACGTACCACCAAAATATTTATACTATTATTTAAGAGGTTTTCCTTGGGATCCTCATTTTTTTGGTTCAAAAATACCCTTATGGTATTTGTTTAAATAGAGACAAAACTAAAGGGCAATCCAGTAAAAATGCAACTCTAACTCCCACTAAAACATTGCCTAAAAAATATGGTCATTCTCCTGTTAATTTTCAAATTACTTTATCCACTTATAAATTAGATTTTCAAAATAAAAATTATATATATAAAATAAAAACACGGTTTTTTTTTTTTTTTTGCTACAAAATAAATGTGTAATATTTGTTCATTTTTTTAAACTAGCTTCATGACACTCCTGGTTGTATTAGTAGTTCAAATTGTGTAATATTAATGAGAAAACGTGTAAACTTCTACACCCCTATATTTAAGTAGAGACAAAATTAAAGGATAATTTGATAAAAATACAACTTAACTCCCACTAAAACATGGCCTAAAAAATAGGGTCACTTTCTTGTATCTATTGAAGCGTCATTGGTCAAATTGCTCAATTTTTACCAAATATGATGTAGAGTGATATGAAAACTCTTATCACTCTGTTATGGTTAAATAAATTTTGTTTAAAAGAAAAATTTTCACACGTGTTGACATTTCACTCGGATAACATGGGCGGGTTCTATCACTTCCATTGAACGTTGGGATTGAAGTTCTTAGTTCTACCCATCTCTTTGGTAAGTGGGTTCAACCGACCAAGCCCACTTACCCTTAGGTGGTAGAAGTGAAAGAGACAAAAAGTTATCATTGTAATGTTATTTAAAAATGTTTTATTATATGCCTTATAGATTATTAGTATGTAATTTTTGAATAAAAAAGTTATTAATTTGTGCTTATCATCATATTATTAATGTGTTATTAATCGCATTAATTATTATTTCAGCTTGTAAGTTTTTTTTAATAATAAATATAGCAATATCGTCAACATTTTCAACCCAAGAAAAAGGTTGTCCACATTCATAGTATTTTTTTTTTTTTTTTTGGGTAAGACATAACTTTTTTCCTTTTTTTTTTTGGCTAAGTGTAAGACATGACATAGATATTGTTCTTTTTAGCTATGAGAATAAACTATGATAAATAATTGTTTTACTAATTTTGATAAGATTTCGTCCTTTTTATTTTTAGTGTATAAAACTTTATAACAGTTTAAATTGTTTAGATTTTTAGGATTATTATGTAAGACATAATTAAGTGAAAAATACTAATTGGAATGATTTTTTTTTCCTACATAATTAGCTATTCTAATTTTGCTCACATATATATATATATATATATATATATCTTTATTCCGCATTCAAGTGGATAAATTAAAATTCTCTCTTTTTTAAAAAAAAGAAAAAAGAAGAAGAAGTAGATAAGTTGTAAAACCACAATAATTGAGTCAAACCATCATTACGCTACGCCCTAAAAGTTTGAATGCAAAACCATTGAACATGGCGGTAGTTAAGAAATCATTTCTTTTGTAACATTTTTTTTTTTTTTGGGAGTAGAGAAAATTGATGACAAACAGATTGAATAAATCAATAGTTATAATTGGAAAAAGGCATTCAAATCAAATCCCAATTTTTCTAATAAAGAAAAATAAGTTATAAGCTGCAAAGTCCTTACCTAACAATATATATATGGACAAAACTTAGGTACAGTATCTTAAGTGTTGTTTCTTAAGTTCCCTTTTTAGGATTTAGCCATGTGACTACTTAGCATCTAAGTACTATACCTAAGTCTTACCCATATATATATATATATATATATATATTAAAATTGCATAATAGTATAATAAAAAACTTCATAAGACTTTTTCTCAAAAATTATGAAATCTGTAAAGAAATGATAATTGGCTATAGCATACAACATTCTCATTAAGTAATGTAAAACCCATCAAAATGCAATATACATGATACTGTTCACAACAAATTCACAAAAACAGCCCACATTCGGTGAGGCATTTTGCATAAATTTTTACAATTTGCTAACGTACACAATCACGGTAGCCTTGTGTAAATGTTTTTTATTCATTTTTATTTTGAATCTCATCTCTTCTCTCTCCCATTGTAGTATTAATAAAAAACGAGATATATAGTTTGTTATAAAAGTGATTATATATAATAAATAAAATGGCATTTTAGTGAGGTAAAATGGCACTAAATTCACTTTTTTAGCATCACCATCTCATTATGAGTGTTGTTAAATCAACATTGATTATCTAATAAAACCACTATTTTATTAAAAAAAAATTCACAAAAAATCAGAAACTATATATTCGGAAAAAAAAAAAAAAAAAAAAAAAAAACAAAAGACAGACAAATAAAACCAAAAAGGTAAAACTTAAACGCAATACATTAAGTCCTAAAATTAAATTTAAACAAATAGCTACATTGACTTTAATTTTCATTAGAAATGATAAAATTTGTGTTTTTCATTGGTCATGAAACTTATACCTAAGATTTACTCAAACCAATTAAATTAAATGCAACTATGTATTAAAATTTAATGGTGTGACAAGACTTCTAGATACCACATTTATTTTCATACTAAGAGCCACTCTAATATATATTTGAAATGCTTTGAAATACTTACATAATGTGTAAAAAAACATAAAGCACTTTAGTACTTGGGAGAGATACCAACCCGTTGGGCTGTAAGAGCCACTCTGAAGCAATTTGGCAAAAGAAACACTCATGATGTATTTTAACCACATGACTTATTATTAAATAATTTAAACAAATCACATAATCATAAAATTAGTCACGTGATTAAAGCCATATATATATATATATATATATATATTTTCTTTTTTTGAGAGAAATTAAAGCCATATCTAAACAATCATTTTATAGCCACCTAATATATTAGAGATTCAGAGGGACTATCTTTCAATTGGCATGAGTGCCCGATTAGCTTGCTGGCAAAGAATAAAACTTTTGTGGATGTTGCTTTGCAGATTTTGAGCAGGGGAACACCTCATGATCTGGAAACTCTTTGTGTCACGGCTTGGTCTATATGGTATAGAAGGAAGAAAATGGTCCATGAATCCCTTTGCCTTGCTCCATCCCAAATCTGGGGGTTTGCGCAGCGAACCCAAGAGGATTACAAAGGAGCTTTGGTTGTACACCAGATAAGACAGCAGCATTCAGATGTTGGGTGGACAGCACCACCCCCGGGTTTTTACAAGATAAATGTTGATGGTGCAATTGATGAGAATAGAAGATTGTCCAATGTGGGTGTGATCATTAGGGACTGTGAAGGAAGGGTAGTAGTAGCAAGAAGCAAGGTGTTGAATGGAATGTATGAAGCAGAAACAACTGAAGCTTTTGCAGTTGAAGAAGGTATCCTTCTTGCCCGTGAAAGAGGACTCAATCAAGTTGTCATAGAGTCGGACTCTTTGTCAATTGTCCAGGCTATCAATACAAACTCAAACATGGGAGAGCTGGGTTCAATTATTCAAGGAATCATTGGCTTACTAAGGGAGTTTAGAAGCTGGAATGTGAAGCATCTGAAAAGGGAATTCAACAGAGCTGGGCATGAATTAGCACAGTTAGCAAAAGTTGCTGGGGCTACTCAGTCATGGGATGGAATAGACCCACCTTTGCTGCAAAGTTTGCTCATCTTTGATAGGGCGAAATGTTAGTTTATTGTATTTTGTCTTTTCTCCCCTCTGTTGTACTTCAATTTCGGATTCAGTTAAATGAGAATTGAGTTTTTCCTCTCAAAAAAAAAAAAAAAAAAAAAAGATAAACAGGAAAGTTGTGTCCCCCACCATAATGAACCTATCTTCTTTAAATATGAAAGAGGTTATGTACATTGCATTTGGATGATGGTGGCAAAACTGTTGTCCTTTACCACAGTCCAGATGTGACATTTACTCCCAAAAAGAAAAAAAAAAAAAAAAATCCTTTTTGCCTCGAACCAAAATGCTTCCTTATGAAAAGGCTTTGCATACTGAATTGGAACATTACTAGATACACACGGTCGCTCTTTACCGATGGCTGAACAAGACTACCGGTATTAAGGGTCCATTTAGATACAATTTATTTTTACTGAAACTAAAAACTGAAAACATTGTAACAAAATAATTTTTTTAAATGTGTAAATAGTACTGTGGGACCCGCGAACAGTGCGTGAACAGTGCATTTTGTCTCCTACACAGTAAATTCATGTGATTTTACTGTTCACGATCTGGAAAAAAGAAGAGGAGAGAAGCTGAAAACGTGAATGTAACGCTCACTAAGTGTGCCTTTGTTTAGCTACACATCTGCGTTGAAGCTAGCGTCTGCATTTTTTGACTGGTCCCATGGCACTGTTTATGGACCAGCCAAAGAACAAAAACGCGTAAACAGTGTTTTACTTTTTTTAAAATATTTTGTTACAGTGTTTTCAGCAATAAGTTTTAAGTTTTTAATCAACTTATTTTACTATTCAGCTTATTTTTGTTACTATTTATGAGTCTCACTGCATTTTTTGGTACTATTTATAAGTCTCACGATACTATTTCAACTATATTTTACCTTTATTTACAATACTTTTAACAAAAAAATTTTAGTTTCAATAAAATAAGCGAATCCCAAAAGTACCTTTAAGTATATTCATATGACCTAATGCATCATGAGGTTGTAAAGTGCAAAAAGCCAGGCGACAAGAATGCAGTTTAAGAATCAAACAGATATAACAAAATTATAGTAGTATGGTGCTAACAAAATATATACACTCATAGCAAGAAAAGGTCATCAGTAAAAACATAAACAAGTTTTACTAAAACTCGCTTTTCAGAGAATCTAGAGATAAAACAGGACACTTTAGTGTGTTTTAGCCTTTTAGGTCTTCACCACTTGTCCTAGCACAAAAAGAAACCATTTCAAGATGTCAAAAGCTGGTGTAATTTTAATTTTTAACCAGCACTTACAAAAACTCTTCTTTCGGCAGTGACTTTATTTCAAGAAATGTCTGTTCGAGTTCATATGCAAAGGTTGTCCATGTCAACCCTTCAAATTCTAGTCAAATTATCATATGGTCATGCAATTCAACATTAGAAGCGAGGGGAAGAAGATGACACCTCATCCTAAAGAATCATACATGAAAAGCACACATCAGCTGACAAACAAAACCGACCAAAGAATGCATCAATGTATGATCATCAAAGAACAGTATAACGCTTAGATGAGCCCAAAGCAAAGAATGTAACAAATACAATGTTGTAGGCTTAAGCCAAGATAACAGGTTTTAGAATTAAATAATAATAATAATTTGAGGCCCCAATTAAATAACATATAATAAAATTACTATAAAGTTCATCATAATAGCAAAAAGAATAATATACTTCATAAAAAGTTAGTATTTGTCACTTTAACATTCATCCATTCTATGAAGTTCAATGTAAACTGTTACAAAACAACTCAATTACGTGTTAAAGAGAACCCCCCCCCCCCCCCCCCCCCCTCCTTTGGTTTTTTTTTTTCCTATTAAGTAATAATGAATTTCGTTAAAGAATGTGCAAGAAGGGGCACAACCTAGTAAATGGGACGTATACAAGGGTAGACCCCTACTAAATTCAAAAGATCTAAAAATTCTAAGTTGAGGAAGCAGCCTGCATCCATTGTCAAGACCTTAAAAACAAGGACTTTAATAATTAATATATCTATAGACATCACTTTTACCTCAAAAAGTGTGTGCATTCTTATCTCTCTCTCCAAACGCACCAAATCAAACAAAGAGTGATTGCCTTCCATACTTCGCTGTCATGTTTGCCAAATTGTCCCTTCCAATATGCCAATAAGTTGACCACCATCTTCCGTATTACCCATTTAACCCCAAATTAGCATTACACCAAGCTCCACATATCACGAGGAATATCACACTGAAGTAGTAAATGATCCACATACCCCGTCTATTTTTAACTTCTTCAAATTAAAAGATGAGGAGCTTATAAGATTATCTGACTGCACTAATATCATACGGTATAATGAAGTTTTAGTCCAATGTACAGAGCTTCTATCCTTTTCCCAATTCAGACCTCACTTGAGCTCCTTCAGATACACCAAGAGCTACAACAATAAATAATGATAGTATTCCCTGTCCAGTTTCCACCCAGGAAGATTACTTCTTTCTTTTAACTCTTCTACTTTTGGGAAAGTGTTCTTCAGGCTCTAAAAGAACTTCAGTGTGCATTTGTGACCAAAGCACTTCGAAATGATTGTGGAAACTCTCCTGAAACCAGTCCAGAATTTCTGAATGCAATTCCATAGGATTCTCTATCCAAGCCTCTCTTAACATAGCATAGCTATCAATTAATTTGGTCTTTAACTTGTTTAAAAGATTTCCTACCCTTTTTTGACCTGATGCCTCTGGCCTCAAAATGCAACTAGGAGGGGCTGCCATAAACTTACGAACAGATCTTATGCATGGTAATACTTTGCCATCAAGCAATGCATAAGCAAACACCGCAACTCGTTGCACATTATCTGTGATCGGCAAACTATGCAAGGGAAGTTCCCATAAATGAGGCCCAAAAGTAGGAATGACGTAACAGAATACTTTGTCAGTATGAGGCTCATAGTAAGGCTTGGGATCTGTAAGGGCCTGGGAGAAGGTACACAAAGACCGAGCATGTTTAACAAGCCACTCTGATTTTACACTAGTCACACCATGCATGTATGGTCGTTTTGTCTGTATCAATTCACTGTAAACCAAGAACTCAGGGGCCGAACTAGAAACAGATGACCAATGATGCAGGAAGACAGTTTCTTTTACCATACAAGATTGATACCGAACAGCATGTGCCTTTTGGTCCCCTTCAGACGGTCTTGAAACTCCTCGAATGCGTTTGGCAACCCTATCCGCCCATCCAGCACAGATAGCTTGGCCTAAGAGCTCTTCCTCATTCAGTAAGAGAGGGGGTTTATTGAAGGAAACCCTCCAAGCATGCTCTATGTCCTCTGGAGTTCCATGAATCCATGAGAAATCCTGCTCGGTGCCACAAAGGCCTTTTTCAAAGACTAGTTGAAGTAGCTGCCTTCGCAGATTGGACATTTCCTCCATGCTTTTCAGGTGTAATGCATTGTCATTGCAGAATTCCACTGGGCTTCCAGAAAGCTCAAAACACTGCAATGCACGTGCTATGGTCAGAGCATCACTGCTAGGGTTGGAAAATTTTGCACGCGACACTTTTGCAATTTCTTTCAGTTTCTTTCTCCTCAATTTTTCTTGCTTGTCAATGACTTTCTCACTATCTGGGGTACCGGATTTCTCATCCTGCTCTATGTCATCTTTAGTAGTGTGTCTTCCTTCAAGCTCCATGACAAATGGATTTGACAAACTCAAAGCTGCAGCTGCTGCAACTGCATATCCTAGAATCAGATTTGCACGAGCATAACTTTTCACCATCCTCATAGTTTGAATAACAGTAAGGAGCATCCTGGAGTGGCGTGGACTCATGGGAAAACGAGCCATGGCCTTCCCTAAGGGTGTCAATTTTCCATTTTTATCAAGTGCTTCAAGAGCCTTCAAGCAATGCTCTGCTTCAACCAATGCTTTGGTATTGGGAGGAGTTGGAAACGGAAAGTTTTGAACCTGGCATAAAAGAAAGAGATAAACATATCAAAATAAGCAATTTTTCAAATTTAAAAGAGCAAAATATAAGGTAGATCAGGTGGTTGATAATTTCCAAACCACCTGAAGTTCCACAAATCATATCTTCATTTGTGAAAATATCAACTAAGAAGGCTTAGATATGAACAAAACAACTGGTGGCTACTGCCTATGGACAAAACAGCAGCAGTCCAAAACCACGAATAAAATGTTGGGCAAGAGAAAAGTCAACAACTCAACAAATTTCCAAGACCCAGTTCTAACCAGATAATACAAATCAGTCATGTCATTAATGATTTTCTAACAGTTGAGGAAAAGCATAGGAAGAATAAAAACCCCACCCCAAATATGTTTAAGCAAATAATCAGGTTGACATTTGACACTGGGGATTCCACCAGTAAGCCTACTTTTGCCCAGCAAAATCAAAACTCAACACATGTTATCTACCCAAATGTGTACTATATAGAAAGTCATGCCAT
The DNA here is from genome assembly GCF_932294415.1 of Quercus robur. Classification (NCBI taxonomy): domain Eukaryota; kingdom Viridiplantae; phylum Streptophyta; class Magnoliopsida; order Fagales; family Fagaceae; genus Quercus; species Quercus robur. The sequence continues at coordinate 13,913,304 of NC_065545.1, read as the reverse complement.
CCAAGATTTCAGGAAAAAAGAAAAGAAAAAAAGAGAAGGTAGATCAAGAACCAACAAACACATACCTTATCAATACTCATGGATTTCATAAGAAGGACGACACCGTCAACAGGCATTTTAGATATCTGAGCAAGTGAAAAGTCAGGAAGTGTATTGGTAAAAACTGCAGAAGAGTAGAGACGGTAACAGTGACCAGGCCCAGTTCTTCCAGCTCTTCCTGCACGTTGAGCAGCAGATGCCTTGCTTATCCACTGTATATCATATGTTTCCATGCCATTGGCGGTATTGTAGATCTTCACTTTTTCTCTTCCAGTATCAACCACATATTTTACACCGGGGATGGTTATAGAGGTTTCAGCCACATTTGTGGCAACAACAACAAGCCTCTCTCCTTCCTTGACATCTTTAAAAACACGAAGCTGGTCTGCGGCAGACAGCTTGGCATAAAGAGGCAGAACACTCAATGCACCAGCACAGAAACCATTGCCTCCACCCTTTTTCTTCCCTGCGCTAGTGGATTGGTCTAAGCATCCTTCTGGACTAACAGGAAGAGCCTGTTTGCCATCAGAAACAGAGTTTAATGCAGTTTTTCCAGCCAAAGATTCAAAAGCAGCCTTTAGCGAAGCAAGGCTTGCATCCTCCCCTAAAATGTCTACAAGACTATGATCACCCTCTTGAATTGTCTGATGTGATGCTTCCCCATCATCAACATCAAATTCCAGTTCACTCTCAGTTTCCGAATCATATGAATCATCAAAATGATCCTCATCTATATCACACTCATCTTCCTCATAAGAGCTAAACCTGTCAGAATACTGGTGAACTGAATTTCCATCAACTTCAAATGCTTCACTAATATCCTTCATATTTATGTCCTCAACAAAATTTATGTCAGAGACTGCAGTGCCATCATTTTCTGCATCCCCCCTCAAATTTTTCATAATCAGCTTCTTTGAAGCTTTACGTAGCTCCTGACACAAGTGATTGACTTCCCGCTGGCCAGTAACGAATACAAGTATGCCCCCCTGTGGCAACCTCTTGTGAATTGCCAAGACCTTTTTATATGCTTGGCCAATATAATCCACAATCTCTGTTCTCTTTGAAAAGTGTATAGTTACTGGAAACTGTCTAGTGGGAACTTCTATAACAGGTGGAGGATCATGAAATATTCTTCTCCCAGAAATAAAGTCTTCCACTCGCAAGGTGGCACTCATCAGCACAAGTTTTAATGGATAAATCATATTTTCCAGACTTACATTTTGCCCTGAATGGACAATCTGTTGCTGCTTCTCATATTCATGCTGTCATAAAGCACAGGATTTTATAATAAGGAGATAAGATAGAAGAGCCAAGTTTTGATTTTTACATTTACTAATGATAAATACTTATCAAGGTTTACCTGACGGATTCTAATTATACGTGAAAGCATTCCAATTAGAATGTCTGTGTTCAAGCTTCTCTCATGAGCCTCATCGAGAATTATGACAGAATAACGCTTCAACAAAAAATCATTCTGCAGCAAAAAGGGTTTTCTTTTTAACCACATTGGAAAGAAGGTAACTCATTTAACTGAAGTGCACTTGATGTAAAACACACAGGCAAGGGTGGCATGCTAACAGATGGCAAAGCATAATCAATTAAGGTGAAATAGTGAAAGCAACAGATATTGGAGTTTGGTCCTCAGCCCATAGAACAACTATCAATATCTCATGCACAAAGCTGAAAAGCAGGAAAATTCTACAATTCTCTAAAAAATCCTACCCATACTTTTTTTTTTTTTTTTTTGAGAAGATAATCCTAACCATACTTAAAGTAATAAATTAACAAAATTTAGGATTTAAATAACCAAACTCCATCAAAATAAATACGCAATTAGTAGCATTGATTAAAATTTTACCAATTTATCAGTTATCACTATTGTGAATGCAAATTCTTCTCATGAAAAGAAAAACACATTAATGTCATGCATAAGTATTGTCAAAATTGATCACTTTTATGCATAGTCGTTCACATCATAACTAGTCAGGAAAGCAAACCTGAACTTCTCGTAGTAAAATTCCATCTGTCATGAACTTGATCGAGCAACTGTCTCCAATCTTCTTGTCATACCTAACTTGAAACCCAACCTCTTTACCTAGATGGAGACCAAGCTCATATGCCACTCGCTTGGCTGTGGCAAGGACAGCAACACGACGTGGTTGAGTAACTCCAATAATACCGCTTTTACCACCCAACTGGCTTGAACCAAAGCCAGCTTCATAAAGAAACTGAACAATGCCAACAAAAAATGCAGCATTAAGATTGTCACTCAAGGGGAAATATAACTTTAAATTCAGGTGGCAAATCTAACTAAGCATCAAGCAGAACCCACCTGCGGAACTTGAGTAGTTTTACCACACCCAGTCTCTCCACATATGATAACAGAGGCATGATCATTTATAGCTTCCATTATCTCCTGCTCCATCATGACTATTGGAAGATCCTTCCTACTGTTCTGAACCTCACTGGGCCTAGAAACGTGCACTACAGTTGGGGCAATTTGAGGTCTCTGCACAGGAAAACCTTGTAGATTGATTGTACTTCTGTAGCTGGCCTTTTGGCTCTCATCTTCCTTATCCTATCACATGTCAAATGCCCAATCTTCTTTTAGTAAATAATAAACATATATAAAAATTAACAAACAGATATCATGTCAGTTCTTATTATTCTGTTATACATAAAATTATATATTAAGGAAGGGGGCTTTTTAAGGTGATGACGTGATGTGCAAGAGTTATAAATGAAATTATAATTTCATGTGAAAGATACATAATGCTGAAAGCATAGCATCTTGATTGAATTCTGGTATACAACAACTGTAAAATGCAACCAAAACAAATTGTATCTGCAGTGATTCCCTCCCTTTGTTCCTTAGTTCTCTCCTGTATAATTAGTCTCCTCTCCTTTCTCTCTTTTTTCTTTTTTCTCTATCTTTCCAATTGTACTTTTCTATTTGCCTTATGTTTTTCTGCATAAGGTAGTTTCTTCAATATATATCTTTATTAGTTATCAAAAAAAAAAACAAATTGTATCTGCAGAGTTTGATTTATTAAAAAAAAATAAAAATTTAAACTTCCATTCAAATTATCATCTTAAACCATCCTAAGATTATACAAATTCTTTTTGAAGACTCTTTTAGTTTCTCTTATTCTTCCATTTAGAACTGGCCAAGTGGGCTGGGAGATAAAGCATTACAATACGCACTCAGTTTGGTGCATGTGCAAACAAAGACAAATACTTTTGATACATCGATAATTGGGGGTGTGGGGGGATTTAAACCCCGGATGTCTCCGTTGGAAACACTAAAAGGTGCCAACCAGTGAGCTACAAGGCTCTTGGCAACAAAGTCACTGATACTAAATATCAAGCTTTTTGTATATACTTTAAATTTTCCAATGTTTAACAATCCACAATTTTATGACCATGAGTTCAATTCATGATATCTAAATGTCATGTATAAATCTTAACCCTTTACTTGTATATCAATTCTTTAACATTATATATTTAACCAATTATAATCTGAGTATGAAGCATACCATTAACCTAGAGCTTTCACTGCCATCATCTATGCATGAACTGGGCAAAGAATCTAGATTTCCGTCTTTTTGCATAGAAGTGTTGTTGTCTTTGTTAAAAACTTCTTCAGCTTGTAAGCCAACAATGGATCCACTATTTTCATTGCCATAAACTGGCCCTTGAGATGATTCCAAAGAAAAAGATGCATTCTTTAGGGCTTCTCTTTCTACTATCATTGGTTGCAATGAGTCATCCTCACTGAAATCCTGCCCTGATGAAATTTCATCTATCTCGGGTCCAGTTCCAACAGCATCATCATCATCACCCTTCCTCTTGAATGGCTGGCTGCTGTCTGGAACTTCTAATCCAGCGTTAGAAAATTGTACAGCCCTCCTACGTTTTTCCTTCATGGTTTCAGGCTACATAAACATGATACTATCATGTCAATACAATCCCACAAGACTTCACCATAACATTAAAAATATCAGCATTTTTCACACTTTCAGCCCAAACATTCAATTACAAAGCACCATAACATTAAAAAACATCATTGATTTAACGATACGAACCTGACCAATATCTTGTACAGACTGCAAAAGAGGAAATGCATTCTCCGGAAGCTTGTACTTCCTGAAAGTAAAGATTTTAAATCATACATAAAATTCCACGAGCTTCTCGTATAGAAAACAAAATTAAACTAGAAAACAATCAATTGAGGAAATCATAACAACATACTCTAAGGTCTCGATGCTTTTTGACAGCAGAAGTGTTTTCTCCTTCTCCTCCTACACAAAGCAAAATCTAAAGTCAATTTAAATCTACCATACACAAGAACCAAAACAAAAGTCACAATTGAAATACTCATGCAAGCACCTCCAACTTCCTTAGCTTTCTCTTCTGAGAGTTGCTCAGCTTCGGTTTCTTATCCACTACAACCTTTTCGCGCTGTACAAACCAATTGCAAACTTTCAAAAAATTCAAAACAAAATCTAAACAAAAAAAAAAAAAACTAATCAGTTCAATGTGTATACCTTTTTATTCTTTTTCTTATCCGGCAAGATTAATGCATTGCTATCACAACCTTCCAAACTATCAAATGGAATCACAAAGATTATAAAATTCATTATACATACAAGAATTGTTTCTGTTTCCAAATATCAAACTAAGCTAAAATAGCTTAAGAGTAATCAGTATTTTCTTCAATTCATTGAACATTCAAAAATTTAAACTTACCTCCATGAACGTTTTCCACTATTCGATTCTGGGAAATTTTCAACAGACACCTCCATAGGTGCTCCTCTTTGAATAACCTTCAACAGAAGAAGAAATAAAAAAGCGAGTAAGCATTGTAATGAACTCTAATTTTCATGAAAACAAAGTCCAAAAGAATACAAATTTTCATAAAAATTTTACCTTTCTCTCTAGTCTCTGCTCTCCGCCTCTCTCTAGTCTCCAGTCTCCACTGTTCAGTCTGGTCTCATCTGCCTCAGCCTCTCTCTGATTCTCTGCTCTCCGCCGCTCTCAAGTCTCAAATGCTCACCTCACCGTATCAGGTTCTGAGGTTCAGGAATCAGGTATAAAATTATAAATATTTGGGCTTTTATTTGTTAAGAACTCAAGATAACTTTGTTTATTTGGGCCCTCCCTGGCTGCTTTTGTAACTTTGTTTATCACTTATCAGTTTATCATTATGGCTGCCTGGACCCTCCCTGGACTGGGCGTTAAGTTTGGGCCTTCAAGTTTTTTTTTTGGATGGGTCTTATTAATAAGTCTTGTGTCAGTGTTATGACTGTGCTTAAATTTTTATTATGCTTGTACTTTATTTTTTTTTAATTTATGCAGGTTGAGATTGCTAAAAACTTATTATTGTTCAGTGAAACTACAACAATACTTTTTATATAAATCAGGTTCTATTTCTCATTTGCTCTACACTTGAAAGTTATTTTTTATTTTAGTCTTTATAAATATATTGTTTGATTAGAAATGTCTACTAGAAAATATGCATCTGGATATGAAAAACTTAAAAAAAAAAAAAAAAAAAAAAAAATTAATTGAGCCTCAAAAAGGATCAATGGATAAATTTGTTATTAGTAATAAACAAAATATAACACAAAATTTAGATGAAAATATCACAAATGAGCAAGAAATTCATCAAAATAATTTAGAAGAAAATGATGTTCAATTTTGCAATACAACAAATCTTGATAATGAACTTCAAAATAATTTAAAAGAAATGAAAATAATGATGAAAAATAAACAGTAATATAAAAATATTAAATAAACATTAATTTAATTAATATATAAGTATAAAAAAGGCCTCATTTTTAGTTTTTACCTTAGGCCCCAAAATATCTAGGGCCACCCCTATTTCTCTCTCATCCTCTCTCTGCCTCAACCCACGTCACATCGTGCTCCATGGCTGACCACCAAGCTCTCCTTCTAAACCTCCATGGCCGGAGCTTTTCAAGCTCATCACCTCCAACTACGCACCACTGCCGAAACCCAGCTAAAATCAAATCACGACCACCACCACGGCCAAAACCCAGCCAAAATCAAATCGCAACAAAAACCCAGAAGCCCACCAAATCACAAATCAAATCACACCCACCAAAATCAAAGCACAAAACCCACAAAACAACCAAAATCACAAAATGAAAACACTGAAAGTGAACCCATCGTTAAAAAAACATATATTGGTTTTGTTATTATATTTTAGAAGAAGAATCATCTTATTGAACTAATTTTAGATCCAAATTAATCAAGCACATACCACAAGCAAGAATGATAGACTGAAAGCAAAGCAAAGCAAAATAAATGGTATTTCTTAGAAAAATGTTTTCAGAAAATAGAAAGGGTAAACAAAATATAAAAACTATTTGCTTCATAATCTCAAATAAATAATAAATAACCAAAAATCACACACCATAATCTGGTAAAGTCTCGTGAGCCATAATTTCACCTAAGAGGATCGTCTGAGTTGAGAGGAAGAGATTTTCATAGTCTTTGGCTCGGCAGCACGATCTTCAATTTCCTTTCTTAACGTGGCTTTCACTCGCTCCTCTCCTGTCAGTCTAGGCGACGTATAAAGAGAAATAAAAGGAAGAAGAATAAAGCACTGCGTAAAAAAGAAGAAACGAAAAATGGTGAGAGAAGAAAGACGGAGTAAGATAAGGTGCACTGCCGTAGGTTTTTTTTTTTATATTTTTTACTCTTTTTTTTTTTTTTAACTTTTTAATTCTCCTCTAATATATTTTATTTAATGGTTGAGATTGAAAGTTGTTTTTTCAACTTTTAATCTCAGCCATTAATTACAATTGCATCAGGGTATTGCACCTGAATCTGAAAAAGACAAAGAAACCTACACATACACATACATAAGCTCACAAACACATACACATACACATACATAAGCACGCATAAACACATACATATACACATAAACATACATAAATATAAGTACGCATAAACACATGCACATACCTATACACATACATAAAGCACACATACACACATATACATACGCATACACATATACATACACACATACACATACACATACAAATACACATACACATAAATATACATATACATAAACATAAACACGTATAAATGCACATAAACGTAAACATACACACACATAAACTTAAATATAAACATAAACACACATAAATGCTCGATTTAGCATACCAAAGTAACTAACGAAATTGTTTGAGAATTGGTGTTAGTTTGCAATTTTTTCCAGTCTATATGAGAGTTTAATTTTTCTCAGTCTATATGTGTGTTTATGTCTATGTTTATGTTTATGTATATGTGTGTTTATGTTTATATATATATATATTTTTTTTAGAAACGTTTATGTTTATATTTATAAACATAAATATAAACATATACACATACATAAACATGCATAAACATAAATGAACATAAACATAAACATACACATACACATACACACTCATACACATACACATACACATACATAAACACATATACACATACACATACATTTTTAGTTTTTGCCTTAGGTCCTAAAATATCTAGGGCCGTCCCTGATTTAAACTTACCTCCATGAACGTTTTCCACTATTCGATTCTGGCAAATTTTCAACAAACACTTCCATAGGTGCTTCTCTTTGAATAACCTTCAACAGAAGAAGAAATAAAAAAGTGTGTAAGCATTGTAATGAATTCTAATTTTCATGAAAACAAAGTCCAAAAGAATACAATTCGATGTTTACTCCAATTTGAAAGTGAAGTTCTTGTTCGGAGAAGAAGATTCTAGAGATTTTTACAAGTTTGAAAAACTTGCTATTCAAAGTGAGTTTGAATTTAAGTTTGAGGGTTTGTGCATTAATGTGTTCGCGACGGCGCGAATATGGAGATTTTGGACTACTTTTATTTTTTTACAGTTTTCTTAGGTTAGCGTACGACAATTATAAAGTCGTTGTGGCTGAAAACGACAGTGCGTATTTGGTATTTAACTTTCTCAAAACGACTATTTTTTGGGTGAGAGCAGAGTAATACGGCAACAAGAGAGAGAAAATCACGAAGGAGAGAACCAAACGATGATTCCGATGGCGGTTGATTCTGCAGTGAAAAGGATAGGAACGACCGATGTTGGTGGTGCGAAGCGGCGGCGTTCTAACTGATGTGTCCTATACGGTGTAAAGGTGAAGCTATTTATTGCTTAACTATAAAATGTGTTATGTGACAGCATATTATTGGTGGGTGTAACACATAAACACACATAAACATACGCATACACATACACATACACATACACATACACATACATAAACATACACACATACATAAACATAAATGAATATAAACATAAATGAATATAAACATAAACATACATGCACATATACATAAACATAAACATACACATACACACATAAACATACACATGCACATACACACCCATACATATACACATACATAAACATACATACACATACACATACACATACACATACATTTTTAGTTTTTGTCTTAGACTCCAAAATGTCTAGGGCCACCCCTGCTTGCTGCCTAGTATGAGAGAAAGAAAAAGTTTTAAGTGAACTCACAATAGACAATGTGTCTTTTACAAATGAACTAATTGAAGAATGCTGAAAATCTACAGCAGCTAATGCCTTGCAAACCACCTTAGAGTCTCCTTCAAAAATGGTTTGCTAGATCCCAATTCCATAATGAATTGGACTACTCTTCTTACAACTAAAACCGCTAGAACTTCCACTAAATAGGGGTAAGGAATTTTCTTAGACATTGCATCGATTATCTCTCCACTGGCATCTCAAACTACCACACTTAAACCTGCTTCATTTGTATTTGCAAAGACGGCCCCGTCAAAATTTGTTATATACATTTCACTTGAAGAAGGTCTCCATTTAACCAATTTCAAAGATGATAGTACTATGTTTATCGGATTTTTCTGCTGAAATTCTGAGAGAAAATTGCAAGCTGCTCCGAAAATTCTATTAGGTGCAAGGCTCAATTCATGAAGCCTCAATTTGTTCCTGTGGGACTAGATGAACCACGCCACTATCGCAAACACTTCTAATCTTCTCTACCGCTACCCAATCAGTTGAACAAGTTCCTGGAGATTTTGAATATTTGGTAAGTCTTTCAAAATCCATTCGAAGGCTGGAAACCAGGTTTGTTGGAGAAACTCATAACTACAAATGGCATGAAGAGTGGATTCCTAGGCCGTGAAGCATATACTGCATCTCGAGTCTTCCAATATTTTCCTCTTATTCAAATTTTCCTTGGTAGGTAAGGCTTTTCCATTAAGGTTTTTCAAATTTTCAAGTTTATTCAATTAAAACTTTTCCATCAAATTTTGTTATATGTTGTGGTTAATTTTTAAATTAAAAAAATCAATTAATGATTGAAAAATATTTTCCAGATTTCTTTTTTCAAAATCTGAAACTTGGTTCTCCCAAAAAAAAAAAAGAAAAAGGAAAGAATAAATTTGAAACTTAGAGGACTGAAATGAATTCTGAAGAAATTTAGAGGGTGAGTTTTGCATTTTAACCTTTTTTTTATCAAAAAATTTTAAGGGTAAATTGAAAATTACACCCCAAAAGGTTGGGGGGTTTTGGGTTTTTCACCCTGAAATTTCAGAATTTTTAATTTACCCTCTGAAATTTGGGGTTGTTTGGATTTTACACCCTAACGTTTCAGAATTTGGATTTTACCTCCTAAATTTTTGGGGTATTTGGATTTTCCAAACTCTCCCAAATTATAGGGATGTAATTTGCAATTTACGCACATTTTAAACTAAAAAAAAAAAGGAAAAAAAAAAAGGTCTGTATCATTCAAGAATGTTTTCTTAAGACTTTTCTTTTCTTTTCTTTTTTTCGTCACAAATCACAATAATAACAAAAGGAAGTATTATTTTTCTAATAGTTTTCATTGTGTTTCATAGATTAATCCTGAAAGGTCGATACTAGAATGCCACGTAGACCATCAATGTAATGAATGCAAAAACACAAGCCATGACAACTAATGTAGTATCGTAATAATAACACTAAACACTAAATATCTTACGCTCAAACTCAAAAGGACGCAAAATAAAGGCATCATTCATGTTAGAATCTCTGCAAAAATAATATTAAATTCATTTCGCACTGTTGCAATAAAGTCTGATTTTTAATAAATCATTGTAATAATTTATTGCAACATAAATTTTGTTGCAAGAGGTTGGCCGTGGAGAGCTTTTGGGATAGGATCATCCAATTCATCAAGCTCTATCGTAACAAAAACTTTCGTTGCAATAAGGTATTGCAACAAAAAAATTTGTTGCAATGGTTATTGCAACAAAAAATCAATAAATTTTCGTGCAACATGACAGAAGAAGCATGCACATCACATGACAAAACCTAAAATTAGGCTTCTGTAACCAACAATAGTATAGTAAGGTTTTTAACTATGTATCAAACATAATTTATAAACCATAGTTAACTTATGCTACTATATGTATGAGCATAGCCATAATAGTGAGCATACACAGGAGCCAAGAATGGTGCAATGCAACTGCGGTGGAACACGTGCCTGCATGGTGGAAGACTCGAGTAATGAATGCAAAAACACAAGCCATGACAACTAATGTAGTATTGTAATAATAACGCCAAACACTAAATATCTTAGGCTCAAACTCAAAAGGATGCAAAATAATGGCATCATTCATGTCAGAATCTCTACAAAAATAATATTAATTTCATTTCGTACTGTTGCAATAAAGTCTGATTTTTAATAATTTTAAAATTAGGTTATAGCAACAAAATAAATCGTTGCAATAATTTATTGCAACATAAATTTTGTTGCAAGAGGTTGGCCATGGAAAGCTTTTGGGACTGGATCATCCAATTCATCAAGCTCTATCGTAACAAAAACTTTCGTTGCAATAAGTTATTGCAACAAAAAATAAATAAATTTTCATGCAACATGACAGAAGAAGCATGCACATCACATGAAAAAACCTAAAATTAGGCTTCTGTAACCAACAATAGTATAGTAAGGTTTTTGACCATGTATCAAACATAATTTATAAACCATAGTTAACTTATGCTACTATATGTATGAGCATAGTCATAATAGTGAGCCTATACAGGAGCCAAGAATGGTGCAATGCAACTGCGGTGGAACACATGCCTGCATGGTGGAAGACTCGACAACTCATCTCCATCAACAAAGTAAAGTAGACAAATACAACACTTTTTCATGTAATAAGGAACATGAGACACATCGTGAAACACAATCATAAGGATCCCCTTAGGAATGCGAGGAGGGTCAGCTAAATATCCAATCCTAATAAGCCGATACCGGTATGCCACATAGACCATCAACGTGCTGAGCACAAAAACACAAGCCATAACAATTAATGTAATATTTTAATAAGAACACCAAATGCTAAGTATCCTAGGCTCAAACTTAGAAGGATGCAAAATAACGGCATCTTTCATGTCAAAATCTCTACACAAAAAAAAAAAAAAAAAACTAATTTCGTTTCACATTGCTGCAATAAAGTCTTATTTTTATTAATTTTAAAATTAGGTTATAGCAACACAATAAATCGTTGCAATAAATTATTGCAGCAGCTTGGTCATGGAGGGCTTTTGGGACCAACGCACCCAATTCATCAAGCTCTATCATAACAAAAAATTTTCGTTGCAATAAGTTATCACAACAAAAAATTTTGTTACAATTAGGTATTGCAACAAAAAAATTTGTTGCAATGATTATTGCAACAAAAAATCAATAAATTTTCTTGCAACATGACGGAAAAAGCATACAAAACACATGACGAAATCTAAAATTAGGGTTCTGTAACCAACAATAGTATGGTAAGGTTTTCAACAATGTATCAAACATAACTAATAAACCATAGTTAACTTATGCTACTATATTTATGGGCATAGTCATAATAGTGAGCTTATATAGGAGAATGTAACACACCCAAAAAAAAAAAAAAAAACTAAGAAGCATCCTCATCCCATCATTTCGAAGTCCACTCAATCGTCTCCAAACGAAATGACACCTCAACAATAGGGGCATGTAGAGGCTGGAGCCAAGTATTTTTTGAAATTATCCATGTATAAACTATAAAGTGCTACTTTATTTACAATTTTAAATGAGGTGACAACAGGGATGGACCTAAAGTGGGCCAAGCAAGCCCCCCCCCCCCCCCCAAAGAAAAAAAAGCAAAAAAAAAAAAAAGCACCCCCCCCTAACCCAAAGGAAAAAAAAAAAAAAATCTTTTTAATAGTTATATATTTATTTATTTATTTATTTCTGGAGTTGTGCCTCACTCTTCCAAAAACTTAGACTCTCTCCCTTTTAATTAGTCTCACCCAACTAACAACCACCCAACTAAAAAACTTAACAAAAACAAAATTTTAAAATAAAAAATCCCAGTCAGTCCAATATTAGAGTACTAGCATTAGATGTTCTAAATGTAAATATTTAGTATTTAGAACACCAAATACCAAAACACACTATTGTATGAGACATTTCAAATGCTATGTAGCAAAAGTAAGTTTTGGTTTGTGAAAATAAATTTTTTTTTTTTTTTTGGCAACAATTGATGCTCTTAAGAAACAATATTATTTTGTATTTTTTGTCTTTGTTGGTAAATGATTGCATCTAATGTATCAAGAAACAATGATTTTGTGTATTGATCTTGGTTGATATATAGTTTGTTAGCACTATATGGATATCTATTTGGATTTTTTTTTCATATATTTCGGCCCCCCTAACTTGAAATCCTAGGTCTGCCCCTAGGTGACAATAAATACATTTTTAAATTTGTAATTAAAATTTTAAATAAAGTGACAATAAATACCTCTTTACATTTGTAATATTTAATGTAAACTATAAAATTTATTTATTTTAAAGGGAGATGATCCTTTTCTGCAATAATAGAGATTGCAAACACTCTCCTAGTGAATTAAGTAGGGCCATAAACGAATAAATTGTTCATCTTGATAAAAAGGTTCATTCATGTTTGTTTGCTTATAAATAAGCCAAGTTTGAACCTTAGTTTTAGGTTTATTTAATAAACAAGCCGAGATCAAGCAAACATAATAGGGGTATAATAGGAACATTAGTAAATTAATGACTTTTATTTTTAGAAATAGGGCAATATTTTGGGACATCTCAAAATGGAATAGAGGACAAACAAAGTGGGACGGAGGGAGTAATTATTTATAAACATGCACATGAATATTAGGACTTGATACAAAACAAGCTAAGCATAAGCTTGTTTATATGGTTTGGAAGAATGATCCCAACTCCCAATTAATTAAAGTCTTAGTAAAATCATAGGCTTGATAATGAACTTATGTTAGATCCTAAGCTCAAAAACTTGATATTGAGCTCGAGTTTAGATGGACTAATTAATCAAGTAGAGCTAAGTCGAGTTCAAGCTTTTAGACTTTTTAACTAGTTCGAGCTTGAACTTGAACATTATTTGTAAGCTTGGTTTGAGCTCGACCTAAGTTTTAATATTTTACTTTTGTTATTGAGGTGAGCTTAAACATTCACTTCTCAACAAAACTTGGCTTGTTTATGACCCTAGAGTTAAGTCATAACCTAAACCTTAACCCAAAGGTTTGAACTCAAGAATTACCCCATCAATAAGTCTAGAATTACCACCCAAAAAAAAAAAATTTTGACAACTATTAAGGTGACAAGTTATTATTAACAAGTAAAAAAGTGATGTTATTGGTAGGTGAAGATAAAAATTAATAAAAACTTGTCAACTAAGTTGTTGTGTATATAGCATTACTATTATCAGATACTAAAACCCAACCATGGAGGGGGAACCCAATAAAATAAAATAAAACAATAAGTCTAATATCATAATAATTTTCACTAATAAGTATTTCGTAAAGATCAGAGTGACAAATTAAGAATGAAATGATAAAATGATGTTAACGGTAAACCCAAACATCTCTAAAAGTTGGGTAACATCACGGACAATTGGAACTCTACCGAATTAGTTTTTCCAACAATTTCTAGTTTCTATAGAGACAAGTCGAGCTAAAGAGAGTCCTAGCCAAAAGATGTCCTAGCCTTTTCAGTCACTGATTGATCCCTAACTAGCAAAATGTGATACCTTTGACCACCAATAATCAAACAAAGAGTAGAGATGTCAAGTCATAACCAATGCCAGTGACAAAATTATTGTCAGAAAGTGATAGAGTAACAGTCATCCTCATATATATCTGCAGGACTATGAAAGGAAATTCTCATGTCGGGCAATCGAAATCAATTTGAAAGACAAACACCAGCGTTTGGTGCAGTGTCATCACAGCCCTCATATATGGATAAGATAAAAAGACTCTTGCTTAAACAGCTACGTTTGTGGTGGAATTTGAGTGTTTGAACAAACAAACACGTACAGTTGTTACCAAGTAATCTGTATCCTTTCCACACAATATATGCAACAACTAATCAGGTTCCTAGAACCTGTACTTGATGTTGAACTTAATCAATTTGCATGATAATCATGGGCTATAACTGTAGTTATCCCATGCATTAATAATATGGAGCCCACACAATATGGCGAGTTCAATAATCATTTCACACGGCATGGTGGCATCGATACAATCAAATGATTTCATCCAATCATCATGCAGATGGGATTGGTATTGATCAATTTCATGCAGATAAACTTCACGGTTTAGGCAGCAAATAGTTTAAACTGGCCAAATACTTGTTTGAGCACAAACCAGTTTTCAGTCACTCGAGGTGATTAGAAACCACTCAAGGAAAGATAATTTGACTTCGCGAGAAAGGAAATAAGTTCGGTACAACCTGACTTAATAGGACTTCTATATGAAATGCACACGTTAACGATGAGAACAAGGAAAAGTTTTTTTATTATCAAGCCTAAATTACAACACCTAGATTACAAAGCCTAACGACGCACTTTCAAGCACATATGTTACAATCCTACTTGATAAATCTGATACAAAGAGAGTCAATTCGCTAGGTTTTGGTGCCTGCGTGTGTGCGCCTTGTGTGAGAACATTTCTCTCTATTTATATATACGAGGCTTTAACAGTTAATCTTGTCTTTATACATGTGCTCTTATTTAAATGAACCTATTCCAGATAACCTTGCTATTCAAAATAATCAATAATATGATACCACTTGTATCATTTAAGGACTTCCATTTATTGTTTACTTATTAGTAATATGCCATTATATATAAATCCCAAAAAATTATATATATTAATAGATAAAACTAAGAGAAAGTTCAATTATAATTTAAAATTATAATTCAATGTTGCACTATGTATCTAAATTTATGTGGGATCATACTATAATTATCTACTTAAGTTTTTTAATTTTTGTGTTAAGTAAGTTAATGAGTGCAAAATACTAAAAAATCACATATACTCAATAAAAAAAAACTAATCACACATATTCAATAAAAATCATCAAACAACAAAGATCATCTCACATTCTATCTTATTAAAAATTAGAAGAAAAAAAATCATAAGTAGTATTAAATTTGGGTTGGAATTTTAATATATGATTAATTACGTTTACTTTAAAAAAATTTGACTAACTATTTATATTTTTATGATAAAAATTGTATTTAATTTTAAATGTATCCATATATATGCATGTGTTATATGCTATTTTATTATTAATAATTTGACTAATTATTTATATTTTTATTATAAAATTTGTGTTTAATTTTAAATGTATCCATGCGTATGCATGTGTTATATACTAATATAACTAAATACTTTGGTATATTTTGGCGTTGACACATGCACTGTTACTAAATTGAATATTTGGCCTAACAATACTAAGCCAAAGTAGACCAACCAAATGTTCATTTTGCATTCAGAATGCCTAAGAAATGTGCAAATACCAACTAAGGCATGGCATATGCCATGAGGTTAGTGTTACAAATCTACAACCAGAAGAAGTAACCCCGCTACAGTTATACTGCATTAGAGTCCGAGAAAGTTGTATAAAATCATCAATCATACACTAGTGTTGAAGTGATGTCCTAACTCCTCTTATGACAAATTAGCAGCCTATTATTGAGCATAATTGAAACTAGCATTTGAAAAATCTTCAAACAACCGCTAAACTTTAAAATTGATATTCAACAGTACTAAAGAACAGTTTGGAGAAACATAATAATTGCTGTGCCCTGTATCAACTACCTACTAAGGCCAATAGCAGATTGCCAATAGTCTGATTAAAATATTATAGATGGAATTATTTGTCCCATTTGATAATTTTGATTTGAAAGGTTGTGACTGTGATTAGTAGGCAAATAAATTAATTAACTAATTTATGTGAAAGTAGGAATAAATCTGTTCAGTCTCTTAAATTTGGTAGCAAAAAACTGGTATTGGTACTAGTTACTAAAACAAACTAATATGTTCCTCTTATTTTACTTAAAATAAAGAGAGTTTATTTTACGCTTAAAATTTTACATTTTTTGTATTCAAAATATGATATGACACAAAACAACAATTGAATTTATAGACTTATATAGTAAGTATGAAATGTATCTATTTTAAATGAAAATGATATTTTGCACGGATCATATCATCATAGTGCTATAAGTTTATAACAATAATGCATTATTGAACTCAGAATTTGGTAACTGTAGTAGGACCTAGTTCCATCTATAAAATGGACCCTTTTTAGGCTTATTGCAATCATACTCATCATCATTTCAAACGTCTAAAACTAAGAATGGTCACCATGTTTTTGAAGTCCATGCTCTTCCCCCTCATTTTTGCTTTGGCTTTAGCTCCAAGGTCACAAGGAGTGAGCCAGAGCCAAAGCCAAAGCCAACCTTCTTTAGCCACCACGTTCAATGAAATCAAGTACCATGGAGGCCCCCTCTTGACCAAACCAAATAGCATCAACATCTACCTCATATGGTATGGTGCCTTTTCTCGAAACGACAGAAGCTCCATAACCGATTTCTTTGCTTCCTTTAATCCTTCGAAGGGTCTAGTACCCCATCAAGAACCCACTGTGGCAACATGGTGGAAAACAATCCAGACATACAAGGACAAGTCTGGGAACTCAGTTTCCAGCACTGTTAAACTTGTTAAACAAATTGGTGACATATATTCTTTAGGTAAGAATATTAAGCGCGCCCAAATAGCAAACTATGTCAAACACAAGATAGAGACCAAAGTATTACCATTTGACTCTAATGGAATATACTTGGTTTTGACTTCTAGAGATGTGATTGTAGAACGATTTTGCATGGGATCATGTGGTTTTCATGATAACATAGTGGTGTATACAAAGCGTACTAGGTTAGTTTATGCACATATAGGAAACCCTCTGGTGCAGTGCCCTGGATTATGTGCATGGCCTTATTCACTTCCAGCTTATGGTCCACCAGGCCAGCAAGCCCTTGTTGCACCGAATGGTGTTGGGGCTGATGGCATGGTTATGAACATTGCAACAATTATTGCAGGAGCTACAACTAATCCTTTCAAGAATGGGTATTTTCAAGGTGACCCCTTGGCTCCATTGGAGGCTGTCACAGCATGTCCAGGGATATTTGGTGAAGGAGCTTATTCAGGGTATCCTGGAAATTTGATGGTGGATAAAATCAGCAAGGCAAGTTATAATGCGTATGGTGCTAATGGAAGGAAATTCCTCCTTCCAGCTATATGGGAGCTGACAAGCTCAAAGTGCAAGGTCATCCACTAATTAAGGGGCATGAATTAATTTTTACAGGCAAAGGCATTGCTATAAGCAGGGCTTGATAGACAAAAGTGGATATTTAACTTTATTTTTCAGTTTTCTGTTGGGTTAATCATATTTCATGTCTAAATTTTTGTGTGCTATATATTAGTTATATGTGCAAACAATGTAAGTTCAAAAAAAAAATAATAATAAAGTGATGCCACATCATGTGTTTGTGTTTGGGGAATAGTTGATTGCTAGGCTACAATTACATTTCTGTTGGCTACAAACCAATCATTGAACAGAATCTCTGGCTCAACAAATTTCTCTTTTTTTCTTAACTTCACCGTCTTCACCCAATTAATTGCTTGGAATCATGGAATACATGAAAACGTCTATGTTTTCGCCAAGAATTTTAAAACTCAATTGACACCTATTTATTTTTCTAACAGAGACAGCTGTTCTGTTAACAGAACCAGTCAACGGACCGACCAACAGACCATCAACGTAACTGAAGGCTATTTTTACTTTTATAATTTTTTTGCCATCTTTACTTCTCATTCGTCTTGAATTATTTAATGAGTTTATGATAGATAGTAGATAGTACTTTTAAGATAGTACTCAGCACCAGCATTAGAAAAAACAAAGAAACAAAGACATTACTTTAAAATGATTCCAGAGCGCAGACAAAATAATCCCAATTTACGTCTTAACACAATATCATAAATTCTGTTGGTTTCTTTGATACAATCATTACAAAATGGGGGAGGCTCTCCACTCATTTTCCCAATCAACTGCTGTTGTCACCCTGCCAAAGACCCAAGCCAGCCATGGAGAAAACCTCAAGAATATTGTTTTTGTAAGTTGAAAAAAATAAATCTATCGAGTTTCTTCTTCTTTTATTTATTTATTTGGGTTGCTGAAGATCAGATTTCTAATTCCTAATCAAACTGATTGGGAGAAATAATGCACAAAATGAAGCATCGGGAAATTTCAGGAGCTTCAAGATCTTGATAATCTCATCAATCAGATGGGCCAATCATTTTTTCTGGCACCACAAGAGTATCGAATTCTTCACTGGTTAACACTCCTAGGTTCAATGCAGCTTCCTGCAGAGTTAAGTATTGGTTAGATTAGATGTTTCAGCAATCCAAAGTTTCAAGAAAACACCATTGCTGAAGAGAGCATTAAACACGCCACTGTAAACATGATCGTCTTCCTAAAGTCAAACCCATCATTCCAACCAAACACAAGCTGAGAGATGCATAAGTCCAACAAGAGGATATTATATATTATTACAGCAGTTGCTTTTAGCATCCTTAGCCATCTACTCAGGAACGAATGATAAGTCATTCCAATAGATTAAATGAGTGTCACAAGAGACCAAACATATTGAATTGCATTGACAAGAAAAAGGAATCATACCTTCAGAGTACTTCCTTCCTTGTGTGCTTTTTTGGCAACCGCAGCAGCATTGTCATAACCAATTTTCTGGAATAAAATCAACAACAAAAGTTATAACACAAAGCATGGGAAACTATAAGGAAAGTGTACACATGAAAACAGGTGAAACACAAGTGGAAACTTACAGGGTTCAAAGATGTGACAAGCATCAGTGACTGCGACACCATGCAAAATGCCACATAGCAACAACAGACGATAGATTAGCCTGAAATCTAAAACATAGAAAAATATAAAGATTTATATTTTGTACCCTGTATCAACTCACCTCATGCAGCAATTTTGAAATTCTTTCCCTATTAGCTTGAATTCCTCTCACACAGTTCTTTTCAAAGGAGGCAGATGCATCTCCAAGCAGTCTCACAGACTGTCAGGAATCAAAAACACTAGTTGTATAAGAAGACATAAACACTAGTGGAGCAAGATTGTAGGGTGTGTGTTTATTGGTAAACAGGGCATTAAATTTTGCATGAAGATATCAAGAGATTATGAAATTTCAAATGGCATCCTAATAAAACTATTCTAGACAGGTCCACAGGACCACCACATTATACTTTTTTATTATAGGACTTTACAAACTCCCAAATAGCTCTTTTCAACTTATGGTCTGAAAATTACCAAAGCATAACAGCCACGCTTGCTAACTTCTGGCCCAAATCACTGCCAGATAGAATAAGATGTATCCTACCCAATCATGGCCAATTGATGTTGAATAATGGATGCACTTGGCACCTCCAATAAGTATAATTACAATAATGCGACAATAGAACATACATGTAGAAGACCACTGGCAATCAATGGTTTGTACACATTAAGTTCGAAGTGACCATTGGAACCACCTACTGTGATGGCCACATGGTTTCCCATAACCTGAAAGACATTAAAAATAAATAAATATCAAGAAAGGTTTTTAAATGATACTTAAAAATGAAAACCAATCATTATAGAAGTACACGGCAAGATTGAATTATCTACGAGGACTTAGAAAGTCTGATTTCTATGCATCTTACTAGTTACTACTTGCAAATAAGTCCCTACTTTAACCAAAACTAGTAAGTTGCCCGTGCGATGTATGAATAATTTCGTAATATTTTATGTATGACGGTTTTAAATAATATTGTACATATATTATAAAGAAAAAGTAAAATAAATTACAGTAAAGAAACATATATATTTTGAGATATTAAAAATTAGTTTAGTAGCTTCATGTTGGGCTTTGTGGAGTCTATTTGTGTTTGATCTGGATTATGACCCGACCCGAAATAATATTATTACGGCTTTTAATGGGAGATTTTCGAAGGCTTAGTTCATGGTTTTCTTAGGGTTTTGTTTTGTTTTTGAGAGAGAAAATTGTACTGCCGTATCTTGTAATCAACTAATTTGTGTTGTGTTCACATATTTCATACCATGAACACAACACAAATTAGTTGATTTTCATGATGACAATATATACGAAATTCCCAAATTTGTGAGATGCAAAAAAAGAGAAAAATATACGCTAAATAAAAATAATCACACAAGACAATATTTACGTCGTTCGGCAATTTGCCTACGTCCACAGAGTTGCAAGAATTTCATTTCACTTAGGGTTTTGTTTTGTTTTTGAGAGAAAATTGTACTGCCGCATCTTGAATTTTTCCCTAAGAATAGTAAAATTCTTGCAACTCTGTGAACGTAGGCAAATTGCCGAACCACGTAAATATTGTCTTGTGTGATTATTTTTCTTTGGCGTATATTTTTCTCTTTTTTTGCATCTCACAAATTTGAGAATTTCGTATATATTTTCATCATGAAAATAAACTAATTTGTGTTGTGTTCATGGTATGAAATATGTGAACACAACACAAATTAGGCCAATGTAAAGTCATATTCTATCATGATTTAATTTTAAATCATCTATAAAACACATGCATACATACTTGCCCACACCATGTCTTAACGTCGTACTATCGATGAGTGGAAGACAATCAGAGAATTAGGCATACTTTTATTTCATGGTATGAAATATGTGAACCCAACACAAATTAGTTGATTTTTATGGTTCTATTCCATTACTTCATTTCATATTTGTAGCCTTCTTAAGGTAAGATTAATTTTTTCTTACAAAAATCATGAAACCAAAAATAAATGCAAAAGAGTAATAGAACCATGAAAATCAACTAATTTGTGTTGTGTTCATGGTACGAAATATGTGAACACAACACAAATTAGTTGATTTTCATGGTTCTCTTACTCTTTTGCATTTATTTTTGGTTTCATGATTTTTATGAAGTGATGGAATAGAACCATGAAAATCAACTAATTTGTGTTGTGTTTACATATTTCATACCATGAAATGAAAGTATGCCTAATTCTTTGATTGTCTTCCACTCATCGATAGTACGACGTTAAGACATGGTGTGGGCAAATGTGTATGCATGTGTTTTATAGATGATTTAAAATTAAATCATGGTAGAATATGGCTTTACATTGGCACCAAATATTCTCTCTACTTATATACCAAAAACAAAAATTATCCAACCAAATAACCTAAACCTAAATCATATTTAAGCTCCTAATTTAAAAAGAAAAAAGAAAAAAAAATACCAGTAGGGGTTTTGGTGTCTTGATGGTGGTGGGAGGCCAGTATAACGGAGATTGTGACCCCTCAGATTTCTATTTCTCTCTCTTTCAAATGTTTTGTTAGTCTCAGATCTTTTATTTTGGTAACATATAGTGGAATAGTGCGTTTTATTTAACAATTCATAACATTTTTGTGTCTCTCTATTTCTCTCCAGAGCCTTATCTAGTTAGTTATTACTATTAGCTCTTACTTTTTTTATTTTATTTTTTGCTTTTTTTAAAATACTAAAACAGTGGGCATGCTAAAAGACATGAAGAATAGAGACAGGTGTGATGTAAACTTAGACAATTAATGAGATATTAATGAGATAACAGTAAAATAGTTAATGTGAACTTTTGGGTAACAGTAAAAAAAACTTAATGAAAGAGGTAAAAAAATGTTAAATGCAAAATTAAAGCACCACTTGACATCTCCTCATGTACTCTCGTCTCGCATGAGGTCTTTGCTTTTATATATATATCGAATATTGATTCAAGACACTAAACTTACCTGAGCACAGACCATGGTGAGAGCTTCACACTGTGTAGGATTGACCTTTCCCTGAAACAGAATAGGTTCAGTAAAGTGACGAAATTTGGGTTTTTAGTTAAAAATAAATAAATTAAAAGACTTGTGCAATAAGATGGGGGCTTTACGGGCATAATACTGCTGCCTGGCTCATTTTCAGGAAGAATGAGTTCACCAAGGCCACAACGTGGACCACTGTACAAGAGAAACACAGTGAAAAACTTAAAAGAGAGAACTATAAATAAAAAATGCAAGTCACACTAGGCATACAAACCTTCCTAATAAGCGTATGTCATTTGCAATCTTCATCAGAGAAGCAGCAATTGTGTTAAGGGCTCCACTGGTTTCAACAAAAGCATCATGTGCAGCCTGCCAAAAATGAAACATATGAGCATACATCCCTTCTTGGTCTCAAGTAGGACAAGATGAAAAGCATGAGTTGCTCATATAGTAAGACATCCACTCTTACAACACAAAAGGGATAGAAAATGAACAGACAAAAGCAGAGTTACAGGATCAGAAGCTAACCAAAGCTTCAAACTTGTTTTCTGCAGTAACAAAGGGTAAGTTTGTTTCCTCAGCTACTGCTGCAGCTATCTTCACATCAAACCTAAATTATAGAAGAAAACTACTGTCATAGTAAACATGAACAGAACAACAGAAGCGGAAAAGCATTCTTTCTGAATAATATTTAGAGGAAAGAATACAGAATTAATGTTCATTATTGCCAAATCCATGACATGATTTACAGTTTTATCAGAATAATTTTCTGAGACAATAAGGAAAAAAGGTGTTACAAGGGCAGATAGGGAGGAGGGGAAATCATCTACAGAAAGGGCTGAGAAAAATGAGAACAAGTAAAGATACTTGTATTTAGAGCAATACACGTCACAAAATACCAAAAGAAGTAAAATTGCTTCAACCTTAAAGCAATAACATACCCCTTCTTTGTGTTCAATCCAGTGCCTACAGCAGTACCACCCTGTGCAAGCTGCTCAAATAAAGTCTCCAATCAGTCAGAACTAAAAGGAGAGAACAAAAGAAAATAAATTAAAGATTTAACACTTTATGAGTTTATAACCTGATACATCCGAGGTAGAGTGCAAAAGACACGGTCAATTCCATATTTTACCTGCAACAAAAGCTCAAAGCAATCAGAAGTCCTTCACAACAAACATCAAGCTTGGTCTATCCTTCCTGCCAAATATGTCATCTTACTTGTGTAGAATAGCCACTAAACTCTTGCCCAAGAGTCAAAGGTGTAGCATCTTGAGTGTGAGTGCGTCCGATTTTTACAATATCTTTGAATTCAACAGACTGGTAGAAACAAAATAAGCATTAGAGGCATTATGGTAGTACAGCTAAAGCAGTACACAATGCTAACAACGGATGCATAAATAATAATAGCATGTACATAGCAACGTTATGTGGGAGACACAAGGAGATTTTTATTTTAATTAATATTATTTACTTTTTCAAGTAAGTTATATTTTTTTTTAGGTCCTAGCAGTTAATCAAGCTATTAGTATTTTAAAATTTGTAAGCAAGGTTATTTTTGTAATAAGGCAATTAGGGTTTCTTGTGCCAAATAGAATTAGGGATTAGTTTTCCTACATAAGCAAACTATTGTACTCCTTTTGGAGATGATTTTGATGGAAGAAAGTTTGGTTTGGTTTTTGGTCTGGTGCCAATTCTAGGCAAACCTAGATTCTGACTTCTAGTGGTTTTCTTCTGCTTGGTGTTGACTCCAAGCAAGCCTAGTTGCTAACTCCTAAGTCATTTCCTTTTAATTTCATTGTTCTCTTGAGTCGGGGGTGGGGGTTTTTTGGGGGGGGGGGGGGGGGGGTATATTTTAATGCTAGAGTGTCATGAGAAAAGAAGAATGTAGTAACCAAAAGCCATCATCTAGTCAACAAGAGCACTACACATCAAGTGCAGCAATAGAAGTTAAAAGCACAGATAGTTGAAAACACATTAAAAGCATGTCAGAAAAGTTCAAAACTGTACTGAACTTGTTATACTTTTTACTGAATACTTAGTTGCACATGCAAATGCACATAAATTACTTGATAATTCATAAATGCAAAATTAAAGTAAATCATGAGAGAGAGAGAGAGAGAGAGTGTGTGTGAGTGAATACTTTTCTGCATAGAAAATAGACAAGAGAGAAGGCATCTTTTGAACTTCAATAGTTATAAAGTTAGGATATGTATGTCTCACTAAGATGGTTAATCAGGCCACCTAGTGTAGCCAAGTTCACTTCATAAAAGCAACAATAGAATGAATCTAATAAGAAGTCAAACCACATGACTCAAAGGGCTGAATCCAAGTGTACAACTCAAAGTTAAAAAGGATATTTGAAGATGAAATATCCAACACAGTGTATAAGACATGGAGCAGCAACAACAGTCTAATTTGGCCATCATGTATCAATCTGCTGTTGAAAAAGGATGAAATAATCATCAAACCTTTGAATTTAGTGAGGTATGCAGATGTTTCAAATTTGGTATCAATCTTGAATTTATTTCCATTGCAGCTGCAATATGCATCACCTGGATACAAGAAAACCACATTACTTAACAAAAGACAGCAAGAAACCAGTTGGTTGAACAAGAAAAACAAATAAAAACAGAAGGGAGGAGTGATTCCTTCCAAGTGGTGAATGAGTTAAAAATAAAATCAATTAAGCATGGTCATAAAAGAAAACAAAAGACTTACAGTGGGGAAGGTGTCATTAGAAGATTGTGATCTGTTCACATGGTCATTAGGGTGCACAACCTTTTCACCACGCTTATGGCCAAGGATCTCTGCTGCTCTATTGGCGATGACCTGGAATATTACATGATTACAACACAATTTTTTTTAGAGGCAAAAAATCATGTTGAAGACCAAACACAAGAAGTCAGAAATTCTAGACCACCCAAACACTGGTAAATCCACACTGTGCATAGTTTGCAAAAGGTATATGCTTAATAGAAGAATAACTATATGCTTCAAGGATAAACCACACCACATTTTGTCACATCCAAGATGATATGATATGAGGACTTACAAGGAAGCTTTGAATTGTGTGTGTGTGCGTGTGCACGTTTTCATTGGTCTAGAAAATCTCCTACATGGAATATCTTGTGCACTACCAAATGCAACTTCACATTTATTTTTGACAGGAACTATCTACATGAAAATTAACCGATGCATCTCTCTCTCTCATTTGCTCACTGTTACTCGATGAATATTACCATCATAATCCAATGACAATTACTTTCCGGACAAACGTACTTAATCAAATTATGAAAGCAATTTAAATAGGGTGCCTACAGCATAAATACTGAAGGTACAAAAACCAATAAACTACAAAAACCAGCACCAACCTCATTGGCATTCATGTTGCTTTGGGTTCCACTTCCAGTTTGCCATACAACAAGTGGGAAATGATCGTTTAGCTTTCCCTCTGCTACTTCTTGGGCAGCTTGCATGATTGCTTTCGCTACCATTGGGTCAAGACCATACTCCATATTCACCTGGAACATAACTTGTTAAGTACATCTTAACAAAACCTCCTCTGCTAAAAACCTCTGAAAATATACACTAAAGAACATACTTTCTCGCAAATGTGTAACATTTAACATAATGTTAAACCAACCAAAATTATTAGCTACACTGAAAAAATGCAATCTTTGCACTAAAATTCGACTAAACAACAAAAATGAAAAAGACCCAATTGAACAAAACTCCAAATGTAAGTTCAGGAATCAATTTTCAATTACTTAACAAAGAAATGGCAGTAAAAGTTTTTATAAAAAACAAAAAAAAGAAAAGAAAAAAGAAGAAGAAACCTTGGCAGCGCATCTCTTAAGAATACCAAAGGCACGAATAATTGGTTCAGGCATTCTTTCACGGTCGCCTCCAATGTCAAAGTTCTGCAACGATCTTTGAGTCTGTGCCCCCCACAACCTGAAAAAACCAAACTTGTACGATTAAGAAAAAGGACCCAGAAAAAGAAGAGGAGGGAAGTAATTGTTTTGCTTCCAAAACCAATAAAAGCAGTTTGAGAGACGAACTTGTCAGAGGGAACGAGGATTGGGCCAAAAGTGTCACGCTCCTCTCGAAAGGATGTGGGTAAAGGTTTCAAAACAGTAGTAGTAATGTAACGCAGAGCACCGATCGCTGATCCACCCGAGATTGAGAGTCGGCGCGGCAACGCGTACATCGCCATTTCTGAGGAGGGTTGTTGTTGCTGGACTTGGACCTGAGAGACGATAATTCAAAGAGACGAGGAGAAAAGGCAGAGGAGCTAGCTCAGCTTCGTTCTGTCGAGGAACAGAGAAATGGAATAGAAATGAAAGCTAGTTTGGTCTGGAATTGAATTGAATAATTACTATTGACTCTTATGGGCGGCGCGGCACGTGACGCCGGAGTAATGGGACTCTCTTGGACTGTATTGGGACCCTTTTTAACCCTTTTGGGACAAAATTTGGTTACAATTTCTGAGGGTCTTTGTTAGACAAGTTAAAACTTAAATTTTTATATTTTAAATAATATATATATATATATTTTTATAGTTTTTTATTCACATGTAATTTAAAAAATTACAAACAATATTACTTAAATTATTCTACCAAACACCTCCTTAGAATTTTTTTTTTTTTTTTTAGAATACTAAAGTTATGTTTGGCAACAGTTTTTTTTTTTTTGTTTTTTTTTTCAAAAACTTGTTTTTGGGAATATAAACAAAAAATAATTTTGTTGTATTTTTGAAATCAAAAATATATTTGCTTAGTTGAAATTAAAAAAAAAAAAAAGTTTTTTGAAGGAAAAAAAATAGAAAATACTATAATATGTTGTTACTAGGATTTGAACTTTAATACTAACTTATTAAATAAAATAGATTCATTAAATTAAATGCATATTTTCATTGACTTTTGAAAATTAGAAACTGAAAACAGTTTTTGCATGTTTTCAATTTCCTTCACAAATTGAGTTTTGAGAACAATTTTTGTTTTTTGTCCATTTTAGATTGCCAAACAAGTTTTTTAGTTTCAAAAATAAAAAATTGTTTTTGAAAACAGAAAATAGGGGGAAAAAATAATTACCAAACATACCCTAAGTATTTTTAACATGCACACAAAGAGAGGGAAGAATATTTTTTAAAGAAATTTACAATGGTGTATATCCAAAATGGTCTAACTCTTGGATACACAACATAAACTTTAAACCTTTTAAACTCACACTCATTTTTTCAGTGTGGGATTAATAGTTTCTTAGATTTAGTACACTTACTATATCAATATAACACAAATAATATTGAGTTCAACTTCCCATTAAAAATAAAAATAAAAATATTGAGTTTTACACCATCAAATAAGAAATTGACACATAAAAAATTAAATACATTCTACCACACATAGTAACATTTAATAAATTCATAGTTAAATTGGATTTTCAAATGAGTATTAAATTTTTTTTTTCTTTTTTGGATACAAGATAAAATTTCTATTCTAGCCTAATCTAAGTGTATATATGTGTGAAGTTTCCTCTTGGAGACTTGAACCCTACTCTTGCCCCCAACACCTCACAAATATTTATACTTGTGGAGTGACTATCATACTAAGGGTGCGCAGTGGTAATGAGTATTAGAATAAGTTGAGTGTGATTGTGCATATTCTTTAATATATAATATAATGATGTGGCATGTTAAGATTGGAGGAGAAAAACTTGAATTTACGCTACATCCTTATAGAATTTAAATTGGTTTTAAATAAATATTATGTTTACAATATTTTCACAAGTCTTTTATAATAAATTCTAAGTGACAAATTGTTTATTGGTTATTATTTGTGAGTAAAAAAGTAATTTTAATTATAAGTTCAAATTAGAACTAATAATAACTTACCATCTATGATTTTGTTGTGAAAATATTATGGATGCAGCATTTTTCATTTTCAAAAAAAAAAAAAAAAAAAATAAATGCAATCCAGTTATGTGTAGGAGTTGTACATAAGTTTTAGGACAAAGTTTAATTACAAACTTTGTTGTAGTTTTTTTTTTTTTTTTTAGAGAGAATTTATTTGTAGGTACTAGGTAATTGCTACAACTCTACTTAATATCTTTTTATTAGACGTGTATTTGATAAATCTACTATTAGATTACATTTTCTTCTTATATGTTTCATGCTTTCAAAATTTAGAAAAGATTAGACATGGCAAAATGGATCAGAATTTTCTGACTTGACTTGACCTGACCCGAACCCGATTTTTTTGACCCAAAACAAAAACGGGTTGACTCGTGACCTGACCTGTGTTTTTTGTGGGTTAACCTGACCCAACCCAAACCAAAATCATTTTTTAAAACTTTTTTTTGGGTAAAAAAATAATAAAATTAAGACAATATTGATTTAATTGTTTGTTGTGAGTTTTAAGTAAACAATTGAGACATTTACATAATTGTATGCAAATTAATTAAAAGATGAATGGTTGAGTATTTTGTAATGAGTAAAGTTTTTAGATATCAAATAGCAAAGTACTTGCCAAGGTAATCTGGTTATAGTACAGTTAAAAATATAAATTTAAAATTATAGACATGTGTGAGAAACATTTACAAGTGTGAAAATAGTAAAGCCAAAGTATCAAATTAACATAAATTATGAATGCTTAGACCTATTTTTTAACAATTTATGTCCATAATAAACTGTTTTTCAAAATAAATTATGATATTTCCTAAAGTGTGTATTGCTTAACAATGATATGATATTCATAAAAGAGACAATATATAAATAAGTAAACAATCAAACTTTAATGTATATCTCAAATTGAAATAGAGTGCCAACCACAATTGACAATAGATTATAAAATTAATTTTCAAGATTGTAAATTTCTTATATGTTTTTATTTTTTGTCAAATGAATTATCCAAAAAGTCATTTGTAATTTTATTTTATATTTTGGGATGTTGATATTGTGTAGAAATAAAACTTGTGTATTTGTTTTACTTATCTTTGTGTTATTTTGTTTTAGATAGCAATATTAAGATTTGTATATTTTTAAAATTATTGAATAAATATTAATAAGTGTAGTTTATTCTTGATATAAGTGGTGAATTCAAAGTAATGCATTTTACATCAAGTAATTTGTTGCATGACTTTCCAAATGGCAAATACATGTTGTTTTCTTTATAAAAAAATTCATATGAAAAATACAGGTCAACCCGGCCCAACCCGATTCGAATCGCAATCCGATTGACCCGAACCCATTTTTAACCCACTTAAAATGTCCCTTTTTACCAGCAACCCATTTGACCCAATCCAAACCTAACCCAATCCGTCCATTTTGCCATGTCTAAAAAATATTAAATATTAATAGTTATGTCATCAATTAAATGTTTATATTTTAAGTTTTTGTAGTCTAAATACATAACATAATAATTTAATAAATCAAATAGTATATAACATCGGATTAATACAATGATTATGTTTTTGCAATTTGACATGATTGTTAACAACATAAAAAAATATATAATATAATAGTTAGATTATAAAAATACGTGACCATGATAATTTTTTATTCATTGATTACGACAAGTTAATAGCAAAACTTGTTTCCTGAATTTATCAAAAAAGAAAAAAACTTGTTTCCTGAGTAATTGCCAAAAACACGTTATTTTACACAACCAAACACGCAATCTACACCAACACCATTTTTTAAAAGTAAATGGTGTAGATTTGCACGTGTAAAATGGTGTCTCTTTGGCATTACTCAAATTTATCCTTTATTTTATTCCCAAAAAAAAAAAAAAACAAAAAAGATTCTGCTTCACATGGTTGTGCGGGCCGGAATTGATATGTATTCAGAAAGATATATGTTTTGTTTTTTTTTTTTTTTTTTTTTTTTTTTTTTTTTAAATCATATAGGTAAACAGGGGACTCGCGGCATTTTTTATTTAAAAAAAATCGTATGATATATCATATGCATCTAGCAAATAAAAGAGATAATTAGATATGTTATTTGAAAAAATCAAACAAACGAACAGATAAATGACCGGTTTAGGATCTTTTTTTTAATCGAATATTTTATAGGATCTTTTTTCTCATTATACTTTTTTTTTTTTTTTTTTTTATAGGATCTTTCTCATTATATACTATAACTTAAGGTAGCGCATATTTAGGATCCGTATAATATCCGCTTATTTTATTGAAATTGAAAATTTTTTATTGAAAGTATTATAAATAAAAGTAAAAGTTAGTTGAAATAGTACAGTAGAACTTATAAATAGTACCAAAAAATACAGTGACGTCTATGAATAATAACAAAAATAAATTAAATAATAAAATAAATTGGCAAAAATAATTTTTTGCCAAACGGACACTTATTATACTTCCACTAACATTTTTTTTTGTTAATCTTTGGAAGCGGTACCGCCAGGAAGTATACAACTTTTCAGGTATATTACAATACTTTTACCAACCTCGCTTTGATTTATAGAGTTTTAGAGTTTAGAACTCTCTACTCCCCCCCCCAAAACAAAATTTGTTTTAGTGACACAAAGTTTCATGAAAAATACATGTAAACTACTATATATAAAATTTGGATGTTAATTACTTGAAAATTCCATCAATATGATTTCATGGCCATCCCATCATGGTAAATATAAAAAAAATGCATGAATTCAACCCCACAATCAGTCAAAATATGTTACGAAAATGACAGCAAGCAGCAGGTGAGTTTCAATGGAAAAAAGAAAAGTTTTCTAAGGACCAATGCTGCGAATCAACAAACAGAGAACATACAGTGCTGGGTAAAGAAGAGCCAGAAGAAACAGCAAAACATTGAGGACATGTACAGTAGTTCTCCCCCATAGCGATCAAGCTGCTTATCCAAAATCCAAAACAAACTGAACTATATTGTGTACCCGAGCAAAACCTTAAAACCACACCATCATATTCAATTAGCAAAAAAATTTCTGAGAGATTTTCAGTACACTATTTAGTCATAGCCAATCCTAAAACATGTATATAAAGTAATTCTTGAGGATCTTCAAATGACTTACCAGTCAATTTAGTCCAAGATAGCTAAAGTCTGCACCCACAACCTGCATAAAAAAGAAAAAAAAAGGAAAAAAAAAGGAAGAAAAAAGAAAAGCATGTTAATAGGCGAGAGATGTAGTTAATTTATATATAACTTTAGCTATGGAACAAAACACAGTGTTGACAATCTGCAACAAAGATTTTGGCACATATTTTCTCCTCACTATTTATCAACTTTAATGCAGCACAATAGCTCAACATTTGGTACGTATCTAATTGACCCAACCCCTGATCTTTTTATAGAGGACCGTTTGAGAATAATTGAATAAAAAATATAGTTGGAATGTACATAATCAAGATTTTTTACGATATAGTTTTAACTTACAATGTACTTTTTTATTATTATTAGACTAAGATATCAATTGGTTTTGACAAAGACAGAACTATAAGTTTTTGCTTGGTCGGCCTAGTTATATATATATATATATAGGGTTGGGGTCAAATTACACTTTGTGTAACTTACACCACCCAATAACTCATTATAGAATTCTATTTTGAAAATCTCACTGTTGAATTACATGAGCTGTATGTTCTTAACACTCATACCATTCATGTCAATTGGATGTTATTTACCTTTCAATTAATAAACTTATCTTTTATGCATTATTTTAAACTACAAAAACTTGAATTTAAACAACTGGTTGATGACATGACTATTAATATTCGACTACCTTAAAATTTTGCAAGTATGGAGAATATATGAAGATAATGTAATTTAACAGTGGTGTAACATTGTTTAAAGTTATACTAAGTATAACTTGAACCTAACCCATATATATATATATATATATATATATAAACATACATACATATTTCTGGGGGCCATGGCTAATGACCCCCACAAGGTTACACTTAGTTCAGCCCTTACGTTTTGGTATAGGTGAAACAAAAAAAGCCTTTACCAGTTGAGCTAACTGAAACGCACAATTACTAAAAAGATAATCGTTGAAAATTAAGGAAATTGGACTAGTAAAACTTATAAACACCATTTGACTAAACAAAAACAATTTGCAAAACCAGGAGATCTTAAAAATCACAATCGAGTGTTTGTTGAAATTAACAAATTTTGTTAGGTTTATTTTATTTTGAATAAAAGTTCAAATGTATCTAAAAAAATATTAAAGTTTTAAGAACGATATGCAATCAAATTATAAAATAAGCCAAAACAAATAGGCCCTACATTAGTAGACTTTAAAAAGCACCAGATATAAAATATTTGCATGACAAAGAAAACAAGAAATGTAGCATGCATCTCACGGCTATGACAATCTTAAGAATAAGAATATGGGAAATGCTAACAGGTGCCCTAAGAGCACTCAGAGCAGTGGTGCTAAATAGTTATGTAGGGACTCAAGAATTCTTGGCTTTGGCTTTGGCTTTTTGGCTTGATTGCCTTGCCTTGTATTCTTTTTGTCCCACATTGGAAAGATGACTTCCCTCCTTCTACCTTATAAGGCATGAACCAATGAGAAAGAGTACCACTAGTTTGGTTAACCAAACTAGTGGTACTCAAGGCAAGGCAAGGCAAGGCAATCAAGCCAAAAAGCCAAAGCCAAAGCCAAAGCCAAAGCCAAGAATTCTTGAGTACCTATAAGTTATATTGCTATTTTTAGCACCACCAATCACAAAAATGGAGCTGCAGCAGTGGAGATATAGCAAAAAAATTTGGCTTCTCAGCTACAGGGCACATCTAAAGATAGATGTGCACTGTAGCTCAAAGGTAAAAAAAAAGAAAAAATTTATTTTGTATTCACACTTATGGAGAATATTTTAATTTTTTTTTTCTTTCTCCTCCTTCCCCATTTCTACCTGTTGCTCCTCTCTCCCCTCAGTTGATCCTCACACTCTTCATTTCTTATCGTTACAAGCTTCAATTCCTCCACTCGCTGTCGACCCAAGCCCCTGCCCAGCGCCAACCCAAGCCCCTGTCCAGTGCCGACCCAAGCCGCTGCTGAGTTCGTGGTTGGGTTTGGTGCCGAAACGGTTTGTGGGTGGTCTTAGTGCAGAAACGGTTGGTACTCTTCTTCCCTCACCTCCACTTCGCCGTTGGGTTTGTGGGTGGGTTGCTGGGGTTGTGGTTTGTGGTTGCTATGTGGGTCTCTTTGGATTGTATATCTAGGTTTTAAGATTTCTAATTGTGTGTATTGTGTGCTCTTGGCTTGGGTATCTTGAGGGTGAGTTTTTTTTTTTTTTTTTTTTTTTTTTTTTTTTTTTTTTTTTTTTTCAATTGGTTGCTAGTTTTTTGGTTGAGCTTGAGGCTACTATGATGGTGGCTGTGGTTTGGTTGTGCTGCAATGGGGGAGGTGGATTTTGTTGTGGTTAGGGGATTTGGGTTAGTGGTTTTTTTCCCCCTACTGTGGACTAGTGGTGGTGGTTGTGGTTGTGGGTGTGATTGTGGCTGATGGTGGAGGTGGTTGTGATTGGTTACTGAAGTTTGCTGTGGAAGTTTTTATTAGTATTCTAATGAGTTTTTTTTGTATTATTTTAATCAAATAGCTAAAAATATAGATCCATTGCTGTGGGGTGTGAAAAGGTAAAATAGATAAAGTGACTTTTGTAAGTGCCAAATAGCTAAATTTTTAGCTCCACTGCTGTAGATGCTCTTAGGGTAATAGTTAACAATCTATTTAAAGAAAATTTTTATGGAAAAAGAAGAAAAAGAAATTAATATTTTGACATTTTTTTTCATTTTCTATAAAAGTGGTGTCAAAACTTTCCTAAAATGGATTGTTAACCATTATTCTAAGAACCACCATGATAATTAAGTACATTAAGGACAAAATTAGACCACAACTTAGGAGTAGAATTCCATCTCAGGTTAAAAAAAAAAAAAAAAAAAAAAAAAAAAAAAACAATAGGCAAAGTCAAGAATTCCCAGAATATTGATATTAAAACAATATATATAAATATTTCCAACCACTTTTTCTGATGCTCTGTGCCATATTGACTTCTTAGTTAAGTTCTAGCTATATACTTAAAAGAAAATAATTGAAGTGGATCCCAGTTACCACCATAAAAAATAGTGTATAGTATATTCGATACAGTATTAAAATTTGGAAAAAAAAAGTCCACTATGCAAGTTTCCCAAATATGTTTGTAATTCTGTTAATAGTATTAATAGGCTCTTATTAGGTTGTTATGAAGTTGAAGGATTTCTCCTGTTTACATCACGTGTACCTATGCACCAGGAAAGGGGTCTTTTTAAAATGTATATACATCTATCAAAGGCTATGAAAATAGGATTAGTAAGATTTATTATTCAGATAACAATTATTAATAGAATAATGAATCTTATAATAGTCTATTTTCATGTGTCTTACACGCTTGATACAAACTAGAGCATTAATTAGAAGTTTCCACTTTCATGATTAAAATAAATCATCTTAGTTGATATGTTATAATCTTTACAGATGAAAAGTTCAATTTCATCATTGACTATTAATTATAATTTTGAGTTTGCAAAGAAGTGATTGTGTAACCAATTTCTCTGGATTTGTGTTTCTTGAACCATGTACAGACCTCCAGGACTAGCTTTCTAATTTTCCCTCAACTAGCTTTCTTCCCTCATATCCATATAGCTATTCTATATTTTTGTGGAATCATTACCTATAATCACAATTTTTTTCCTTCAATTTCAATCGGTTCATGAAATACTAAAAAGCTTCTTTCATTTACACGTTCAATTCAGGAGGGCAATTTTCCCATATAGTTGTGTTTATCTCTTGGTGATTTTCTTGAAGGATTCACAATCTCCCACTGAATTTTTCCACAAGTTATGTCATATCCCGATAATTCTCACATTTAGGTGGTGTTTGGGTATTGCGTTTCTCGCGTTGCGATTTTTTTTTTTTTTTGGACACGCATCTGGCACTGTTCATTGTCCATGAAGAGTGATTTTAGACTTATGAATAGTGCCAAATGCGTGAACAGTAACTTTTTTATTATTTTTTTATTGTTTTCAGTTTTCAGCAAAATAAGTGGTATCCAAACGGACCCTTAGTGTGCGTTTGGCTCAACTTAAAAAGCCAGCTTATTTTACTATTCAACTTATTTTTGCTATTATTCATGGCCCCACTACACTTTTTGGTATTATTCATGAGTCTCATTATACTATTTCAGCTAACTTTTACCTTTATCTACAATACTTTCAGCAAAAAGTTTTTAGTTTCAGCAAAATAAACGAATTCCAAACAAACCATCAATTCTTCCATCATGTACAATGAAATTTATTTAGTTAGTGCAATAGAACTTGAATACCATTTTCTTTTGATGTTTCTATTTATTTCTATTCTTAGAAAAATTTTAGTTATAGTGAAAATTTCCATTAAGGAGCTGCATGTTCTCTAAATTTAAAGATGACTATGCATTCTGTTAATAACTTGACAATTACTCAAATAGCTCGTTGCATCTGAAAATGGTTGGTTTTGCAATCATTGGAGTTGCTTGAAATGATCAAAGTGAAGATTGATTGTATTTTCATAAAATTGTAGACTAAAAAACATATTCTGTAAAACTGTTACCAACACAAATAAAGGAATCCTGCTCTATAGATTCAAACGAGTTGTCAAACTGTCATGGAGATGCTAGCCAAAATGTGACATATTATACGAAAGAGGGTGAAAAAGAAGACAGCAAGTTTGACATATACAACCATGTGTGGTGTGTTAATATGAAATACATTTGCCAATCAATCATTCCAACAAATAATGAAATAAATCAGCATTGAATAATCATGATCTTTACATAGCAAACCTATATATATATATATATATATATATATTAATATCCAAAGCTAAAATCCAATTATATCTTAATAGGATTCTCAATTTTATGCCACGTGTCTTATTTAATCTTTAATTTTGTGCCAAGTGAATTATTAAGTGTAAAAATTGAAGAGTTCAAATCCAATTAGATTCTAAATTGGAGTCCAATTTTTCGCTACTTGTCCATTTAAGTTTTTTATTTTTATGGTAAGTAAATTATTGGGTACAAAAGCTGAAGAGTCTAAAATCAATTAAATTCTAAATCATATATATATATATATATATATATATTAGATGAGAAACCATTACATATTTTAGAAATGTATGGTTTAAAAAAAGTATAAGTTCATATCATGTATAATTTGAATATTTTCTATAAAAAAAGTATAATTTGAACTGTATAATTGTAATTATTTTTAATTATACCCGTGCAAAGACGGATCCAGGATTTTAAACTAGTAGGAGTTGGAGTATAAAGAAAAAAAAAAAACTCCAAATAGGCATCCATATAGTATTAAAAAAATTATAAATACATAAAATCGTTGTTTCTAAATACATTAAGATGTAATTATCTATCAACAAAAACAAAAACAAAAACAAGAACAAAAACAAAATAATGTTTTTTTTAATACTAGGCTAGCTAGGATTTTTTTTTTTTTTGTTTTTTTTGTTTTTTTTTGTTTTGTTTTGAAATTAGAGCATTAATAGTGATGGTGCTAAAAATTTTAGCTTTT
Source organism: Quercus robur (assembly GCF_932294415.1). Classification (NCBI taxonomy): domain Eukaryota; kingdom Viridiplantae; phylum Streptophyta; class Magnoliopsida; order Fagales; family Fagaceae; genus Quercus; species Quercus robur. The sequence continues at coordinate 13,876,388 of NC_065545.1, read as the reverse complement.
AGTACCTCAAAAAGCTACTTTATCTATTTTACCACCTCACTTTACAATATTCCCAATATCAAATATTCTATTTTTAATCACTTTATTTAAAATAGGGGAAATTACATTTTACTACCCTAAACTATACCTCATGTTACACTTTGTACCCTAAACTTTTTGAATCCACATTTTGCACCCTAAACTATGACCACTATTACACTTTGCATCGTGCCGTTAAGTTTGCTGTTAACTTGGATGAAAATTCAAAGTATAGGGTGCAAAATGTAATAAGGAGTATAGTTTAAGGTGGTAAAGTGATGTAGAACAGATAACACATGCCTTCTTAGAGCAGTAGAAGCGCCAGAAGTCACAACGCAAGATCAAAGGGGGGGAGCCAGTAGAGGTCATCGGAGCAACAGTGTCGAAATTGCATGAAATTTGGCAGGTTGAAGGGAAACAGCATTCTGATCCAGACTCATATGAACGTCGCCTAAATTTATGCAAATTTCTTCGTTAAGGCCCCAAAAACAGTGTTTTGGCTATTTATAGTAATATTTGATTTTCCTTAATAAATTTTAGTTTAAAAGTCAGAATAAGGCCCTATCTGTTTCGGGACGTCTCTTAAAGACAGTATTTTCAATTTCCATAATTATCTAAATTTTGCTATTTTTGGCAAAAATCACTTTTTTGCCACCTAATTACGTGATTAACACGGATTAGGGTTTCTAGGTATTTTCATAGCTGCCTTAAGGTTTCTTTTACTATATAAACATATTGTTACCTTCAAGGCAATTTAGTTTTCAGATTTATAAAAATACAGACTTTGTCTATTTTTCTTTGGTGGATTCCAAGACCTTATTACCTTGTGGACTCAAAGGACCCCTCGTGGATTCGAGGTTTTCATTTAGAAGCTAATGAGTTTAGTTTCTTTTTCCATTCAGAAAGCAACGTATTTGTTTTCTTGTAGCTTCCGCAACATCATAAAGTGTAATTTATCTTTTATTTTTAAAGCATTAAAAAGAGAGGCAATTAGGTCTTTTCACGTGGTGTCATATTTTTCCATCTAAATTAACAACAAACTTAACGTCGGGGTGCAAAGTGTAATAGGGATCATAATTTAGGGTGCAAAATGTTCAAAAAGTTTAGGGTGCAAAGTGTAACATGAGGTATAGTTTAGGGTGGTAAAGTAAAATTTCCCCTTTAAAATAATATAAACAACTCATTAAAATAATAAAGGAAGAGAGAGAATTTGAGTTTTTTAATTGAAGGAAGAGGTATAATTTTAATAAAATATTGTGTTTTATTTTTAATGACTTATTGCAGTTAATTGTAGTTGTAAAAAATTTAGCTTTAGCTTCTCCAATAACACATGATTTTTTTGGTTCTTTAGTGGTAAAATAAATTTTTTTTTTGCTAAAATTCAATCATCATTATGAATGTTTTTATTATTTTTGTTAAGTTTTTGAGTTGGATAGTTGCCATTTGGGTTAGACTAGCTAGGCTGATTGGGAAGAAGGGGGCCTAAGGTTTTGGAATGAGGTCCAACTACAAAAATGAAATATATAATAATTATTATTTAAAAAAAAAAGGCTCCAGGGGGGCTTGGGCCCCCACCTGAGTCCGCCACTATACTCGTGCATATGCACGGGGATATACACTAGTATAATTAAAGACAAAACTGAGAAAAATCCAATTAGATTCTAAATTGAATTCTAATTGTTGTCTAATTTTGCGTCATGTGTTATATTTAAGTTTTATTATTATTATTATTATTATTATTATTATTTTTGTTGTTGTTCTAGGTGAGTTAATGCTATGCAAAAGACAAAGAATCTAATATAATTAAACCATCAAAAAACAAAAACCCAATAAACAAAAAAAAAATAAAGAAAGAGTGACACCTTATTTTACAACTTGCATTTAACAAATATTAAGGACAAAATAGTAATGTTGTACCAGGGGCATGATCGTAATTTCAACAATTAGATCTTCAGATTTGTGATACAAAACAAATCTTGATACTCTAACGATCACAATGGTATGTCATGGGGCTCAATTAGACCACCCGATCAAATGATGTCTTATTTCCTTTATGGCATCTTATTTGCTCTTTTGAAAAAATTTGGATAAAGGAAAAGATACTGTTAGGTTCTAAAGACTTAGATTTTTATATATTTAGAACTCTAATGTGTATTGTTGACAAACCATGATCAAAACAATGTGTATAGTAGTGTTTAGTCTTGCTCAAAGTCGTATCTTTTATGTAAAGTTGGAATCGAGCTAATGCAAAAGTTACTATGCATTTCGGCCTAGCTCGATCGATCGAAGCTTAGGCTCGATCGATCGAATCTCGGGCAGAATGCGTTTTCCAACTCAGCTCTAGTTTGTTTAAAAGGTTTAGGGTTTTCTAATTTGTCCTAAGTATAAAAGGCAAACCCTAGCCACGTTTTAGTGTGGCTCATATTGCTGTTTGTGTAAATCTCTTGTGAGATCTAGAGGAGTTTTCCTTTACACAAACTTAGGGTTTTCAAGGAGGAGATTTTATCTACACCTTGATGATCAACTCAGTTGCTGCCATTGAAACTTAAAGAAACTCAAGTGGGTGTGCTTGTATCTGGTGGTGAATCCAAGAAAGAAGGAGTCCATGGATTCGGAGCTTGCACGTGATCATGTCAGTAAGTTCTATTGGTGGGTAGCAATAAGAAGTCGAGCGTGGGAGCTTGTAAGTCTTATTGTATGAACTTCGATTCTTTCAAGATATTGGATTCAGGTTTACCTTGAGGATAGCTAGGTTATATCCTCCCCAGGTTTTTACCAGTTTGATTTCCTGGGTGATCATATCTTTGTGTTATTTATCTTTCCGCTGCTTTGCATGATATGATTGTTTGATTGTGATAACCTAGATTTGGAATTTGGACTAAGTAACAACTTGGCTAATTACCTAGGTTAATCCAATTGTGTTTTTAAGGGGTCTAAAAACTATCAAGTGGTATCAGAGCGGGTTACTCTCTTGTTGTTGATCTTTTGATCACTGAGTTGATCCTTGACCCCTGTTGTCATGGAACACGGACACTCTCTAGTTATTCCTCCTCACTTTGATGGGAATAATTATGCTTATTGGAAAGTAAGGATGAAAGCATTCCTGAAATCGTTTGATGAGAGAGTCTGGAACTCCGTTGAATACGGATGGGAGAAGCCCACTACTCCTGTTAGTGAGTGGCAAACCTCTCAAAAAGAAGCAGCCACGTTTAATAGCAAGGCTATGAATGCTATCTTTAACGTTGTTTTTATGGAGGAATTTAAGAGAATTTCTAATGTTGAGGTTGCTCATACTGCTTGGAATATCCTCCAGACTGTGCATGAAGGCACAAAGGCTGTCAAAATTAATAAATTGCAGCAATTGACTTCAAAATTTGAAAGCATTAGGATGTCTGATGATGAATCTTTTGATGAATTCTATGCTAAATTGAATGATATTGTTAATTCTGCTTTTAACTTGGGTGAAATCTATGATCAACCTAAAATTGTTAGGAAGATTTTTAGATATTTAACTGAAGACTTTAGACCCAAGGTGACTGCCATTACTGAAAGTAAGGATATGGACTCCATCCCTGTTGATGAACTTGTAGGATCTCTTTAATCTTATGAGTTGGACCTACCCAAAACTAACAAATCCAAATCAATGGCTCTTAAGTCAGTTGATGATGTTGAGGTTGGTGGATTTGATGATGAGCTCTCTGCTACAGAGATTGCTTACCTTGCCAAGAACTTTAGAAACTTTCTCAGGAATAGTAACAGAAAGGCAAGAGGCACGAACACTGCTGAACCTAGAAACTTTAGGAAGAATGATCCCACTAAGGTTAACAATAATGATAAACCTAGAGAAAAAGTAGGTCAATCTTCTAATAATTCTATGCGTCCTCAGTGTTTTGGATGTCAAGGGTATGGTCACATGAAATCTGAATGTCCTACCTATTTGAAGTCTAAGGGTAAGGCTATAGCTATAACCCTTAGTGATGGTGAAGTTTCTGATAATAAGTCTGATTGTGACAAGGATGGAAACTTCATTGCTTTCACTGCTAGTGCTGTAGTCAATGAGAGCATATCTGTTGAAGAGAACCCTTCTGATGGGGAACTCTCTAAGGATGCAGATCTTGAAGAGGCCTACAATAAACTTTGCAAAGTTGCTGCAAAGGATGCTATGAATGTTGAACTTGGTTTGAAGAAAATTGAATTTCTTAAGCTTGATAAGAAGAATTTGCTTGTAAAATTGTTTGATGCTAATGAACTTTTGAACAATGTGAAAACTGATAATATGCTATTGCTTGATAAAGTTAAATCTTTGGAACTTGATTTATCTGTTGCTAGATCTGCTAGTTCTAAACTTGATCAAATGTTGAGTGTTCAAAAGTCTCCTTCTGACAAATCTGGATTAGGTTATGTTGAAAGCATCTCTGTGTCTGCTCCCCATTCCATAAACTTTGTCCCTTCATCTTCTTTTGAACCTTCTGTGAGTAAGATTGTGAGTGAAACTGTCAAACCCCTTGTGAGTGAGGTTGTCAAACCCATAGAAGTTTCACCATCTAGGAAGATTAGGGTTGATCTGAAAGAGTCTAAACCTAAAAAGCCTACCCTATTTAAGGACAAGACACATGATAAACCTGCATGGGTTTGTCATTTTTGTGGAAAGTCTGGACACATTTGTCCAAACTGTTACAAGCTACAAGCTGCAAAGAGAGCAAACAAATCAAAGATACCTGTGCCTCAAGCACAAGATCCTATGGTACTCATTGGTGAATTGGTAAAGGCTTTAAACCTTTATTCCAATCCTGGAGTTAGTAATCATTCCCATGTGAATAAGAACTTCAATGCTCATGGTGCATCTAAAAGGTTTTGGACGCAAAAGACTCGAACTAATTGAGTCTTTCTGACATGGTCCTTGTGCTTCATTGTTCTACCCTTTGTGACCATTGTTCTTTGGTTTTGTTCTTTTTGTTTCTAGGATTTGCATTGCATAACATTCATGCATTTCATTCTAGGTGTTTTTTTTAATGAAAAAAAAAAAAAAGGGAAAAGGGAAGAAAAAGGAAGCAAATTGTGTTTTGCACTAGTTTCTTGGTTTTTGAGAACAAGGTTGGTCAATTTATTTTCACATAACATGTCTTTTGTACCTTGTTTAGCCTTGATGAGCTTACTTATTGCACATTACTAGTTGAAGCCTTGTAGTGCATGTTGTGTGAAAAAGATGTTTATGGTTTTGATCACTTTGTCTTGATCTTGAAGTCACATGTTTTTTCGATTGTCGGACTTGAACTTTTAGAGAAAGACATAAATAACCATCTCATCACTGTTCACTAGTCAATCATGAACACCTTAGTGCATATTGTAAGATTTTGTACTCGAGAAATGTAGCACATGCACAAAAAGAACATAAGGTGTAGCCTCGGTTTAATTGCTTAATACTTAAAATTGGTGTGTACTATTAGGCTTGATGCCAAATCACATAATTAAAATTGGTGTGTACATTATCCTGGCTTTTTAATAAGTTTCTGAATAAATTAAAATTGGTATATATCTTACGAGGCAAAATTCAAGAAACTTACATGATTGCAAGCTTATGATCTAGAAGATGTGGGAGTTATATGATGTAACTCTTTAGGTGATAGTCTCTTTTAAATTCTATGTGATGAATTTTGTAGATTTTGTGATTGATTGCTATTTACATATCACCTCACATGTATCTCAAGTTTTTGCTAGTTGCACACACTACACAAGTTACTCTTTGCTAAACATTGTACATGTTATTGTGTGTTTTTGGTCTGACCAACCAAGTTTGCAATTACTTTGAATTCTATGCAAAATTGATTTGACGCTTGAAAAGTTATGGAGAATGCAAGAAATTTTAATTTTGGGAAATCTGGGCTTAAATTCTTGTTTTTGAAAATCATATCATCACATACTTATGCATTTTGTTTCTCAATGTCAATGCTTTGAGTTGTTCCTAAATGTCTTTTCAAAAACTGTGTTTTTTTTCTCAAACTTTGTGAGCCTCTGTCCATTTCGATTGATCCAATCTAATTTTCGATCAATCGAAATTGTTTTGAAATTGTTCTAAATTTTTTAAAGAGCCTCTATCTGTTTTGATCGATCGAAACTGATTTTCGATCAATCGAAACTCGTGAATCAGGTTTTTAAAAATATCAGTTTTGACTTGTTCCTTTCACTTTTTCAAAACTTTTTCAAAACTCTCTGACTTGGCAAGGCTCCATAGAGATTTTTTTGTCGTTTTCGACCAATCTTTTTGCAAGGTTTTTCTCTCCATAAGCCGGTATGTCCATATTACCCTCTCCTTTTCATTTATTTTCAGTTTTATATGCATTTTTCATGCATTGAGGGGTTATTTTCGGACTTAGCATATTTTGGGGTTTTTGATGATACAAACCGTATTTTGTGAAAATAACATTGGGTTTTTGTTCTAGGATGTTATAATCATGATCCTTATGGTTTAATTTGATCAATTTTGTGGTTTTTGAGAAATTGAAAGTTCTAGGGCTTGTAATTAACCCGAATTGGGGATTTTGTTCAAATTTGGTTAAATTGATGAAATTGGCTTGTTGATTTGATGTAATTGGTTATTATTTTCTGAAATCTATCTTGTATGATGATCAATCTATCTTGTGTTAGAAACTCTATGCTCAAGCCAATTTTGTGAATTTGAACTTAGGCTGCGTTTGAATCGACTTCAAAGTGATTCCGAAAATGATTTTCTGGAAAATGCATGCGTTTGGCTGTCACGGAAAACATTATTTTCCGGAAAATGATTTCCGGTTGACCACAAATTTCCCCTTTGACCACGGAAACCCATTTTTGCCTTCATTTTCACTTCAATTCACTTCCGGAAAAAGAGAGAGAGAGAGAGAGAGAGAGAGAGAGAGAGAGAGAGAGAGAGAGAGAGAGAGAGAGAGAGAGAGAGAAGAGAGAGCCCAGATCAGAGAGAGAGAGGGACGATCGCGCCGACGAGTGGCGCGATCGACGATCGTGCCGCTCGTCCGACGATTGTGCCGCTCGTCCGACGATCGCACCGCGCGGACGAGCGGCGTGGTGCACGATCGCGATCGTCGATCGAGCGGCGCGATCGACGAGCGCGCTCGTCTCTCGTCGATCGACGATCGTGTTCGACGAGCGCGTTCGTCCAAGCGATCGACGAGAGACGAGCGCGTTCGTCCGACGAGCGCGCTCGTCGATCGACGAGCGCCGCTCGTCGGACGAGCGTTTTGCCGGATTTGATGCATTTTTTGGTAAAATGATGAAATGAACCAAACACCAAAATTAATTTTCCGTAAAATGAATTTTGTGATAGCCAAACACATGAAAACGTTTTCCTTTCCGGAAAATAGCATTTTCGGAAAATAGAATATTTTCCGGAAATGATTTTACGCGAACCAAACACAGCCTTAATTTGAACTTAATTGCACTGCATTAGGACATGCATCATGCCATTTAATTTGTTCATGCATCATATAAATTTTTGTTCTATATTTTTGTTGTGCTAACTTGTAGTTTGCTCTTGGTGTTTTTTTTTTGTTGTTTTGTTCCTTTACTTTGTGTCTTGGTCCTTATCCTAGCACCATGCCTAGGAAAACTAAAGCCCATAGGACCCCCTCCACTTCTTCTGAGTCTCCCTTTAGGAGTGAGGTGTTTAGAAATGATAAAAGCAGAGAGGCCTTTGAGACTCTAAACTGTAAGCGTAAGATTTGGGCTGAGCATGTTGTGATTTTAGATGAGATTGATCCGGCCATTAGGGCTAACTTTGAGTCTAGAGGTTGGTTGTCTCTCTTAGAGATAGATCATCCACCCCCGACCGCCCTGATTAGAGAGTTCTTCTCGAATCTCTCTTGACACGTCTATGATTCCAACACTCTTGTTAGGAGTTGGATACGAGGTGTTGAGTTCACCATTACTCCTCGGGTAGTGGCTGACGCTTTTGGGGTTCCGGTTGTTCGGGAGCTTGACTATCCCTATAATGAGTCTCCACCCTTAGATGTTGTCATGTCATACATCATTGGGTCTTCTATCCAGTGGGGTTCTGATTCTCAGATCACGTCCGCTGAGCTTACCGAGATTGCCTATCTTTTCTTTAGGATAGCGTGTCATTCGTTGTGGCCTATTTCTTATCTCCACACCATCCCTCTAGAGCGATGTGTGTTTTTGTATGCGTTTGTTTCTGGTGCGTCTATCAGTTTCCCTCATCTGTTCCTTCGTTCTTTGAACGAGGTTCATAGGAGTTCTGTCGTAGGGCATGCGCTTATTCATCCTATTTTCATTCATAGGATTTTGTTGTTTCTTGGTCTAGATGGTTTTTCTTCCGGTGAGCCTGTTCATGTTGTTGCTCCCATAGGTGCCACCTTTCTTAGGCAGAGGGCTGCTCACTTGAGTGTTGCACCTTCGCGTCCTAGAGGTGTGTTGTCTGGTGCCGTTCCCCCTCCTCCCTCTTCTACGGGTGCTGATGCTGCTGAGACATCTGGTGCTGCTGCTGATGCTGATGTTCCTCCACCGACTACTTCGGATGATTCAGACATTCGACGTACGTTGGATCATGTCTTGACCGTTCAGGCGGCTCATGGACAGATTTTGGTGGACGTGCTCGATGAGATCCGTGCTTTGCGTGCAGAGTTGGCATAGTTTAGACGATCTTCACTGCCACCTCCATTTTGATGATGGATTTTGATTGCCCTTTGGCATTCCGTCACAAAAAGGGGGAGTACATTTTGAGCTTGTAGAGTTTTTGTTTTCAGGGGGAGAGTATTTTTGTTGGTTGGAGCTTGTGGAGTTTAGATTGTATCTAAGTGCTTCACATTGATTTTTTTATCTTTTTAGCTCTCGCCATATTTTTGTTGGGATATTCATGTTAAGGGGAGTTACTTTTATTGCTTTATATGTTTCTTGTTTTCAACTGTTTATTGATTTATATTTATGAGTTTTTCATTGATATATGTCTTTATTGTGTGTTGTTTGAAATCAAGAATTTATTTTGTTTACTTGTATTTTTCCACACATGCGTTTATGCATTTTGTTTAGTGTTTCAGGAAATATACAGGTTGATTCAATTGAGCTGCTATCTACACTTGCAACTGATGGATAGTAGTTAGGATTGAGTTTGTTTTATGAGCATTTGTTTTGTAAAGGGCTTTTCTTTGTAAACTTTGAGCTTCTAGTTGTGTTTTGTCACGGATTACCAAAGGGGGAGTTTGTTAGGTTTTAAAGACTTAGGTTTTTATGTATTTAGAACTCTAATGTGTATTGTTGGCAAATCATGATCAAAACAATGTGTATAGTAGTGATTAGTCTTGTTCAAAGTTGTATCTTTTATGTAAAGTTGGAATCGAGCTAATACAGAAGTTACTGTGCATTTCGGCCTGGCTTGATCGATCGAAGCTTAGGCTCGATGGATCGAATCTCGGGCAGAATGCGTTTTCCAACTCAGTCCTAGTTTGTTTAAAAGGTTTAGGGTTTTCTAATTTGTCATAAGTATAAAAGGCAATCCCTAGCCATGTTTTAGTGTGGCTCATATTTCTATTTGTGTAAATCTCTTGTGAGATCTAGAGGAGCTTTCCTTTACATAAACTTAGGGTTTTCAAGGAGGAGATTTTATCTACACCTTGATGATCAACTCAGTTGCTACCATTGAAGCTTAAAGAAACACAAGCAGGTGTGCTTGTATCTGGTGGTGAATCCAAGAAAGGAGTCCATGGGAGCTTGCATGTGGTCGTGTCAGTAAGCTCTACTGGTGGGTAGCAATAAGAAGTCGAGCGTGAGAGCTTGTAAGTCTTATTGTATGAACTTCGATTCTTTCAAGATAGTGGATTCAGGTTTACCTTGAGAATAGTTAGGTTAAATCCTCCCCAAGTTTTTACCGGTTTGGTTTCCTGGTGATCATATCTTTGTGTCATTTATCTTTCCGCTACTTTGCATGATATGATTGTTTGATTGCGATAACCTAGATTTGGAATTTGGACTAACAACTTGGCTAATTACCTAGGTTAATCCAATTGTGTTTTTAAGGGGTCTAAAAACCATAAGATACATTTTATAAAAAATTTCGAAAAACAAAAAAATGCTCAAAAAAATGTTACTACTTTCAGCAGCAACTTGAATCACATTTATGGCCTGAAAAATGTTGAAATTTGGTTTTCTCTATTTCTGAAAAAGTTGTAGAGAATTGAATTTCCTTATAAAAAATATCAATCTTGAATCAATTAGAATTTTGAATAGAAAGTTAGAGTCAAAATACGAAACAGGTGTAGAAGATAACACAAGTTTAGCATCATCTTTAACTTCCTTTCAAAATTAAAATGGGGATCAACACCAAATCCGTTCCAACTTATCTAAATAGGTTTATCTCCTCCCTTAGGGTCTGTTTGGTAAGAATATTTAAATATACCTTTTGTTTTGCTTGGCTAATATTTAAATGGCGGGTCCCACACTTGAATTTATTGATTGGCTAATATTTTTTAAATACGAGTTTATAATAGGATTTTGAAAACGGCTAAGGAGGTGTTTTCAGGATACAGAAAATGTTTTTAATGACATAGTTGTAAATAAATTAAAAACAGTGGATTCCATATATTTGTCTAAACTCTTTAATTTCTTAAATTAAGGAGCTTATCCACACTTCAAATTTAAAACTTATCATTGAAAAAAAGAAATACATGATGAGCTCTACTCCCTTATCATTATCCATAAAAAATAAGTAATCTACAAATTCTAGACGTCACCTTTTGTAAATATTTTTTTTTGGAAATCCAAAAAAATAGAAATGGTCGCCCAAACAATTATTTTTTGTTTTTAGTATTTTGAAAATTGTTCTTAAAAGTGGGAGCCAAACATGTATAATATAAAAATTATTATCTAAAAACTATTTTTAAGTTCAATTTTTTGAAAAATGTTTTTATATTGTCTTAAAAACAAACACAAAATTCCTACTACCAATCAGGCCCTTAGCTTCAAAAGAAAGCTAATAACCTAGCTTTAAAGCTAATAACATAGTTTTAAAGCTAAGCCATCCCTTCCCCTATAAATAGTGAAGATCTCTTCCATTTTCTAGACCCCTATTCCCTCTAGAGAGCTAGTGAGAAAGCAGAAAAGAAAAGCAGTGGTGCAACCATTGTTCTTACTTTGGTTGTAGTTTAGTACTTCCTTACTTTCTCCCTAGCCCTTTAAGTGATCACCCCCCCTTTAATTTATGCTCTATGCTGGTAAGTAGTTAATTATATTCTTTAAATTTTTGCACTAGTTTAGTTTAGGCTGTTTTTAACATTAAAATACGTGCTGTGAGAGACCGTGCTTCTTGAGAGGTGCTCTCAAAAAGAGATTTGGGTGCTTAGGGCACCTCTCTTTTGGGTAATTGTGTGGAGTTGCCACTTATTTATTTTTTTTTATAAAAAAATAAGAAAAAATAAAATACAATTCACATGTCCAAAAATTCCTCGAATGTCATTAATTGATTATACAAATACAACTTGGTAGAATAACTTTACAAGGCTTTGGTCCTAAATACAATCTATCTAAAAATTACAAAGTTTTGATCTTAGTTACAATCTACCAAAACAAAAGATAAAACACTAGTCTATTATCCAAAAACCTAAGTTTGGGGGCTAGGTTATGGAATAGGAAGGTGTTAGACACCCATTCCACCCAGACGAAGTCTGGTTTTCTAGACTCTAATGACCATTATATACCCTTTTGTATGATATTGAATGATATGCTATAATGCATGTAACAAACACTTGCTTGACAAAATTAATTTAAACAAATTCGTCTTATGAATATGCTCTCTTCTCAAAGAAAAATCAGATATGTTTTCTTTAAAAGTAAAGAAAAATGAAATTTGATTAACGAAAATCAGATTTGTTTTGTAAGGGATTAAAAAAATGGGATTTGGTTAATAAAAATCAGATCTGTTTTGTAAGGGATAAAAAAATAGGATTTTTAAAAGAGGAATCATATTCATAATTCAAATCCATTATGCATGCATCACATATTTATGGAATGACGTAAAAAAAACCTTAACCTAACTATTAATTCATTCTTTGAAAATTCAAAATTTGCAATTTTTTATTTAAGAAAACCATTTCTGTTTTGTATGCTTGAAAAATTCAGATCTGTATTTAATGAAAATATAGATAAGTTTTTAACCAGAAAAATTTCAGAAAAAACTTTTAGATTTGAATTTAATGAAACTAAATATTTGTTTTTGATTTTTTTTTTTTTAAAGTTTTGGTGATTAATTGCAGATCTTGCATTCAAAGAAAAAAAAAAATTAAATCACAATCATGTTAATCAATTAAAGAAAATCCCAACCAAACATGTGAACATGGCATATACAAATTGTGAGCAAGGTCATAATGAAATCAAACATATATTAACAAAAACCATGCAATGAACAACACAACATAATTAAGAGACAAGAAAAATAAACACAAGAGCGAAATTAAATACCTACTTGCATGAGCGTACCCTTCAATGGAAGAATATTTTAGAAATCAAAGAAATTTTCACTTCTCTGAGGTCTAAAGTACTTTACTTACCAAAAAGAAATTCTTAAAGCCAAGGCTTCTAGAACATCTTTAACATAAGGGGAGTAGAGAAGTCTGAAAAAAAGGGCCAGAAAGAAGGGTCTTGATTTCTAATCTTTTTCCTCTATTTATAGAGGTTAGGATGCTTGAAAAATAAGCTGAATAAGATCAGATATGAAATGGAACACGTCCTTATCTCTAAAAATTTGAAAAAGATAGGTTTTATCTTAATCAAAAGGTTCTCAGGCTGGGCCACGAATTTAGGCCAATTGGCATCGGCACTTGCCATGTGCTGATTAGCACTCCAAGAGTTCCGACTGGCCCTCTTAGGTGTCGAGCTCCCTTTTCAATTTTGGTTCAGTTTGGACCATTTTTTGAGGATTTTTGGGCCAGGAATTGTACCTAGACGCATTTTTAATTCATATTCTAAAAATTAATCCTTTTTTTCTTGATAATCAGGTATTTAAAGTAATAATTATCTGATAGATAAATATTAAAAAAGAACTTAATTATCCTCAATTTTTATTATTATCTGATTATTCACTTTATTCCCATGCAAGCAGGCTTATTTTTGACAAAAACCAACAACCAATCATAGAATTGTTTAATTAATTTTAATTGTTTAACCAATCAGAATTAATTTAATTTAATCACGCGTGATCGGTTCCACCCAAACAAAATCCATGCAAACCGTGAAAACTTGATCATGTGATACCTTTCAATCCAACGGTTCGATTTAGGAATTGAACATATTGTCGTGACCGTTAGAATTTCAAGATTAGTTTTATGATATGCAATGAATGAATTAATGCATGTAATGCAACTATGATTTTTTCGGGTATATGAATGGTTATTCTAGCCATCTTCCAAGATTAAATTATGGGTGCAAAATCGAGTGTCTACAGAATGCCCCTCATTGATAGAGCTTGCAAAGCGAATGTCAATGTAAAACAAAGACACTGATTTTAGTAGCCATGATTTAATTGAGGTTGACTTTTCAAAGATTACCTAACTCTAGAACCTAAAACCTTAGGACAAAGAACTAGTGTTTTATTGTTTTGAAAATGAGAACTATGAATACTTGATCAACTTGATAATTTGATGAACCTGAATTAAATCTTGAAATTTAAGGTGACTGAGAGGCTTCTCTATCCTAGTCCGAATTTAGGGCGACCAAGAGGCTTCTCTATCTTGATCTGAATCTGAGGTGACCAAGAGGCTTCTCTATCTCGGTTTGAATCTAGGGCGATTGAGAGGCTTTTCTATCTCAATCTAAATTTGACGTGATCGAGAGGCTTCTTTATCCAGTTTGAATTAGGGACGATTGAGAGGCTTCTCAATCTGAATATGAATCTGGGGTGACTAAGAGGCTTCTCTATCTCAATATGAATCTTAGGTGTCCGAGTGGCTTCTATATCTCAGTTTGAATCTGGGCGACCGAGAGGCTTCTCTATCTCAATCTGAATCTAGGGCGATTGAAAGGCTTCTCTATCTCAATCTGAATCTAAAGTAACCAAGAGACTTCTCTATCTTAATTTGAATTGGGGGCGATTGAGAGGCTTCTCTATCTCAATCTGAATCTGAGGTGACCAAGAGGCTTCTCTATCTTGGTTTGAATCTAGGGGCGATTGAGAGGCTTCTCTATCTCAATATAAATTTGGGGTGACCAAGAGGCTTCTCTATCTCGATCTGAATCTGGGGTGATTGAGAGGCTTCTCTATCTCAATTTGAATCTAAAACGACTGAGAGGCTTTTCTATCTCGATTTGAATCTAGGGTGATTGAGAGGCTTCTCTATCTCAATTTGAATCTAGGATGACCGAGAGGCTTCCTTATCTCGACCTGAATCTGAGGCGATTGAGAGGCTTCTCTATCTTGATCTGAATTTGGGGTGACTAAGAGGCTTCTTTATCTCAATTTGAATCTAAGGTGATTGAAATGTTTCTCTATCTCAATCCGAATCTGGGTTGACCGAGAGCTCTATTTGCCCATTTTGACTTAGAATGATTGAGAACTCTATTCGCCCAATCTGTGTTTTGAAGCCTGAAATTTTCCTGCCATAGATGAGAAAATTTATATTAGAATCATGAGGATTGAAAACTCAGATTATTCAAATTTGGAATTTATGAACCAAGGGATCGGGAGAATTGAGGTTGATTTTTTTCAAAGGTTTGGGAGTACTAAAGTCAATTCATTGAAGGTAGGAGAGCTATTGTTGATCCTGGGGAAAGTAGGAGAATTATTGTCAATCCTATTGATTTTGGAAAAACTAAAGTCAATCTTATGAATGTAGGAGAGCTACTGTCAATCCTATGAGTTTTAGGAGAACGAAGGTCAATTCCATGAAGGTAGGAGAACTATTGTCAATCCTATGAGTTTTAGGAGAACTAAGGTCTATCCCTTGAAAGTAGGAGAGCTATTGTCGATCCTAGTGTATAGGAGAACTATTGTCAATCCTATGAGTTTTAGGAGAACTAAGGTTGATCCCTTGAAAGTAGGAGAGCTATTATTGATCCTACAATGTATAGGAGAACTATTGTCGACCTTATGAGTTTTAGGAGAACCAAGGTCGATCCCTTGAAGGTAAGAGAGCTATTGTCGATCCTACAGTGTATAGGAGAACTATTGTCAATCCTATGAGTTTTAGGAGAACTAAGGTCGATCCCTTGAAGGTAGGAGAGCTATAGCCGATCCTACAATGTATAGAAGAACTATTGTCGATCCTATGAGTTTTAGGAGAACTAAGGTCGATCCCTTGAAGGTAGGAGAGCTATTGTCGATCTTAGTACATAGGAGAACTATTGTTGATCCTATGAGTTTTAGGAAAATTAAGGTCAATCCCTTGAATGTAGGAGAGCTATTGTCGATCCTAGAATGTATAGGAGAACTATTGTCGATCCTATGAGTTTTAGGAGAACTAAGGTCGATCCCTTGAAGGTAGGAGAGCTATTGTCAATCCTAGTGCATTGGTGAACTATTGTCATTCCTATAAGTTTTAGGAGAACTAAGGTCGATCCCTTGAAGGTAGGAGAACTATTGTCGATCCTATGAGTTTTAGGAGAACTAAGGTCAATTCCTTGAAGGTAGGAGAGCTATTGTCAATCCTATGAGTTTTAGGAGACCTAAGGTTGATCCCTTGAAGGTAGGAGAGCTACTGTCGATCCTAGTGCATAGGAGAACTATTGTCGATCCTATGAGTTTTAGCAGAACTAAGATCAATCCTTTGAAGGTAAGAGAGTTATTATTGATCCTAGTGCATAGGAGAACTATTGTCGGTCCTATGAGTTTTAGGAGAACTAAGGTCAATCCCTTGAAAGTAGGAGAGCTATTGTTGATCATAGTGTATAGGAGAACTATTGTCCATCCTAAAAGTTTTAGGAGAACTAAGGTCGATCCCTTGAAAGTAGGAGAGCTATTGTTGATTCTACAATGTATATGAGAACTATTGTTGATCCTATGAGTTTTAGGAGAACTAAGGTCGATCCCTTGAAGGTAGGAGAGCTATTGTCGATCCTACAATGTTAGGAGAACTATTGTCGATCTTATGAGTTTTAGGAGAACTAAGGTCGATCCCTTGAAAGTAGGAGAGCTATTGTCGATCATAGTACATAGGAGAACTATTGTCGATCCTATGAGTTTTAGGAGAACTAAGGTCGATCCTTTGAAGGTAGGAGAGCTATTGTCGATCCTACAATGTATAGGAGAATTATTGTCGATCCTATTAGTTTTAGGAGAACTAAGGTCGATCCCTTGAAGGTATGAGAGCTATTGTCAATCCTAGTGCATGGGAGAACTATTGTCATTCCTATGAGTTTTAGGAGAACTAAGGTCGATCCCTTGAAGGTAGGAGAGCTATTGTTGATCCTATGAGTTTTAGGAGAACTAAGGTCAATTCCTTGAAGGTAGGAGAGCTACTGTCGATCCTAGTGCATAGGGGAACTATTGTCGATCCTATGAGTTTTAGGAGAACTAAGGTTGATCCCTTGAAAGTAGGAGAGCTATTATTGATCCTAGTGCATAGGAGAACTATTGTCGATCCTATGAGTTTTTGGAGAACTAAGGTCGATCCCTTGAAAGTAGGAGAGCTATTGTTTTTCCTAGTGTATAGGAGAACTATTGTCCATCCTATAAGTTTTAGGAGAATTAAGGTCGATTCCTTGAAAGTAGGAGAGCTATTGTCGATCCTACTATGTATAGGAGAACTATTGTCGATTCTATGAGTTTTAGGAGAACTAAGGTCGATCCCTTAAAGGAAGGAAAGCTATAGTCGATCCTACAATGTATAGGAGAACTATTGTCGATCCTATGAGTTTTTGGAGAACTAAGGTCGATACCTTGAAGGTAGGAGAGTTATTGTCAATCCTAGTACATAGGAGAACTATTGTCGATCCTATGAGTTTTAGGAGAACTAAGGTCGATCCCTTGAAGGTAGGAGAACTATTGTCAATCCTATAATGTATAGGAGAACTATTGTCGATCCTATGAGTTTTAGGAGAACTAAGGTCGATCCTTTGAAGGTAAGAGAGCTATTGTTGATCCTACAATGTATAGGAGAACTATTGTCGATCCTACAATGTATAGCATGTATGAACTTATTCGAAAGAAAATTGTACTTGATTCAGAAAAGTTTAGAGTTTACCTGATATGACCTTGTTACTCAAAACTTTGAACTTGGAAGGTCTTCATATGGGTGATCTCACCTGAATGAGGCGTAGCTGAATGCTCATAGTTTACCCTTTGTAGTATGTTTTTGGAAATCTTGATTTTTTTTTTTAAGCAAAATGATTTTTGATTTTTTTTTAAATGGATGAGTTATGGCCGAATGCCCCTAGTTTACGAATTGATGCATGATTTTTGGAAATCTTGTTTTTTTTTTTTTAAATGATTGTGATAATTTTTTTTTTTGAAAAATAAATGAGGCATGGCTAAATGCCCCTAGTTTGCAAAAATGATGCATGATTTTTTAGAACCTTGATATTTGAGGAAAAGATGATTTAAAAAAAAAAATGGATGAGGCATGGCCGAATGCCCCTAGTTTGCAAAATGATGCATGATTTTTGGAAAACTTGATTTTTTTTGAAAAGATGATGATGATGGTCTTTTTTTTTTTTTTTTTTGGAAAATGAATGAGGCATGGCCGAATGCCCCTAGTTCAACAATCAATGTGAATTTCGAAAAATCTTATTGTGTAGGGATCTTAATAAAGCAAAATTTGAGTAAAACAGGATCAAAATCACAAAACTTGGCAAAACAAGGACTATTCGAATGATGGGCCAATCGACATTGTTGGAGTGCCGATTGGCACATCTTGAGCCTTGTCCAGTTGTCGCATTTTCAGCCTTTTTTCTAGGACATATGGTAGCATCTAAACTGAAGATTGATGGTGAACGTTGAGTTGATGAAAGATCCATGTCCACCTCATGCAAAAGATTCTTTCCATGAGCTTGTTAGTAATCAATTATTATAAAAATGCTTTGGGCCAATGCCCCTAGTTTAGACATGCTTGTACAGAAAATTGATGATATGCTTGAAAAAAAATTGATGACATGTTTAATGTAAAACAGATGCTCCTAGCCTAAATTCACACAAAGAAATATCTTGATTTGGAGACTTTAAAAAATGTTTTCTTTGAGTGATTGTGGCTGAGCCTTTGGAAAGGCTACCTACGTACCTCTCTCATAAAGGATCAGGTTCAAACAAAGTTTGAAAAAAAAAGTTTTGAAAAATCTTCTTTTTGAAATGAAGTTTCTTTTTGGGTGATTGTGACCGGGCCTTTGAAAAGGTTGCCTATGTACCTCTCTCATAGAGGATCAGGTCCAGGCGTAGTTCAAAAAAAGTTTTCAAAGATGAAGTTTTGAAAAATCTTCTTTTTTGAAATGAAGTTTCTTTTTGGGTGATTGTAATTGGGCCTTTGAAAAGGCTGTCTACGTACCTCTCTCATAGAGGATTAAGTCCAGACGTAGTTCGAACAAAATTTTGAAATTTCTTTTGAACAATGAATTTTTTGAAATGAGTCTCTCTCTCTCTCTCTCTTTGAAAAAAAAGCAATTTACTTAGAATGAGATTTTTTGAAATTTTATTTTTTTCAAATGAACAAAAGGTGATCATTTGAACAACTTTGACCAATCATAATGCTCAATTGTTAACTCGATCTCATTGGCTAAAAAGGATTTGAAATCATTAAAAACATGTAATCAAATTTGCTTCTTCATTATGAAATTTTTTAGATTAAGTCTTCAAATTCAATCAAAGAAATGGAATGCTTCTGAATCACATATATTCGGAACAAGCAAGAAATTGAAAAATCCTATGTTTGAAGATTTGAAAATTTTTGAGAATTTGGAAATTTGTTGTCTTGAGAGTTATTTTTTGTTGGGCTATGAGTTGGTGAGTTCACCACTAGGTACCCGAATCTAATGAAGACTGGTGATCCATGGTTACTACCACCATTTGTTGAGATGGGTGCATTCATATTTGTTGTTTTGATGGCACACACTATGACAATTAGGGAAAGCTTTTAACAACCAACATGGCAAATTCAAACAAAATATCATACAAACATCTCAGGACATAAGCAACCAAACAAACAAAAACATCATACAAAACACAAGGGTATATAATTGGTCATTTAAAATCTAACACGAAGTTTAGCCCTCGACATCCCCAGTGGAGTCGCCATTGTGAGAAATTGCACTTCTTGAGGGGTGCTCTTAAAAGAGATTTGGGTGCTTAGGGCACCCCTCTTTTGGGTAATTGTGTGGAGTTGCCACTTGTTTTTTTTTTTTAATAAAAAAATAAGAAAAAATAAAATACAATCCACATGTCCAAAAATTCCTCAAATGTCATTAATTGATTATACAAATACAACTTGGTAGAATAACTTTACAAGTCTTTGGTCCTAAAATACAATCTATGTAAAAATTACAAAACTTTGATCCTAGTTACAATCTACCAAAACAAAAGATAAAACACTAGTCTATTATCCAAAAACCTAAGTTTGGGGGCTAGGTTACGGAATGGGAAGGTGTTAGGCACCTATTCCGCCCAGACGAAGTCCGGTCTTCTAGACTCTAATGACCATTATATACCCTTTTGGTAAACGACCATTATATACCCTTTTGTATGATATTGAATGATATGCTATAATGCATGTAACAAACACTTGCTTGACAAAATTAATTTAAACAAATTCGTCTTATGAATATGCCCTATTCTTAAAGAAAACCAGATCTGTTTTCTTTGAAAGTTAAGAAAAAAGAAATTTGATTAACAAAAATCAAATTTGTTTTGTAAGGGATAAAAAAATGGGATTTGGTTAATAAAAATCAGATATGTTTTGTAAGGGATAAAAAAAATAGGATTTTTAAAAGTGGATTCATATTCATAATTTAAATCTATTATGCATGCATCACATATTTATGGAATGACATAAAAAAACCTTAACCTAACTATTAATTCACTCTTTGAAAATTCAAAATCTGTAGTTTTTTATTTAAGAAGAAAACCATTTCAGAAAAATTTTCAAATCTGTATTTAATGAAAATACATATATGTTTTGTATGCCAGGTCAATTTTTAACCAGAAAAATTTCAAAAAAAACTTTCAGATCTGTATTTAATGAAAATACAGATCAATTTAGAACCGTCTGGTATGGCGGTAATCCGTCCAATGTGGCGGTAGCAACAAGTAAAGTAATGAACATAGAACTAAAAATACTTCTTATTGAAAGTAGGATAAACACTTACAGTAGTAGTAGTGAATACAAGATCTCAACAGTTACAGGTTAACAGTTACAGTAGTAGGATTACAAGGCTTGTAGTGAACAAAGGTGAACAAGGTTGTAGTAGTAGTAGAAGCAAGGTGGGTTCTCTCTCTAAGAAGGCTAGTTCTAAGGGAAGAGAAATCAGAACTAAAACTTTGCTTGAGATGTTTAAGGGACATCCCCCCTTAAATAGGCAAAGCTTTGAGTAAACAGTACTCGTGAACAGTAAAAGTTAACAGTAAAAGATAAATTACTAAAAGCAATCTTGGTGTGACTAAAAGTCACGGGAAACACGGAGAATCAACTTTTCAGAACATTATCATCAGGAGTGGAAATTAACAGTAAAAGTCCACTAGTAAACAGAAAGCAATCTTGGTGTGACTAAAAGTCACGGGAAACACAGAGAATCAACTTTTTAGAACATTATCATCAAGCGTGGAAATTAACAGTAAAAGTCCACTAGTAAACAGTGTAGCATTTGGCCTTTATGCAGGCTAGACAAATTAGCTCAATCTTCTCGAAGATCTGGAGTGTTATCTTCATCATGTCCAAACAGCTCCTGGTCATATGGGAAATAGGGGTTGTGAGCAACAGATTCTTCTGAGGAGGCTTTGGATTCTTCTTGATTAGCAACAGCTTCTTCTGCCCATTTGAGTAAAGCTAGAAGAGCATCAGGATTCTTTCTCAAATTGTCAATAGAGGAACTTTTATTCTGGACATTTTTGCCGGAAGAAGAAGAGGGAGCATCAGCAGGAGCAGGGGTTTGAACAGGGGAATGATCTTTTGCCATGGGCAAAGTAGTAGCAGATGAAGATTCTCTGGAAATAGAGGCAACAACGGTAATAATACGTTGAGTGTGAGGGAATTTGCCCCACCATTTTACATACCAATGCCTAGAGAGAACATCACCATCTTTCTCATATTGCCATTTCAATATCCAAGGTATCTTATATTTTTTAACAAAATGGAGCAAGGTAGGAAATTTGGCTCCATAAGCATCACACCTATAACATTTCTTGAAACAGTCGTAAGCATCAAGCAATGGTACAGGAAATAACTCAGTAGTAGGACCAAATTGGGCCCACCAGCGGTTGAACCAAAGGGGCAAATCACCAGTGAAATTTTTGTCAAAGTTAACAAACCAGGAATGAGACATGTTTTCATTCTGGTGTAGCATGAATCTTGACCAAGCCATGATATAATCATAATATGAATAAGGAATGGGGGAACTTGGCATTGTTCTGGTAGATGTAAGAGAAGAGCCCCATTTTTCTTCAGAAATAAAATTGACCAAGTAAACACTGTGGTAAATAATTTTGGAAGTGTCTTTATGATCTGAAATGGTGTTAATAATAATAGATCTTTCATGGCACAGAAGATCAAAATAATAATTTAAATTCTTTTCCCTATGTTCCGGAATCCAATGAAACTTCGGAGGGAAATAACTCTTAGCAAGTCTGAGAGGATCAGAAATAGAGGCTCTATTGGGTTCAACATAAAACAGGTGTTGGAAATATTGTTTTTTGATGTATTGAGGGGAACTTTTTGGAAAAACAGTTTTAATGGGCCGGTTAACAGGGGTTAAGGCATAAGGATCATAAGATGAAGCAAGAACAATGGAGTAATTAATCCTAGGGATGGTTCCTAGGGTGGTGAAATGGTTGGTTATGTCAAGGGGAGAAGCAGGTTCTTTTTTAACAATTTGTTTAGAGGTTTCAGCAGGAGGATTATCTTTTGGTCTTCTACTTGCCATTGTGACACTGCAGAAATTCACGGGTAAGGAAATCAGGGATAGAATTTTGAGATCCTTTAATATATTCAATATCAAAATAAAAAACGGTTAAAATAGCTTGCCATCTAGCGAAAATATGTTTTGAAGCAATATTTTCAACATCTTTTTCAATAACATATTTAGCACTTTTGCAATCAATACGTAACACAAATTTTTGGTTTAACAAATCACTTTGAAATTTTGAAATACATAGTATTATAGATAAAATCTCCTTTTTAATAGTACTATAATTTAACTGTGCATTGTTCCAAATACCAGAATAGAAACAAACAATTTGTTCAGATGACTCAGGAGAAACTCTTTGTTTTAGAATACCACCATAACCAACATCAGAGGCATCGGTCTCAACAATTTTGAAGGCACCAACAGTAGGAATACCAAGACAAGGCAATGTCTTAACATGAGTTTTGATTTGTTTAACAATAGAAGTATGAACATCAGACCAAGGAGGAGGATTACTTTTTAACCGATCAAACAGAGGTTTGCATTGTTTCCTCATATCTTTGTAAAAATCTGCAACATAGTTTAATGACCCAAGAAATCTTTGGAGCTGTGTTTTGTCAATGATAACATCAGGAAACTTATCGGCAAACTGGATGGCTCTATCTATAGGACGAATCTGTCCTTCAGAGATATCATAGCCAAGAAAACGAACTTTGGTTTGGAATAGTTTAACCTTCTTGGCTGAGACAACAAGACCATTTCTTTTGATAGTATCTAGAAACTAATTCAAATGTTTCCAGTGTTCGTCAATAGAGCTAGAGTAAACAAGAACATCATCAATATAAACAATGGTGAAATGACTGAAGGAGTTAAAAATGTCATTCATGATATTTTGAAACTCACTTGGGGCATTTTTAAGACCAAATGGCGTAACATTCCACTCATAATGTCCAAAAGGAGTGGTGAAAGTAGTTTTGTATCTATCATTCTCATTAATCTGAATTTGCCAAAACCCAGATTTCATATCAAACTTGGAGAACACAACAGCTTCATTCAGCCTATGGACAAGGTCATTCTTGTTGGGAATAGGATACCGAATCCATTCTAAAACCTTATTCAAGGGTTTGTAGTTAATGACTAATCTTGGGGTTCCCCTTTCAATCTCAGCATTTTTTTGGACATAAAAGGCAGAACAAGACCAGGGAGACTTGCTATTCCTAATCAATTTTTTCTGCAACAAATCATGGATTTCTTTTTTGCAAAATTCAACAGTTTCAACATTCATTTGGATAGGACGAGCTTTAGTGGGAATATTTTTCTCATCAAAATCTTTGACATATGGCAAATCAACAATATGTTTCTTCTTATGCCAGAAAGCGTTAGGAACATCGGAGCAAACATTAGCAATCAACATTTTCTGAAAATTATCAATTTTGGATTGCAACAATTTATTAGAAATTTGTTCAGCAATTTTCTTGTATCTAACTTCTTGCTGAAGAAATTGAAGATGTTTAATTTTAGCATGAATCATGTTTGAAGCAGTATTAGTATCAATATCAAACTTAGAAGCAAATTTGAACTTTACTTTTTGTCCAAAAGGATCAGTAGTAATTCCATCATGTTCAACAAGAAAAGGATATAAAGCATTTATAAAAGGCAAACCAAGAATCACTTTATCAGTCATATTTTTAACAAGAACAGAGGGAATCTTGAAACAAACATTAGCATGGCATACATGAGCATTATTCAATTCATACTTTATTTTTATCTGAGAACCATTAGCAGAAACCAATCTTTCAGTAGATTTTTCAAAGTATTTTGAAGGAATCAGTCCTTCTTGGATACAGTTCATGTCCGCCCCTGAATCTATCATAGCAATAACAGTGAAATGATAATCAAGAGAAACAACAATTTTAACTTTTGTAAACCATTTTGGAGGAATTATTTTATTAACAAGAGCAAGTTGAGAAATAGTGACATCATCAGGAATACCTTTACCAGAAAGAAGAGCTTGTTGACAGGATTCATCTCCATCTTTATGCTCAAGTCCTTGTTTAAGATTATTTTTATCACTTTTAATATCTTTAAAATCATGTTTTAATTCGCTTATCTCTTGTTTAACAATATTAATTTTATGTTGTAAATCATTAACAGTTAGTTCTTTAGATTTCTTTTTATTAAATTTTTCCAAAGTTTTATCCTTTTTACTCTTGGTGAGAACATTGGTTCTAATAACATTGCAGCAAGAACCTCTACTACCAATATCAGAAGAATTATCAATATTTAGTATGTTAAATTTGTTTTTTTAAATTACTAGGTTTTCTTTTACAATTTTTACTAAAGTGTCCAGATTTTCCACAGTTAACACGTCTCTTCTTAGCATAGAAATCATTAGGTTTAACAAAGTTATTTCTGTACTTTGATTGGTGTTTTAACAATTTTTTATCATTACACCTATTGGTACCAAGTTTTTTAATAGTGCTGAAAATATCTTCATAGGTTAAATTATCATAATCAATAGAATCATTTTTACCCATTAATTCTTGTTTTACCTTATGAGCAAAGATAGAAGGCAGACCGTCAATAAACTTTTCTTTCCAATAAAACTTATGACAGTCTTTCCGGAGCATGACTCTGGAAATGAAAACATCTTGATACCATCTGTATTCAGACATAGTTGGACAACTCAAATTATTTAAATAATCATGAGATGAAATATTTGATGGAGTACCAACAAAGTGTTTGAGAATAGTATAGATCAAGGTATTGACACCATTACAAACAATTCTTTCATAAAAAATAGGCAAACATTCATCATTCTTTTTAACAGCATGTTTAATAGACTCTCTGGATTCTGCAGTGATATATGAATCCCACCATCTACGAAGAGTACCAGAAAAACCAGTAACAAGCAAGTTAATAATATCAGGTTGACTAAGATCATGGTTATTTTGATAAGCAATACTAATCATAGACATGTGAATCATTTTAGCAATGATTTCCTGTTCAGACAAACCATCAATATTCCATTCATAAGGCTTATCAGTAGAGACAGAAAACTGTGTTTGAAAAGATCTCTCTTCAAACTACATATCAAGAGGAGTAGGTTTTGAATACCGGTTTTTAGTAAAAGACATGGGTTTGGTGTTTCCAACAAATCTTTTAATTTCTGGGAAATCATCATCAAAGATTCTTTTAGCAGGAACAGAAGAAACAGTATCAGATTCTGTATTTTCTTCAAAAACAATTTCTTCTTTGGAAATAGTCCGAGCAGCTGAAGTACTTGTAGAAGTACCCTCAGTTTTAACTTTTAAATCAGAAAGCATTTTTTCAACAATTTCAAGAGTCTTGGATTGAGAAGTTTTAAACATAACGTTTTTTCTTTGACTGGGTAAATCAATCAAAGGTTCCTCAGTTTTAACAGGAACAGATTTTTCAAAAACAGAGACAGATTTTTCAACAATTTTTTCTTCAATATGGTTAAGCTGTTGACCAATAATATGCAAAGATTGATTAGTAAAATTGTTTTGTTCAATAAGGCTAACAATAGGAGTTTGATCATCAGCAATTTTGAAAGGAGAGGCCTTCACTTCCTCTTTTGTCACTTCATCTTTCTTAGTAGTTATCAAAATTGAATCAAGAGGAGGATGACTAGACCTAATAATGGTTTTATCAATCTTAACAAAATTTGATTTCTTTATCACATTTAGATGTTGTTTTGAAACCTCATTATTTGGAACATAATAGTTTTCAAGAAAATCAAAAAACAAAATATGTTTTTTCAATTGATTCATCATTTCTAACCATTTTCTTTTAACACGGTCTTTATCAGACTGAGCAAAATTATTTTGGAAATATTTTCTCTTGGTTTTGTTTGTTGCAAGCATAAACTCATTGTACAAAGAATCCCAATCAATTTCAAAATCATCATTTAAAACAGTCAAAACTCTTAATTGATTTTGGTAAACAGGAGGATTTTCAATAGGAGAATCAAAATCAGATGGAGTAACAGAAACAATGTCTTCCTCATCTTCATTAGCAGTTTTACTAAATGGAGTGGAAGTTTCAGGTTTAGTAGAATAGTAAACAGAGCTAATTTGAGATTTATCACTTGAAATACCTTTTAGCTTTAAATCAGAGGATGTTTCCAAATTCTTTTTCAAAAATTCATTGATCTCTCGATCTCTTTTTGAAATACTTTCAGATCCAGCAAAGGAATGTCTTCCTTCGTTGATCCTCAAAGGTGGATTGTTTTGAAAACTTATTTTAACAGTACCATCAAGATATTGTTGAATATGGGTGAGATCAAGCTCATCAAAAATGGGTTTAGCAGGAGGGGTTTCTTGTTCTAACAACCAATCATTAGGAAGTTTAACATCTTGCCATTGAATCATTTTTGGAACTTGGATTTTAGCATCAGGAGTTGAACATTGAATTAACATGGTTTTACCCGAAGGTTCTCTAGGAATCATAGCACAAGGATTCATTTGAGTACCCATTAGTTTATAATAAATGCGGTAGATCAAAGCAAAAGGCTTACTATCTTCTTCCATGTGATAACCAGATGAAGCAATATTCAATGTCAATGCTTTAACAATATTAGGATCATCCAAAGCAAGAGTAAGATTAGGATAACAATTAAAATAAACAGGACCATCATACATAGAAGCAGTGATCATACCAAGAATGCTATCTTTAAAAATCTTAAATCTAGCATCTCTTAAACACATGAGAACAGAAGCATTAATACCCTTTCGGGTAAGTGGTTTAATAGCAACTTGAACCATACCAATATGCAAATAACTGAATTTTTTAGCAGCAAGGAAGTCATTAATATTCTTTTTAGTAAACAAACAACATTTTTCATGAATTCTCGAAATAGAGAAAATTTGTTCAACAGTTCTAGCTTTGTAAGCAGAATGAAAAGCACTTTCAACAAAACTAGTTTTATAAATAGTCTTAGTATCAACTTTAGGAATAGTCCATTTATGAAAATCAGGGATCAACTCATTATCATCAATAGTGTGATCTTCTTCATTTACAATATCAGGAGGACAACTAGTCCTGGAGCTGATAGAGGAGTTGGATCTCCACAACTTATCCATACTATCCTAGGTTCAACACTCAGTTATCATGTTTTTCTCACAACCGTTGCATTTCGTAACACATGCCCTAACCAACCTTATACCTCTCATGCCCTACACGCCCTCTCTTGGCTCAAACGGGCCTTACAGCTAGGTTCTAGGACTTCACTTTACGACTAGGGTGGCGCCAACGATGGTAAGAAGGGAACACAACAACGGAATATCAAGCATTCGGGTAGACACGGACAAGAGACAAAGAACACAACCACACTACCACTGGCCAGAAAAGAGTGGCTCTGATACCATTGAATACAGATCTGTTTTGACCAGAAAAATTTTTAGATCTGTATTTTATGAAAATACAGAATTGTTTTTGATTTTTTTTTTAATTTTTTTTAAGTTTTGGTGATTAATTGCAGATCTTGAATTCAAAGAAAAAAAAAATTAAATCACGAACATGTCAATCAATTAAAGAAAATCCCAACCAAACATGTGAACATGACATATACAAATTGTGAGCAAGGTCATAATGAAATCAAACACACATTAACAAAAACCATGCAATGAACAACACAACATAATTAAGAGACAAGAAAAATAAACACAAGAATGAAATTAAATACCTACTTGCATAAGCGTACCCTTCAATGGAAGAATATTTTATACATCAAAGAAATTTTCACTTCTTTGAGGTCTAAAATACTTTACTTACCAAAAAGAAATTCTTAGAGCCAAGGCTTCCAGAACGTCTTTAACGTAAAGGGAGTAGAGAATTCAAAAAAGAAGGGCCAGAAAGAAAGATCTTGATTTATGATCTTTTCCCTCTATTTATAGAGGTTGGGATGCTTGAAAAATAAGCTAAATAAGATCAGATATGAATTGGAATGCGTCCTTAACTCTAAAAATTCGAAAAAGATAGGTTTTATATTAATCAGAAGGTTCTCAAGCCAGGCCATGAATTTGGGCCAATTGGCACTCCAAGAGTGCCGACTGGCCCTCTTGGGTGCTGAGCCCCTTTTTCAATTTTGGTTCGTTTTGGACCCTTTTTTGAGGATTTTTGGGCTGGGAATTGTACCTAGACACGTTTTTAATTCATATTCTAAAAATTAATCCCCTTTTTTCTTGATAATCAGGTCTTTAAAGTAATAATTATCCGATAGATAAATATTCTAAAAAAATTTAATTATTTTACAAATATTTTTAATTATTTGATTATCCACTTTATTCCCATGCAAGCAAGCTTATTTGTGACAAAAACCAACAACCAATCACACAATTGTTTAATTAATTTTTATTGTTTAACCAATCAGAATTAATTTAATTTAATCATGTGTGATTGGTTCCACCCAAACAAAATGCAT
Organism: Quercus robur; assembly: GCF_932294415.1. Lineage (NCBI taxonomy): Eukaryota > Viridiplantae > Streptophyta > Magnoliopsida > Fagales > Fagaceae > Quercus > Quercus robur. The sequence goes on along the minus strand of NC_065545.1, from coordinate 13,847,893 downwards.
GCAAACCATGAAATTTTGATCATGTGATATCTTTCAATTCGACGGTCTGTTTTAAGAATCAGACATATCTTCACGACCGTTAGAATCTCAAGATCATTTTTATGATATGCAATGAATGAATTAATGCATGTAATGCAATTATGATTTTTTCGGGTATATGAACGTTCATTCTAGCCGTCTTCCAAGATTAAATTATGGGTGCAAAATCGAGTGTCTACACTTACCTTATTTTGTCCTTCGTATTCTAAATTTGGTGGAATCATGCTTGTTTTAGTACATGGTTATCTTTTTTATTCTCATATAATGCTTCATTCATGGTGTCCTGTTCCTCTCTTATAATTTTGTGTCTTCTCATATGCTACACACTTAAATGTATCCCTTAATGTAATTCAAATTTTTGAATACCATCTCATGATATCTCACATGCTTAATGTCTATTGTCTTTCACGCCTGTTGTTCTGATGCTTTGTTACCACATGCTTAATGTTTGGTTTTCTTCATAAAAATCAGATTGTTGCTTGCTAGGGAATGTCCTAATCTTTTTAGTTCTCCGTGATTAAATCTTGAATTGCGTGATCACATCTTAATTTGCTTTCAACATGACAGATGTATTCATTCTTGGTCATATTATTAGGTTTTTGTTTGCCTTCACGTGACTTGAATCTTTGTTTGCTTACATATGTTTTGTTGCTCAACCTTGATTTTCTTCACATGCTGAATTTTTAGCTTTCCATCTCAAAATAGCATGACATAGATTTTTGGTTCTCTTCACCAACGATTGAGACATGAACATGACATAATTTTTTGACTTTCCTTTAAAAACTTTAGACAAACCTGTCTAGATTTTTTTAGTTTTTGCACATGCTTGGATAAATGCTTCCAAGTCATTATTTGTTTCTTTCATGATATGCTTGGATTTACATTCCTATATATCTCATTGATATTCCTTTACATGCTTAGATGAACACTTCTAGGCTAATGCGCAACTTTCTCTTGAATGCTTAGATGAACATGTCTAAGGGATTTTTCTTTACTTTTTTTCATAATTGCTTGGCTGATCAAATATGCTTAAATGTTTTACTTTTCTATTTGCAATTTTGTGGATGACAAATAGCATGACAATTCTCTGTTTTCCTTCACATGCTTGGATGAACACTGCTAAGTTATTATTTGCTTTTCATAACATGCTTAGATGAACATGCTCAGGTAGTTGTTTCTCTTTTTTTTGAATGCTTAGACGAACAGGTCTAATTACCATTATGGTTTTCGCTTAAATAATTGGAAGAACATGTCCGAGTGATTTTCTTTGTTCTTCTCATAACTGCTTGGATGATTGGTATGCCTAAAATTTTTTTTTTTCTTTGCAATTATGTTGATGACAAATAACATGACAATTTTGTTTTCCTTCACATGCTTAGATGAACATGTCTAGGTTAGGAATTCTTTGTTTTACATTAACCTCTTGGATGAACATGCCATTACTTTCATGCTTTCTTTACATTTACATTGTTATCTAACAAATTTCACTTTTTGTTTCTCTTTACATTAAATTCCCCAACACATGTTTGTTTACAATTCTTGCAAATTAACATGATCATGTGATATATTATTTGCATTTGTTTGACATGACATGATATTGGCCACCTTAACTTAGGAGATCAGTTTTACCAGGTGAGATGGGTGCTTAATCCCTTCCCATCTCGTAAATTAACCTCCGAACTAAGATCAAGGGTTCTAAATTAGGCTCTTGTATATGCAATTTTACATTTTTTGGAATGTAATTAGGAAACAAAGAAATGTAATTTACTCTCTTAGATTGTATCTAGAACCAAAAAAGCATTGTAAATTTTTGTTACAAAACTGATATAAATTGTCATATATAATAATACAACAGAAGCATTTTTTATAGAGAAGGTTTTCTTATTTTTCCATTTAAATTAATAAGTGACGACTCCATTTAAAACCCTTGATCTAGGGGGGAGTACATTTTACAGCGAATTCAACATTTTGAGCATCACGATCACATCCGTTCGCGCAGGTTAGGCCCAGTTTGAGAAAAAATTAGTGGGTCGGGGTCGCGGTCGCTCACAAAGAGTAAACTTATGTGTGTGTGTGTGTCTATATACATATATATAAACTAAAATAAAATAAGAGGAAATTACATTTTACCACCCTAAACTATACCATTGATTACATTTTTCACCTTAAACTTTGAATTTTTATCCAAGTCAATAGTAAATTTAACGTTAGGGTGCAAAGTGTAACAAATGTTATAGTTTAGGGTGCAAAACGTGCGTTCGAAAAGTGTAGGGTGCAAAGTGTAATCTGGAATATAGTTTAGGATGGTAAAGTGTAATATAAGAAAGGGAAAGAGAGAGTAAAACTCGTCTATGACTTAAAAATGGTGTAAATCTTACACTAGGTGTAATTTGAACTCATATATATATGTGTAATTGTGATTGTTTGTATTTGTACCGTGCATATGCACATGTTGTAGACTACGGCATATATAGGTAGCAGCTTACAAATAACTACTAAATGTGAAAATTTTTATTTGAATTTCTGATTACTAATCAGTCATTACAAGCTACAACAATACTCAGCGGAGAGAGAACTCAGAGCACATAGAAATTTTAAAGGGGCAATAGTACGGAATTATTCTTAAGCATAGGCAGTGGGGTTTTCCAAATGGTAGGCTTCAACAACCTTGTACACGGCCATGGCTCTTTCTTTACCACATTTGATTTGTTCTTCATTGATGGTAAAGTCACCAGCAGGGTGGTACTCCCTTGTCATTTTACAAACACACCCTCCATCTGAAGAGTTTTCAAACTTAATTATAATATAAAGAGGATAATTAATTAATTAGTTTTTTACTTTTATGTCCATTAAAACAAAATTCTTTCTTAATCAATTTAATGAAAAATTCCTTTTGAATTAGTGTTGTGTGTTTGTGTAAAAGAATTAGTGTCTAATTTTGTGTCTCATCCAAGGTTGTCAAAATTGGGATCCTACGTAGGATCGTTAAAGGTAGGTGGAATCGTAGATTGTAGGATTGGATCGTGAATCGTAAGATCTTACATATTTTTAGATTTAAAGCAAAAAACACATTGATAATGACTTTGTATGTTGAATAATCACGTAAATTATAAATTCATCCATAAAAAAACTAAAATTTGCATCATATGATGTAATTTGCATGTTATACATTGCTAAGTCTATACTAACAAAACAAGTATATTTAAGTTTTGATCCAATGTATTTAAAAAGTTCAATAAATGTTTAATTAGCAATCAAATACCAAAATATTTATCAAAACATATGGAAAACATTTTCCAAGTTCCAAGTTCTAAGTTTGAAATCCAAAATAAGTTAGCAAATGGAAACTAGCTAACTACAATATGAAATCCAAAAGTAAGATGAATATTAAGACGAAGTGAATATTTAATTATTCCCATTCTAAGATTCTTATAACCACCGTCCTAAATTCCTAATCATCATCATCCATTTCATCATCTATGTAGACATTATATATTTGTATACTAGAGCTGCGAAAGATATTAAGATACAATTTCACATTCAACTATTCAAGTTATACTACTCAGTAACAATTAATGAGCATGTTCAAAAAAATCAATCAATCAATATACAAATACAATTATAATTGATAAAATTATATATAAAAAAGAGATGGGTTCAAGTTACACCTGGTGTAACTTCATAAGAGTTACACCTTTTTTAAGCCATAGATTTCTAAGAGATCTAATGGTTGAAAAAAACATCATTAAATGTTAATACTTTCCACCTTATTACTTAATTAATACTAGCATTTTTTTTTCTCTTTCCTTATTTATTGTGTACCCTTCATTTTTTTTTTTTTTTTTGAGAGAGTGTACCCTTCATTTTCAATAACCTTCCAAACATACTAATCTACTAAGAAGCACCTCACCATAGCCAAATCTCCCATTTCGGCACAGAAGCAATATAACAATTAAATATTATGTCAATTGAATAATTCCTATATCACCTAAACATGGGTCATATATCTCCAGCACCTCCAAGTTGAAGCTCCTTAAGAGCTAGTCAAAATGTCATTACAAGATATTGCAAATCAATAGTCAATATAGCAATTTGCTCCTATTCCAAATGGGTATGAAATGCTTTTTTTTCCCGTAGTATGTTTGACATGAAGTCTTTGCTAAACTTGCTGGTTGTATAAATGTAGTAATTGGGTAATTTATCCAATAACGAAATTGTCTACAACACTATTTGCACCACGACCAGCTCTTTATTAATGGGAATGTAAAGCAGAAATTCTAACAAAAAATTTCTAGTGTATCGTTCAATAGCTACTTTGTGGAGATTTCTCTCAAGAAAAAAAAAAAAGCTTCTTTGTAGAGATGTGGGAGGTTGGCTATGGTGGGCTGCTAGTATATGTAAGGTTTACAAGTTATTGAAAATGGTAGTGCACTCTAATCATGTGGAATGCAATAAATAAGGTGAGAGAAAACAAACCCTAGTATTAATTAGGTAATACGGTGGAAAGTATTAACATTTAATGATATTTTTTCAACTGTTAGATCTCTTAGAAATCTATAGCTTAAAAAAGGTGTAACTTGAACCCACCTCATAAAAAAAAATTTTAGTAATATCTTTTTTTTGAAATCGGAACCAAATGACTTTCATTAATTCAAAAGACTAGAATCCAAATATAAAGATGATCCACTGCAGGGGGAGGATCTTCCTCCATCCATACAATATCATTATCAGATAACCTAGCAAATTTTGCCAAAGCATGAGCAACACCATTGGCACTACGCCTAACACAGCTAATTGAGATGGATCTAAAACCTGCAGCCAAGCACCAAATATCTTTATAGATTAATCCAAGCCGAGAGAAGTTTGGTTGAGCCTATGAAACTGTCCTCATAACCAGAGCGTTATCACCTTCTAGTATCACCTCCATAAAACCAGGTCTATAGCAAATTCCAGAGCTTTGCGACAAGCCATCACCTCCAATTCTGCACTATCCCTCACAACACCACCCTTGGCAGATATAGCAACCATAACTTCATCATTCCCATTACGAATAACAGCACCATTGCCCGAAGTCGAACCATTATCTAAACAAGCTCCATCAAAATTCAGCTTGAAGAACTCACCTTGTGGTGGCTGCCATGCTTGACTTGCAGGGACGTGGACTGATACAGGTACACTCAGTTGGTCTTGAGCATCAACAAACTCTCTTAAATAATTTGATGCACGTTGGTGAGATCGTGATGGGTGTTGGAAGACACCCCCATGCAACATCGTATTCCTCTGCAGCCAAATTTGCCATCAAATCACCCAAAATAAGTCCCATTCCTCCAATGACAGCTTCGGCATGAGACTAGCTACTAGCTGTCTAAAATCCACTTGCTCAGTCCCAAATTTTTGAAATCTGATAGCACTACTTGCCCACACATCCTATGCAGCCCCACACTCCCAAAGCACATGCAATACCATTTCCGTAGCTCTATGATAGAAGCAACAACTCGCATCCTCCACCACCCTTCTTCGAACCAAATTATCCCGTGTAGGCAATATATTTTGACATGCTCTCCAAGAAAAGAGTTTTACCTTATTGGGGACCCTTGCTTTCCAAACCCGTGACCATAAGGAAGTGCTTGCTCTTTGCACTGAAATCTCTCCTGAAGAACTCTCTACCATCTTCAATAGAACACAAATTAGTATATTGATCAAACAAATTTAACAACATTATAACTTAAAAGGCAACAAAGTCAACATCAAATTCTTCAATTAGAAATGATGAAGCATTCATTCATTTTGATTACAAGTGAACTAGAAACTAAAAAAATATTTGCTTAAGTTAACATAATTTTATAAAAATAAAATAAAAAGTCATACCATCACAACATGAAAAAAATAAAAACCCTTAAAGCTTCATCAAAACAAAAAAATTATCCCATAAAAAAAAAACCAAAAATTCATGTTTTTGGTAGGATCGTATGGGATCCTACCATTTTTACTATCCTACCATTTTTACGATTATAGTGCGATTCTAAACATTTTGGTGAGGTGGGATCGAAAAATCTTGTGATCCTATGATCCAGATCGCGATTTTGACAACCATGGTCTTATCTATATAATAATAATAATAATAATAATAATAGATGAAGCTGAGAGAAACTCAAATTAGAATTCCAAATTAGAGTTCCATTTTTGCACCATGTGTCCTAAATTATTTATTCTTAAAAAGTTTTATTTCTTAATTTTAGAATCAAATGTGGGACCACATCATAAATATTCATCCAAGTGAGTTATTAAGTACAAAAACCAAAGAGTCTAGAATAAATGAATCATAAAAAAGAAATGTTTCACAATAATTAAAAAAATGGACAATTTATATTTTATATCTAATAATATCTTTATAAATTTTTTTAAAGAGTTAACAAAATATAACAATGACTATCAATAGTATTTAAATTATATATGTAAGGACCAAAGGATCCAGCGGCCCAGACCCACTTTGAGCAGTGAGTGGTACAATCCAGCCTTGGCCCAAATCAATAAATTTGTGAGAGAAAGAAACAAACAACAAAAGGGGGCTCTATTTGAGGATGACAATAAGGGGGAAAGGGCTTATATTATTGAATAGATGAGCTAAACTCCTCCTCTAAGTTAGCCCGAGGAGGTCGATGCTATACAGAAAAATGGCACTGTTCACTCTCTCCTCTCTGTGTTCTTCTAATCTTTTTTCTCTTTTTTGATACTTGTGTCTCAATCCCTTTTCCAATGCACCTTCTTTTCCTTATATACTTCTACCTCCATCATATCTCAACCATCCATTCTCACCTAACATCCCTCCTCTCACGACACTTATTGCTTTTAACATCTGAAGAAGGTGGTGGAAGGAATCTGCTTAGCTGTGACTTACACTGTTTAGGTCACTTCATCATCAATGTGGCTGATAAAGCTGTTGCCTACCATTTAATGCGAATGCAATAGGCCATACTAGACCAGAAGCTTCCCTGATGCCCTTTGACTCTCTCTCTCTTCAGACTCAAGCTTGCTTTTAACATCTAAAGAAGGTGGTGGAAGGAATCTGCTTAGCTGTGACTTATACTGTTTAGGTCACTTCATCATCAATGCGGCTGATAAAGCTGTTGCCTACCATTTAATGCGAATGCAACAAGCCATACTAGACCAGAAGCTTCCCTGATGCCCTTTGACTCTCTCTCTCTTCAGACTTAAGCTCCCACTTAGAATGCCTTAGAGTACCTTGACTCACTTCTTCCTCTCCTCGGGCGGCTTTCCTCCTCGGGCCTGTGGTCTATGGCATCCTCACACTAATGTTGCAACTCTTCAACTTCATCCTCGGTCCTCGGGCACCTACAATATATATAGGAATTAAATTATATATTTTACTATATATCTTTAAGTGTATCCATGCATATGCATGGATTTATATGCTACTAGTAATAATTAACTAGATAAGGCCCTGGAGAGAGATAGAGAGACACAAAAATGTGTGGATTGTTAAATAAAATGCACTATTTCATTATATATTACCAAAATAAAATACCTAAGACTAACAAAACATTTGAAAGAGGGAGAAAGAGGAATCTACCACCTCTGTTATACTAACCTCCCATCACCATTAAGAGGCTGAAACCCCTACGAGTAATTTTTTTTTTCTTTTTTTCTTTTTAAATTAGGTGCTTAAATATGAACTAGGTTTAGGTAATTTGGCTAGATTTTTTTTTTGGGTATATAAGTAGAGAGAATATTGGTGCATAATGTAAAGCCATATGATACCGTGGTTTAATTTTAAATTATCTATAAGACACATGCATGTACACTTGCCCACACCATGTCTTAATGTCGCACTATCGATGAGCAGATGACGGTCAGACAATTGGACATACTTTTATTTCTTGGAATGAAATATATGAACACAACACAAATTAGTTGATTTTCATGGTCTTGTTACTTTTTTGCATTTATTTTTGGTTTCATGATTTTAAAAAAGAAATAATAATCTTATCTTAAGAAGGTTACAAATATACAGTGAAGCTACTAAACTAATTTTTAATATCTCAAAATGTATATGTTTCTTTACTCTGATTTAGTTTACTTTTTTTTTATTATAATATATGTACAATATTATCCAGAACCGTTTTACATAAAATATTACAAAATTATCCGTGCATTGCATGGGTAACTTACTAGTTGATACATAAAATAGAACACCAACAAAAAACAGGGTACAGATTTGGTAGAAGACAATTTATTCTAGTTGATGAATTCGTATGAAAAGAATGTATGAAAATGAATGAGATTTACATAAGGCAATAGTCAATAGTCAATAGTCATCATCATTTGTTGTTCCTAAGACATAAATTAATTAATAAATTGAATTTTATAACATTCAAAATATCATTTTAAATAATAATAATTTTTGGACGTTGTGGATCCAACATAAAACAGGAATAAAATTAGGAGATATTAACTTGTGGTGCTTAAAGTGCAGCTCATAATATGATAAATAATTTACGATTAATTTATGAATGTTTTTAGGTGATGGAGTTGAGGCGTGAATCAGGTCACTATCTTGAGACGATACATGCCGTCTACTAGTTCCGATTTAGTAAATTAACAACATTGGCATGCCGCCCCCAGGATATAGCAACCTAGCCACCTTATTGATTATCTTTACAAGCCTACATCTCTTGTAGGATATGAAACTTTTAAATAGTAATTTCTTTTTACCTAGGAATATAGTGTAGAAATCATTACATATACGTAATAAAAAAATTCTATAAAGATGTGACGTAAAACCCAATTTCTCAATTCCATTCTCAACATCTCATATCAGCTTATTACACACATATATATATATATATATATATATATTAATAGCCAAAGATCAGAGAAAATCCAATTAAGTTTTGATTGGATTCTCAATTTTGTGCCACGTGTCCCATTTAATTTTTTAATTTTATACGAAATGAACTATTGAGTGTAAAAATCAAAGAGTCCAAATCTAATTAGATTTTAAATTGGATTTCAATTAAAATCCTATTTTCCACCACGTGTCCATCTATTTTTTTAATTTTTGTGGCAAGCTAATTTTTGGGTGCAAAATTGAAGAGTCTAAATCCAATTAAATTCTAAATTATATATATATATATATATATATATAGGGTTCGGTTCAAGTTACACCTAGTATAACTCTAAATAATGTTACACCATTCAATATTTTTTAATTGGATGCGAATTTTGACAAATCCACTATTAGATTACATTATCTTCATATATTCTTCATGCTTGCAAAATTTCAAGGTGAACAAAAATTAATAGCCATGTCATTAATCAATTGTTTAAATTCAAGTTTTTGTAATTTAAAATAATGTATATAATATGAAAATGGATTGAATGGTAAATAACATCCAATTGACATGAATGTTAAAACACACACACACACATATAGAGGATTGGGTTCAAGTTACACCTGGTATAACTTTAAATAATATTACACCACTCAATATTTTTTAATTTGATGCAAATTTTGATAAATTCACCATTAGATTACATTATATTCATATATTTTCCATGCTTGCAAAATTTCAAGATGATAAAAAATTAATAACCATATCATCAATTAATTGTTTAAATTCAAGTTTTTGTAGTTTAAAATAATGCATAAAATATGAGTGTGGATTGAATGGTAAATGACATCCAATTGATATGAAAATTGGCATAAATGTTAAAACACACACATACACAAACACATATTATTGGATTGGGTTCAAGTTACACCTGGTATAACTCTAACTAATGTTACACCACTCAATATTTTTTTAATTGGATGCGAATTTTGACAAGTCCACCATTAGATTACATTATCTTTATATATTCTCCATGCTTGCAAAATTTCAAGGCGATCAAAAATTTATAGCCATGTCATCAATCAATTGTTTAAATTCAAGTTTTTGTAGTTTAAAATAATGTATAAAATATGAGTGTGGATTGAATAGTAAATGACATCCAATTGACATGAAAATTGGCATAAATGTTAAAACACACACACACACACATATATATAGGATTGGGTTCAAGTTACACCTAATATAACTCTAAATAATGTTACACCACTCATTATTTTTTAATTGAATGCGAATTTTGACAAATCCACCATTAGATTACATTATCTTCATATATTTTCCATTCTTGCAAAATTTCAAGATGATAAAAAATTAATAACTATGTCATCAATCAATTGTTTAAATTCAAGTTTTTGTAATTTAAAATGATGCATAAAATATGAGTATGAATTAAATGGTAAATAACATCCAATTGACATGAAAATTGGCATGAATGTTAAATATATATATATATATATATATATATATATGGTTGGGTTCAAGTTACACCACTCAATATTTTTTAATGGGATGCAAATTTTGACAAATCCATCATTAGATTACATTATCTTCATATATTTTCTATACTTGCAAAATTTCAAAGTGATAAAAAATTAATAGTCATGTCATCAATTAATTGTTTAAATTCATGTTTTTATAATTTAAAATAATGCATAAAATATGAGTATGGATTGAACGGTAAATAACATTCAATTGACATGAAAATTGGCATGAATGTTAAAAAACATATAGAACATGTAATTCGACAGTAAGATTTTCAAAATATGAATTCTATAACAAGTTATTGGGTGATGTAACATTACTTAGAACTTGAATCCAACCCATATATCAGAAACCATTACATATTTTAGAAATGTATGATTTAAAAAAAGTGTAAGCTAATACTATGTATAATTTGAATATCTTTTAATGTATAATTTGAACTGTATAATTGTGATTATTTTTAATTGTACCTGTGTATATGTATGAGGCTACACACTAGTATTAAAGAATAAGCATAATTACACTAAATCAATTCTAATACCCATCTAAAAATCCAATCAAATTGGGAGTTTATTGAGATGTTATTAGGTGTGGTAGGATGTATTGAGTTTTAAGTAAAAAAGTCGATGTGACAATTTCTTATTGAATAGTATAAAATATGAGTTTTACACCCTATCCTTATCAAATTCGGAGTCATACAAATATGTATTGGTGGTGGTCAGTCAAATAGTGATATAGAGATATAATATTCCCCTCTAGCTCCCTCAACCTTATTTGAGAGTTTGCCGAATATATATATTACATTTGAGTCCGAATTCATATTAGTCTTGTGTGTGTAAAAGACTTACTGTCTAATTATTTTGTATCTCATTGATACATAAAATAGAACATCAACAAAAAAAACAAGGGACAAATTTGGTAGAAGTCAATTTATTCTAGGTGATGAATTTGTATGAAAATGAACGAGATTTACATAAGGCAATAGTCAATAGACAATAGTCATCATCATTCCTACAAGCTACATCCAAGATCGCCTTAAAAGATATATTTTGCATGTGCAACCTCAAAGTACGTAAAAAAAAAATCAGTGTCTTATGTGTCTTAAAAATTTTGGCTCATGAATCAATTTTACTTTTCAATTATTTTGAAATTTTTGGTTTTATATAACTTTTTGTTTATGATACATTAAATTGGTAGAACACTAAAAAATAAGGATAAATGTACCAGAATACAATTTATTTTAGGAAGACATATTTAATTAGAAAACAGGATTTACTAATTTTGTAAAAAAATAAAAAAATAAATAAATTACATATTTGGTTCATATTTTTTACATTATATTTTAATTTAGTTTTTAATCTTTCAATTATGTTAATTTAGTCCCTAACCTTTAAATGTATGTCAATTTAATATCTGTCATTACCTTTTAGATAGAAAAGTTTAAAGTATCCAACAGCCTTAAAAGAAAAAAAAAAAAAAAAAATTTGCCACATCAAGTATCACTTAAGACTATCACATCAATTTTTCTTTTTTCTTTTTTTAAAGAGCACGTCAGTTTTTTATTAAAAAACCCAATCCAAATCTTTTTAGTTTGATTCAAAATTTTGCTTATTTCGTTAAACAGGGGGCAGGAGCCAGGAGTTAGGAGTTTCTGGGTTATCCCTTGATGAATCTGGGGTTTGGGATCCTGACTTCGTCACTGCAGCAAAGTAAGATCTTGCATTGCTTTTCATTTTTCCTTTTTTATTTATTTGTATCTTTATATTTTGATATATTCTATCAACTTTTACAAACAGTATCATCTTCAAGTTTCAGGTTTGTCATAAGTCCCCCTATTAGTGCATCTGGACATGATAAGGCCCTTTCAAGCTGCCCTTTAAACAGGAATTCTACAGGTTCCTACCAATCATAACCGCTGGGACCGTAAAGACACTTAAAGAGACTGTGACTTTCACTTAGGGATTTTTTTTGTTTTTTTGATGAAAGGGAGTTTTTTTGTTGTTGATAGATGTGAGTTAGGGAATTCAATTATCTGTTTTTTTTTTTTTTTTTTCGAATTTAAAATTATGCCGACATTTTATAAAATAAAATTAAAAATGCTGACATATTAGTCCAGGTGTTGGCAATTTTTTATTTATTTAAACTATTTAACACGGCAAATTTTTAAAGAATAGAGACGAAATATATACTTTACCCTAAAAAGAATTGTATATAGGATGTTAATAGTGCTTTAAATACCGTCTTTTTTGTTGTCTTGTGATTATGATTTGTGAAGATGAGGTTTTGGGTTGATTGGTAGTTAAAAGAAAAAGGCACATAAAAGTCCCTAACAATGGTAAACCAAAACCAGGGGACTTGGAATGGCCATGAGTGTATCAAACTGTGCTTTTATGTTATCTCACTTCTGGATGAAACTTATTAAAAGAAGACTTACTGACCAAGAAGAATTGTGAGCTATGAAATTTTTTGAATACTTCAGTTATTAAAACCTAGTAGTGTAATTTCAATAAAAGATCATTCAAACATACAGTAGGATATTCAGACGTCTGTTGAGAAAGCATAACATGAGGATTTGTTATAGCAATATTAATTAAACATAGGTATGAGGATTTGTCAAGAGGTAAGCTTCCACTACTTTGTACATCTCTGTTGCTCTTTCTTTGCCAAACTCTATGTCCTCATCCTTGAACTCAATTTCTTGATCCGAGTAATACTCACTCAACATCTTACAAATGCAGCCTCCATGTTCATCAGCTACAAACTTCACCTCGTACTTAATGGATTTGAGCTTCTCTCCCAACACATCTCCTTCAACTATAGTGTACTTGCACCGGTAATTCTTCGTGTCTAGCTCATCCATCCGGAGCGTTGCATGTTTGAAATGAATACCTGCATATTGTAGACATAATTTAAGCACATACTACATTTTACCTACTAAGATCTCAAAAGGTTGTTTTTATGCATAAAACTCCCACTTTTGCCAATAAAAAATTACTTAGTAGGCTGCCTTACCCTTTATTTATTTAATTACTAGGATCTAATACTAATATTTTGTGGCAAATAGCATAGCTTCCTAGCAAAAAAACAAAGACAAATAGCAATATTTGTTACATACCTTGAGCAAAATTAATTTGCTTGATACTTCCAACATCTCCATCTCCTTCAATGATTTCAATGCTATTAATGGACTGAGACATGAGCTTTGGGCATAGATTATGCGAGTCAACTATCAAGGCCTTGAATAATCTACCAGGATCAATTGGTGATTCATACTCTTGAGCAAAACTTATCACACCCATCTTCCTAGTCTAGAAATTGAAAACAGAACAGGGGGTGGGAAAGTGTTTTACAAAAGATGCTGATAAATTAATCAGCAAAAGAATTTATAAGATGCCAAGTATATCTAAATTAACTGAGAATGATGTACACTTGTATTTTAGATGTAAGGTGTGGAATTTTGTTCCACATTTCTACTAGTCTGGCAGGCTGAAGTGAACACAAAACTAGTCAGAGATTCCAAGCTGTGGCAGTGGGACCCCCTTTTCTTAGTCAGTGGCAACTGGAGTGGAATCAAGCTCATTGCGCAGCTATTAATGCATTGCTCTGGCATTGGCCAGACAAAGTCTTCTAGACTTCTATAAGCATCCAAAGTTGTTTGTGAATCTGATAATGGTATAAGTACGATAAAATGTTGTTAAAATTATTGATTCAGAAAATGGGGTAAAAATTATAGTATTTTTTTTTTTTTTCAGCCAGTGGCTTTATAATTTTAGTCAATTAAAAGCAAAGTCATTTCAATCAATTTTCAAAAGAAATTTCTTTCAGATATGGATGGTAATTGGTTTTGAAACTATTTAATTAATTATTGATTCATTACAGTTGTATAGTTTCTAGAGAGTATCCAGCTGGTGAACACATTGCGATTGACGATTGCAAAATAGCAAAAAAATAGTAATATAAATATATATATAAAACACTGAAACTTGTCTCATTCACTCATGAAAAGTACAATATACCCACACAATTTGTATTGTACATCTCTGTAACAAATCAGCCAAAGCTAACGCTTCAGCTGCAGAGTTTTTATTACAAATCATAGACAGTTTTAGCCTAAAAAAAAACAAACAATCCTACCATTCTACCAAGACCATATGAAATAGAGACAAATGGTATGTAGTGACTTGATTGGTAAGTGATTACTTAAGCGTAGACATCAGGGTTGGCCAAGAGGTATTCCTCTACAACCCTGTACATTCCAATTGCCTTGTCTTTGCCAGCTTTAATATCCTCATCCTTAAGGTTAATGTCACCCTTTGTATTATAGTGGCTTGTCGTCTTGCATACACTACCTGAACCTGAGGCAACGTACTCTACTTCATAAACAACGGATTCAAGCTTGTCACCCAACACATCTCCTTCAATCAAGGTGTACTTGCACACAAAGTTCGCAGTGTCAAGGGCATCGATCTTGTGCTTCAAGTATTTAAAATGACTTCCTAAGAAGATCAAAAAGAAAAATGTTATATCAAACTTCAAAAATTGTAAAATCCAGCTTTAATATAGATATAAATAGAATCCAATTTTGTGTCATATGTCTAAATTTATGTGGAGATCATACCATAATCTATCTATTTATTACTAAAAGTTGAAGCGTGACATTTATTACTGCTGAGCTCCTGTTGTGCCACCTCATCGCCACGTCATTAGCCACATAATTATTATTTATTATTTATTCCTTTTTTTTTACAAATATATATATATATATATATGTATGTATAAATAGATTATTGACTTTACATATTTATTTTTGTCGGTTTTAACATCTACTATATATATTTCTTTTTTATTTCCAATTTTCCTATAATTTTTTTTACATTGACTTATTTTTTAAATATTTACACTTTCTTCAACCTTTCTTTTTCCCTTACCTTTTCGTCTCCCTACTACCATCTATTTTAATATTGCTATTCATCTTTCCCTTCATCTTTCTTTATTTGTCTCTTTTTATCCCTTCTCTCTTACTATAAATTTGTCACTCTTTTCCATTCTTTACATAGTTTTCTCTCACAAAAAGGTTCTCTCTCTCTCTCTCTCTCTCAATGTTTTGGTGGATTTTTGTTTTTTATTGTATCTCCGGTTTAGATTGATAAATTTTTGTGTTTTTAAGAACTCTAATTTAGGTTGATACGATTTAGTTTCGTGTTTTAAGTTATTATTACTATTATTATTATTTTGCTATTTGATTGTTAAATTTTATCCGATTACATTATATATAATTAAAGATAGTAGATAAAAATAAAATAGTATTCCATTACATACCATAATTTGGATAATTTAGTGTTTGTTGTTATATCTTTTAATTTTTCTTATTTTTTTCTTCTCTTCTATTTTACTCAATATTGAAATTCAACCATATCCTCCTTATCATTAAATTATTTATATTTTCTCTCTCTTTTTGTTTTAAAAAATAAAAAATGTAATTTTTTATTGTGCTCATCAAATTGTACTCATTTTTTTTTATATCATTTACAATTTTTCCAACCTTTCTCCTTCTCTTTACCTTTTCATCTCCCCAAACATTCTACCTTGATATCACTCTTCCTCTTTCCTTTTATCTTCCTTTATTTTGTTTCTTTTTATTATCATCCTCTTAGTATAAATTTGTCATTCACTTTTCCATTCTTCACATAATTTTCTCTCACAAAAAGGTGGTTATTTCATACTCTTTCTCCCTCAATTTTTTGGTGGATTTTTATTTTTATTTTTCTTGCATCTCTATTTTAGCTTGATAAAGTTTTCTATGCTTTAGAACTCTATTTTGGTTGATGGGATTTAGTTTTGGTTTTAAGTTTTTTTATTTTTATTTTTATTTTATGACTTTGATTGTTATATATTATCATATTGCATTATAAATAATTAAAAATAGTACATAAGAATGTACTATTATTACATTACATAGAATTATTTGGATAAGTTAGTGTTTATTGTTATGTATTTTATTTTTATTTTTTTTCTCATATCATTTTATTTAACATTTAAATTCAGCCACATCCCCCATTAAAAAAAAAAAAAAAAAAAAAACCTTTGACATACCACTAACATAACTACAACTATAACTATTTAAGTCATCCATGATATTTATTTCTTATTAATAACCATAAAATTTACAACTAGCAAAGGAACATACAAAGTAATAAAGAATAAATGAAGGAAGAAAAAAAGAAATGAAATCAAATGTCAATTAATAACTGTTATTTGGAAAATAAAATGGTGGCAAAAAGGAGTAAGAAATAAAATAGAGATGGCTATACAAAGGACATTAAAAACTTTATAGTGCAATCAAATCAACAATTAAATATAATAACACAAAAAAAAAACTCTTTATAAAGTCTAGGGATTAAAATAGTATTTTATTTAAAAAATTATTACGCGCAACGCGTAGGGCTGCGACTAGTTATTTACTTAAGTTTGTGCCATGTCTCCACTTAAGTTTTTTAATCTTTGTGCCAAGTGAGTTAACGAGTGCAAAATACTAAGAATCTAATATTAATAAATTATAAAACTATAAATAAATAAAAACCAATCACATATACTCAATAAAAATCACCATACAACAAAAATCACCACATGTTCTATCTTATTAAAAATTAGAAAAAATCATAAGTAGTATTAAATTTAGGTAAGAATCTTAATATGTGACTAATTACATTTACTTTTCTAAAAAAATAATTTGACTAATTATTTATATTTTTATGATACAAATTATGTTTAATTTTAAAAGTATCTATACATATGCATGTATTACATGCTATTTTTTTAAAAATAATTTGACTAGATATGCATCTAGTATTCAAATTGTGAGTTGAATCATATAATTTCTTGAAAGTTTTTCATTGGCAACATTCTATCAATATGTCAATCTGTCGATGAAGATAGCCTGAGACTTTCAAATTTGGTACTTTTTTTTTTTTTTTTTGAGAATACTAAGTATTTTTAGCACACACATGAGAAGAGTGGAGAATGTCTTAAAAAAACTAACAATGGTGTATGTCTAAAATGGCCAATCCAATTTTGGTACTTTAGAACAGAAGATGTTCTCTTTACTTTCATATCTTTTCATGTATGATTTTGATTTTTGAACAATATGCCATAAAATGATTAGTTGTCAGTATTAATCACTGGATGCCTATGTTGGGCCTATTTTCCACATTGTATTAGACGCACATGCTTCACTTGTTTTGTTGGGTAGCGTGTGAATTTAAGCTGATCTTATGACCCATTTTCTTATGGCATGTGTATTGGACATTGATAAATTACCACTTGTCTCAAAAGATTAATTGTTGGGCAATGATAAATTTAATCATTTAACTATTATTCTAACACTTTTTATCATGTGTGGGTTCAAACTCCCTCTTAATAAGCCGGACCAACATGTTGAATTTTTAATTTTTTTAATGGAAGGTAAAGTGGAGATGGAGTTTGAATTCTAAATCACCCTGCTTTGGTAAATTACCACTTGTCCCAGAAGTTTAAGTTGTTAGGAAATGGTGAATTCAATTATTTAGCTGTAAACCATTATTCTAACATAGAATTATTTGGTTTCTTGTTTTTCTTTTGTTGGATAGTTTGTCGTTCAAATTCCAGTAACCAAGTTTGCTTGCAACTAGAATTGTCTAAGTAGCCAGCAGCTTTGACTGCTTGTCCTGGAATCTGAAGGTGGCCCAAAAGCACTTCTTTAGGCCCAATTTTTGTCAAATAATCGATTAGAAATGATTTTCTTTCATAAGAGAGAGATCTACATTGTGAGAACATGTAATTGCTGTATACATGGAACCACTGTTTTAACTAAATTATGTTAAGGAAAAAAATATGAATCTAGAGATCTATGTGATGGGTGCTTCCCCACATGTTTGCAGACAAGCTAATAGTTGCTGACTGCTTGAAGTCGTGTATATGTTTTTTGTATCCCATTTTGTTTGTGGAACTTATTCATTTCATTTACCCTCAAGTGGAACTAATTTAAACGATAAATTGTTCAATAGGTTCATTGTGAAGTGAGGGGCAGTCTTGAGCCTCCTTGTAGTACGGTTGGCTTGATTGATCAAGTTATTCTTGGTGAACATCATCTTTATCAACATCCTGCGTACAGAAGAACAAAGATTATTTTTCTTGGCCTGTGTAATTGCTATCTTGAACTCCCTATCCATAGGTTCCATTGTTTGATCATCAGGGGGATATTATCTTAATCTTAGTTTTGCTCAGGAATGCAGTATTAATTCTCCTGACTATGGACCTCTGCCACAAAATGCACCTGGGTGGTGCCTTGCACCATATGATCCACAGGGCATATTAAGGTCTGATAATGGCATTCCTTTTTTCTGTTTCCTTGTATATTATTAACTAGTGAACTGTGACAATTTATAATGTAGTAGAGAGAAGGCACTCAAAGCACAGTTTATTTTTAAATACAATTGAAGAACTTTCTTTATTGCAATTCCGCCCCTACCCACCCCCCCCCCCCCCCCCCCTCCCCCCAAAAAAAAAATGGCAATGAAAATGTTAAAGCGTTATTCATTACCATCCTCATCGATAGGTGCTGGTTGTTGGTACTCGGTTGTTAATTTGTTTTTCTTACAAAATTTTCCAGTTCATTGATGGCTGCTATCACATGTTTTGTGGGATTGCAATTTGGGCACACACGTGCATTTTAAGGTACAATGGTTCTTCCTGTTGCTTCATAACATGTAGGCATAATTTTAGCTATGACTTATTGATTTACAGTTAGTCTTGACGTGACTCTTTGATAGCTTTTTTTGATCCTATAAACTTTTATCTTTTTTCTTCAGGACCAAATGCAGAGGGTCCATTTATGGTCCATGTTATCATTCCCTCTATTAATTGCAGGAAATGTTTTGGAGTTGCTAGGTATTTTCTCTTGTAATAGAGATCTGATTTATATCTTTTAGCTCTTTGTAAATTTCACTTTGTTTCTTGCAAGTAATTTCTGTAAGGTATATCAGGTGTTCCTTTCTGTAAGCCACTGTATATACATTGAGCTATATGTGCATCACGGCAGGAGCATCAGGCTTGTTCCTAACCATTATCTTTTTCATAGTAAGTTCATCATTCTAGATTGTGCTCTGATTAATTGACCAATATCCCCATGATGTAAAAGTGACCCAAGTTTAGCTTGCTATGACTAGTACCATCAGGTGAGATCAAACCCAGTAGCCCATATCAATAATTGATTTGTTAAATTGGGAATATCATGGAGAAAATAGAAGAGTTTACAATCTCTTGATATGTCAAACTCAAGCTTGAGTTTATCTTGACCTATTTTTCAAAAAGTTTTATTTATTTATATATATTGGGGATGGGGGTTCCAATAAAGGGCTGTTTATCCATTTTTTCAATAAAAATTAGGTCAAAGGAAATCATCACTTGTAAGTTCTGGTCATTAGCAATTTCTCTACCTTAAAATTATATAACTTGATTTCAACATAAAGCCATGGAATTATCATGGCATACTGAAATAAGTGTGACTTTAGATTCTTTATATTGATTGCAGAATTCTTGACATGTCCAGGAGAAGTGCAAATGTGACCTCAAATCAAGTTTTGCCTGTAGTATGTAGAGATTTTCAACCTATAAAAGTTTCAAATTCTGAAGGTCATTTCCCTCTGTTGCTCATATTTCTCTTTGTTGAGAAGTCAAAGAAGCTATAGGATTAGAGAAGTTAATCTTGAAAGGTACCTAGATTTCGTTTGGCTTTCAGTGCTTTGAGATTAGAATGTAATTTTTAGAATCTTTATATCACAGATGAATGTAACTTATCACAAAAAATATATATCACAGATGAATGTATTGACTCTAAACTTAGGTGGGAAGTGTAGTGAATCGATTTTAGAGTTGGCATCATTTTCTACCTTTGAGTGACAGTGCCTGATTCTTAAAGGGTGGAATGCCCAATGATGGGAGACCATCCTCTTCCATATATTTCCAATCTTTTAAAATATTAAGGTCTTGCCATACTATCTGGTTCTCAAGGGTGGCTTGATGTATTTGGGGGCCTAAGGCGAAAATTGATTATCTTGTTTTAAATGCAAAATTACTACTAATTAACATAAACTACGTAAATTTTTTTTTTTAAAAGAAATTTTATAAACAAAAAAAATTTGACAAAATTTTTCATACTTATTGATATGGTAGATTGATAATAGTAAGTAAAAGAGTGGTGTTAGTGGTAGATTTAAATGAGAACTAATAAAAGTTTGCTAACTAAACTCTTATTATTATTCTTATTTTTTTTTAGAAGTACAATATTCACAATATTTTTTTATAACAAATCCTAGATTTTAAGTTTTTTTTTTTTTTTTTTTTTTTTTTTTTTTTTTTTTTTTTTTTTTTTCTCTCTTTGAAAATATCACTATAATTATTTTTTTGCCATCAATAATAGATTGTAATAACCACCTACTTAGCATATTTGTAAAAGTGTTGTAAAAAATATTGTGGACATTGCATTTTTCTCTATTTTTTTATTTGTTTTTCATCTAGTAAAAAAATATTATTTTATTTATTGATTATAAATAACCCTATTGGTTAAAATTTGGGGGCCTTTTTTTTACTTGGGGCCTTAGACGACCACCTCTCTTGCTCCATTATTTAGTCGGCACTGCTAGTTCTTCAAGCTTGCTTTCAGCCTTTTCCTCTAGAATCCACAAACATAGATGGTGACTATGATATATAACACCAATAAATCTACTCTTTGGTTTTATGACAAGGACTGTTGAAATGGCTTGAATTTTAATGATGGTGGATTAACATTTTGGCTAAGCATTAAATGCTATGTTGTATGAATAGTCAAAGAAAATGGCAAGGAAACAAAACTGACTTGAACAATATTCATGCATTCAAAGTTGCATGAAATTGTTCCATGAAATTATTGCATGGAAACAAAACCGACTTGAACAATTATTAACTTCTTGGTTAATAGAAGTCTTGCATTCCCATTGGTCTAGAACACTTGACATGCAACTGAAATATGTGACTTCATTAAATTCATGAATTGTCAAGAAGAGTGTGCTAGCCGAATTGAATGAATTCCGTGGCAATAAATTGCTTAACCACTATTGTTGACTTCATAGAAGTCTCTCATGTGTTGGTATTTTGGCTGGAGCTTAGCTATAAATAGAGGTGGAGCAATTGAGACCAAGAGGAGTGAGGGAAAAGGAGAGTTCCTACGTGAGCTAGGGAGATAGCAAAATGACTTCTTCTGTGTGCACCAGAGCTAGGAAGTTGTGTCTTTCAATTTATCTAAATACAATAGGATGTTCTCTACTTATTTGTGAGAGAACCAAGAGTGTATTTGGGGTAAGGGTTTGTGTGAGAGTGTCTTCAAGTCATTATTGTAATCTCCACAATTATAGTGAAAATTTATTCTGTCGCCTTTCGTGGATGTAACCATATTGCCGAATCATGTAAATTCCTTGTGTCATATTATCTTCTCTCTCTCTCTTCTTTAATCTTGTGTAAACAGATTTATTTCACCCAATTTTCACAACAAGGACCTATATGATGCATACCATTAGCTTGTCTTAACATCTCTGCAATGTGATGCATAATGTTTAATTGGAATAATGACACTAAAATTACGAAAACATTGCCTGTTTAGTTAAATCATCTTTTAAAAACAAAAAATTAAACCCTCTGTAAATGCAGGTTGATATCAAACATTTTAGAAAGCCCACAATGTTACAATAACTGGGTAATTCTCTTTCTTTTGTACTAGGGTATTACCTGTGAGTCATTATGCTTCTCTTTTACAATAAGCATATGTCCATGCAAGTTAGTTTGGACCAGGCTGGAATGTATTGAAGGGGAAAAAATCTGAAATTTTTACTGCTTTAGATTAACCCTCTCACCTCCTTTTTTCTCTTTTTCCAAAATGAAAAATAAAAATTGTGGAATTTCATCTTTTTAGTGCGCCCTCCAATTGTTGCGTGGAGATTGGAGAAGTTGCTAATTAAAATCAGTTATATGTCGTGAAAGTGTATCGACTGACATGCGAGATGGGTAATTGTTGACAACAATGTTACTACAGTATGTATCATCAACAGTGTGATGTTATTTTGTACTATTTTTTAATAGATTTATGGGATTGTTGAACACAATTGATGTATTGGTTGACTTGGCACATTATCTGATAGACAATTTTGGGCCAAATCTGGTGTGCAGGTTGATGGCACGGAATCATTAGTGCAGGCCATGATTCATTCTGAAAAGTGGGGTACTCTGGTGTTTGTAATGCTTGAAATTTTGTTTTGGAGTCTCGTTGCTGGTTTCCTCCCCATGAAATGCATATATTTAAAACTATAAAATATAAAGACATTTACATGTTGACGTAGGAAAACCACACTATTTCAATAGAACAATCAAACAATAATGGAATCAAGACTAAACCCTAGGAGTCAGCACCTAAGGGTTGCTTGGAGTTAGCACCAAGCAAAATGGAGTCGACACCAAGCAAACTCGAGTTGGCACCAGTATAAAAAGAAACACAATAATTTTATAATTCTTAAAACTGTCTTATAATAATCAAAAGAAGTGCTTAAATAGCTAATAATAAAATGCATAAAGAAATCCTAATTATTAAATGCTCGGGCTTGCTTAATCTCAAACCGAATAACTAACAAGCTCCATCCATAAGGCCATAGGTTGGGCCGTCTTTTTTTTGCTTTTCCTCCCATACATGCGTATAATTGGGGGTTTGTACCTTGTGTCCGCACCAACTCCCCCCCGGTGAAAAGAACTCAACCCCATCGAGTGGAAATCTAAAGAGCTCTGATAGTACTCCAACAAGTCAGGATCCAGTTGTTGTAGCTCATCTCGAGTAATCCATGTACAGTTAGAATCTGGTCGCCCTCACCACCGAACTAGGAAACAATGAACTCCTCCATCCCTGGGAGAAACAATCTGCTCATCTAAAATAGCATCAATAGATTCTTTATGTGCATAGGGCAGATTTAAAGGTAAAGGGGTAGGAATAAGGGCATCAATAGGATCAAGCAAAGGCTCATCAAAAGGGGTAACAGGAATAGCTGTGGGGCTTTTATAAGCAACTAGATCCTCAATATTAAAGGAGGAGCTAATACCATAATCATGAGGAAGGTCAATAACATATAAATTTGGGCCCATTCGTTTTAATACCTTGAATGGATCGGCACTATGAGCCTGCAATTTCTTAATGGTCCCAAAGGGAAACCGTTCAGGTTGAATTCGAATCATGACATAATCCCTTACCTGAAACTCTGTGTGACGCCGATGAGTGTCAGCATGAATTTTATATTGAAAATTACTTACCTAAATTTTTTTGCGAATCTCATTATGCAAATCAAGAATATGTCGTGCAAATGCCTCAGCAGATTCAGAAATCCTAACATGTGGGAACATAGGCAAAAGATCTAAGGGCTTCCTAGGTATATATCCATGCATATCCTCAAAAGGACTAGCGCTTATAGACTTATTGACAGAACTATTATATGCAAGTTGGGCTGTAGGAAAAATTGAATCCCAATTCCGATTGGCTTCACCCATTAGACACCGAAGGAGGTTGCCTAGACTACGATTAACCACCTCAGTTTGACCATCAGTTTGAGGATGAAATGCCATGGAAAATTTCAATTTGGTGCCTACTAAATGCAAAAAGTCTTCCAAAAATAACTCATGAAGCGAACATCCCTATCAGACACTATGGTTTTGGAAAGACCATAAAGTTTGACAATCTCATCAAAGTAAAGCTTTGCAATCTTAGAAGCATCAGAGGTCTTAGAACATGTTATGAAATGAGCCATCTTAGAGAAGCGATCAACAACTACTAGAATAGAATCATGCTTTCTAAAGGTGCGGGGCAAACCCAACACAAAGTCCATACTCACATCCTACCACAGGTGATCTAGCACAGGTAGAGGCATGTACAGGCTAGTGTTTTGCTTGCGATGTTTGGCTAGTTGACATGTATGACACTGACCAACTATCTTGGCAATACCCCTCTTAAGACTAGGCCAATAGAATTGATGTTCCACTTCCTTAATTGTTTTGTCTCAGCCAAAATGACCTGCAAGGCCTCACGCATGTATCTCCCGAACTAGGAAATCTCTCACTGAAAACTAAGGGATACATAACTTGTTGGCTTTGAACAAGTAACCATCTTGAAGGCTATAATCATCCCAGATTGGCCGTGGGGTATTACTTAGGCTAGTGTAGAGCTCCCCAAAATCTGGGCATGACTCATAGTCATCATTGAGTCATTCAAACCCAGTAACCTTAACGCTCATTATGGATAGCAAAGACACACTTCGACTTAGTGCATCAGCAACCTTATTCTCAACTCCCGCATTGTGTTTCACCACAAAGTAGTAGCATTGCAGAAATTCAACCCAACTACCGTGCCTAAAATTCAGCTTCTTTTGGGAATGGAGATAGCGCAAAGTTTTATGATCAGAGTAGATAACAAATTCTCGAGACAACAGGCAATGACGCCAATGCCAAAGAGCTCGAATAATGACATAAAATTCTTTGTCATATGTGGAGTACTTTTACTTAACATCATTCAATTTCTCACTAAAATAAGCAATTGGGTGGCGCTCTTGACTAAGTACTCTCCCTATACAAATACCTGAAGCATCACATTCCACTTCAAAAGGCTTGGTAAAATCAGGGAGATGCATGACAAGTGCCTCAATCATCTTTTGTTTTACCTCATTGAAAGCCTTAGCAACAGCTTTAGTCCAAACAAACTCCCATTGTTTCATGCAGTTAATGATGGGGGGACATAATTGTACTAAACCCCTTGATGAATCAGCGATAAAAGGAAGCGAGCCCATGAAAGCTTTGAATTTCATGGACATTTTTGGGCTCCAACCAATCCACAATCGCTTGAACCTTTTGGGGGTTGGCGGAAACTCCCTCAGAGGATACTATGAAACCTAGGAAGATGACTTTATCGGTGAAGAAAGAGCACTTCTTGAGGTTGCCATATAAACTCTAGTTCTTAAGGGTAGTACAAACTTGAGTTAGGTGGTCTAAGTGTTGCTCCCTAGACTTACTATAGATAAGGATGTCATCAAAGTACACAACCAAGAATTTCCCCATAAAAGGCTTGAGCACTTGAATCATCACTTTCATAAAGGTACTAGGAGCATTGGACAATCCAAAAGGCATGACCATCCACTCATATAAACCATCCTTCGTCTTGAAGGTAGTTTTCCACTCATCACTAGAACGAACTTTAATTTGATGATAGCCACTTTTCAAGTCTATCTTGGAGAAGATCATTGCTCCAGCCATCATATCCAACATGTCATCTAACCGAGGGATAGGAAAACGATATTTCATAGTGATCTTGTTGATGGCACGACTATCAACACACATCCTCCAAGTTCCATCTTTCTTTGGAGTTAAGAGTGTAGGGACTACACAAGGACTCATGCTTTCATGAACAAAACCCTTCCTAAGTAGTTCTTCTACTTGCCTTTGCAACTTGGCATAGTCTGCAGGGCTCAGCCTATAGTGAGGCAAGTTAGGTAGGGTCGTTCTGGGTACAAAATCTATGGCATGTTGTATGTCACGTATAGGCGGTAAATGATTGGGGAGTTCCTCAGGGAAAGCATCCTTAAATTTTAGGAGCATTGACTTCATTTCTTCAGGTTGCTCCTCATAGGTCTCTCCATGAAGTTCCCTGGCAACGAAGACAAACACAATGAATTCTTGAATAGCTACCCTTTCAAATGCCTTTGGGCTTATGATGTTCAAGCCTTTTGCATTTGGTGCTTCTTTCTTCTCACTCATGTTGATTGGCTTAGGTTTCAAAGGATTGAGCACAATCTTCTTTCCTTCAAACATAAATGAGCAAGAATTGGATTGCCTATAAAGGGTGACATCCAAATCATAAAGCCAAGGTCTACCTAAGATAATATGCCTTACATCCATGGGAATTACGTCACACCATATTTCAGCCTTGTAGGTGAGGAATTGAAGTAGGACAACACATCTTTCTTTTATGGCTATGGAGGAAGTATCCACCCATGAAGCTTTATATGGGTTAGGGTGTGGGGTCAATTTCAAGCTTAGGTAGGAAACAACGTTAGAGGACACTGCATTAATGCAACTCCCACTATTTATAATAACCTTGCAAGTTTTGTCTCCACACTTAGTGTAAGTTTGGAAGATGGCACTCCTTCGCCAATCATCAGTGTCTCTCTACTTTGCCAAAGCACACCTTACCACATTCATTCTAGGGACACCAAAGTCCTTGAAGTCATCAACCTGGGGAGAGATGGCTCTAATGCATGCGAGATAGCTAGGATCATCTTCCCATTTTGCATTAACATCTTGGGTTTCTTCAACATTTGGATCATACACCAGCTCTTCAACATCTTTTACCTTTTCATCATCCGCTTGAATGAAAAGGGTCCTAGAGGGACATCTAGCTGCGATATGTCCAACCCCATTGCATTTGAAGCATTGGAGGCGAGAGCCTAATCTTGAACGCTCATTGATCACACATTTTTCCCTTGTCCTCTTTTTATATTGGGATGCTATTGGGGTTGACCTTAAGGGGTAAGGCAAGTCTAGATTTGCTACCAAAAGGTTGAGGGTTGGTAGGAACACTCTAGAGCTTAGAACGTCGCCAAAAGATAGATTTGGATGCTAACTCACAATTCCTAGCAAGGTCATATGCTTCTCCTAAGGTAGTGACTCCTCGGGTGATAATCTCACTTAGTAGGTTAGCATTTAAACCTTTCTTGAACCTATTGAGTGTGACAACCTCTTCCTTGACTATTCAAATTCGCTTTTTGAATTTCTTGAATTTCTCTATATATTCAGCCACAGGAGCAGTGCCTTGTTTTAGGCAATCCCATTCCTTAAGGAGGGAGCTCCTATAAGCTGGAGGAAGATAATTCCTTGAGAGTGCATCCTTCATCTTAAGCCAATCAGTAATGGGGGGCTCATGTCGTCACCTAAAGGTATCCTCAGGTCCTCCCAAAAAAGGTCGGCTTTTCCAATTAACTTCATCCTAGCATACCTCACCTTCTTATTCTCAACCCAATGGTAATAGTCAAAGAATTTCTCCATTTGACGTAACCAATCAGTGAAAACCCATGGGTATAGGCAGCCATCAAAGGTGGGTGCTTCTATCATTTCCTGGGATATCCTATCATCATCAAACGGTTAATAGTCTCTCTTTGAGATGCTTCAACTCACTTTACCCTATCCAGTTAATTATGGACACTCTTTGCTAGGTCTTCTATGGTTTGCTTTAAGGAGGACTTAGGCTCGGAAGTGGATTGATGTTCAGGGTTTGACCTGATGTGACCACTACGTAGATGCATGCAACACTATATTTATGAATACAGTTGAGATTCCCACAAATGCAAGTAACCAATTCTCAATGTAAAATTAAGGTCAAGCAAGAGTGCATGCAGAGACTAGATCAATGAACCAAAGGAATAAATTGCAGTTAAGTAGTGACAATGTTCACAATATTGAGAGATAGCCCAAATAAAAGTCAAATTCCAATAAGCTCCACAATTAATAAAGAGAATCAAATATTTTAAAGAAATTGGGTTGTCCTTTTTTTTTTTTTTTTGGAATTTTAGAATGGGTATTGAAAGAAAGCACAAATAATAAAATAGCAAACTTGAGCACAAAATGGGTAGGCCAATGGGGTATGGTGGAATTTTTGGAATTTTATTTCTTTTCTTTCCTTTTGATTTTTTTTTTTTTTTTTGCAAAATAATAAAATACACTGCTGTGATGGACTTAAGAAACTACAAACTTTAAAATAAATTCAAATGACAGACTTTAAGAAACTCAAACTACACTTTAAAGAAAAAAAAAACCACAAAAACTAAAAGAGACAACGAAAGACAGTAGCGGCATGAAATGAAAAATTGCTCGGCGATGGACTTGTGGTGCTAGGGATCGACGACTGTGGCGGCGCGAAGACGAGGAAGACAGCAGTGGCATGAAACATGGAGGAGTGGCGGCTTCTTGTCTTAGGTCTTCGCATCAGTAGTAGTCAAGGGTGATAATAGGTTTCGGTGGTTGGTGGCTGATGCGTTTTGCGGCAGTGAGTGTTGATTTGTGGGTTTCGGTGACTGGTGGTTGGTGGGTCTTGCATGGGTAACTTTTTTTTTTTTTGGTTTGTGGGTTAAGGGTTTTGTGATCAGAGGCGGGCACGGATGGTGGTCACCGACTTGGGAGGCATCACCTGCTTCTCTGTTGGCTTAGGGATGAAAAACTCATGTGGGGCTTTGGGGTATATACAAATTACAGGGACTAGTTTGGGCTTGTTCAAGATCTCATGGGCAAAAACTTGAAAGGTATTGTCATATTTGGCTGGCTTTCTCTTTTGATGGTTTTGCTTTCAAGTGGTTGTCTACAGTTGTGTTGTATGGACCGAAAGTCTGCTCTGATACCAAAACTGATGTAGGACAACCACACAATTTAAATAGAACAATCAAACAACAATGGAATCAAGACTAAACCCTAGGAGTCAGTACCTAAGGGTTGCTTGGAGTTAACACCAAGCAAACTGGAGTTGGCACCAGTGTAAAAAGAAACACAATAATTTTATAATTCTCAAAATTGTCTTACAATAATAATAAAAAAGTGCTTAAATAGCTAACAATAAAATGCATAAAGAAACTTTGATTATTAAATGCTCGGGCTTGCTTAATCTCAAGCCCAATAACTAATAGGCTCCATCCATAAGGTCACAAGTTGGGCCGTCTTCTTTTTGCTTTTCCTCCATACATGCATATAATTGGGGCTTGTACCTTGTGTCCGCACCATATGTTCTATGTTGTATGTCCCTTGTAAATAAAAATTTTTTTGCGTTTGTATATATGATTAGCCATCTCTGTGAATGTACAAATTGCTAGCCTAATTGAACTAAACGACTTCTACTTTTAGCTGGTTAAATGACATGTAGCGTACTTCTAAACTAACTGTAGCATTAAAGAATTATTTGAAACACAGCAGTACTAAAATAAAGTGAACAAATTGAGACTCTAGTTGGAGCTAGAGAATGATTTTGCTGCTAAGAAGTGAAGCTTTGCCTTTAGTAAAGCATAAAGTGGGAAATGAGCAGACGTTTCTTTTTGCAGCATGATGATTGGTACCCAGATGGTCCTCTATTTTAGAAATATGGGGCTTTAGAGTAGCACATGATACTGCAACTGTTACTTCAGCAAAGTTGTTAAGTGCAATTTTAAATGGCCAATAAAATTGGCATCCTGCTAGGTTAGTGTCCTCTAGTTATGATTTAAGGAAAGCTAGCTGATGTTCTCATTATCATTAGTGGTGGTGAAGATCATGTGGAATGGAGGGCTGCTAGTAAAGCAATTTAATTGTGAGGACTTGGAGGATGATGAGGATATTAGGAGTTAATTGGTGTGTAAGCTTGTTTGGTTTCCTAAAGTAGTGCCTAAAAATGCTTTTGCGAGCTGGTTGGTAGTGAAGAAAAACAAGCTTACTACCAAAGATTGGCAAATTAAGGGTATGTAGGGTTATGTACCTCTGCGGGAATTGAATTAAGACTCGGGATCATTCATATTTTGAGTGTTCATTCTCTAACAGGATCTACAATCTACATTGTGATCCTCAGGAATGTTTGATCAATTGGTAAGTAGGAGATTGACACAAAAAGTTTGAATGACGAGTCAAAAAGGTGAAGGGGAAAGGATTTCAGCATGTCATGACTTATGACTCGTGTGAGGTAAGCAAGAGTAAATTATCATATTTGGATTGATTCAAATGTTAGAATTTATGATGGAAATATTTGAACTGAAGCTGAAGCTAAAGCTAAAATGATTCAAGTTATCGTGCAGATATAAACTGTTCAAAAACATAGGAAATTTTATTCAAAATAGCAATTTATGTAGCTTTGGTAAGACTCAATACTGTTTGTGATTGTTGATAAAGTGAGCTACTGTTTGCTGTTAGTTGCATTTTTGCTGCTTGTTTGTGTTGCAACTTTAGTTATTTTGTTGTATGCGGTTCTATTTTTGGTTTGGTGAATAAAGTTGCTCATTCCTAAATCAAGGGGGGGGGGGGGGGGGGGGGAGGAGGGGAAAGAAAGAAAGAGAGCAATTTAAATGTTCAAATAGTGTGTAAAACACCTTAAATGTTTAGACCCCCAAATTACAAATTACCAGTTCAAGCTTATTATCAAACAATGTATGTGCGGAATATGAAAATAAGCTAAACCAGAATTGAGAAAACAATCTAAACCAAATAAAATCACAACCACAGCAAAAATTAAATGGCAAAGATTAAGGGAAAAGAGATGCAAACACAAAAATAACACATCGATGTGTTATCGAAGAGGAAACCGAAGTCCTCGGCGTAAAACCTTTCTGCCACCCTCCAAGTGGTCAATAATCCACTAGAGAATGAAGTTGAGATACATGAACAGTAGAAGACCCTCCAAGCCTAATCTACCCAGTGTACCTAAACCCTCCAAGCTTCTTGTTCCAATGAGGTTACGCTAAACCTTTGTCTTCTCTAGCTTACCGGATTCCACTATAACCCATAACATCAACCAATATCAATTGGTCCCTTCCTAACTACTTCTCAAGCGTCAAAATAGCCTCCTCACATATATGGGTATGGTGAGAAAATGTTTTGGCTAAAGTAGCTCTCAAGGATGTAACAATGGAGAGGGTGAGAGTAGAGGAATTTGGAGAATCAAAGGAAGAAGATTGTGAATGAGTCAATCTTATTTTTCTCTAGGGTTTCTCTCTCAAAATTCTTTCTAGAAGCTCTCTACAACACGTGGGTATAAGGCCTATTTATACTGGTGTGCTTTTGGAATGCGAAAGGTTAGTTTTTCCCAAACAGAATGGTCTAGCGACTTGACCTTGCGACTTGACTGAGTCGCAAGTCTAAGTCGTGAGCTAACTGCCTAGCCAGACTGGAATTTTTATCCTGTAGTGCTCCAGTTGGCGTGACTCTTCAGCTCCTCTACATGCTTCACACGTGTGCCTCCTCTGGCAACTTGCCAGTCGCGAGCCAGTTGTGAGATCTAGTCACGAGGCCCTACTTGAATGCACACTCTTGAGCTTTTCTTCACGCTCTCTCACACACTACCCTTACATGATTCCCATCTAAATACAGGGTTTTTAAATGTTGAATTACAAGCAAATTTGGCACAGAATAAAGCTAACAAAATGGTTAATTAAATTCAACCTTACATAATTAAATAGGAACCAGCTTCATTCTTGCAAACTACACTTAACATGTATCTATGTCCCTTCACAATAGCCTCAAAGTTCATTCTTAACCATTGTGGGGGAAGTGACAACCTTTTTTTTTTATGTAGTCGGTTTCAGTTTCAGGTATTTCTCTAGCCATACTGCTTTACTTCTCTTTGCTTGCAATAGCTCTATGCTCCATCTTTATCAAAGCATATAACATCTTCTAGCCACAAGCAAGGCTCTAACACCCATTCTGTGTAAATTTTGTTGGGTCACCCTTGTGATGTCATAATTCATTGCGTGTTTAGCTGTTGTTCTGCTTATCTTCTTGGTGAATGAAAGAAACTTTGTCTTCTTTTGCTTTCAGGGAAATGAATTCAGGGAAAGTGAGAATATATGGGACAAGATTTTGAAGCAATATCATGGCGGATTACATTATTACTGTGGCATGATCTTAGTGCAAATCTTAGATGTTACATGAGAAATGTCTTCCAAAAGTTTGCCAATGAGAACTTTAAACTAAAGTACACCAGGTTAGGAAAGTTAGAGTCCTACTTACCAGAATTATTTATTCAATGAGAGATGTCTTCCAAAAGTTTATAGTAATCTAATGTGTTTGATTGGTTTTGCCCCTATAGTGCATTTCCTATGTACTTGGACTGTGTTTTTTTCTAATAAAATTTTTATGTTACCTATAAAAAAAATGTGTTTGACTAGGTTTTACAGATTTTTGTAGATTAGCTTTGATTTTGGGAACTTTTTTTTTTCTTTTTTCTTTTTCAAACCAATGCCATTTGGGTTCTAAAGATTGCTCCCTATATATCACTCTATTTTCTTAGAGGTAGTCACACTCAAAAGCTATTGATTAGAATGCAGGCTATTTAGAAGAGAATTTGTGATTTTGCTTATATGACAAAAAGCTTTCAATTCTGCTTTTGAATCTTTTATTGTTTTTTGCATGCAACTATTTAGAGTTATACGCATTGATTTTGTTTCTAATTTGTCATTTCATTGAAATAGTATCATCTCATGCTTATGTTGTTTGATGATGTGCAATTTTATAAGTTTTCAAAATCCAATCATCAATCTATATATTACTAAAAGCTGAAGCGTAGCATTTATTGTTGCTACGTTCCTGTTGAACTACATTAGCAACCACGTCATTCATTTATTTTTTATATTTTCTTTTCTCTATTTAAACTTTTCTTCCCCCTATTTTCAAAAAAAAAAAAATTCTTCTCCTTATTAGTTCACACACCTACTGTTACATTTCTTCCAACTTTTCCCTTTCTTTTTTGCCTCTTTATCTCCCCACTACTTTATTGTTATACTTCCTTATGCTTTTATATAATTTGCCTCTTCTTCTACTTTTACACCTACTGTTACACTTCTTCCAACCTTTCCCTTTCCTTTTTGCCATTTATCTCCCCACTACTTTACTATTATACTTCTTTCCTCTTTTTTATAATTTGCCTCTTCTTCTACCCATTTTATTTTGTATAAATTTGATATCATTTTCTAATTCAATCTATATTTTTCCCACACAAAACTGTGAGTCCTCTCTCTCTCTCTCTACTTTCTTTTGGTGAATTTTTATTCTTTCTTATAACTCTAATTAAGGTTGATGGTTTTTTTTATTTTTTATTTTAATATGTGTTTTGGTATTGAGTTTTTTTTAAATATCCCATCAGAAAGTCTTCTCTTTCCCTTTTATAGCTTTGGTTGAATTTTAGTTTGGGTTAATATTTAATTTTTTGGGAAACATGAATTTGAATATGCCTACCAATTGTTTGAGTAATAAATTATTATAAAGCCTATTATTTGTTCCTTTAGTTTCATTTTAATTTTGG
This sequence comes from Quercus robur, assembly GCF_932294415.1. Taxonomy (NCBI): domain Eukaryota; kingdom Viridiplantae; phylum Streptophyta; class Magnoliopsida; order Fagales; family Fagaceae; genus Quercus; species Quercus robur. Next base: position 13,814,353 of record NC_065545.1, on the reverse strand, counting down.
TTAAGATAACATTGTAATTTTGTAATAATTTTTGATTATTATGATAATTTCCTTATTCCTTAAGAGATGAGAATATTGAATAATAAATTTGAAACTTATAAAGTTTAGTTGTATATTAAGCAAATATAATACACTACAATAGAAGTTAGAAGAATATGGTTCACCTTAAAAAATAATAATAATAAAATGATATATTTGTAGAGATAAAAAGATTAAAAAAAAAAAAAAATACTTGTAGAAATCTTTTTTCTCTTAATAGACAATGCTTGAAGTAATGGTTTTATATATATAAATATATATATATATATATATATATATATTACACCTCTTTACGTAATATTTATATTCCCACGCATCGCGTGGGTCTGCGGTTATTATATATATATATATATATATATATATAAAAGCAGAGACCTCAAGTGAGAGTGCATGAGATCCTATCACGTGGCGCTCTAATGTTGCATTTAGTCTTTTTTTACCTCTTTTCATTAAATTTTTTTTTTTTTTTTTTTTTTTAATTTTTTTATTGTTACCCTATAGATCATAGTAACTTATTTTTACTATTATATAAATTTAGCATTTTTTTACCTTTTTTTATTAATTTTTTTTTACTATTACCCAATAGATCATAATAATTTTTTTTTAATATTATATACAATATTAACTACTCTTGACAATTAGACCAAAAGTTATTTTCTACAAAATGGACAACCTTTTAAAATAGACCAACCCTTATGAAAAACCCTAGCCCAGTTATTACCTTACATATTATAAACCAAGTTTGATCCTTCCCATGTGTATATTAGAGCCAAAACTCTTATCCAGTTATGTTAGGTTCTAAAGACTTAGGTTTTTATGTATTTAGAACTCTAATATGTATTGTTGGCAAATCATGATAAAAAAAATGTGCTTAGAAGTGTTTTAATCTTGCTCAAAGTTGTATATTTTATGTAAAGTTGGAATCAAGCTAATGCAGAAAGTATTGTGCATTTGGGCCTGGCTCGATTGATCAAAACTTACGCTCGATCGATCGAATCTCGGGCAAAATGTATTTTTTTGCAGATTTCCAACTCAGCCCTAGTTATTTAAAACATTTAAGGTTTTCTAATTTGTCCCAAATATAAAAGGCAAACCCTAACTACGTTTTAGTGTTGCTCATATTGCTGTTTGTGTAAATCTCTTGTGAGATCTAGAGGAGTTTTCCTTTACACAAACTTAGGGTTTTCAAGGAGGAGATTTTATCTACACCTTGATGATCAATTTGGTTTCTGCCATTGAAGCTTAAAGAAAACACAAGCGGGTGTGCTTGTATCTGGTGGTGAATCCAAGAAAGAAGGAGTCCGTGGATTCAGAGCTTGCACGTGGTTGTGTCAGTAAGTTCTACTGGTTGGTAGCAATAAGAAGTCGAGTGTGGGGGCTTGTAAGTCTTATTGTATGAACTTCGATTCTTTCAAGATAGTGGATTCAAGTTTACCTTGAGGATAGTTAGGTCAAATCCTTCCCAGATTTTTACCGGTTTGGTTTTTTGGGTGATTATATCTTTGTGTTATTTATCTTTCCACTACTTTGCATGATATGATCTCTATGATTGTGATAACCTAGATTTGTTAAATTGGACTAAGTAACAACTTGGCTAATTACCTAGGTTAATTCAGTTGTGTTTTAAGGGGTCTAAAAACCATCAAGTTATAAACTCTTTTCTACCTCCCCCGCATATAGATGATACTTCTAGAAAATCTCATTCTCATGAAATCATGTCTTCATTTTTCCCCAATTTCAATTCAATGTTCTATGCAATTTATGCAGACAAATTCTCTTTGTCATCAGTGGAGATCTCATGTTAAAGAGTATGAGGTTGTGCCATGTGGCGCATTTATTGAAGTTCTCTTTATTTAGGATTCTAAATCAACAAAGTTTGCATTTATATCAAAGTATTAGTTCATTAAATTAGCTATTAAAGTAAATACTTTTATTAATTATCTATAGTTGTTTATTAATTATTTATATCAAATGAATTTATATGATTATTTTTATAAACCCTATATAAGAGATAATTTTTTTTCTTTTGAAAGCAAACTCAACTTCATTTGATTAAAAATAGATAGAGAATCCAAATACAAAGCCTCTAAGGCAGGTGGTGGTGAATCTTCTAATCAAACAATATCCTCATCTATATGCCTAGCATAGCAACCTAATGAGTGAGCAACTCTATTTGCACTTCATTGAATACTCTTTATTTCCACATGTCGTAGACCGCCAGCCATACATCGAATGTCATCAAACGAATTGCCCAGCAAAGACAAGTTAATCTGTGATGAGTTGATAATTTTTAGTTGGAATAATAATAATAAACTTATAATATGACATTCTTACTCATGTTTAATTGTTTTGATAGCAATTGACACAAAAGCCATAAAAAATTAAATATTTGTAAATTCACTAAAATAAATCTTAGTCCTTTAAATTTCCTAACTATTTTCAGTCACATGTAATAGAATAAATATATTTATTTTGTTATAGCATAATGAAATTCTAATATAATTTTTCTACGATTTATATGAGAAACAATAACTGAAGGATATACGCATTTTTTTAGTAGGCATGAAACATGCTTATCTGTAACCACTATATCATGCTATTTTCAATTTGTGAACACATATATAGTGTGATTTCTATTTTGTCTATAAAATAATAAAGATAACAATTTTTTACAAGGAATTTAAAAAAAAAAAAATTATACATCAATAGATGGGGATATGAATCATGAATGTCTCTATTGGAAATTGAGGTGCCAACAAATTAAGTTACAAGATTCTTGACAAAATTATTGAAATATTGGAGAAAACTAATAATAAATTGCACTGCATATCGTGTGGGAATTTAGCTAGGAGCATTAGCAATACTGGAGCTAAAAAGCTATATAACCATTTTAACTCCACTAAAACACAAAAAATGCTCTCACAGCAGTGGATGTAAAGCTAAAATTTTTTAGCTTCAAGCTTCTGTACGAAGCTATTTTTGGCTTCATACGGAAGGTGAAGCTAAAAGTAAGAAATATTATTTTAATTCCTACCTCTATTAAAATAATACTTTTTTATTCTTTTTCTTTTTGCTCATTCTACCTGTTGTGCTCTCCTCTCATTCTGACCCTCACTCCTCAGATCATCATACTCTTAAACTCTCTCAAACTCTCACCTCTCTGTCTCACCACCGCGGCCTAACTCGAGCATGTTAACCCAGATCCTTCGACCCAAATTGCCAAAACTCCTTCCCTTCTCGAACGACTTAAGTCTCTATCAGTTCTGTAACGGTCCAACTCGGTCACTCTAGAACCCGAAACTGACAAAAACGAATCGGAATACGAAATTTCGGATCCGGGTCATGACCATTTGGTGAAGAAGAGCAAGTCCGACAAGGTTGGTGGCATCGTGGTTTGTTGCCGATCTTCATCTTCACGCGGATCTTCATCTTCATCGCTGATCCGTTCTGGTTTTGGTGGTGGTTTGGTTTTTTTTTTTTCTTGCTGTGGGTTGTGGTTGTCACATAGAGGTTGTTGCCAGTGGAGTGGTGGTGGAGGTGGATGTGGATGTGGCTGGCAAAAAGGTTTTTATGGTGGTTGTTCTTGGTTGGTAATGGCTGTGGATGGTGCCATTGCTCGGTTTGTGGAGTTTTTTTTGTGGGATGTATTATTTTATTATAGCAGATATATTATTTTATTATGATATTTATATTATTTTATTGTGTTGAAAACTAAAATAGATCCACTGTTGCTGGATGTTTAGTAAAATGAGTAGGTAAAATAGATAAAGTAACTTTTTGTGGTGCCAAATAACTAAATTTTTAGCTCCACTACTGCTAATGCTCTAAAATCTAATGAGTAGGAGCTTTGTGCGTTGAGTAAGACCTTTTAATGAGCAAGCAGCTACAACTGTAAGATTATAAGATGTTATTATCTTAATAATAAGATGTAAGGCGAGTTAGGTTGCTTAGATATTTTATGTAAAATGTAATTTTTACTTGAAATCAGTTTTCACTTGTAGGTTTAAAGGAAATAGATGAGGTCAAGATTGTCATAGCATTGAGCAACCATGATAGCTAATTGCGGTTGCTATTGACTTATGCGTAAATTAAATGTCTAGAATAAAGATAAAAGTGGCAATACTGTTTATTGAAATTCTTGACACAATGAGTATTTTTAGGTGCATGATTTGCAAAATACATTAGAGTGAACATTGGATTTGGGTAGTGAGGTTGATTTTCAGTTAATATGAAGTTGTATGTTTTCATTGCATGTTGTAAAATTGAATTTTAATTTTGGCTTTGAGCCAAGTAAACATACAATAATTGCAATTCTTTGCAATTAGTTTTCATATTGTCTTTAATGTTGTTGTTGTTGTTGTTGTCCTTTTTTCTTTTTTCTTTTTCTTTTCCTTTCCTTTTAGCTTTTTCTTAATGGGGGAAAATCAACCTCTTATCGATTCAATAAGGTTTGAGAAAGTTTATTTAAAATTAAAAGAATAATTTCTAAATTTTATATTCTTTTTAATGATTCACAAAATGTTATTAGTAACTTTTGTTAAAAAATGAATATTTTCATCAATTTGCCTTTTGAATTTCTGAGAAAAATTATATTATTTTCTTTTGGTACAACAAAATTTATATTTATGATTTATAATTATTCTTATAATAAATAAAAATATGAATTTTCAAATTAATATTTATGATTTATGATTGTTTCTATATTACATTTATGATTATGAAATACATTACTCTTTATTAAATTAGTCCAAATTGTAACAAATAAATTTAATGAGACCACTCTAAAAAAGTTACCATTTCGCTAGTTTGTATTATAAATTCCAAAACACTCTAGTTAGGACTAAGTGTAGCGGAATCAGTGGACCTGTAGTTATCAGTTCCTCGAAAACAAATCGGTAAGGCCAACTCTAATAGATTCCTTTAGCGAAGTTATACACAGAGACTTCCATTAAACATTTCACAAACACTCTCTACATATATACTGGGCTTCCGAGGTTTTACACTTCGTATACTTGCCGAGCTTCTTGCCTTCAAAGAGGAATCACATGAGACTCGTCTTCTCCATTATATCAACTATAAGAATTTTCGAACTTGGAATGGGGTGAGACTCTCTTTTTCTAAACATGTCATAAACAATGGAATATTGAATAAAACAACCATTTATCACTTAGAGCTCAACTTTCTTTCTTTTCTTTTCTTTTTTCCTTCTACCAAATTATAGAAAACCAGTGCTTTTAAAAGAGGTAACCAGCATCACTAAATTGGTGTTCAAAGTTCTAGTTCTTCCGGTTCAGCAACCAAATAAAAAAAAAAAAAGGGCTCTAGTTCTGCCTCATTCTAGTTCCTGAAATTAGTCTCTTTATATTTTATAGTCAATTATTTCTTAGTGTGTTTATTCAGGAGTAGTAAATTTTGATTTTCAAAAAAATTTTGTTACACAAGTTCAAAGTGGATTAGTTAGATTAAACAGAGAAAACAAACTTCAAAATTTAACCATCTCAGATGACTTTACTACAATACCTTATTTCTCTTTCCAATAATACATACATAGTAATCAAATTTACAATCTGCCTCGCTTATTCGTATCAAACTCCTCAAGCAACCATGCTATAGTGATTACCACACCACAGTAGCACTAGGTAGCAGGGTTCTTATTAACAATCCAAAAAGCTGTCCATTCAAGACCAAAACAAAAATAAAGCAAACACATCTTACTTTACACCTTACTCTTACAACCAAGGATATATATGCTTAATTAGGCAGTGACTCTTAACAGGCACATTTAGCTTCACAATAGACATTAGGATTGGCCAAGAGGTATTCTTCCACAATCTTATACATTCCCATAGCCTTGTCCTTGCCATCCTTGATGTCCTCTTCCTTTAGCTCGAAGTCACCCTTTGTGTGATAATGGCTAGTCATCTTGCAGACGCTTCCTCCATCAGTGGACTCAAACTTAACCTCGTAAGAAATTGACTCAAGCTTGTCCCCCAACACATCTCCTTCAATCAAACTGTACTTGCAAGAGCAATTCTCAGCATCAAGCGCATCAATCTTGTGCTTCAAGTATTTGAAGTGACTCCCTACCAAAAAAAGAGTCCCTTTTTTTTTTTTTTATGTAATTCTAAAATGTAATGCAACTTTCTTATTAATGAGTGTGAAAACAAAGTTACTAACCCTCATGAAAAGTGGTCTTTTTGATGCTGCCAACGCCTCCATCTCCTTCAATGAACTCAATGCTTTTGATGGACTGAGGCATGAGCTTGGGCATGAGGTTGTGGGAGTCAAGGATAAAAGCCTTGAACATCCTAGCAGGAGCTACAGTGGTGGTGAATTCTTGGTTATAAGTAGTGACACCCATGCTTGAATGATATAACAAAGATTTTGATGTTAAGGAAAAGAATTAAGGCTAGCTGAGGATTTGGGGTTTTGGAAATTAGTAAGAACAAGCTTGATATTTATAGAATTGAATTTGTGGGTATGTCTGTTAGATTATTCTTTTTCATATTACGTTATGTCATATTCTTATATTGAATGATTATAATTATTGGTACGACTATGTCAATATCTAACAATTTTCCAACGCTCTATGATAGGAATGGCACCCTACAGTGTCTAGATAGACTCGTTGAAATTAGATGGGCCACTGGCCAGTACCCATTGCACACGTCAACTTTAATAGGAAAAATATCCAAAAAAAATTATCTTCCTACAAAATTAAAGCAGAAGACTTGGTTCTGTTTGTGATTTGTTTATTTTATTAAAATTAAAATTTTTTTTACTAAAAGTATTATAAAAGTAAAAGTTAGCTAAAATAATATAGTTGGACTCATAGATAATATAAAAAAGTGCAATAAGGTCCATAAATAATAGTAAAATTAAGTAAAATAAATTAACATTTTAATTTTTGCCAAACACACTATTTAAAAAAAAAAAAAAAAAAACTACTGAAGAATAAAGGATATCACAAGCTAAACAGTAGTTAAGTACTGATCCTCTTTCTCAAAAAAAAAAAAAAAAAAACTATTGAAGAATAAAGGAAATCACAAGCTAAACAGTAATTAAGTACTGATCCTCTTTCTTAAAAAAATAAAAACTATTGAAGAATAAAGGAAATCACAAGCTAAACAGTAGTTAAGTACTGATCATTTTTTCTAAAAAAAAAAAAAAAGAAAATAAAAAACAAGGTACTGATCCTCTGTAAAAACTCATTAAGAAATTACCACTCTTTAGCAATGTGTCCAGGTCCAATTTTTTCGGATCCAAGAAATTTGGGCACGCCTTACTTCATCCACTACTGATCCTGGGCTTTAATCGGATGGACCCGGCCCAATAGTGTCCTCTGGTGGGCATGTACCTCTCTTGTTTTGGATTTGACGGGAGATGTATGTCAAGTTTGTTTGGATTTATTTTTCACATTTTATCTTTGTGACAGAATACTCAAACGGTAGTATTTTGCACATACGTTCCCTCAACTAGCAAGCAATCAATCCACTTATCCAAGGTACATTTATGTGGATTGATGACTTTACCACAACCTTTACCACATTATTTTCATAACTATTTTACGTAATGTAGCTTACTATAATTGATACAATACAAAAGTCACAAGAAACAAAACACGTCTATTTCAAGAAGATAACTTTGAATTTACTAGAAATTTAAAAGAAAAATTTGTAATTTTATTGAACCAAAATTTGAATTTCCTTTAAGGTTACAATGCATTTAAATAGTTTTTTTTTTTTTTTTTTTTTTTTTTTAAAAAACACCTATGACAGCTAGGAAAACTCCCTAAAAACTTTAACTCGAACTAATCCCGTAATTAGGTGACAAAATTGAAAAATGCAAAATTGAGATAATTACAAAATCAAATTCAAATGTTTTTTGGAGACGTCCCAAAATAGATAGAACCTTATTTTGAATTTTAATTTAAAAGTTATAACAAAAATAAAAATTACTATAAATAGCCAAAACAAGAATTACATAGCCTAAACGAAGAAATTTGCCCCAAAAGTGGTGTCACTCATTGCCAAAACGGCAAGACTTTTGTTCCCAACATTGTTTCTCTCTATGTCACCAAATTTCATGCAATTTCATCATTGTCACTTTGATGATCCCTACCTTATGGATTTCTTACGAGTTGACTTTTGATGCTCCCTTTGATCTAGAGGACATGATATATTAGTTCTATGTCAGTGATTGGCTTCCTGTTAGTTTTATATAGATTTACCACTTTTTCTTTACCACTTACTGTATGTCATATCAAAACTGTGATAAAGTTGTGACACAAAAAATTGTGATCCTAGATTTTCTCTGCAAAAAATAAATAAATAAATAAAAAGATGTTTCGTTTCCCGTTAGAATTAACAAAATAAAAAACCATCAAGAGACTTGTAGTTTAACATAGGGTCCTACAAACAAGTGCTCACAATTGTTAATAAATTATTTTAGAAAAATTTTTATATCACTTTTATAAAAATTTTAAAAATTCGTCGAACACTTATAAAAAAAAATAATAAAAAAAAAAACTGCTACTTCAATTTTGAAAGCCAAAATTATACCACTTTGTTTGTACGAACATTTGTCACCGGCGCTTGGTAGAACTCAACCATGCACAGCAGGACAATGCCACGTACAAGGATAGACTGAGTAATAAACAAATATTCAGAAATTTTGCTCTCTCTGTGAGCAATAAAAACCAGGAAGAACGACTTTATATAATTTATATGATATGAGAGAAAGCTAATAGAGCAATAAGCTGAAAAGTGTTGAGGGCTTGAGGCTCTTGTTCTTGCAAATCTTTGTGCTTAATTTAGCAATGGGAGTCCCTAGCTCACGTGAGTTTAGCAGGGATGACTTTCCTCCTGACTTTGTTTTTGGTTCAGGAACCTCAGCTTATCGGGTTAGTTAATCCATGCTTTTTGCATGGCTTCTACTTTGTTTTTTAATTCTCAATCTTGTTGTTGGCTGTAAACTATGAAGGCTGATGTCCATTTTTTGAGCTAAAATAACAATGGTCCACAAGAAGAATTAGAAAAAGAGTATAACATAGACCCAATACCTTAGGTTCGGTGTAGTACATTAGGTTCCCAAATGAATTCAAACACTTGGTTCGTTTTGGCTTCAATTATTCTTGGGAAAAAAATTACACCATTCTTTTTTTATTGGCCAATGCAACCAAGTATTTGAATTTAATTGGAGAATGTAATGTTGGCATCTAAGGTAATGTATTTAAGGTATTGTACCATTAGATAGTTTTTAAAATCTTAATCATTCATGGATAAATGAGAGGTTAAGATTTTTTTTTTTCCATGTTATCAACCTTTAAGCATTGACTAATGACTAGTACTATTTTAGTATCAATTTAGGATATTTATAAGATGTCAAGATATGAATAATTTATTTAATCATGAATGATTTAAAAGTTACCTTAGTGTGGGAAACTTTTTTTTAAAAAGAATAAAAATGATGCCTTAAGGCTTGTTTCTTATCTCTTCTAAACTTAAATGGGATTGTTTGTATACTCCTGTGTATGCCCTAATTATGCTTTGTTCTGTTTGTTTTTGTTTGTTTGTTTGTTTTTTTTTTTTTTTTTTTTTTCTTCTGATAATTACTTACTTATCCATTTAAGAAAAAGGTGGAGGAAGCAGCAAACGAAGATGGGAGGACTCCTAGCATTTGAGATACATTTGCTCATGCCGGTCAGTTTAGTTTGTTTTACATTATTTATCAATATTATGTTGCTGATTTAGTTGGATGCTTCTTTTATTTTAGCCATTAGAGCGCCCTTTTTTTTTCCATTATTGACAATTTAGAATGCATATACTTGAATTTACTTATTCGATTTTGTATTTCAAAAGTCATTTAGATGTCAGATAGTATTTTAGTACATGTTCTTGATTGCCATTGCTCTTTTACCTATTTCAAATATATTTAGAACAGTTAACTTTCCTTAATCTTCAAATCTTTGCCACACTTCAACATCTGTGAATTATAACTGTTAGGTTCTAAATGTTTAGAACAATTGGCAAATCGTGAACACAAACTTGTCTAGATATAGATCTTAGAGTCTATAGGTTTTATTAGACAATGTTCAATGTGATTCAAGTCAAGATTCAAGAACATACAAGCTGCAGGAAGAAGATTTCATAATCTGTCTGGTTCGATCGATCGAAAGACAAGCTCGATCGATCGAAAGTCGTATCTGCAGAATTTTTAATTAAACCCAAACAGTAGTTCAAGCCCATTAAGGATTAGGGTTTCTAATCTACTTCTCCCAGTATATAAAGGAAACCCTAAGCACGTTTTTATGTGGCTATTCAAAGAGAAAAGAGTGTGCCTCTTTTGTATTTTAGGGTTTTGTTCCTAAAAAGCTCTCTTATGTCTTCTACCAATGCTATTCCTTGAAGAATCTCAAGATCCGGTATTGTAGAAATTGCTACCTTCTCTTGTCATCAAAGGTGTAGATGATCTAAACCTTCAAGGGTGGTCTTGGAGTCACAAACAGGAGAATTTGTGTTGCTAAACCTTTGAGTGGGATCTCAAAGTCACAAACGGGGGTGTTTGTGTTTTGCAAAGGCCAAAGAAAGAAGAAGTCCATGGATTCGGAGCTTGCATGTGGTCGTATCAGTAAGTTCTATTGGTGGGTAGCAATAAGAAGTCGAGCGTGGGGGCTTGTAAGTCTTATTGTATAAACTTCGATTCTTTCTAGTGGATTTTCTTTTTTTCGTTGAGGACAGCTAGGTTAAATCCTCTCCAGTTTTTTTACCAGTTTAGTTTTCCTAGGTGATCATATCATTGTCTTATTTATTTTTCACTGCTATGCATGATATGATTGTTTGATTGTGATAACCTAGACTTGGAATTTGGACTAAGTAACAACTTGGCTAATTAACTAGGCTAATCCAATTGTGTTTTAAGGGGTCTAAAAACTAACAATAACAATGTGTATTTTTATGGTTTGAAAACCAAAGAAAAGTGCATTGATTTTATTTATATGATAGATCAAGTTGCATATCTAATTATCTATAGATGAACTATATTTTAGTATTCCATTAACCCCTGCTCCTTATCATAGGGTGGTCATTGGTCTTTTCACTCGTTAAAGTTTAAGGATGAATTAACATAACTTTTTAGTGTCTGCACTGCAGGCACCGAGAAAAAGAACAAAATCAAGGTGCCAAAATTCCAAAGAAAATTTGTGCCCTTGGGTCAAAATCCGCACTTGGTGGTTTGATAAACATCATCAATTTAGCAGACTGGTGATTGTGAAGATATAGTTATATGAAAAATGGCATAATCTTAAAATTTTCCTTCTCAAATTTCAGGGAAAGCACATGGAGCAACTGGAGATGTAGCATGTGATGGGTACCATAAATACAAGGTTCTGATGCCTTGAAAAACAATCCTTTAGCATGAATGATTCATGATTTGAGGTCAATTAATCCTCTCGTTGTCATAAAAGAAAAAAATTATTCCTTTCATGATATAAGATCCAATGATTATACAAATGGGGCTGAACCAACAAATACCATATTCATTTTGTTTGAATTACATCTCTCTAAATTTTCCTGGAGTCTAGCCCACATATCTCCGAGTTCCTGTATCTCTTGCAAGAAGATGTGCAACTCATGGTGGACATAGGCCCCGATGCCTATAGATTTTCTATTTCATGGTCAAGACTTATCCCAAGTTTGATGACCCAACTATGATCTACTAATTAAATAAATATCATTTAAATTTTAGTAATTGTGTGCACATGTATTGTCTAACAGATGGGAGAGGGCCTATCAATCCAAAGGGTTTACAATATTACACCAATCTCATCAATGAACTTGTCAGCCATGGTTAAAGCCAAACTTCCATATCATAATCTATAAATAATCTAGTTTGCTTAGCATTCCCAAATTGCTAAGCTAACCACACCTTGGAACTTTTGTTTCTAAATATTGCTTGGTCTATTGATTTTGCAGGAAGCCAACCACATGTTACATTACACAATTATGATCTTCCTCAGGCACTTGAAGATAAGTATGGAGGATGGGTTAGTCGAAAGATAGTGTATAGTTCTTAACACTTGTTAGTTAAAATTTGTCTTTTCTGCTTAGGATAAAAATTTTCATGCCAAGGACAGCATAGGATGATCAATGCAATCAAACTATTTATATCTGGATGTAGGAGACTTCACAGAATATGCAGAGGTCTGCTTCAGAGAATTTGGAGATAGGGTTTCATTATGGACTACTATTAATGAGCCCAATGCATTCATGTATGGAGGCTATGACTTGGGATTTCTGCCACCTCAGCGATGTCTCCTCCATATGGATACTGCTCTAGGGGCAACTCTTCATCTGAGCCGTACATAGCAGCTCATAATATCTTGTTGGCACATGCTTCAGCTGCAAGATTGTACCAGAAAAATATCAGGTATCATCTGAAATTTTCCATATTAAGCATTTTAACTGGTATATCAATCAGTCAATATTGTCAATATATGTTACAGTAGTGAAATTAAGACACAGAATTATGCTCCAGAACCCTAATAGACTTTCTTCTAGTTAGTAATTATTTGATAAAATATTTGACTTTCCATTCTAATGCAGTAATGCTGAATCTACAAAGGAATTTATTTGTGAAGGAAATGTTAGTGGATTTTAGAGCACATGTTATGATGTAGGACAAACAACATGGATTGATAGGGCTCAGCATAAATATGCTAGGATTTGTTCCTCTAACAAACAGAAAAGAAGATGCAATCGCAACTCAAAGGGCCTATGCATTCAATTATGGCTAGTGAATAATAAATCCTAGAATTGATACCATTTTTTTTCCTAAAATTTTCTTGTTTGGATCATGGTGTCACTACATGTTGAACTTCATTTCAAATCATTCTAATTTTGCTTATGGTAATGTCAATCCTGTGTGGGCCAAAATAGCGGTAATAATTGGGAGGAAGATGAGAATTCCTCTAGTCAAGTTTATGTTGAATTTGAGACTTGATTATTCAATGCCTCTGACTATAGTACACCTGCACTGTATTGCAGATTTCTCAATCCCTTGGTGTTTGGAGACTATCCCAATATAATGAAGCAAAATGCAGGGGCTAGAATGCCAGTCTTCACAAATCATGAATCCAAACTGGTAAAGGGTTCATTTGACTTCATAGGGGTAATACATTACATCAGTATGTATGTCAAAGACATCTCCAACGGTCTGAAGATGGTATATAGAGACGTCTTCATGGATGCAGAAATAGAGCTAACCGGTAAGTCTTTATCTATTATTATTACAAAGTGAGAACTATTTTAAATCAATGATCCTGTCAGGTTTCACTAAGTCAATTTTGCCCCTTTGATTTAATTTCTATCTCGTTTCACATACCCGACCTTTAAAAATTGTGTGTATTACACTGCCTTTCATACATGTCTTTTAACTCAATGAAAATTTAGACTAGGCCAATATACTCCACCAAGTGAGTCTTTCAGTTCGAATAAACCTCTACTAGTCTTTGTAATTTATGAAAGATGAACAGAAGTAACTCTGTGATTTTCTGGTCGTGGCAGTAATTCAGGATAGCTCATCAGAATTTGAGGTGAGACTTCAAAAATAAACTGTGGCTTAGGCAATTTTTTCTACCTAAACATAAGATTCAGTTTGTTTATATCATTCACCCTTCACTAACCAGCCTTATTTTACTCAGTTTCCTATTATGCCCTGGTGTCTGCAAGCAGTGCTGGAATATGTCGAGCAAGATTTTGGCAACCCTCCTATTTACATTTATGAAAATGGTCTCTGTCTCTTTCTCACACACTCACTCTTGAGTAGTTGCTCCTTTATCATTTTATTTCTCTGTTTTTCTTCCTTTTCTTTCCCTGGACTTTTCTTTTGGAAGTGGACTCTTGGAGGAAACCCTATGGGACAGCAAGAAAACTTTGCAAGTTAATTGACCATATACAAATCTGTTTTTCTCCCCCAAATGAAGTCTAAATAGATTAATTGTGTCGAACAAGCAAGTAGCTGAATTTTTGAATCATTCCAATCCTGAATTTTTTTGGTCTTGTAAATCCATTAGATGGTTGGCTATCTTGCGTTAAGTATGAGACAGAGCATATAATGATTGATCACTGTGGCTGCATGTTCCCTACCTTCGGGATGGCTGTGGCATTGTTGGAAATAATCAAGAATCTTTCCACCATCTTATTATAAGTACTTTCATGGTGAACCAGTGGAACCTGCATATAGTATGATTTGTCATGTTGGCATTTGATGGGTTAGGCAAGGTTGGGTTGGGTTGGGTTGTAATGCTCATCATGCAATGTCTTTTCATCATGTTTTATATCTAATTGATCAAACTTGTCATGGGATGTCTTGTTAGGTCAGCAGATGCAAAGAAATTCAACATTGGATGACATTGCAAGGGTGAAATATATGCGTGGATACATTGAAGGTGTGCTTGATGCATTGAGGTATGCATACTTCATTCAAACCTTTCCTAGTGAAGTGCCATTAATTATATTCTAAAATTCCTTCTATGACCATTGTGGGGGCTAAGCAGGTCATTCTTTCAATAAAAACATGTGATCAGATGTTCAACTTTTATATTCAACACAAAGTAGATTAATAGATTTCTCCACCCAACCCCCTCTTTTGCCAATGTTTCCTAATTATATATTTTCTATGGGCCCATATTGCTATCTCAACCCCACTCATTTCCAAGAGGGAATATAATGATTTTTAAGATGCAAAGCACCATTGGAAATGGTAGTCCTAAATAAAATCAAGATGTTTCATTATTGGCAAGACCAATTAAACTCTCCCACCCCCCCTCCTTTGTCTTTCTCAATGGATACACATGGAATTGCAACACACAGAATGAAGAAAAAGTGCTAGACTATATGAGTGTGTGTTGCAAAGGTGTACACTGAGTCCCACATCACTCAATTACTATGTCAATCTGTGCTATATAAGCAATTACAATGAGTCTTAATTGTAACTTAACTAATCGTTTTAGGGTGTAGTATAGATGTAGCAAGCGCTTAATTTGTGACATTTGATCCTCACCATGAGTTGATATGAAAGCTTCCTAATGTAGTGGTCCTTTTTATAATGGTCACATGGTGGATGACAGCATTGTAAGTTTTCTATGGATAATGGTGCCAGTCAAATTGTAGAACTATTTAAAAGGTTTAGCAACAAAAAAAATTAGGTCGACTTGAGTCGAATATGGTCTTCTAATAGACTATTAACACACTTATGGAGAACTTTTACTTCCAATCTAAGCATGTGACCATTATGGAAAACGTCTCTAATGGATTTAAGTCATTGTAGACTCGTTTAGCATTAGTAGAACTCCAATGTGCATTATCATAATTTACGGTAAGAGACTATGAATATAGACTACACCTTTATTCAATTTTGTTTATTTGATATACCAAGAGCCTTGTAGCTCATTAGCACCTCTTGGAATTTACAATGGAGACACCCAAGTTCAATTCCCCACCCTCAACAATCGATAAATAAATAAATAAAATGTATTTGATATGATAGATGTGTGTAGCTTTTTTTTTTTTTTTTAACAAAGAGAAAATTCTAAATTGATTGCATTTCCTTTTCCTTGCCACCATTTAATTTTTATTTTTTTTTCGTTGAAGGAATGGATCAAACACAAGAGGTTATTTGACATGGGCTATCTTGGTTATATTTGAGTTAATTGGTGGCTATGGATATAGCTACGGCATAAACTATGTGGATTTGGATGACCCGGATTTGAAAAGATATCCCAAGCTCTCTGCAAAATGGTACTCCAATTTTTTGAAGGGAAGAAGCATCAACTTGGATGGAGTTATTGAACTTGAGAAGAATCCATTCTCTCTCTCTCTCTCTCATTCTCACTTTCAGTGGGCTCTGTTCATATTATGGGACAAGTGTAGTGGTGTTATGTTGCTTATGAGAACCAAAATGTACAAAGTAACATTATTGATCAATAATTTGTAACAGGGTTCTTATGTCTTCTATTTCAGTGCATTAACGTTTGCATGTTAAGAGAGCGAGAATTCTTTCCCTCCACAGCTTGATTTGAGAAATTACCCCACAAGTTTACTTTTGATAAGGGAAATAACTCTTACACACACATTAACACACAAGCATCAGTACACGCATGCTTGTTTTTAACTAAAATTGTGACTTCAAAGTGAAAATTTTAGTTAAAACAAACATGTGTACAAATGTGTGTAATAACCATTGTTTTTTTAATAAAGGATAATGCTACCAATGCTGAAAATATGCATCGAAATTTTCACTAAAACAAACATTTAACTTAGGTATGAATAATTCAGTGCATAATTTCGGTCAGTATACTATATTTATACCTATCTCATATAAATGTACTTCTTAGGTATGAGACTTAAAAATAGAGTTCGCTTCTACATAAGAAAGGTGTAATACATCGGGTATACTGAATGATTTTACCTTACTTTTTAGGAACAATTATCTCTCACGACTGTGGCTTAAAATGGTTTTGTAGAGTTGCATTTCCAACTCGTGTAGACGAAGTAAGTCGTTTTAATATATTCTGTTGGTAACAATCTGCATGTTTCCAGTAAGTGTATATAAGCGACAACTTGTGAAGGTAATACAAGTCGACCCAGAAACCGTATATACACCACATATTAAGGTAACTTTTTGTTTACCAATTTCTACATCAGGCCCTGTACTTCCCTGGAAATTCAATAAAGCTAGTGCCAAATTGCAATGCAAGCATCCATGGGAAGTTTAAGCAAAACATTCAGTAAAAAGAAACAAATGTTATGGCACCACTAGATTGTCAAAGATTTACAAGTTCAAGAGGTTACATGACAAAATAAGTTTTTTTTTTTTTTAATTTACAAAAATGGACAAATGTTTATGAATACCCACAATTGAGTTTGTTATCCATCATAATTTAGATGCGATTCGTTTAAAAGTATCCAGTGGATAAATTGATTGATAAACATTTGCAACCACAGTAGGGGAGCGGGTCCTCTAGGACCAGTGCCTATGCCATAAGCCACCAGACCTGTTGACAGAATCAGAGTCACCAGCAGCATGATGATATTGCCCCCATGCTGAGTCCATGTCAGATAATACAGGAGGGAAACGAGAGAAGTGCTCTCTTTCCCACGCGTGAAATTGATTTGGCAAAGGATTTTCAGCTTCATGTAGGTTCGGGACTGAAGGAGTTTGAGGAGGATAGATATGAAAACCACCATTGCCATCAGGTTGTAGAGATGCTGGCACTACTGGAGGCAAACCCCCAGGACTATCGATTCTCCTGACAGCAGGAATGATAGGTGAGGGCATGCCTAGTGAATTGCTAGGTCGTTGCTGAAGATGAAACGCATGAGAAACCTGTATCATTTCATGGGTATGAACATTGGACCCTGGATAACGAGGAACAGCTGAGGAGACAAATGAGCTCCCAGCTCTAGGACCAGACCTACAAAGAGTAGGGGCAAAGACTATTTAGTACACAGCTCATATAAAGAACAATCTGGGTATTTCACTAATATAATTATCATAATCGAACACTCCTTTAAGTAAACTGTTGAATTTGCAATCAAAGATGTGAGAATGACAGAAAGACGTGCACAGTCCATGTGTGTCAACTACCCCTGGCTATGTCAGCAAAGAGAACACACGTTTCTCACAACTATTAGAACTAAAAGAGTAAGTATCTAAGCAGATATTAAAAGAAATTACTTAAGAGGTTCATGCCTCAACTACTGTTAATGAACTGCAAAACCATAGTGCCACTAAAACCAATATTCCATTCAAGACCATAAGGTGATTAAAAGTAATTTATACTATATTGAATACCCTTAGCTTTGTTAGCAAAGAGCACACATGTTTCTTACAACTGTTCGTGTTAGAAATACATGTCTATCAGTCTAAGTAGAACTTAGCAGAACTCTTTTTGATAAGCAGTCTAAGTAGAACTTTTAAAGAACTCAGGTAGAGGTTTATGCAATAACCAGAGTCATTGCCTTGCAAAGCAATAGTGCCACCATAAACAATTTTCCATTTGACAGTTGGCAAATGAGGAGATTTTTTTTTTTTTTTTGGTTGATAATAACGTAAGAACTTTTATTTTAAAAAATAGCCAAAATAGCCAAACCAAGTACACTAGAAATGCACTACAGTGGCAGAATTTAAGAACCCAAATTACAATGATCAAGAAGGACAGGGAGGGATAAACAAGAACATGAAGGCAAAACTAAGATCCATTTGAGGAGAGTACGGAAGGAAAAATACTTTATATCAAGGATAAACCGTTCACAATCCTCAAAGCATCTAGCATTCCGTTCCCTCCATAAGCACCAAAACAAACAATGTGGCACAATCCTCCAAAAATCTATATTTCTATGTCTTTTGAACTTGCCCAATCTAGCACTGCAATATGCCAAAGAATATCTGTAGTTAAAATCTTACCTAAAGTGGCAGTGCAAGAAAAGAATGCTACTCTAGAAGGAACTTTCTATTGTCACACCATTTTTCAAGGAAAAGAAATGACAGAAGAAGGGGGGATAGAGAGTGATAAAAACCTCCAACCTCAAAACCTATTCTCATTGCTAGCTTCCAACAAGCTTCATCAGCACCATAGCCCGGTACATCCGTGGAATAAAGCATATCCAAAAAAAGATCCAAAGCGTCTAACTCCCAATCCTATACTGGACAACGAAATTGGATGTCCCAATGAAGCCTCCCATTAGAGGAATGCATAATCTCCGACACAAAAGACTCCCTTGCCCGATTAATACCATACAACTTTAGAAAAGCTTCTTTAAGAGAACAATCCTCACACCACACATCCTCCTAGAACTTCACCCTAGTACCATCACCAACATCATACCAAAAAAACTTAGAAAAAGCCAGCCAACCACTTCTAATGGTTTTCCACACACTAACACCATAGGTTCCTGACATGAGTTTTGTACGCCAACCACCACAGTCATCCCCATATTTCGCCTCAGTGACCCTCCTCCAAAGGGCATCTCTCTCCATTCCATACCCTATAACCATTTGCCTAGCAAGGCAGTATTAAATATTCTCAAACACCTGATGCCTAACCCACCATTCTGCACCGGCTCACAAACCTTAGACCCTTTCACCAGAGGTACCTTAGGAGCATCAATAACACTCCAAGGAAAATCTCTCTATAATTTCTTCATATGATTAGCCACCTTCACCTGGATAGGAGGTAGAGAGATAAAATAAGTTGGCAAGTTGGAAAGGGTACAATTAATAAGAGTTACCTTACCCCTTAGATAAATACAACCTCTTCCATCTAGCTAAACACCACTCCATCTTCTACAAAACAGGATTCTAAATTGTCTCCTCTTTATAGGTAGTACCCAACAAAAAGCCCAAATATTTCAGAGGAAGTTGGCAAATGAGGAGATTAGAAAGCAATCTCCATGCTAGTGTTGGTAAAAGTGCCCTTAAGCACAAAGCATGAAGCACCAATGCTCCAATGCTTTTTGCCTCTAAAGTGAGGCGCATTCAAAGAAGCGTGTTTTAGGAATGCTTTCTTTGCACTTTAAGCGCCCTTTTTTTTGCACTATTTTATATTTTTCAAAAAAAAATAAAAAAACAAGACTGAGTTGTAGTTATAGGATCTTAACATTATTGATATAAACCATTGATTTGGCATATTTTTTTGTGTAACTTGTCTTGAAACCCACAACCCCCAGTGCTTCTCTATTTTAATTTTAATTTTTTCTTGGTTTTTTCTCCCTGCCCATCTTGTTCTTCTTTATATTTTATTTTTTCCCTTTGAATAACTGCTTGGAAACCAATGACCATATTTTTGGTAATTGCTTAGTTACTTCGGTAGTTGATGTTAAGCATAGCACTTAAGACTTAATTGATTAATTCTTATAGACTTATAGTCATTAAGTGATTAAATTATTAACTAATATTAGTGATTAGTCATAGAGCATTATGCCTACCAGATATTTAAGAAGGATATTGCATGGAAGTACTCCTATTTAGATGATCTAAAAAATAAAATGACTTGACTTGCAATTTTTGTGTTAGAATTGCAAAAGTAGGGGCTAATATAAATGTTATATGTATTATACAAAACATTTTATTTCAATTTATATGATTATTTGATCATTTGATTGTTGTATTGCTTATTAATAATTATCTTCAATTTTTTTTTTTTTAAATGTACGCTTCACTTCAATCAGGCATGCGCTTGTGCTTTGCGTCTAGGCTCCAAGAGACCTTTGCACTAGTGCACCCCGCACTTTTACCAGCAGCGCCTAACCAAAACTGTGATTTTTTTCCTCAGAAAAAAAAGGGAACCTTGGCCTAGAAAGCTTACCCATGAGCAAAGACAAGTGGATATGGGAAAGATCTGGACCTTGTTGTAGCATCGGAATCACTGTGAGTAGATCCCTGTGTTGCAGGTTGAATAGAAGCTGGATCAGCACCATTGATATGGCTACCAAATTGGGAGAAGGGAGGGGAATGGCGACCCAAAGTATGGTATTGGATGCTAATGGCAGGAAAACTATGGGGATTAAATATATCATTGTGTCCAGATAGACCATTCCATGGATAATTGAAGTTAGGATCATCAATGCTATCACTAGATCTTGAGGATGCATGTGGAATCGGTCCAAAGTATGCAACATATGAATGAGGCAGAGATGATGGAGCAGTGTGTTCAGAAGGCATGCCATGGTGTTCCCGCATGTCATGATCTACGCGGAGAAGAAATTACGTTGTTGTGTTATATATTAATGGTGGCAACTAAAAAATTTTAACTCTTGATATAAATAACTCAACACTTACAAGTGGTTGATGGAGATTCCACTTCCCTGAAAGACAGAATCAATGTGTCAGAGACAACAATGGATGATAGTGTTAGGAAAGGGGCTGACCAAGTTCTTAAGCAGAATATAGATGGTGAAGTTCTTCAGAATAGTAAACGCTACTCAAGTTCACCTAAATATCTCACCAAAGAATGCCTGAGCTTAAAGTCTATGAGCAAATGCTCAATAAAAATTGATGATTAAACTAAAAATCAACATAACAGTAAGGGAGAATTTTAATGAATAGTCTCACAGGGATCTAACATGAATTTTGAAATGATCTACTCCGTATAAAGTGAGAGAACCAGGTATCCTGAATCCTACTCCCCCCACCCACCCCCCTTTCTCCCACCAAAAAAAATCATTGCACTTATTGTACTAAATTTATCCTCCAAATCAAAATCCCAGGCCTCAATGATAAGAAGCAGTGTAATGTACACTAGTACAAGCACATAAGCTCCTGGCAGGAGTGATTCACACAAATAAGTATTTGTAACCAAGCACAAACCACATGAGGAATTAAAGAAAACGAATTGAATGTAAACCACAAAACAAAGATCTTGCTTACTCAAAAGATGTAGGAATTCGAGCCAATTCACCAAATGGACACCAGTGAACTCTAAATGGCTGCAAAAGACATTATCAAAATTATAAATGCAGTAAGGTAACACGGACCATGCAGGCCATAGGCAGATATGCAAAAAAATGAGTAGTTCAATAATAACACATTTTCAAATGTTTTGGAGAGAGAATTTCCTTTTTATCTTGGAAAAGGAGAGAAGGATATCCTCAATAGTCTGGCATTAGCGGTTTTTGGTATTAAGGGATTTCAACTCTTCAAAAAATAAATTGCCAAAAAGAATATGTTTAAAAGATCTCTATCTGTTTTAGGGATTTCCATAGCCTGTAATAGAGCTTATTGTTAATGACCCATGCACAGAGAGAGAGAAAATTATAAAAGCCCGAAATTTATGTAAACACAAAGACACTGATGTGAAGAAAATGTTGTTTCAGAGTCATTGGATGCCTGTTCAGAACTTGGCAGGTTGAGAAATATCTGTTTTACAATATTGAGTTATATACTATTAAAAGATAAAGTAGTAATGTTTTACCATTTCAGGGTAATTTAGGTCATAGGGATCCTCATCAGGATTCCAGTCATCCATACTAGACTCAGGAAATGAACGAGCAGAGCCATTGGCGTATAACCATTGGCCTTTCTCAACCTTTCGGCAGTTTGGGCACTGCATTGCTCCCTTCATGTTAAATGCCGAGCCAATGCAGTCTGCAAAACAAGTAAATACATGCAGAAGAAGAGAGCATCGTCAAGGGTCTTACTTTCCTAGTCATGACATAAAATTAACATTTGAAGGGAGAAGATACCATAAGAAGTATTAGAAATTGGTACTGCCATATGTATCTATGTGTGTGGTGCATATGCATGCACACATTATATGAGGGAAATTCAAAGTCAACCCATAGTCCAAACCATATAATAATGGGATTCATATCTTTCCACAAAAATTAATGATATGCGATATGTATTCATATTTTTCCCAAAGCACATATTCAGCAGACATCATTTGAGATACAACCAATGAGACCTATGCAGTTAGTGATATCATCACATTTACATTTTGACAAGTTTGTAATTCTCATCATAATCGTATCTGCAGAAGTAAGGAAGGTTATTGGATGCTCAGATACAGATTACTACTTATATTGTGTATGTCTCTATGAATTGAATCTGAACTCCAAGAAAATTGAACAATTCTAGTGTGCCCTTTAGGTTTTAGAATACAAGGGTGTTCAACAATTTCAAACATGATCCCCCTCACTCAAGTCATGCGAAGCTCTCCATTTACAGAACCAAAACCTAAATCAGCACAGCATAATTGCAAACTCATTTAAAATACAACAACAGAACAGAGAGCTACTGTGCTAGTCCCAAAAGTTCGAGGTTCCTCAATAGACTAATCAAAGCCAGTCACAGAAATTCTTCTTTGCCATTCTATCTTGTCCAAAATCGTACTCCCTATCACCTCCTTATTGACATTTACTTTTTTATAACTTTTACTATTGTTATTTTAGGTCTCACTCACCTCCTTTCATTCTCTCAACTTGAATCAAAGTGCATTAATCACTCTCCATTACACATTACAAACCATCTTAAGAAACATTCCCTCATTTTTCTTTTCTTTTTTGATCTACAGGAGTTACCTATATCTTTAAACAAATTTCTTCATTTTGTACCATATATTTCTTTGTATTTCCACTTATCCATTACAATTCTCATTTCAACTACACTAATTTTATGAATATGCCACCTCTTAAAAGTTCAACATTTGATACTATACAGCATAACTGGTCTTATAGAAGCATTGTAAAACTTTCCTTTTAACTTAATGGGTATTTTACAATTACACAATACTTTTAATCTGCTTCTCCTTATTGGTCACACACTGACTACCACCAACCAGAGCCGACCTTGTTGAGCCAAGCTGACTGGCAACAGTGGCTTCCAACAAGGTCAACAGAGGTGGGAGACAGAAAATATTTCAAAACGAACAAGGTCAATGTAGTGGTCTTCAGTGATAGGGTTTGAAAGTTGCCTAAAAATCAACTTCCTGAACGCCACACACCCCCCCCCCCCCCAACTCCAACCCTCCAACGAAAATGAGATCCCCAAAAAAAAAAAAAAAAAAAAAAAAAAGATCTTTCATTCCCAAAAATAATTGCCACACCTGTGTCACATTCTCCCCCACCAACCCCCCCCCCCCCCCCACCAAAAAAAAAAAAAAAGATCAATCACTCCAGATTTGATTGTGTATGGGTGTTTTGGCAAACAAGAGTAGGTGTCATCAGAAGATTCAAAATAGAACATCTTAGTCACAGTTGTTATTGGCTTAGATACACCCCCATTTGGCTCTCTCTCCAGCTTGTTTAAAATAGTTTTTTTTCACCTCAGTAATTGACCACCGCATCAACCAAAATCGCCTCCCAATGCTTGACTTTCTGACCCAGTGCAGTGGCAATTTGTAATTTGAGAAAACCAACTAGGTCGGTCTAGGTCGGTGCAGACAAAAAAACTCCCCCAAAACCGGCTGCACTAACCAATGAACACCCTAGCTTCTACACTTCATCCATTATGCTCTTATTATATGATTTACATCCCTTTTCACCTTTCCATCCTTATAAATTATTGATCCAAGATATAGTTAAACACTTACTCTTTGGTATCTCTTGGCCATTAGGTTTTACAACTGTTTTATCTTAGATTCTAACTTTAGCTAAACACACATTAATTTTTTTTTGATAGGTAATAAGAGTATTATTAATCAAGATGTAAAAAAGAAGAAAGTAAATACAAGGTGTTCATGATGGTGAACACAAGCAAAAGCAACAAATAAGAAGGAAAAAAACTCAAGATGCAATACTAAGAGAAGAATGAAACTCAATGATAAAGAACAATTCAAGGAGCCCCAACACCTAGACCAATCAAACAAAGTCTTCTGGCCTAGAGCATGTAACTGAGCCAATGATTTCTCAGTATCCTCAAAAGAGCGTCGATTTCTTTCCGTCCAAACAATCCACATCAAACAGCTAAGAACCAAATTCCAAATGTCTAAATTAATTTTCCCAACCAATAACTCCAACACACCAAGCTTTCCACAAAGCCTGGCAAGACCCATTGGATCCCAAAAAACTGAAGCATATGCACTCACAGCAAGTGAGCTAGAAGACAATGGAGGAGGAGATGATCCACAGTTTCTTCATTACAACAGCACATACAACACTGATTCACCAAAGTGCACCCCCTAAGCATAAGATTATCCAAGGTAAGAATCTGCCCATGAACTGCTGTCCACAAAAAGAATGCCACCTTCTTAGGAATCTTAACTTTCCAAACACCGTTCCAAGAAAAATTGGAGATAGAACCACCCCAAATCTTATTGTAATAGGACCGAATGTCAAACTTGCCATTCCCATTGAGATGCCAATAGGAAATATCACTCCCAACACCCCTAGGAATCCGAGATTAAATGAACTCAAGGAAAGAGAAGGCAGCCTCTAATTCCCTTTCATGAAAATCCCTATAAAATCTCAAATTCCACATCCTATCATTTCCATCCTCCTGATAGCATAGGACATCAAAAATGCAAGCTTCCTTGTCATTTGAACACGCATACAACTGAGGATAGAGCATTTTAAGTGAGTTATTTACAACCCACTTATCATGCCAAAAAAAAATACGAGAGCCATCACCCTCCATTAGGGCCACATGTTTGGAGAAACTCTCCCATCCATTGTGTATACCACGCCACAGACCACATCCGTGGGCCCTTCTAAATACTTTAGTATTTCCCCCCCCCCCCCCCCCCCTTGACCTTCTCCATATTTAGTTGCAATAACCCTCCACTAGAGATGGGTGCTTTCTCGTCCAAACCTCCATAACCATTTCCCTCATAGGGCTTGATTAAAATGCACTAACTTCTTGATCCCCAAACCACCCATCTCTAATGGCGAGCACACCTTCTCCCAAGCCACCAAAGGATATTTGAAACACTCCTCTAAAGACCCCCATAAAAAATTTCTCTGAACACGCACCAACCTATCAGCCATAGCTACAAGGATGGTAAATAGGGATAGATAGTACGTAGGAAGGCTAAAAAGAGTACTCTTTAACAGAGTAAGTCTACCACCCTTTGATAAAAAAAGACGCTTCCAACCTAAGAGTTTCTTCTCCATCCTCTCCAAAATAAGATTCCAAAGAGATGTTTTATATTGAGTACCCAATGGCATTCCCAAGTATTTCATAGGCAGACTACCCACCCTACATCGAAGTATGGTAGCCAAAGCACCTATATTTCCAACCTCCCCAACCGGCACAATCTCACTCTTCCCCACATTTACTTTCAAACCAGTAAACGCTTGAAAGCAGGTCAAAGCCAGCCTAATGGACAACAACTGATCTCTAGAAACATCACAAAACAAGATGGTATCATCTGCAAACAGCAAGTGTGAAATGTGTACCCCAATATACATTAAATTTTACAACTACTTCATGTTTGTTTCTAACTTTACTAAATTTACATTCCATGAGCTCTGTTTTAGACCTACTTAACCTAATCTATATATATATATAAAACCGAAGCCTTTGCTGGCACCACAATTTTCCACGTCAGCATAAAAAATAAAAAATAAATAAAAATTATAACTCCTCAAAACCCTAGCAACCTTACCCCTCTCTCAAGTTAAGAAATATAAAGCCACAGTTTCTGCAAACTTTCTCTTTCTCCAGACGTAGGAAGCCCTAAAGCATTCAAGATCTACAAAACCCTAGCAACCTTACCCCTCTTTCAAGTTAAGAAATATAAAGCCACGGTTTCTGCAAACTCTCTCTCTCCAGACGTAGGAAGCCCTAAAGCATTCAAGATCTACAATGCACGGTATAGATTTTAGCTTATAAAGTTCAGTTTTTGTAAGGTTAGTTTGTTTATATATTTAGTCCTTATGTTTAGGTTTAGGTTTTAAGAGATTTATATATTACTACTATGTGGCTGAATTTCCTGTAACATCAGTTTTATATTTTTCTTTTTTAATTTGTTTTATGCAAGATTAGTTTGTTTACATTAGTTCTTTATCTCAAAGATAAGACTTTTATTTCTACCGCAAAAACTATTTAGGTATGTATCCCTTGCAAGCACACATGAACTTAAATTGTCTTTTAATATATGCATATTTTTAAATTGTCTATTTAGGTATGTATCCCTTGAAAACATATTTTTAAATATTTCTTCACATATAAGTGATGCTATCTTAATTTCTTTTTATTACATTTTTGTTTATAGTTTGTGAAAGATCTAATGTTATAGGATTTGAAATAATATTTTAAATTATCATAAATAAATATGCAATATAAACAAAATTTATAAAATTATTCTTTTTAAAATATTATTTTCAATAGCTTTCCCGTGCATCGCACGGGTTAGCGACTAGTGTCGTTAAATTCTAAAGCATTCATTCAGATTTCCAACTTGGCGTTACTCCATTTCTAGTGTCATCCACTAAAACTCTCTTGTCTGCAAAAGGCATGCACCAAGGAATAGTGCAAGCATTGAGCTCTATTTAAAATGAAGTTCACAATTTGAACTTCAGCAAAATAGTTTCCCACCAAATGAACTCAATCCCCTTAGACCTCTCTTTCCCCTTCAGAACAGTGCTACATTCTCTTTTAGTGCTTTCCCTAAACTAACTATAAAGACCGATGCATTGGACCTTATGATATAAGGTAAAAGAAGCATAAAAGGACCTTCTGGAGTATGAGAATCTGAGTGGAAAAGATTGCTTCAGGTCATTCACGTGGAAAGAAATTGACAAATCTATGTAAATGTAGCAGCTCAAATTTTCTTAATAATAATATCAAAACGATCATCATCGAAATCATATTTCTAGTTGAAACTAATCCAAACTTAAACATTAAAAATATTTGGTAGTATAGTATTTTACGTAAAAGTTTTTGGCTGAAACAAGTTTTTTGCTGGATTTTTCAACATCTGTATCATGCAAAAAGCATTGTTTCATATCTCCTTGAAACAAATACAACCATCAATCTACACCCAAAAAAGAAAACGAAATATAAATTAATCAAATTACTATGCCTTGGGACAGGTATCAGTTCCTGCAAAACAAAGCCTTTGTAATTTTTGACAGCCAATAATTACTCCGACAATCAAAGTGTGAAATCCATCTCTTTTTAATATATCCATTCATGGTCTACACTTTTTTCTTCTAGTAAATTCAATTGATAACATATATTCATAACCAAGAATTGACAAAATTTTGAGATCTAAACTCATATCAACACCAAATGGGCAACAGCATCACTATTCAATTATGATCACACTTCTCTCTCCTTTATTTTCACTATTACCAATACCTAATTGTTCTTTACAAGATTTCTCCAGCAAGCTCAATTCTCTGTGAAATTCAACCAAGGGTTTACATGCATTAAAATTTGAAACCGTGAAGATACCCTTAAAAAAAACATATCTATACCGTAAAAGATTTTATTACAAGCACTTAAAATTCTACAACCACAAAATTATCAAGTATTACCACATAAAAAAGCAAACAATCACACATCAAATAGCAAAAGAAAAATCTTAGCTCACAATGACACAACACAATACTCTTTCAGAAATTCAACTTTATTCTACATAACCCCCAATATTTTTGCCTTACTGCTTCTGTTTTAAGACAAACCCAGGTGCCAAAGTTCCGCATAATTCAACAATTTCAATCAAGAACCAAATTTTCTTCACAACCCACTAAAAAAAACTGCCACAAAAACAAGAAAAACAAAATCAGGCTTACCCAGATGGAACTCATGGCCACATTGCAGTTTAGCCCTGGATCTTCCCCCAGTAATATTCAAGACCAAATCCAAGCAAATCGAGCATGAAACTCCAGAAGAAGAAGGTTGAGGTTCCAAAACCGCAACCCCCTCACCATTACCATCCATTTTAGAACTAGAACTAAAACTAGAAGACGATGGTGAATGATCACTTTGTCTCCTTCTCTGATGAGCCCACCTTCCCTTGTCCTCCACCAATCAAAACCCACAACTTTTTTTTATTTCGTTTCACCAAAAAGTCTGAATCTCTCTCTCTCTCTCTCTCTCTCTCTCTCTCTTCTCTGTACCTGTGTCTGTGTCTCAGTGTGTGTGTCTACCTTTTCTTCTCTCTCCGACCTGTCAGATTACGTGGTTCGGAGTTCGGACCTTACATGGACTGTCTTTGGAATCTACGATAATATACTATGGAAAATGCTTTACGGTGTAACGCACACACCAGAAAAACTGGTCTGGGTCTCTCACAGATTTCAACTTTCATTTGAGGAACCACGTCGTTTTAAGTTTTTTTTTTTTTTTTTTTCATTAATAGTATGCATGCACGAATTAATTAAAATTAAATGTTAAAAAAATATTAATTATATATAAATATTTTACTTAATGAGTCACATCAAAATTTAATATAATTTCAATAAAAATAAATTAATAAATTATCTTAATAATTAATAAATCATGATGTGCAATGTGTAACCTTTAGTCTACTACTCTACTATATATATATATATATATATATATATTTTTTATACAAGATAGAATTCTACTCTAGCCTAATCTAAGTGTATATGTGTGTGAAGCTCCCTCCTGGAGACTTGAACCCCGGCCCTTACCCCCCACACTCCACAAGCACTTATACTTATGGAGTGACCATCGCACCAAGGGAGTGCGGTGGTTACTACTCTACTATATTAAAACACAAATTATGGTATATAATTAAATTAATTACATGAAATATTAATTTCATCTTAAATTACTTGAAACTTTTCATAATATAATTTTTGTGGGGGTCATTTAATTGGGAGATACTGTTAAGACTGTACTAATTGGGTCTATGGCCCAATTCAAGGACATTGGACCATCCGAGGATGTTCAGATGAAATTATAAAGGGAACGGAGTAAAGAGAAGAGTAGAGATAATGAGAAATAAGTCCAACGAATGTCCAAGGAAAAAAGTCATCCCGATAACAAGTGTCCGAGGTCAGTAAGAGTACCATATCATCATGAACCTTGTTCGAAATTACATCACAACTAAATGTTGGACATTGGACAAGGTGTAAGAAGAGAAAAGGGCAAACAAATATCTTTAAAAGCTGCTACCTCCGCATTAAATACCTCTCAACCAACTCTCTGGCCGTATTAATGTGAAAGTGATGCTTGAACAGTGATTGAGCAGCCTTACAGCTACTGGTTGATGGTTCTAAGAGGTGTTGGATAGGACAGGAAGGAGTTCCCCGAATCTAACCTACACGTGTATGGTAAGGATGATACCAAGATTGTGGTATATAACATGGGAAGATGTACCAAAAAGGGGATTAGAAAAAATCAAGTAATTTGGGAACAAGGCTGCGAACTCTTGTATAATTTTATTGTTCAACAAGACAATATAATATAAACTCCTCAAGTTACTCCGAGGACAGATTTTCTCATCCTACTTGTGTCTAACAGTCTTAAATTACCAAATTTTATCGTTCTTCTTCTAGAATAGATCTAGTTCTTTCATCCACGCTCTACAAATTTATTGTTTGGGCCGCTTGGGCTAGAACCCAATCCTATTTTGGGTCCAATCCAATTTCAGTCCTTATAATTGGCACCGTCTATAAGAATGAGCTTGATCTAGTCTGAAGGAGATTCGATTGCAACATTTACGATGGAGGAGGCAGGACCACACCAGGTAGATGTTAATCTACATCAAGCAGAATCAAGGGGTTCTTAGTATAGCAATCCGTGTAAGAGCCTTGAACGGAAAGGAGGCCGTGAGGGAAGTATGCACACAACTCATACCAGTAAAGGTCATTCTCGGGAGAAGAGTCATATTTTCCATGCAAAGAATGACAGAGACATACAACGTGAAATCAATGAGTTGAAGAGGGAGTTGCGTCATGCTCAGCGAAGACATTCACTACCCAGCTCCGAATCGTCCTCTGAAGAGACGGATGGTGCTAGTTATAGACGGAGATCCAGAACTTCGCCCAGCGAAACCTTTTCCTATGAAGAGAAGCACCACCACAGACATAGGCACAAAAGCCTGCCTTGCAAAGGCTTGGGCAATGATGCCATGAACAAGGCGCTGAGTCAAGTTTCTAAATCACCCTTCACACGGAACATTGAAGATGCGAGCCTTCCTCGGCGATTTCATCAACCCACATTCACCATTTATAATGGTCGGACAGATCCAGTAGAATACGTTAGCCATTTCAATCAAGGATGGTTGTTCACTCCAAAGATGAGGCCTTGATGTGTAAGGTCTTTCCATTTAGCTTGGGCCTGGTGGCAATGAGGTGGTTCAACGGTTTTAGGGCGAATTCTATCGACTCCTTCAAGAAACTCACCCGGGCTTTTAGTGCTCGCTTTATTACTTGCAGCAGGGTTCCTCAGCCTTTGGGATCCTTATTGTCTATGTCCATGCAGGAGAGTGAGACTTTAAAGGCTTATTCGGATAGATATTGGGAGATGTTTAATGAAATAGAAAGAGAGCATGATGATGTGGCCATTAGCACTTTCAAGGCAGGTCTTCCAGCCGAGTATGATTTGAGGAAATCTCTAACTGGTAAACCTATTACTAGTGTACGTCAATTGATGGATTGGATTGACAAGTACAGAAGAGTAGAAGAAGACCAATTGCAAGGGAAAGGAAAGGCTAAGGTGATCCCTTAAGAGAGGAGGGATTTCAGGTTGGACTGTTACAATAATAACCGACCTCAGAAAGACTTTGTTGGGCAGTCAGGATCTGTCAACACCCAAGCGGTTAACGCTGTGTTTCGAGAGCTAGTGCAACAAGTACTAGAGAAGATTAAGAATGAGTCGTTCTTCAAATGGCCAAACAAGATGGCAAGAGATCCTATGAGACACAACCAGAACATTTATTGTCACTATCATCAGGATCATGGACACATAACTGAAGATTGCAGAAATTTATGGGACCATTTGGACCAGTTAGTCTGAGAAGGGAAGTTGAAGCAACTCTTGCATCATTCCAATGGTCGGTTGAGCTAAGCGAGCTTAGAGTTTCGAGGAGATGCTTCTTCAAGACTCCCCCTCGGCACAATAAACGTTATTTTAATGCCCCGGGGAGGACCGAATCTTGTCCTTCCAGGGTAATGTCGGTATCCCGTTCTCCAGCCGATGAGTCTAGCTCAATGCCTAAGAGAGCAAAGATGGGCATCCCGTTAGTGTTGGGTTTTTCAGATGAGGACAAAGTTTGAACCATACAGCCCCATGATGACGCTTTTGTGGTTATGCTAAGAATTGGTGGGTACGATGTGAAAAGGGTGATGATTGACCAGGGCAGTGTTGCTGACATAATGTACCCTAACTTGTATAGGGGGCTAAATTTAAAACCTGAGAACTTGACGGCCTACAATTCTCCTCTGGTGAGTTTTGAGGGAAAAATGGTCATCCTAAAAGGTCAGATCAAATTACCTGTGCAGATCGGTACGGATGTGGTGGAGGTGGACTTCATCGTCGTAGATGTTTTCTTTCCCTACACGACTATTATGGGCAGACCTTGACTTCATACCCTAGGGGCCGTCTTTTCTGCTCTACACCAGAAGATGAAGTACCCATTCGGGGACCAAGTTTTGGAGATAGTAGGAAGTCAAATTGCAGCTCGACAATGCCTAGTAGCGGCTGTCCAACATCGGCCTGAGGTGGAGACCTTAGCCACCGCTGATAATGGTTTATAGCAATTAGAAACCCCGGCGTTACCCTTTAACAGACCAACCGACGAGGCGAAATGAGAAGATTTGGAAAGGGTAATCGTTGGCGATGATCCAGAGAAGTTCTTTCAGATTGGAGCTAAACTGCCTCTACATGAGAGAGAGCAATTGGTTGAATTGCTCAGAGAAAATGCTGATGTGTTTGCGTGGAGCGCGTATGAAGCCTCGGGTATAGACCCAAGTTTCACTTGCCATCATCTAAATGTTAATCCTTCCATCATCCCAAAGAGACAGCCACTTCGGCGTCCGTAAAAAAAGCACGCTAAGGCTGTCAGAAATGAAGTGGCCAAGCTCAAGCAGGCAGGGGCTATCAAGGAAGTTTTTTATCCTTAATGGTTAGCCAACATAGTGGTGGTGAAAAAGAAGACTGGGAAATGGTGGGTGTGCATAGACTTCATGGACCTCAATAAGGCCTGTCCCAAGGACCCTTTCCCTATGCCTAGGATAGACCAATTGGTGGATGCAATAGTAGGTCATCCTCAGATGAGTTTTTTGGATGTCTTCCAAAGATATCACCAAATACCGTTAGCATTGGATGATAAAAAAAAGACAGCTTTTGTTACTCTCATTGGAAACTATCATTACAAAGTGATGCCCTTTGGTTTGAAAAACGCAGGGTCTACTTATCAACGGATGATGACTAAGATGTTCGAATCATAATTGGGCAGGAACATTGAAGTATATATCAATGATATGGTTGTAAAGAGCAAAGTGGTATTTGAGCATGTGAGAGATCTTACGAACATTTTTGGAATTCTAAGAAAGCACAAGTTATGTCTAAATGCTTCAAAGTGTTCATTTGGTGTAGGCTTTGGAAAGTTCTTAGACTACATGGTGACTCACAAGGGAATTGAGGTGAATATAGAACAGATTAAGGCCATTAATGGCTTACAAGCACCTCGGAATCCTAAGGAGGTGCAGAAACTAACAGGGATGACTGCTAATTGGAACCAATTTATATCTAGGTCGGCTGATAGGTGCAGACCCTTTTTTCCTTTTACTGCATAAGTGGAAAGGGTTTGAGTGGACTGAGGAATGTGCTATAGCATTTTAGCAGCTGAAAGAGTACTTATCTCGACCACCTATCATGTCCAGTCCTGAGGTGGATGAGGTCCTATTTGCCTACTTGGCGGTGGCCTCTCACGTCGTAAGTTTTGTTTTGATATGTGAAGGCAGTGGCATCCAAAGACCAGTCTATTAGGTAAGTAAGTCACTTTATGAAGCCAAGGTACGGTACTTATCACTGGAAAAGGCTATCTTGGCAGTAATGCATGCTATACGAAAACTCTCCCATTATTTTCAAGTGCACACCGTGGTGGTTCTAACTCAATTACTGCTCAAGTCCATACTTCGAAGTGCAGATTATACTGGGAGGATTGCTAAATGGGGCATGATTCTGGGGGCTTTCGACATCAAATATATGCTTCGTACCTCTGTGAAATGCCAAGTCCTTGCCGATCTAGTAGCTGAGTTTGTTGAACTTCCAGAAGAAGCAGAAGTAAAGCAACATGGCATGGATGAAAAATCGGTTGGCCTAATTTCCACACAGGACACCTCATCCTGGAAAGTATATGTGGACGGAGCAGCAAACCAACGGGGAGCAGGAGTAGGGCTAGTTCTGGTATCCCTTGAAAAGGTCACCATTGAAAAGTCCTTGAGGTTGGGATTCTCGGCTACAAACAATGAAGCGAAATATGAAGCTTTGCTAATGAGAATGACTATGGTCCAGAAAATGGGTGGAAAGGCAGTGGAAATGTTCTCAGATTCAAGACTGATCGTGGGCCAGGTAAAAGGGGAACTGGAAGCCCGAGGTATAAGAATGTAGGAATATTTGGGTCAAGTTAGGCGTGTACAAACGAAATTTGAATCTTTTGATTTGTCACATATCCCCAGAGGTGAAAATACCCACGCAGATTCCTTGGCTACCCTTGCCACCTCCTCGGCACAGAATTTGCCCAGGTGATAATTGTCGAGGATTTATGCATCCTCGCCCCAACAAGGAAGGATTTGCTCCAAATCCATCAAGTCAACTTGGGGCCGAGTTGGATGGACCCCATACTGCTATTCCTCAAAAGCTATATACTACCTGAGGAGAAACCAGAAGCTGAGAAAATACGAAGGAAAGCTCCTCGGTTTTGGTTGTCCGAGGACAAAAAGTTGTATAAACATTCTTTTTCTTGGCCATATTTGCTTTGTGTACATCCCGAGATATCAGAATCACTCCTAGAGGAACTGCATAAAGGAATTTGCGGAAGTCACACGGGAGAAAGATCCCTATCTCACCGGGCCATTACTCAAGGATACTGGTGGCC
The DNA here is from genome assembly GCF_932294415.1 of Quercus robur. Classification (NCBI taxonomy): domain Eukaryota; kingdom Viridiplantae; phylum Streptophyta; class Magnoliopsida; order Fagales; family Fagaceae; genus Quercus; species Quercus robur. The sequence continues at coordinate 13,779,798 of NC_065545.1, read as the reverse complement.
AAATATATAGAAAGAATCACAAGAATATGTTAGAAAATGTGACCAGTGTCAGAGATTCGCTCTAAACATCCACCAGCCAGGAGGAGTTCTTAATCCTCTTTCCAGCCCTTGGCCTTTTGCTCAATAGGGCTTAGATATTGTAGGTCTTTTCCCTAAAGTACTAGGAAACAAAAAGTATATGCCGGTTGACACATATTATTTTACTAAGTGGGTCGAAGCTGAACCTTTGGCTAATATCAGAGATGTGGATGTGAAAAGATTTATTTGGAAGAATATCGTTACTCAATTTGGGGTTCCTCATACCCTTATCTCGAATAATGGCCTTCAGTTTGATAACAAAGCCTTCAGGCAATACTGTTCTGACCTGGGGATAAAGAATAAATATTCCACTCTGGCCTATCCTCAGGGAAATGGGCAAGCTGAAGCTGTCAACAAGGTTATAGTAAATGGACTCAAAAAGAGGTTGGATGAGGCAAAGGGAAAATGGGTGGAGGAGTTACCACATGTCCTTTGGACGTATCGAATAACACATTGACGATCAATAGGAGAGACCCCTTTCTCAATGACATATGGAGCCGAGGCCATAATCCCTCTGGAAATAGGTTTCCCAACGTCGAGAACTAGTGCATTTACCCCGGGCGGTAATGATGGGCTGCTAGAAAAGAGTCTGGATTTGATCGAAGAGCGAAAGGAGAATGCAATGGTCCAATTGGCTTACTACCAGCATAAGCTCAAGCAAGGTTACGATACTAATGTAAAGTTGAGGTCGTTGGCTATAGGAGATCTGGTACTGAGAAAAGTTTTGGAGACCACCAAGAATCCAACCTGGGAAAATTAGGGCCTAATTGGGAAGGACCATATCGGATCACTTCGGTAGCAGGAATAGGTGCCTACTATTTGGCAGTGTTGGTTTTTAGACCCTTTAAAAACAAAATTGGATTAACCTAGGTAATTAGTTAAGTTGTTACTTAGTCCAAATTCCAAATCTAGGTTATCACAATTAAACAATCATATCATGCAAAGCAGTGGAAAGATAAATAACACAATGATATGATCACCCAGGAAATCAAACCGGTAAAAACCTGGGGAGAATTTAACCGAGCTATCCTCAAGATAACTTGAATCCACTATCTTGAAAGAATCAAAGTTCATACAATAAGACTTACAAGCCCCCATGCTCGACTTCTTATTGCTACCCACCAGTAGAACTTACTGACACGATCATGTGCAAACTCCAAATCCACGGACTCTTTCTTTCTTGGATTCACCACCAGATACAAGCACACCCGCTTGTGTTTCTTTAAGCTTTAATGGCAGCAACTAAGTTAATCATCAAGGTGTATATAAAATCTCCTCCTTGAAAACCCTAAGTTTGTGTAAAGGAAAGCTCCTCTAGATCTCACAAGAGATTTGCATAAATAGCAATATGAGCAACACTAAAACGTGGCTAGGGTTTGCCTTTTATACTTAGGACAAATTAGAAAACCCTAAACGTTTTAAACAAACTAGGGCTGAGTTGGAAATCTGCATAAAAACACATTCTGCCCGAGATTCAATCGATCGAGCCAAAGCTTCGATCGATCGAGCCAGGCCAAAATGCACAATAACTTCTGCATCAGCTCGATTCCAACTTTATATAAAAGATACAACTTTAAGCAACTTTAAAACACTACTAAACACATTGTTTTGATCATGGTTTGCCAACAATACACATTAGAGTTCTAAATACATAAAAACCTAAGTCTTTAGAACCTAACAAACTCCCCCTTTGGCAATCCGTGACAAAACACAACTAGAAGCTCAAAGTTTACAAAGAAAAGCCCTTTACAAAACAAATGCTCATAAAATAAACCCAATCCTAACTACTATCCATCAGTTGCAAGTGTAGACAACAGCTCAATTGAATTATCCTGTATATTTCCTGAAACACTAAACAAAATGCATAACCGCATGTATGGAAAAATACAAGTAAACAAAATAAATTCTTAATTTCAAACAACACACAATAAAGACATATATCAATGAAAAACTTATAAATATAAATCAATAAACAGTTGAAAACAAGAAACATATAAAGCAATAAAAGTAACTCCCCCTAACATAAATATCCCAACAAAAATATGGCAAGAGCTAAAAAGATAAAATACAATGTGAAGTACCTAGATACAATCTAAACTCCACAAGCTCCAACCAACACAAAAAAAAAAAAAAAAAAAAAAAAAAAAAAAAAAAAACCTCTCCCCCTGAAAACAAAACTCTACAAGAGCTCAAAACTAATCAAATATGTACTCCCCTTTTTGTGACGGAATGCCAAAGGGCAATCAAAATCCATCATCAAAAGGGAGGTGGCGGTGAAGATCGTCTAAACTATGCCAACTCTGCGTGCAAAGCACGGATCTCATCGAGCACGTCCACCAAAATCTGTCCATGAGCTGCCTGAACGGTTAAGACATGATCCAACGTACGTCGAATGTCTGAATCATCTGAAGTAGTTGGTGGAGGAACATCAGCATCAGCAGCAGCAGCACCAGACGTCTCAGCAGCATCAACACCTGTAGAAGAGGGAGGAGGGGGAACAGTACCAAATGATGCACCTCTAGGACACGAAGGAGCAACTCTCAAGTGAGCAGCCCTCTGCCTAAGAAAGGTGGCACCTATGGGAGCAACAACATGAACAGGCTCACCAGAAGGAAAACTATCTAGACCAAGAAACAACAAAATCCTATGAATGAAAATAGGATGGATAAGCGCATGCCCTACGGTAGAACTCTTATGAACCTCGTTCAAAGAACGAAGGAACAGATAAGGGAAACTAATAGACGCACCAGAAACAAATGCACACAAAAACACACATCACTCTAGAGGGATGGTGTGGAGATGAGAGATAGGCCACAAAGAATGACACGCTATCTTAAAGAAAAGATAGGCAGTCTCGGTAAGCTCAGCGGACGTGATCTGAGGATCAGAACCCCACTAGATAGAAGCCCAGTGATATATGACATGACAACATCCAAGGGTGGAGACTCATCATAGGGATAGCCAGGCTCCTAAACAACCGGAACCCCAAGAGTTTCAGCCACTACCCGAGGAGTAATGGTGAACTCAACACCTCGTATCCAACTCCTAACAAGAGTGTTGGAATCATAGACGTGGCAAGAGAGATTCGAGAAGAATTCTCTAATCAGGGTGGTCGAGGGTGGATGATCTATCTCTAAGAGGGACAACCAACCTCTAGACTCAAAGTTAGCCCTAATGGCCGGATCAATCTCATCTAAAATCACAGCACGCTCAGCCTAAATCTTACGCTTACTGTTCAGATTCTCAAAGGCCTCTCTGCTTCCTAAACACCTCACTCCTAGAGGGAGACTCAGAGGAAGTGGAGTGGGTCTTATGGGCTCTAGTTTTCCTAGGCATAGTGCTAGGATAAGGACCAAGACACAAAGCAAAACAAAAAAAAAAAACAAGGGTAGATTGCAAGTTAGTACAAAAAAATATAGAGCAAAAATCTATATGATGTATGAACAAATTAAATGTAGTGATGCATGACCTAATACAGTGCAATTCAGTTCAAAATTAGTTCAAGTTCACAAATTTGGCTTGAGCATAGAGTTTCTAACAAAAACCCCAAAATTTTGAAAAACCACTTGATCAATTTGTAATAAATTGAAAAATTGATCATCATACAAGATAGATTTCAGAAAATAAGGACTAATCACAACAACACAACAAGTCAATTTCATCAATTGAACCAATTTGAACAAAAAGCCCCAATTCGAATTCAAAACAAACCCTAGAATTTTTGATTTTTCATAAAAGCCCAAATTGATCAAATTAACCAACATATATCATGAATATATCAATATAGGAACAAAACCCAATGATCAATTTCAGAAAAAGAGGATTGATTCAACAAAAATCCCAATTTTGAAAAGTTTCGAAAATCCCACAAAAATGCATGAGTTTATGCATGAAAACATGAAAATAAATGCAAAAGGAAGGGCAAAATAGACATACCGGCTTAGGGAGAGAGAATCCTTGCAAGAAAAATGGAGGAAAACGACAAAAAATCTTAGTGGAGCCTTGCCTAGTCGGAGAGAGAGAAAAAAGTTTGAAAAAGTGATTTGAACAAGTCAAATCTGAGTTTTAAAAAAAAAAAACTGATTCACGAGTTTCGATTGATCGAAAAACAGTTTCAATCGATCGAAACAGACAGAGGCTCATTAAATTTTTTTTTTAAAATTTCAATTGATTGAAAAATAGATTGGATCAATCAAAATTGGTAGAGGCTCACTAAATTTGAGGAAAAAACACAGTTTTTGAAAAGACATTTAGGAACAACTCAAAACATTGACATTGAGGAACAAAATGCATGAGTATGTGATGATATGATTTTCAAAAACAAGAATTTAAGCCCAAATTTCCCAAAATTAAAATTTCTTGCATTCTCCATAAATTTTCAAGCATCAAATCAATTTTGCACAGAATTCAAAATAATTGCAAACTTGGTTGGTCAGACCATAAACACACACAATAACATGTACAATGTTTAGCAAAGAGTAACTCGTGTAGTGTGTGCAACTAGCAAAAACTTGAGATATATGTGAGGTGATATGTAAATAGCAATCAATCACAAAGTCTACAAAATTCATCACATAAAATTTAAAAGAGACTATCACCTAAAGAGTTACATCATATAACTCCCATATCTCCTAGATTATAAGCTTGCAATCATGTAAGTTTCTTGAATTTTGCCTCATAAGATATATACCAATTTTAATTTATTCAGAAACTTATGAAAAAGCCAGGATAATGTACACACCAATTTTAAGTATTAAGCAATTAAACCGAGGCTACACCTTATGTTCTTTTTGTGCATGTGCTACACTTTCTCGAGCACAAAATCTTACGATATGCACTAAGGTGTTCATGATTGGCTAGTGAACAGTGGTAAGATGGTTATTTATGCCTTTTTCTAAAAGTTCAAGTCCGACAGTCAAAAAACATGTGACTTCAAGATCAAGACAAAGTAATCAAAGCCATAAACATCTTTCCCACACAACATGCACTACAAAGTTTCAACTAGTAATGTGCAATAAGTAAGCTCATCAAGGCTAAACAAGGTATAAAAGACATGTTATGTGAAAATAAATTGACCAACCTTGTTTTCAAAAACCAAGAAACTAGTGCAAAAACACAATTTGCTTCCTTTTTCTTCCCTTTTCCCTTTTTTTTTTTTTTTTTTTTTATTATTTAAAAAAAAAAACACCTAGAATGAAATGTATGAATGTTATGCAATGCAAATCCTAGAAACAACAAACAAACAAAAAACAAAACCAAAGAACAATAGTTACAAAGGGTAAAGTAATGAAACACAAGGATCATGTCAGAAAGACTCAATTAGTTCGAGTCTTTTGCATCCAAAACCTTTTAGATGCACCATGAGCATTGGAGTTTTTATTCACATGGGAATGATTACCAACTCCAGGATTGGAATAAAGGTTTAAAGCCTTTACCAATTCACCAATGAGTACCATAGGATCTTGTGCTTGAGGCATAGGTACCTTTGGTTTGTTTGCTCTCTTTGCAACTTGCAGCTTGTAACAGTTTGGACGAATGTGTCTAGACTTTCCACAAAAATTACAAACCCATGCAGGTTTATCAGGTGTCTTGTCCTTAGACAGGGTAGGCTTCTTAGGTTTAGACTCTTTTAGATCAACCATAATCTTCCTAGATGGTGAAACTTCTATGGGTTTGACAACCTCACTCACAAGAGGTTTGACAGTTTCACTCACAATCTCACTCACAGAAGGTTCAAAAGAAGATGAAGGGACAAAGTTTGTGGAATAGGGAGCAGACACAGAGATGCTTTCAACATAACCTAATTCAGATTTGTCAGAAGGAGACTTTTGAACACTCAGCATTTGATTAAGTTTAGAACTAACAGATCTAGCAACAAATAAATCAAGTTCCAAAGATTTGACTTTATCAAGCAATAGTATATTCTCAGTTTTCACATTGTTCAAAAGTTCATTAGCATCAAACAGTTTTACAACAATTTCTTCTTATCAAGCTCAAGAGATTCAATTTTCTTCAGGCCAAGTTCAACATTCATAGCATCCTTTGCAGCAGCTTTGCAAAGTTTATTATAGGCCTCTTGAAGATTTGCATCTTCAGAGAGTTACTCATCAGAAGGGTTCTTTTCAGCAAATATGCTCTCATTGACTACAGCAGTAGCAGTGAAAGTAATGAAGTTTCCATCCTCATCACAATCAGACTCATCATCAGAAACTTCACCATTACTAAGGGTTACAGCCATAGCCTTACCCTTAGAGTTCAAATAGGTAAGACATTTAGATTTCATGTGACGATACCTTTGACATCCAAAACACTGAGGACCCATAGAATTATTAGAAGATTGACCTACTTTTTCTCTAGGTTTATTATTATTGTTAACCATAGTAGGATCATTCTTCCTAAAGTTTCTAGGTTCAACAGTGTTCGTGCCTCTTGCCTTTCTGTTACTATTCTTGAGAAAGTTTCTAAAGTTCTTGGCAAGGTAAGCAATCTCTGTAGCAGAGAGCTCATCATTAAATCCACCAACCTCAACATCATCAACTGATTTAAGAGCCATTGATTTGGATTTATTAGTTTTGGGTAGGTCCAACTTATAAGATTGAAGAGATCCTACAAGTTCATCAACAGGGATGGAGTCCATATCCTTACTTTCAGTAATGGCAGTCACTTTGGGTCTAAAGTCTTCAATTAAAGATTTAAGAATCTTTCTAACAATTTTAGGTTGATCATAGATTTCACCCAAGTTAAAAGCAGAATTAACAATATCATTCAATTTAGCATAGAATTCATCAAAAGATTCATCATCAGACATCCTAATGCTTTCAAATTTTGAAGTCAATTGCTGCAATTTATTGATTTTGATAGCCTTTGTGCTTTCATGCACAGTTTGGAGGATATTCCAAGCAGTATGAGCAACCTCAACATTAGAGATTCTCTTAAATTCCTCCATGGAAATAACATTAAAGGTAGCATTCATAGCCTTGCTATTGAACGCAGCTGCTTCTTTTTGAGAAGTTTGCCACTCACTAACAGGAGTAATGGGATTCTCCCATCCGTATTCAATGGAGTTCCAGACTCTTTCATCAATTGATTTTAGGAATGCTTTCATCCCTACTTTCCAATAAGCACAATTATTCCCATCAAAGTGAGGAGATATAACAAGAGAGTGTCCGTGTTCCATGACAACAGGGGTCAAGGATCAACTCAGTGATCAAAAGATCAACAAAAAGAGAGCAACCTGCTCTGATACCACTTGATGGTTTTTTAGACCCCTTAAAAACACAATTGGATTAACTTAGGTAATAAGCCAAGTTGTTACTTAGTCCAAATTCCAAATCTAGGTTATCACAATTAAACAATCATATCATGCAAAGTAGCGGAAAGATAAATAACACAATGATATGATCACCCAGGAAACCAAACCGGTAAAAACCTGGGGAGGATTTAACCGAGCTATCTTTAAGGTAACTTGAATCCACTATCTTAAAAGAATCAAAGTTCATACAATAAGACTTACAAGCCCCCACGCTCGACTTCTTATTACTATCCACCAGTAGAACTTACTAACACGACCACGTGCAAGTTTTGAATCCACGGACTCCTTCTTTCTTGGATTCACAACCAAATACAAGCATACCCACTTGTGTTTCTTTAAACTTCAATGGCAGCAACTGAGTTGATCATCAAGGTGTAGATAAAATCTCCTCCTTAAAAACGCTAAGTTTGTGTAAAGGAAAGCTCCTTTAGATCTCACAAGAAATTTATACAAATAGCAATATGAGCAACACTAAAACGTGGCTAGGGTTTGCCTTTTATACTTAGGACAAATTAGAAAATCCTAAACGTTTTAAACAAACTAGGGCTGAGTTGGAAATCTGCAGAAAAACTCATTCTGCCCGAGATTAAATTGATTGAGCCTAAGCTTCGATTGATCGAGCTAGGCCGAAATGCATAATAATTTTTGCATCAGCTCGATTCCAACTTTACATAAAAGATACAACTTTGAGCAAGTCTAAAACACTACTAAACACATTATTTTGATCATGGTTTGCTAACAATACACAATAGAGTTCTAAATACATAAAAACCTAAGTCTTTAGAACCTAACGGGAAGATCTAGATGAAAAAACTGTACTCCACCTTTGGAATGTAAACAATTTAAAGAGGTATTACTATTAATAAAAATAGTCCTATTTAGCTTCCCTTTAATTTATTTCGATCATATGTCATGTGTTTCCTCATCTATTGAAGTATTAAATAGAAACTAAGTTATGTCAAGTTCCTCGGACCAGAAACTTAGTGGAAATTAATATCCCATGACATCTACTGAAGTATTAAATAGAAACTAAGTTATGTCAGGTTCCTCGGACCACAAACTTAGTGAAAATAAATACCCCATGACATCTATTGAAGTATTAAACAGAAACTAAGTTATGTTAGGTTCCTCAGACCACAAACTTAGTGGAAATTAATACCCTATAATATCTATTGAAGTATTAAACAGAAACTAAGTTATGTCAAGTTCCTCGGACCATAAAATTAGTGGAAATCAATACCCTATGACATCTATTAAAATATTAAACAGAAACTAAGTTATGTCAGGTTCCTCAGACCACAAATTTAGTGGAAATTAATACCCCACGACATCTATTGAAGTATTAAACAGAAACTAAGTTATGTCAGGTTTCTCGAACCACAAACTTAGTGGAAATTAGTATCCTATGACATCTATTGAAGTATTAAACAGAAATTAAGTTATGTCAAGTCCCTCGGACCACAAACTTAGTGGAAATTAATACCCAATGACATCTATTAAAGTATTAAACAGAAACTAAGTTATGTCAAGTTCCTCAGACCACAAACTTAGTGGAAATTAATATCCTATGACATCTATTGAAACACTAGACAAGTTCATTAGAAATTAATACACCTTCGCACTATTAAAATGCTAGCTCAACATGAGCTTGAGCATTTAAAGGGAGTAAACCCTTAATTCCCATTCTCAGATCACAGGGTTTGTGATCACCTAGTAAAGACATAAACCTCAATAAGCCTATGAGTATCATTTAAAACATACTGAGGTGCCTTGGACTTGACTTTATTTAATCAAACGTTTGGATGTTTTCTTGAGGTTAAACTTGTTAGAGTAGATATATATGTATTCAAAATATGTCTCTATAATGTTACGGGTTCAATGGTTATCGTCCATTTTAAGTACCAATTAAAAGCATGTGTAAACTTTGTTTTTTCTCTTGTACAAACAAAGGGCAGACAAGATGAAAACTACTCAAAACCAAAGTAACAAAACAGATAAAATAAAAATAAAATAAATAATAACTCAAGCGAATTTAAGAGAGTAAAATGCATACTTCATTAAAATATGTCTAAAAAAAAAGGGGACAAAGTCCTTTACAAAAGTCATAATTATATTACAAAGGAAAGCTCATTTTTTCAACTTGATCTGAAGCTTGGAGGTTTTGTTGGCTGGGTTATCTACCTCTGAGGTAGTTGGTCCTTCTTTATCTTTGGAGGCTTCCTCAGCAGGCATGACAGTTGAAGCCAAGTCTTGCTGAAAGCCCTGGGAAGCTGCTCCTACCTCCGGGACAATTGCAGCCTTGTCCGAGGGTACTTCTTGGGAAGCACCGGTTTCTTTTGTTGGCCCTTGCTAGCTGGGAAGAGGAGGATCCTGAGGCTATACTTCTTTATTTGGATCAGCAACTATGGAGGCCACTTCGTCTTGAGCAAGAGGAAGGTTCGAGGCTCGTATTGCAGAAGGGTAAAATACATTTTCAGGTTTCCTTAACTCAGAAGAAGCCTCAACCCCAGCTTGGTTAAGGGCGTCATCCCAAGTCTGGGCGCAGTAATATGACACACAGCTGGAACCTTTGCCCTAAGGGTTTTCTCGGTCTCAACTACTCCAAGGTCGTAACCCTTCTGCTCAGCCTCATCCCTAGCCTTCTTGGCCTCAATCCTTGCCTTATCAGCTTCAGCCTTGGATTTTTCAACCAGATCCTTCTACCTTTGGGCTTCTTCTAGTTGTTTTTTGAGTGCTGCCATCTACTTCCTGGCAACAGTCAGTTGATCAGTTGTCTCGCGCAGACGCTTCCTCTGGTCCTTAACTTGCCACTACGCGCCCTCCAAGGCCAAGTCAGCGCTGCGGCGAGCATGCTCCTCCTCGGTCAGCTTTTTCTTTAGTTCAACATTGTTATTTTCAGCAATAGTTAGTGTTTGTACAGTTGCCGTTCATTTTTTCCTTTCATCTTCCAATTGCTCGTAGCAGTTATTGGTAATTTCCTCAAGCCTGAAAGTGGCTTGAACAGCCTAAAAAAAAGGATTAATACCATAGCCAATAAAAAGTACATATCTATAAATAATAATTATAAGTAAAAAAAAAAAGGGTTAACATTATACCATGCCCAAATATCTTTTACAATTGAGGAAGACCTCATTCTTCCTCATGCTCCGCAGCTCAGACATGTCTTTTGGAAGCAGCAAGGCTTCCTCCACGGTTGAGGCATCGTGGCACCCAATGCCCCCATTGAATTCCCTGAGTGATGCATCATCCCTCAGGGGCTCCCCGTCGTGCATGGGTGCTGGGAGCCAGGCTTGTGGCTCTAGAGGCTGAGTGTCCGACCTTTCCAGGCCCCGTTGTGATGCGTGGCTGACTTTTTGCTGCTTTGCAGCTCATTGAGCCTCGTCTTCACGGGTCGGACGAGATCTTCTAGTCTCAACCACATCTTTCCCTTTCTGCTCCCTTTTCCTTTTTGGATCAATAGGTTCAGGTCTGATAGGTTGAGGTGGGTGAGGAGTAGGAGGAGGAGATTTGGGAAGAGGAGGGGGAATCTGAGACTGTGTGGATTTCCCCGATGCACCTCTTCTAGGTTGATTTTCTATCAGCTCTATTAAACTCCTTTGGGGTTTCCTCTGGACACCCATTTCGTCAAAAACGTCCTCGGGGGATAGAGTCTAGTTGAAAACCTTGAATTCATCCGAGGAATTTGACAAATCTACAACCTCCTCTGGGCTTCTTTCTTCTTCTTCTTCTTCTTCTTTTCTTTCTTCCTCTTCCTCGAGAACGAGCTCGGATGAGGATGCTCCTATTGAAGGAGTGGCCACAAAAAGTGGTTGGGTGCGAGGAGTATCTTTAGGGATCGGGACACCCTCTGGAACAACGAACCCTTGGTAGGCAACACTGATACGGTGGAGCCGAAGGTCGCGAGCTTTGATTACATACTTAAGGGTTTGGAAGGCGAACGAGAGGGGTGTGTATCCAAGGATCAAATGAGCTGCTCGGAGTTAACCGTCAGCTTCATTCACATACACCTCGGCTTGCAAGATCCTATCCAAGCTTGCTTTGTTAACTAAGCTGAGCTTGGGTTTAGTAGCACGCTTGTCTGCAAAATCATTGAATTAGAATAGGGTTTCGTTAGAAACAAGGATATTGAGACATGAAAGAGAAACCAAAATTCATGAATCTACGGCTATACCCCCACCTGGTTTTCACTCCTCAGTTGGACAGGGTAGGCCATCGTGCCATTCCCCAAAAAAGATAAGGAAATCCTCCTTTAAATTTTTGTTTAAAGTGGAGAGGCACTAGATTAGCTTTACTTCGGGATGCCTCAACTTTAGGTAATATTCCTGCCCCTTCAAATTGTGCAGATTGTATACCTAATTCACATTGTGGTGGGTCAGGTTTAGGTTCATTCTCTCGTTTAAAGCTTCTATACTCCCTAAGACCTTAAACATATTTGGGGCACACTGTGTGGGAGATAATCTAAAAAGTCTAAGGTAATTCCTAGTAATAGTACCCATGGGAATGGTTATCCCACCCTTTATGAAGGCAATCATGGGAATGACCACCTCTCTTGTTTTCCTAGCATCGACCCATTCCCCCTGAGCAGTGTACCTCATGCCTACTGTTGGTGGGATCCTATACTTAGCCCTAAAACTCCTCATACATTCCTCGAACTCGACCAAACATTTGAACTTACCCATTTTCCTAAGAGGTTTCGAAGAAAAGTTAACAAGTTTAAAATGAAAGCTAAAGGGTTTAAGAAGACTTACAGGTTTGAAAAAGGGTCCTCAGACAAATTTCTAGTATTTGTAGACGCACAGGGAGATGAAAGAGAGAGACAGGTTCAATGTATGAGCTCTAGGACTGTGTGATTGCAGAAAGTAAGAAAAAGAATTGATTTGAAAAGCCATTTATAGTGGCACAGAAGTTACAAGCGAGAAAGTTCCCACTCGTAAAATGAGAAAAATCTCTCACCGTACGATTTACATTCTACCGTTGAATGTGGGGGATAAGGGTGCCTCCGAAATTTAATAATGGCACACTTTGGACGCCAAAGCGTCAGGAGCGTGCCCTGAGTAGGTAAAAGACATATAGGAGGTCAGGAATATAGAATAGGACCGTAAACAAGAAGGGCTGAGGACGTCAAAATCATCTTTTTCTCCCGAGGAGTCGAAAAACAAGATTTTGAGGGGCTATTATGGAGGCCATTTAATTAAGAGGTACTATTAAGGCTGTACTAATTAGGCCTATGGCCCAATTCGTGGACATTAGACCATCCGAGGATGTTTAGATGAAATTATAAGGGGAAAGGAGTAAAGAGAAGAGTAGAGATAATAAGAGATAAGTCCAACGAATGTCCGAGGAGAAAAGCCATCTCGGTAACAAGTGTCCGAGGTCAGTAAGAGTGCCATATCATCATGGACCTTCTTTGAAGTTACATCACAACTAAAGGTTGGACATTGGACAAGGGGTAAGAAAAGAAAATGGCAAACAAATATCTTCAAAAGCTGCTACCTCCGCATTAAATACCTCTCAACCAACTCTCTGGCCGCATTAATGTGGAAGTGATGCCTGAACAGTGATCGAGCAGCTTTACAGTTACTGGTTGATGGTTTTGGGAGGTGTTGGATGGGACAGGAAGGAGTTCCCTGAATCTAACCTACACGTGTATGGTAGGGATGATATCAAGATTGTGGTATATAATATGGGAAGATGTACCAAAAAAGGGATCGAAAAAAATCAAGTAATTTGGGAACAAGGCTGCGAACTCTTGTATAATTTTATTGTTCAACAAGGCAATATAATATAAACTCCTCGAGTTACTTCGAGGACAGATTTTCTCATCTTACTTGTGTCTAACAGTCTTAAATTACCAAATTTTATTGTTCCTCTTCTGGAATAGATCTAGTTCTTTCATCTACGCTCTATAAATTTATTATTTGGGTTGCTTGGGCTAGAACCCAATCCTATTTTGGGTCCAATCCAATTTCAGTTCTTACAATTTTAATTTATTAAAATTTAGATAATAGATTTTAATTTAAAGTAAGTTATTTTAATAATTAATGAGAGTGTAGCCATTTATTTTAAAGAGAAGATAGTCATTTGACACAATTACAACTTCTAGATTTAATTTATGTTTATTTAGTATTTAGCAATTGTGGCAATATCTTAAGTTATAAGTGACCACTTGCGGAATTAATTTATACTTTTTGTATCAATTAGATAAAGGATTTGTTTGGATACTGCTTATTTTGCTGAAAACTGAAAACAATAAAAATAAAAATAAAAATAAAAATAAAAAAAGGTTATTGTTCATAAGCCTAAATGCACTATTCATGTTCCATGAACAATGCAAAAGGTGCTGAAAAAAAAAAAAACAAAACAAAACACAGGAGAAATCATTTCTATCCAAACGGATACAAAGTCTCAACTTCTAGTTACTAAAGGTAAAGGGTTTTGTTACCCCCAATAGTTCTTCAAAATATTTAATTACCATGCTATTGTGATCTGTCTATTTGTCATGTCACATTTTTAGATCTAAGGGTGGGAAGATAGAAAACATTGATGCATAGTTTACCATTGACATAAAATTTGAAGAATTTATATGCGCCAATTGTAATTTTTGAATGACTTCCAAAAAGGCTACCTAAAACTGTATCAAATTCAAAGGTAATAGTAATACACATGGGTTCATTTCGTCAAAAGATTACTAATTCAGAAACATACAAACAATGATGGCTTTTTTGTTAATTGTAAATTGTCGGTCCAAAAGGTGTGAAGCAATTGTTGTAGTTTCAGACAAGTACCCAATGGTGATGTAAATCATTGACCAAATTTACTTTTAGACGTTCTTCCTTCTTCTTCTTCTTCTTTTTTTTTCTTTTTTTTTTTTTTTCTTTTTTTTTTTTTTTTTTTTTTTGGTTCAACGTCAATACCCAGATGTAATTATGTAATTGTAACAACTAGGCCCAAAAACGATTTCTTTAGTCTCTGCACATAAAATTACTTTAAATTGTTTTGTTTCGTCTTGCTTTGGAACTTGAATAAAACTAGGAGGGAATGGGTAGAGTAGCAGTGTGATGGGCAAGTATGTAGTAAATTAGGCAATGTTTCAAAGTTTTAAGGAAAATAACATCTCGAGTTTTAGAAACTTGAGATCCATATTAAAACCCGAGTCCTAGAGACTCGCTTTGCAAGTGTTTGGCTGGATGATTTGGACTGAAAATGCCACATAGATCTCGAGTTTTTAAGACTCGAGTTCCATGCAAAAAAAATTTCTCCTATAGTGGTATTTTTAAGTCCTATAGTGACGTTTTAAAGCCCTATAACAGCGTTTTCCTGCAAATTTTTTTTATAAGTGTGATCACCCCATACCAGGTTCTAGGAGCCCTATAGTGGCGTTTTTAAGCTCTATAGTGACGTTTTTAAACCCTATAGCGGCGTTTTTATGCAATTTATAGAAATCGAGTCTTTAAAACTCGATTTCCACGTGGATTTTTTTCCACATCAGACCCATCCGCTTACAAATTGAGACTTAAAAACTCGAGTTTTATCTTGGAACTTGAGTTTTAGACACTCGAGATGCTAGTTTTCAACATTGTTTTGAAACGTGACAACTAACTAAATTTTTTAAGATTTATTGTTATTTAGAAAAAAAAAATTCTAAAACTAGTTCTTGATTTGGTGTTAGTTGTAGTGTTCAATAAATTAAAGCATTGGAAAATATTAAGCAGTGCCTATTAATAATTGAATATTAAATATTTCTTAGAATGAGCTTAGGGTATCTACCAATAATTGATTAATGAACGTAAAGTGTGGTTGGCTTAAAGGTTTAAAAAGCCTCGTGAGATCTATGAGGTCTTAGATTTTAAACCTTTAGCCGAGTAACTCAGAACTATTCTTAATAGAATAATTCTTGTAATTTTCTAATGCATGTGGTATATAATGACGTTAAAGGACCCCCTCCAATTTCATCCCATTTTTAATTGAATGTGCACAACATGTGACATGTATTTAATTTTATTAGATTTTACATGTCTTACATCTAAATAAAAATTGGAGGAAATTGAAGATTCAATGAAAGGGTAAAAATATAAAATTTAAAATTAAAGTAGTGATTAGTGAATGTTAATAGGTTAAAGACGGCCAAATTTATTCTTATTGAGTTATTGTCCAAGAGATTAGAGACACAATCCTGCTTACTATATAAAAGAGTAGGCTTTAAGGGCAAGAGAACAAAACTAGTCTCATTTAGCTCAAGAGCCCAACGTGTATAAGTGAACAAGAGCATATTGAAACTAGGGCTGTCCATGGGTCGAGTCAGCCTGGGTTTGGGCCTAACACGCACTCGACCCGATTGGGTCGGGTCACTGAAAAACGGACCCGCAATCAACCGAAATATGGGTTAGACCCGTCGGGTCAGATCATCAGTTGGAACAGGTCGGATTCAACGGTTTGGCGGGTTGGACCTCTTATTGGGCCTTTTCGTAAATTTTATTGGTTTTAATTTTTTTTGGGCCTTTTGGCTGAAATTATTGGGCTTTTCAAGGAATTAATAGTTTTTGAATCTTAACATATCAGATTGGGCCTGTTTTTTACTAAATTTCTTTTAAAATGGGCCTTCATCTCTACTTGAATTTGTCCAAAACTCCAAATTCGTACTTCCCAGATATTGAGTATGAATTCAAAATAAAACCTGGGTACCTGTTAAATATCAATATAATGTAAAACCTAGGCATTAATTAAGCAGATAAAAACACAATTACCATTTTGTTACCACCTGTTAATCATCCACACATTATAACAAATATTTTCCAAATTGCCTAAGCCTTAAGGCCTAGGCAGTACCATTTTGTTTCCACATTCATCAATCTGTCAAGGTGAAAACATATCTAGTACCTACCAACCATTCCACACATCAAATAAATTTCCAGAACCACACAGGCTGCAAGCACTACTAAAAATACTACATCTTCATAATTCGATATATAAAGCCATAGAGGCAGCAGAGAAGGCAGTTACTACACAAGGCAGTAAACTACCAAAGCAGTAGGCAATATTCCCAGCAGTATATATAATTAGTTACAATTATGAAATACTATAAGTATTTCCAAAAAATAGCTTTCCTAAGGCAGTAAAGAACTACTCTATTATCTATAGTTAACAAGTCCATAACTTATAGAAAGGAAAGCCTACATAGATGCTAAGTTTTCCTTCCTCTAAGCAAGACAAGAGTTCATGTATAATTAGAAAAGCTACACATCTGTCCAAAAAAGCTTCAAAATATATCCAAAAAAACTCCCTCCTATACAAAAGGCGACCTTCCATCCTCCTACAATACAAGGGGAAAAAATATTTATCAATAATATATAAAGACAAAGAATAAGAGCTACAGAATAACCAAAAGGGAAGTAACCAATATGAACAAAAATTATAAGGGTAGAAACATACCCAATCAGTGATCATTTATCAATATTAACCGTGGTACAAGTACCACCTTTGTTTGAACAGGAACTAGAACTTGCTGCTGTTGTTGCTTGATTTAAAACTAGAAAAGAAAAAATTGAGACAATAGATTAAATTTTGCTCAAGTATATGACACATTTAATAACACTCAGTAGACAAGAAGATTGGAAGTTAAACATATTACCTAATTCACGAAATTCATCCTTCAAGGCCTCCATCTCGTCCTTTGACTTGCGAAAAGAAATTGGGACATGGGCTTGCAGCCAGTTTTGAGCACAAACAAGATTTTGAACCATGAGAGGGGAGAGTGAACTTCGAAATGGATCAAGTATGCACCCTCCGGTACTAAAAGCTGATTCAGAAGCAACCGTAGAAACAGGTACAGCCAGCACATCCCTAGCCATTTTGGACAGCACTTGGTACCTATCTGAATTGGCTTTCCACCACCCCAAAATCTCAAATTTCACATCCCCTCTACTCTCACAATTTTCAGCCAAATATTTTTTAATCTCATTGCTACACCCTATAGACTTCTCAGCCTCTAAAAACCGCTCATATCGTGAATTAACCATTGCATATGGATCACTACAACCAACTGTATCACCTTCCATGTGTGTCCTCTCATTCTCACTTGGTAGCACCACATTTGGTGAATCAACCCTAGAGTAATCATCATACAACCTAGCCATGAAATTCCCCACCAATTCAACCATCTCATTAGCCACTTCATCCCCATAAATTTCAGAAAAAGAGAACTTCAAAAACCTCATTTTCTTCCTTGGATCAAGAACCACAGCCACATACAAAAGCTTATTAATTTTATCCCCTTTCCTCCAGTACTTTTCAAATTTAGCTTCCATTTTAGTTGCCATGTTTTTCAAGAGATGATTTTGAGATTTAATTAAATGAGCAATATTCTCTTGACTCACAAACATCTCATCAAAGAAGGTATTTGAAGTCACATACAAAGAACCGGAGAACTTTTTTGTTGCATTGTAAAAAAGTTTCAAGAAACCCACAAATGTCCTACAATTTTGAAAATCAACCCCATAAGGAGATTCCAAACCACCACTATTTTCCTTGTTAAAAAAGTATGAAGAATAGCTATCATCCTTAAAGTCCATTCTTAGGAATACTTTCTCAAAATTTTCAGCAATATCTAACGTGAGATAGGTAGAGTTCCACCTAGTAGGTACATCAAGACTTAGTAAACACTTGGATTCAATACCTAATCTCTCCATAATACTCCTAAAATTTGATTTCTATTTGGTGAGGACTTCACATACCACACCGCTTCACGCACCCTAGTAATGGATGCATCAATTTCTTTCAAACCATCTCTCACAATCAAATTTAAGATATGTGCACAACATCTCATGTGCAAGAACTCATGTTCTAAAACAGTCCCCTTCCAATCTTTAGTTAACTTTTGTAAAAATTTAATGGTAGTACCATTAGAGGAAGCATTATCCACTGTCAAGGTGAATATGCCATCAATACCCCACTCACGTAGACACATCTCAATCTTTCTACCTACAGTCTCCCCCTTATGGTCTTCCACTTGACAAAAAATCAAAATTCTCTTATGCAAGTTCCAATCATCATCAATAAAATGACCTGTGAGGGACATATAATTCAGATTTTGAATACTAGTCCATGTGTCCGTAGTAAGGCACACCCTACGACCTTTCAAGGCCTCCCTTAGTTTCTCTTTCTCAACACCATAAATGCTAATCACATCCCTAGCCACAGTTTGATGAGATGGGATATCCCTAATTTGCAACTTAGGTTGTAAGGTTGTTGAATATCTTTGAAACTCATAACCTTCAACAAACCTAAAAGGCAACTCGTCTATTATAATCAATTCAGCGAGTGCCTTCCTAGAAGCCTTAACAGTAAAGGCTGTTGGTACAAGCTTAAACCCTTCCTCTCCATCCATTTTGGGTTCAAATGCTAAGGTTTGTTGCCCTTTAAGTGAAGCTCTATTAGGGTTCTTAACACAGTTTGGTGTATGATTCAATAAATTAGTAGTACCATGACCCTTACTATTAGCATGGTAAGTTTTTTGGCAATAATGACAAACAGCCTTAAATTGACCCTCACTCATTTTTATTTTTTCAAAATGATCCCAAGCAATAGACTTTTTCCTATTATTACCACAATCAGCAACTATCTCACTCACCTTGGTTTTATCATTAGGTTTAGGTGGAAATGCCTCAGCAATAGTTGGAGTGGCAACAGGTTTAGCTTGGACAGCAGGTTCAGCTTGGGCAACGAGTGTTGTTTGGGAAGGGGGGGCATCAGTAGAGGGTTTCATGACCTAAAGCTATCAAATTTAAGCATTAGCAAATAACCATAAAAAAAACTAATACTAAGAAAGATCATTGTAGTTGACCTCTTAAAGGGCAAAGTCACATACACTAGAGCTTTGTAGAATAAGAAATATCATTATGCATAAGAATTGACTTCACAAGTACTGATTTCATTTAACACTCAGTGTTCTGTATCAAGGTAAATTACATGGCACTTCATGATTTCATTTAAATTACAAGTATGTATGTTTAAGAGTCAAGACAAAACTAAGAACTGATATAACTATAAGCATTTGAAAGAAATTGTCCTTGTTCAAAACATGGAGGGCTAAAACATTTTCCCAAATCTATTTTTTTTATAAAACCAGATCATAGACACAACTTCAGTTGAAGTAATCTGAGACTCTCATTGTCTTTAGTTTGTTCTCTTTTTATTTATTTATTTATTTATTTATTTATTTATTTTTTTAAGATTGCTTAGTTACACATAGCCAATGGTTTTTGAACAAACTTCCTCAACATCACAGTGTTCTTACATGGAAAGGAGGTGCTTGAGCTCAAACTCACTGCCTATTTGTTGTAATGTCTCACTTTTTACAAATGTTGATGCAAATGTACAATAAAAGTAACGGTGCACTAATCACAATCCGTCACCTCAAATATTTTTTTACTTCAAATAGTTACAAACTTTGTTTGGTGTCTGTATTATTCATTAAATCCTCACCACTCTTTATACAATAAGGCAATCAAATAATCTTAAAAGCATCAGAAAACAATCAGAAGAATCTAAATAACTAATAAAAAAGAGAAAGAACAGATTTTTAAGGTTGTTTGAGCGACACGAACCAGTTGACGAGGAAAGCGAAATCGTGGTCTCTGAGCTTGAAGGCAGAGAGGCGGCGGACGGTGCCCTTGGTGTGACGGACCAGTGATAACACTCCGATCCTTTGCTTAGCGGGGATATGTGTGAAGATGAGAACCGGCAAGGTTTGGTGTTTGGTCCGTTGGAGACTTGGAGTGAAGTCAAGTGTTTCAAAATATAAGAGAGATTTTGAATTAGCACTTGAGACTAGAGAGCAGAGAAAAGTAGAACAGAGAGAAGAATCAGATTGATTTAAAAGAGAAAGAGATGAGGGTTGAGGGCCTTTTGAGGCTAAGGGAGGGTAACCGGCCATGGCTTGGGGAAGTGGAAAATTGATTATGATTTGAGGGTTAGCCGTTCTGAACCACTGAAGAGAGATTTTGTGTGATTTTCTTTGATTTTCTTTTGTGTGTAGGAACAATTTTGTTGATCTTCAAAAGGATCAAGATTGTTAGTCACGTTCAAATCGCACGGCCATGGCTCATCCCACCAGTGTAAATGTGTAGATATAGTGTTTAGTCCAATCACTCTTAGGCTTTGCGTGTAAAAGTCTTAGCAACAGGCGGTTGATTTGAGACTTTGCATGTAAAACTAAAAAAACTCAGTGCTTTAAGTCCAATCAGTCTTCTCTCTTCAGTCTTCACAGGTTCTTGAATCCTTGAATTACCTTCTTTTTTTTTTTTTTTTTTTTTTTTTTTTTTAATATCGGTCGGGTCGGGTAATACGGGTTTTTTCTTCCTTAAACCGCTACCCGACCCGAATAATCGGGTTTTGAAAGAAGCACACCCGAATCTAACTCACTATAGGTTTTGGGTTGACCCGTTGGGATGCGGCTTGGTCGGACCCGGTCGGTTTGGACGGGTCAGAGAACCACTGGACAACCCTAATTGAAACAAACAAATGTATGTACAAAACCTTCATTTCCTTTTTCCCCGAGAGAGAGATTGTACCCCCATGCATCCTAGATAATTCGTGCAAAACTAGTAGATAGTGAGATATGCACAAGTTTTGCACATGCTATTTGTGCACATACAGATTTCACACTAACAATTAGCAAAGAAGACACGGTGAGGGCAGTTGACAAAGCTTGCTTCTTTTTTCAAATGAGTAGGCAGCATCTGGCACTAATTCTACTCAAACATTATACAACCCACTTTAGTTCATCTAATTCAGGAACTGCAACATCTTCTCTCATGACACCTGCATAATGATCACCCACATATGCCCCAGCTTGAGCAAATAGTTCAACCACTGCAGGCAACATTCCATAGTACCTCTTCAAACCATTTACAAGTGGCTCACCACTATGCCTATCTCGAACATGCCACACATACACTAGAGGAATTAAATCATCAACTATTGCCTCCTGCCAAGCATGTTGCCCATCCCTCATCTGGTGTTTAAAAGCTTGGCAATTCCTTACCTTGTGACCCTTAGGCCCTACTTGTATCTCTGAACAATATCCACAAGTTTGGACAGCATACTTCTTCATAAGTTTTGATGCTCCTGAACGCATTCTTTCCCATGCCTCCATGCCTTGAACGGCAATAGCTGCATAAATGCCAGAGCATTAGATGCTTGTGTAAAAAAGTGGTTAAGAATTTTTAACTTTTTTTCCCCAATAATGGTTAAAATCTAGTAAGTAAATGCTAATCAGGTCCTGGAGAAATAATCTTCAAGAATGATAAAAATGACAAAAAAGAGAACTGGAATAATAGTCCATGACACCCAAGACACCAATGGCAATTGAAGGGCTAGAAGAATCAAAGATTTTTTAGGAGTAATCTTCTGATGAAAAGAGTCATAGATTTTTTCAATTTGGAAAAGAGTAGCTAGAAGAAAACAGACCTTGTACATCATCGGAATGCAAGTCAAAAAACTTGTCTTCTTCACTCGACTTCTTTTTCTTATCCCAAAACCCATATGTGTTAATATCTTTACCAGGTGTGTCCTCTTTGGGAAATCTCCGCTCAAAATCTATAATTTTACCCACAAGACTGTAAATAGGGAAGGTCCTTCTCCTTGTAGGGTACTCGGGTATGTCGAAACCTGCTTGAACACACAATTCTACAATTGCTGGAATTCGATCCACTTGGAGCTGCTCATTATGAGAAACAGCTCTCCCTACCCAGTCATATAGATGAAATGATTCTACAAGAGGCAAAATATGCTCCACACCTCCTCTTTCCCAAGTGTGCTCTTTGTTTTTCAGGCTACCAGCAACATCACATGTCCTAATTCTGTGCGGTGGATCACCAACATGAACCTCTCCACACAAGCTGCGTACAATGGACAGCCATTTCACTAGACAGATTTTTCCCCCCCAAAAAAAAATCCAAAAAGATAACCATACCAAAATAAAATACTTACCCATAGGTGTTGAATTTTATTTTCACTCCATATCTAGTTTAATTAATTAAGGACTTAACATAAGCAGATTTTCAGGATTAATGTTCACATGTAATGCCCATTGTTATTGTTGTTTTTTCAAGGTAAATAAATTCATCAATGCCTACTGTTTCTTAGAATTGTGATTTTCTGAAAATTGTGTCATCTATCTTTTGAAAATGTTATATCAGGTTAAACCAACATTACAATATTGCATATGTGAAAAAAAACCTAGTAATTGACCTCTATGGTAATGGAGTGAATATAAAAATGTTTTAATATCAGATTCTTTGTTTCATGATTCATGAATCTAGATATAAGCCATTTCAATTTAACTTAAACCCTTAAAATATACTTTTTTTTTTCCTAACCCACTAAGAGCAGAATAACACGCATCAATTGTTCTTTTCAATAAGTGCCATTTTCTTTAACTATA
The DNA here is from genome assembly GCF_932294415.1 of Quercus robur. Lineage (NCBI taxonomy): Eukaryota > Viridiplantae > Streptophyta > Magnoliopsida > Fagales > Fagaceae > Quercus > Quercus robur. Next base: position 13,756,966 of record NC_065545.1, on the reverse strand, counting down.
ACTTCAAGGATGTTTTGTGGAATCCCATCTATTTAAAGGCCACACATCAACAGAAATTCGACCAACAGCCTTACATAGTTACATAACTGGTTACTCAAATCAAAATTTTAAAAAAATTATGCCTTTTACGGGTTTACCTGCAAGAAAAAATAGCAATGCTCTTAACAATCCTCGAGACACAAGCATTAAGCTTGGCTCTGGCAGCATACACTTCATGAGCAACTGGAACTAATCCCTTGACCAACAGTCCATTTTCAGGAGGCCGCAGAGTGTTCTCCTGCACCATCTGCTTCTCTTTCCTCCTCAACCTAGCCTCCCGCTTGAGTTCATTAACACTTGTCACCAATAGCTTCCTCTCAGACTTCTTACGCTTCATTGGTAGCTCCACATGAGAAGAGCCAGTTGAATACCAACCATAGAAATGCCTGTTTATCCCTATAAAATTTTCAGCAGATCTTTCTGTGATCATATCAAGCAAGTTTACCACGTTTCTAATACGTCCACACAACATTTCTGCTCATTAAAATTTACCCATCTCTGCAATAAACAATAGCACAAGATTTACATATATAATGCATCAAAAAAACCATCACTCTTCAAACAATTCACATTAATAAAAATCAGCTTAGAACTTTGGCTACTTGCATTACTTCAGTTATTGTGATAGTAACATTGAATTGGCAGTATAAAATCACTGTTTAGGGACTCATTTTAACATCTTGGAATGAAAATATGATATGGTAAGTGAATTTGTATGAAATAAAAAATGCAGTACAGTCACTCAAGCATTTAAGCAAACACGTAGCATGCAATGTTGCTCCGCTGATAACAGGGTTGCTCTGTTTGAGGAACAAAAAGAGGTTTTACGTTAACTAATACATAAGATTATGTCAAGCTCTAAAAGGCAGTAATTAGTAAACCCCAACAACGAAATTTGAGGCTGAGAGTACCAAGAATTGAAGAACAATAACTTACCTTTCCTTTCTACTGTGTCTTTGAAGGGCTCCATTGGTGGATTTGAATGGGGTAATAACAATAACAATTTGCGATTTTGGGCCTTTCTGGGCTGGACTCATATGTTGTTTTATTTTTGCTTTTTTGGTTAGTGAAAGACTGAGAGGAAAAAAATCACTCAAATTAGTGTCTCTCTCTCTCTCTCTCTAGTCTTTAATGCTCTTATATTCATTTACATCACTTTTACATTAATATTCATAATTGATAAGGAGATGACTATATTTTAAAATATTTCACATTTTTTTAACATAAAAGTGAAGGTAAATAAAATTGTATGTAAGAATATCATTGCCCTTAAAAAAAAAAAAAAAAAAAAAAACCTTGGTTGATCTCTTTTTGAAAGTTGTAGAGCTTGCTCTTTACCTTAGTTTGGTCACTTAAGAAAATGGGAAAAGCCTAATACACATAGGCGGTTAAACTCACATTTCTAACTTGAAAATTGTGACTTCAAGCTATAATTTCGGTTGATTTTTCGCATGTGTGTAAATGGAGTAATTCTTAAGTACTTTCAGAATACAGTGACATGGTGTTTCCTCTTTTCACATTCATGATGAATCCTGATTAATTAAATTCATGGAAAGATCCATCATGAATATGAGACAAGGGAGCATCACGTTCCCGTACTTAGAGAGCACTTAATCATTTTCTGTGTAATGTATATATAAATAATAGAGTATGTATAATAAGCATATGTATAATAAGCATTGCTCAAAAAAAAAAATTTCATAATGGCAAGTAACTATTATTTAGCTTTACATTATCCCTCACCAAAAAAAAAGGAGTGGGTTTGGGGGGGGGGGGGGGGGGGCTTTACGTAACTGTTGACAATATGTTATTGGAATAATTGCATATGCTGTTCACCTAAATTAACTAGACTAGATAAAATGGTTAAACAACAAAATTTTCTCAGTTATTATTTTACCGTTGAATTCATAGTCAACCTTAAAATTTTGAGATTAAATCTTAATTGTTGTTATTGTATATATAGCACTATAGAGTATTGGAGTTGCGACCGATGTTAAATTGAAACCTTAAAATTTCAGGCCCAATACATTAGTTTGTAAGAAGAGCTAAGCATTCAACCAAAAATAAATAAATTTGTGAGTAGAGCTAAGCTTGCTTATCCAGGATGTTCAATTATATGGTTTGCTGCTAATTGCATGGTTCTTTGCTTTAATGGTGCTGATACAAGGATGCTCAGATCTTCAATTAGAATCCAAAATTGCACATCAAATTTGATGTTTTCAAAATTAATTTTAATTAAAACATAACAAAATAATTAAAAATTAAGTATCATGATATCATGAGCTTATGCCTAAATGATACTGATGAACATGTATTCTCAGACAATCCATAAGAATCCTGAATAGAGATGATATAATTTGCTGTTATGTGCATCAAGATTACTGTGAAAATTAACTTCCCCAGTCAAAGACTATAACAATTTGTTTACACAAAATTCAGCTGAATATATCACATGCCACATCTCAAAGCAAGTAACCTTGGTTCAAAAAGGATATAAAATATTGGACCTATAATGGTGGCTGATGCAATAGCTATGTTCGTGTACATTTTTTGAAGCTGGTAACCGTAGCTTAGTTTTTGCCTTTGGGCCTCTTCACAATCATCACGGTGCACTGAGCATTATGAAGACAGTAATCACTTACACTACCTATAACCGCCCTGCAAAAATTTATAAAATTTTCTTTGATTAGCAGAGATTACCTCCTTAACTATCCAAAACATTAATAGGTACAAAACAGACCCTTTTTCTTTATAATGTGGTCATGAAAACACTCATTTTGATCATATTAGCTTTGTTTGAAATCACGTTGCATAGGCCAATAACTTTAACATCAAATGACAATTTTTTGGTATTTTTAATAGAAGCATTTAGGTTAATTCTCCCTTGTCACTTAAAATGTAGAAAAAAAAATTCATAGATGAGAAAAAATTAACATATTGTCTTAATGTACACAAACATTTTCTGAATCTAGCAATATCATGCTCCACTAAAAATTAGAAAAAGGGTTAGAACTTAGAACTTAAAACAATACCTTTTTATAACTCCATAGCCATGGCTGCCCACAACCAAGACAGATGCCTGGTGTTTTTCTACAGCGTCACAGATAACATTCCAAGCATCTCCTTGCATCAGCTTCACCACAACATCATTCACCTGCATTTTTTAGCATCTCAAACATTCAGAAAATAAGTGCAAGTTCACTAGGGCACCTGCACTTCATGTCATTGACTATATCTCCACATGTAAAACTGTGACATTATGTTCACACAAAATGCTACCACAGGCCAATCAGGTTCGATTTACAATCATCAGATTAATTCCACTATGATTTGAAATGGAACTTGAAAATATTTGTGTGTGTTTGTGTATATTAAAGATGTAATCATGCATCCAGTGAATAGTACCAATTTACAGCCACAAATTTCCTCCGCCCAATTTCTGCAACTAGAGCAGCTATCCTATTCAAATCTGTTGTGAGGATGGTAGAACTTCTTCGGACTCTCCTACAAAATTGATCATGTTAGGTTCTAAATGTTTAGAACAATTGGCAAATCATGAACACAAACTTGTCTAGATATAGATCTTAGAGTCTATAGGTTTTATTAGACAATGCTCAAGGTGATTCTAGTCAAGATTCAAGAACATACAAGCTGCAGGAAGAAGATTTCATAATCTGTCTGGTTCAATTGATCGAAAGACAGGCTCAACCGATCAAAAGTCGTATCTGCAGAATTTTAATTAAGCCCAAACAGCAGTTCAAGCCCATTTAGGATTAGGGTTTCTAATTTACTTCTCCCAGTATATAAAGGAAACCCTAAGCACGTTTTTATGTGGCTTTTCAGAGAGAAAAGAGTGTGCCTCTTTTGTATTTAGGGTTTTGTTCCTAAAAATCTCTCTTATGTTTTCTACCGGTCTTATTCCTTGTTGAATCTCAAGATCTAGTATTGTAGAAGTTGCTGCCTTCTCTTGTCATCAAAGGTGTTGATGATCTAAACCTTCAAGGGTGGTCTTGGAGTCACAAATAGGAGAGTTTGTGTTGCTAAACCTTTGAGTGGGATCTCAAAGTCACAAATGGGGGTGTTTGTGTTTTGCAAAGGCCAAAGAAAGAAGGAGTCTGTGGATTCGGAGCTTGCACGTGGTCGTGTCAGTAAGTTCTACTGGTGGGTAGCAATAAGAAGTCAAGTGTGGGGGCTTGTAAGTCTTATTGTATGAACTTCGATTCTTTCTAGTGGATTTGCTTTTTATCTTGAGGATAACTAGGTTAAATCCTCCTTAGGTTTTTACTGGTTTGGTTTCCTGGGTGATCATATCTTGTGTTATTTATTTTCCGCTGCTATGCATGATATGATTGTTTGATTGTGATAACCTAGACTTGTTTAATTGGACTAAGTAACAACTTGGCTAATTACCTAGATTTAATCAATTGTTTAAGGGGTCTAAAAACTAACTAGTGGTATCAGAGCAGGTAGCTCTCTTGTTTTAGATCTTTTGATCTAAGAGTTGATCCTTGACCCCTGTTGTCATGGATAATTTGAAGTGTCTTTCTGATCATGTTTCTGCTCATGCTTCTGTTGATTTTATTGATGCCTGTGAAACTCTTCGTAAGGAATTATTGAAATCTGTGAAAATTGCTAAGAAATTCAAGGAAGAGTTAAAATTGGCTAATCTTGAAAAAGAGGAATTGATTGTTAGATTAGATGATTCTAATAAAAAGAATGAATTTTTGAGAAATCAAATTTCCTCTCAAGATAAGAAGATGAAAAGCTTGGAACAAGAGTTAGTTGAATCTAAAGCTAAAATTGAAAATTTGACTTGTACTAAGCCTGCTGTTGATAACAGAAGTATTTTTGCTTCTCTTAAGCCTAAAACTGAGAAAGTTTATATCCCTCATTTTAAGAGGAATAATAAAGAAAATGCTTATTTTGCTAGGTTAGACAAAGGTATAAGTTCTGATGTTGACGCTAATGTTTCTAAACCTATGTCTAAACCTACTGTTAGAGAGTATAATAAATTTGTTTTTGTGCCTACTTGTCACCTTTGTGGTGTTGTTGGTCATATTAGACCAAATTGTTCTTTATTGAGGCAAAAACCAAAATCTGAGACTAGACTTGTTGTTAGGAATACTGATGTTCCTAAATTTGTTCCTGTTTGTTACTTTTGTGGTGTCTCCGGTCACATTTGTCCTAATTATCATAAACTAAAATTTAAGCATTCTATGTTTCAGTCTAGGATTTGTGATCATATTTCTCCTGCCATAAGTCCATATAAATTGTTTCATATTATTTTGAAAAATTTAAGCTTGTTGGCTTGTGAAAGGAATTTGCAGGATTTTAGTCTTTCTCAGAAGATTGGTGTAATCCCTCAAATACACTTTGCTTCTCATGGATTTTCACCTACAAAACCGAAGACTCGTGCTATATGGGTGAGAAAAAATTCTCTAAGGTGAGTGTTGCTGACTTGTCCCTGATTTAATTCTTTCAATTGTTTGTGGACATGTCTTGTTTTTGTTTTTGGCTGTTTGGTTTCTTTTAGAATTTTTTATTTAATAAAAAAAATCCAAAAACATTGAAAAATGTCAAAAAGACAAAAAAATTTTATTTTGTGTCTTGTTTTATTTGTTTTGAGGATTACATGAATTATGATATCTCTCTTGATTTAGAACATGCTTGACATTGTGGAGAAACTTGGATAGTATGTGCTATATAAGTGCTAAGCTATTTTTGATTTTATGTGAGTATGTACTAGTTTGTACGTGTACTCAAAGGTTAATTAAGAAATTGATATTTCTTGTTTGTGTACCCTCTATAGCTTAGTTAAGCATTGTCATGCATTTGCATTTGCATTGTTCATTTAGCATAATGTGTGCTTTTTGTTTTTGGTCATAAATTTTTTAAAACCAAAAAGATTTTTGTGTTTTGTATTTCACATCTTGGATTTATAATCAAGGATTGGCCATATTATTTTTACATAACAAGTTTATGTACCTTGTTTAGCTTTGATGAGCTTATTTATTACACTTGACTAGTTGAAACTTTGTAGTGCATGTTGTCTGGGAAAGATGTTTATGGTTTTGATCACTTTGTCTTGATCTTGAAGTCACATGTTTTTTGACTGTCGGACTTGAACCTTTGGAAAAAGGCATAAATAACCATCTCATCACTGTTTACTAGCCAATCATGAACACCTCAGTGCATATCATAAGATTCTGTGCTCGAGAAAGTGTAGCACATGCACAAAAAGAACATAAGGTGTAGCCTCAGTTTAATTGTTTAATACGTAAAATTGGTTTGTACTATTAGGCTTGATGCCAAAATCACATGACATAAAATTGGTGTGTATATTATGAGGCAAATCAAGAAACTTACATGATTGCAAGCTTATGATCTAGGAGATGTGGGAGTTATATGATGTAACTCTTTAGGTGATAGTCTCTTTTAAATTCTATGTGATGAATTTTGTAGACTTTGTGATTGATTGCTATTTCACATATCACCTCACATGTATCTCAAACTTTTGCTAGTTGCACATACTACACAAGTTACTATTTGCTAAACTTGGTACATTATATTGTGTGTGATCTTGTTGTGGCCATCTAAGATTAAAAGTTCCTTGATATTAATGCAAAATATGTTTAATGTTTGCGCTTTGAGGACAAATTGATTGAAAATCTTGATTTTGGAAGATCTAGGTTGAATTCAAGTTTTTTTTTTTTAACTTTTAATCTCATACTCATGCATTTCATTCATGAAATATTGTGCTTTGAGGAGTTTCTGCATTAAATTGCTCTGTTTTTTTTCAAAAATTTGATTTTTCCATGCATCATTTATGTTTAGGATTCACATGCATTGCATTGTTTTCTGTACAAATGAAGTTAATCAACCCCAGAAAATCAAAAATAATTTGACTACAATAACACAATCATAAAAAACCAACCAATTCTTTTGAAAAAAGATAGGGCAAGTTATACTTTTGTCCCCAAAATTTGGTGTAAGTTAGATTTTGGTCCCCTCCAAATTAATAAGCTCGGATTAATTTGGTCCTATAAATTTTTTAAAAATGGAGAATAATTTGATCATTCCTTCTATTCTGACTAATAGAATGCTTCACCTAATTTTTTAGGAATTAAATCAAATTAACTACATATTTAAGGGATCAAAATCAAACTACCCCAATATTATTTAAGGGACTAAAATCAAACCAATCTCATATTTAGGAGACCAAAATCAAACCAGCCTAACCTGCAAATGAAGGGACAAAATTGTTCGAGTTTTAAAGTTTCAGAGATCAAATCTAAACTTTTTAACCATAATCAAACTTATTCCAAATTTTAGAGACCAAACATATACTTTTTCTAAAAAAGAGGTATATTTGTATATTTAAAATATACATGCAAAATACGAACATGTATGTGTATATATATATATATATATATATATAATAATTGTATCCATTTCATACATGTAATTAAACGTGTGTGCACGCATGAACTATATTTGTATATGTATGCATATTTTACATATTTGGAGATACCAGGTTTCGAGACAGAAGGAGATGGTTTGGCTTGGACGATGACAAGCCTGAAAATAGGGTTTGAAGCAAAGGGAGTGAAGAACTACTTCAGGGTCCAGTCCAAAGCAAATGTGCTGTGTTCTTTATCATCGATACCAACCACCATCACTTGCTTCTTAACAATGGCCATTGCAATTGTGCTGGTTAAGTTGTTCTCTTTGGCAGTCAAGAGTGCTTGGACTGGCTAAGTTAATTGAGGATTTGATGAATGAAAGCAATGAGAATAGAGATTACTAGTCAGACTATTTATACAAAAACTGAAACTTGTGTTTGTACCTTTTATATAAGTTTATAAGTACGAAAATATTATATATTTTGAATAAGTTTTCAAAAAAGAAATTTGAATAAAAGTTATTAAATTATAAATATGACAACTAATTATGATATTACCCATTAACAATTTCACATAAAAGTGCTAATTAAGTATTTAGTTTTCTTATTCAGCAAAATAAAACTAAATATTTTAAAAAAATATTACAGTCTTTCTATTATGCTTAAGTGGGTGCAGATATTGGACTTTTTAAAACCATTACACTTAAAAAATATTAAAGTTTTTCCATCTGCAACCCACTTAAATTATAAAGAATTTAGTTTATTTAGCCTTTGATTTAAGACTGATTCAGTGATGTAAAGGACTCCTTGTGAGTTGTGACAATTAAATTCTCAAAGTTGTTTATTATTCTAGTTAGAGAAGAATGTGTCACCTTTCATATTGTTGTCATGTTTGTCTATTCCCATTGTTAAACTTGTAGCATTGCCATATGTCAAAGAACACTAGTATTCTACTATAGTCAAGTGATATGACCAACTATATACAATTTTTTTAAAGGAAAATTGTGAAAATTTTAGGTAATATTTAGTAACAGATTTTGTTTTTTATTTTCAAAAAATTGTTTTTGGGAATATAAAGAAAAAACAATTTTCTTGTATTTTTTAAATAAAAAACATGTTTGGTTAGCTAAAATTAAAAAGATAATTTTTTGGAAAAAAAAAAAATACTAAAATATGTTGTTACTAAGGTTTGAATTCTAATGCTACCTTATTAAATAAGGCAGATTCATTACATGCATGTTTTCGTTAACTTTTGAAAATTAGAAACTGAAAATAGTTTTTTGCATGTTTTCAGTTTTCTTTATAAATTGAGTTTAGAAAATAGTTTTTCTTTTCTATCTATTTTGGGTTGCCAAACAAGTTTTTTAGTCTCAAAAATAGAAAATTGTTTTTAAAAACAGAAAATAAGGAGAAAAAATAGTTACCAAACATACTTATAGCTTCTTATTTTGCCCCCACTTTTCTTGAAGCTGCATGCATGAAAATATCTGACAGTATATCTCAAAGGTATCTCTTGGCTCTTGCTGCTTGTGAAGGAAAATATATTATAGTAGAAGGATGGATCTTGAAAATGAGGGCTAAATAAAGAACTCGCTAGCTGTTTGATAAAATCTTTAAGGCTGTGATTAAGTGTTTAATTATATGGTACTGAATTTCTTAACGTATTTTTTTAAAAAAATTATATTTATATTTAAAAAGAACAAGTGGTTTGCTTTGATTTTTCTAGTAACAGGTGATACAAATCTACTGGCTCATTACCATGAGGGCTATAAAATAATACAATGTTCAAACCCTTTTCCCTGTCTCCTTTAAAGCATGCTTAAGGTCCTTTTTAAAATTAAAAAAAAAAAAAAAAATTGTATGCTTAAGGTCTTTATATATATATAAAAGATTTTTTTTTTCCTCAAACTAGAACGACACTGAAAAACACTATCAGATACTCCAAATGAAGTATATATAATTGATATCGGATGTAACTTAAATATAAAAAGAGCAAGTGGTTTTCTTTAATTTTTGTAATTATGATCGATCAAATCTGCTAGCTCATTAGTCATTACCATGTGTATTACTTGCATGTAATATTCACAATTGATCATATCCAATTGTAGTGGGCTTTTTTGGTTATATTGGGCTAGACTGTCTCTTGCGGTACTGGACCTAAATATTCTGAGTTAGGGAGTTGAGATCGGTTTAGCTGCAACTCAATTTGGTCCGGCTTATGCGCAAACTATGCCTCGTTCTCCAAGAGCATGCTTACGGCAGGCAAAGTTGTTTTAGATGAGTTGTGGTAGGCAAATATGATAAAAATAAGACAAAAGAAAGTACTTTGACTTCTTAATTAAAGTGAATAGATAATCCCTAATCAAGAAAAGATAATCACAGTTTAACAACAATTACTTTTATAAAGAAAGCAAGGGGAATAAGTGGGTAGTATATGGGTTAATCAAAAGAAGAAAGAAATCATATCAAATCTGATCTGCAGGACCAAAACTAGAGAGAGAAGAATGTCTCTTCTTAATGTGAATAATCCCCAGGGAAATTCTGCGGTGGAAATTAATCACTTTGAGGGAAACGGACCTGAATGGTTAGTACATAAGCGAATTCTTTGTTTCTGGCAGAGAGCAAGACTTTGAGAGGGAGAGAGGGAATCAACCTATTGGTGCATGCCTGTCGCTCTAACTCTCTATCTTTTTCTTTCCTTCCTCTTCTAATATTCCCCTTTCTTATCTTTTCTTTCTTTCTTCTCTTTTTTTCAATACTTGTTTTCTATTCCCCATTTTTTTCAAGTTCCTATTCTGTGGTCCTGGTCTCCTGTACACAGCAAGGGCCTTTTTTTATAGTGCTTGTTGTGACCGGATTTTACTATTTTAGCCCTTAACCACCTTTGTCTAGTCTGGGTGTACTTGCCGACTACCATTAGTTCGTCTATGTGCCACTCCCTATCACCAGACAAAAGAAAGCTATTTTATTTCTTTGTGGTGTGGGTGCCAACTCAGCTTTGCTTCTTTTGGGTGGTATGTCATCCCAGCAAGACACTTCCCCCAAAAGAGTCCGAGTAGGAACCTCAGAATAGGTTTTTCCCCTCCCCCCACCGCCAAACCATGCCCTCTTACTTCTGACCCATGACCTCACCGTATCCTGTATTGGCTAAGTACAAGTTGGTGATGTCTGGGCCTTGTGCATGCCTCTATTCCATGTATGTCCAAAATCTATCTGCTGCTTATGCGTTCACCGTGGTTGGCCTGCACAGTCTGCCATCTGTTTTTTGACTATTTTCTAGTTTCCCTTTCTTTTATGGCTTGCCTTACTTAGGGGCTAGGCCTTGCTTGATGGTGGGCTTTGCCTTTCTTTAGCCCACCATTTTTTCTGCTACCATCTCCTACCATACCACTTTATCATTCCTGCTGCGAAGTTGTTTGCCTCAATCCTGTTGGGCCTCTTTGGGCCTGATATTTATTCTTCTCCAAATGGCCCAGTACGGCCATTGGTTCTTTTATTACATCACTAGCGGGCTCCTGTGTCCCATTTGTTTTCTCTTAGGCGTCCTTGGCCCTGACCCATTTGCTTTCCTTGGGATTCTTTGGCCATTTTCTTAACTTTGCATTTCCATGGGCTTTTACTGAGTTCTTTGGGTTTCCCCGTCCCAATTACATTATCCCTCATCCTTAGGGCTCATGGGCTTGCCATCAACCCCTTACTTTCTTTGCTTTCATTACTTTGGGCCTGCCGTGGTCCATTCTCACTTTTCCACGTTATATACTGCCCATAGTTTGCTTTTTTTCTCTTTTTTCGGGCTCTTTTAAGCCCATTTTCCTCCTCAATGCCCATTTGTTTATCTCATGGGCCTGTGATTTATTATTCCTGCCGCTTAAGCTTAATGAGTTTTTTATCCATTTACCAACTCTTTTCTGTCCGTGTTGCTGGGCTTCTCCTTTCCACTTGGACTTCCAAAATGGCCATCAACACCAATAAAAGTGACATGAAGGTGAAAAAAAGGGTATCATTATCAAAGTCACTCTTGAAGGTAAGAATTAAAAGAGAAATAAAAATGTCACCTTCAAAATAAAAAAAATTAATAATCGTAGAAGGATGGGTGGAGAAGAAAATAGTTGAATGTGTCTAAACTTTAAAAAGGTCAAAATTTTACAATTAATTAATTGTTTGAGGCAATTTTTTTTTTCCTATTTTCAAGTTTATATAACTATTCAACCTCTACTAGATGGAGAAGTACCAGTTTTCAATACCTGCATGTACAAACTCCATTTGAATAGATCAAGGATTGGACTGAATTTGCTTGGGCTGCTTTTGTTTTTGTGTTATTGCGTAATACACATTTTTTGACTGAAAAACAAAAAAGCAGAAAATATTTTCTTTTTAGTGTTTGATCACATTTTTTAAAATAGTCTTGTTGATGATTATCTTTAGAAACCCAATAGAAAGAAGAAGCCCAACAACATGGGCAGAAAACAGTTAGTAAGTGGATAAAACAACCATTAAGCCCAAATGGTAGGAATAATGGATTGTAGGCCTATAAAATAAGCAAATGGGCCTTAAGGAAGTAGAAGGGCCTAAAGGAGCCAGGAAAGAGAGAAGAAGCAAACTCATGGGCAGTCTGTGATGTAGAAAAGTGAGAATGGGCCACAGCAAGCCTGAAGCAATGAAAGCAAAGAAAGTAAGGGGTTGATGGAAAGTCTATGAACCCCAAGGATGAAGGATAAGGTAAACGGGCCAGGGAAGCCCAAAGGAGTTAGTAAAGCCTATGGGAATGCAAAGTTAGGAAAAGGGCCAAAAGGGCCTAAGGAAAGTAAATGGGCCAAGGATGCCTAACGTAACCAAAAAAGGCTCAAATGACTATACTGAGTCATTGAGGGAAGAATAAGCAACAAGCCCAAAGAGGTCCAACAGGCTTGGGTCAAATAACACCACGGTAGGAATGGCAGAACAGTACGGTAGGACACACAAAGATTGTAGAAAAGAACAAGGGAGTGGGCCGAAGGAGGAAAAACCCACGGCCAAGCAAAAACCCAGCCCCGAAAGGAGCAGGCTTTAAAGAATGAGAAGCCAGAAAATGGTTCATGCCATAAGAAGCCAAGGATGGGTAGCAAGATGTGCAAACAAGTCTCTAGACCATGGTGGACGCGTGAGCAGCAGGCAGATTTCGGATATACATAGAAGTGAAGCACGTGCAAGACTTAGACATCACCAACTTGTACCCAACCAATACAGGAGGTGGTTAGGTCATGAGTCAGAGGTAAGAGGGCATGGTCTAGCGGTGGGGAGAGGGGAAAACCTATTCTGGGGTTCCTGCTCGGGCTCTTTTGGGGGATACATCCTACTGGGATGACATATCACCCAAAGGAAGGATGAGTTGGGAGCACTAGGTGCATGTCATGAGGGATAGGAAGAGAGAGAGATTACTCACACTGTAGCATAGCAGGTAAACAAACAAAATAGCCTTCTTTGTCTGGTGTCACGGCTAGCACAGGTAAGTGGTGGTGGCTGGCAAACCAATAAGTGGTCGGCAACAACACCTAGACCATATAAAGGTTGTTCAAGGCTAAAATAGTAAAATCCGATTACGACAGGCACTATAAAAAGGGGCTTTGCCATGCACAGTAAAAGGGAGTCAGGATCACAATCACAAAACACTGTAATAGCAACCTCTAGGAGAGTATCACAACAAAATAAGAAAACACAGAGAAAGAAAGGGAAGAAAAGAAAGAAAGAAAGAAAGGAAAAATTAGGAAGGATAGAGAATAGAGAGCATAGAATGGCAGGTATGCACCAATAAGTTGATCTCCTCTCTCCCTCTAAAGCACTACTCTTTATCAAAAAGACAGAGGATCCCCATTAAACATAAACCGTTCAGTCCCATTCCCTCAAAGCAATTAATTTCTTTTCCCTGGGAGATTAATCGCATTGAGGAAGTGGTTTACCTTCTTGGTTTCAGCTCCGCAGCATTATTTGCATGGCAGACCGAGTTTTCCCTCTTTAATTCAATAAACCCATTGTTATTATTCCTCATTTATTTCTCTACTTTCGGCCTACGGGTTGCCGCTTGTCGCTCCCTTTTATTCATTTTGCCTATTATTTCTTGTATTGTTTTTATCATGTTTGCCTGCTGTAACTTACCCACAGCAACTCTGCCCGCCATGGGCCTGTGATCAAAGCTTGGCAAACGGGGTATAGTTTGTGCACAAGCCGGACCAAAGTAAGTTGCAGTTGGACCGGTCCTGACTTCCTTACTCAGAACATTTGGGCCTAATACCGCAGGAGGTAGCCTAGCCCAACATTGTAAAAAAGGCCCATTACAAGTCTGAAAAAACATTTTCATGTGTTTAGCTTCTACGGAAAAATACAATTCCTATTATATATTTGTGGGAGTCAAAAACACCAAGAAAGATGATAACTAGAGATGCTCAAGATTGACACAACCAATTTTTAATAAAGGGAGAAAAATTCATAATGGGAAGATTGGACAAAAAAACTAAATATCAGAATGAGTAAAGGGAGCAAGATTCATTCACAAATAGCCTTAACTGTGGTAAAAAGATGGAACTTAAGATTACAAAGTGTTTCTTCTCTCTTTCTCTTTATTGTTCTTTGTCTATTTTTTGAAAAATTTTGGTCTCCCCTTCTCTCTCTATTATTAAAGGGACCTTATCCCATCAGACACCCCTCTTCTGATCATGAAGGAAGACTTTTGGAATGTCCTCACTATTCAGGCTAGTCATTCACCATTTAATGCGATTAACATTAGGTAGGAATATCTCGTCCTCGACAGTACCGTTGATCCTTCCTCGACAAGGTGATTGTTGCTTTGGGCTCTATGTCATTATCTTCTTTTTCTTGGTGAGAGTTTTGGGCTTAGGTATTGTCCTCAACAATATTGTTGATCCTTCCTCGGCTAGGGGATGCTCGGATTGTCTTAGGGGTAGCTTAGGTCATCATGTGTTAGAAACCTATGGGTAGAACTCACCCTTGAAAATCGGCTTGCAAGGAAAGGGTGCCCAAAAGCTTATAAACACATGGTTAAGCTTATATTTAATCTATGTGGGACACTAGGATCATAACATACCACCACGCTCTGCAGCTGACGTCCACGATGGCTCACTCTAGTGACATTGACCCGATGGCAACTCTTTCTCTTTTGGCGGCTTCACTCATCTATTAGTTATTTTAATCTAGCCTCTAGGTCGCCCCCTCTAAGATCCGACCACAAAACTGTAACTCATTTGATCCCATACTCAATGAGTTACACCTGATTACTCGGGGTGGTAATTGGCTCTGATACCAAATGTTACAAACTCATGGGTAGAACTCACCCTTGAAAACTGGTTTGCAGGGGGAAGGTACCCAAAAGCTTATAAACACATGTATCTATCCTAGGATGACATATAAGAAATGACATGTATCTATCTTAACATGACATCTGAAAAATGTACGTATCTATCCTAGGATGAGATCTGAAAAATGCCCCGTATCTATATGTCATCTAGGATGACATATAAATACATGGACATGTATGAAATTCCTAAAATTTTAACTAAAGCATATATGAGATCCTAATTATCATAACAAGATTATATCTATCTTACACAAGCATTGCATTGAACATAAAAGTAGTATAAACAAGCATGCTTCATATTTATTGAAAAAACGAAATAGAATCATTACCTTCATATAATAGCAACAATGGGTTCTAATATCTCAAAGTCAAACTAAGAATTATTGCTTCATTTTGCTACGAATCTTGGCAGACCCTAGCACAAAAGCAAGTCCTAGTTCTTCTCTAAAGATCAGAGCGAGTACATTTTTTTTTTTGATACCAAACAAAGGAAGAGTTCATACAATTACATAGAGCAGGATTATACCACCTGTAATACAAGGGTGTGTTCACAACCTGTTTGGCTAAACACCACACAACCTTAACTACTACATGAGGGACAACCAAAGTATTACAAAATAAACCATTTTGAGAAAGAAAGTTCAGATAAGCTATCCTACTACTATCCAACCAATCTGTGCTTTTCCTCAATTTGAAAACTTGATGGAGATTGACCTTGTCAGTTAAGAACAAAACTTGCTGAAATCCATAGTTTTTAGCTATGATACCAACTTCCACCATTGCTTCAAGTAGAGCTCCTATTGCTGTGTTGGCAAGATTGCAATTAACCCCTAAAAACACTTCCGCTCCTTGCATATTTACAGCTACAAAAGCATATGCTCTCCTTTGTGGCTTTGTTCTTCTTGCTTCAGCTAATTTGATGATGAACTGATATTGCTCTGTAGCTGTGAGATGTCCTGACTTGGCTGTTCTAAGCTCTCTAGTAGGATGGTATGGGCCTGCATAAGTCTTTTTGTACCTGCAAGATAAAGTTTTGGCTGTTAGAATAACCTTTAGGGGATTTGGGTACAAGCCTTGGTGAAGCACTTTGTTTCTGTGATTTCAAATTAACCACAAAACTATAAACATTGATTGAAGGATGATCGAGCTTTGATCTTCATTATTTAAGTAAAAGCTGATATAGTCTTTTAACCAAGACTGAACAAACACATTGGTGATATCAGAAGTATGCAGACCAAGATCTGAACCAAACCAACAAGCTCTAGAAAAGCTACAAAAGATAATCAAATGTGTAGGAGTCTCTTCTTCAACATTACATAAGGGGCAAGTGACACCATTACTGATGCCTCTGCTGTGTAGAGTGGTCATAGTAGAAAGGCTGTCATGGAGAAGTTTCCACACAAAATTGATAATTCTTAAGGGAACATGGGCTTTCCAAATTGCAGTCCATATCTTCCTTTCCTGTTGGAACTGTTGTGACTCTAAAGAGTCTTTAGTTAACAACTCATAAGCTCTCTTGGTAGTATAATTCCCATCCCTTAAGTATTTCCACATAAACCTATCCTTAGAATCATTGAGTTTGGAAATGGGCATTTGCAAAATGTTGACCGCTTTAGGGTGATGGTATAAGCTCCTAATTAAATCCACTTTCCAACTTCTAGAATTATGATCAATAAGATCTCCTATTGTGCCGGTTTGCAAAAAAGGAAGCAAAGAACTATCTCTTAAGTTTGGCAACCAATCAGGATGAGTAAGGGTTATATCAAAACCATCTCCAACCAACCATCTGCCTTCTCGAAGAATAGGATCACCTTGCTGAACAATGTTTTTCCAAACCCAGGAATGGTGTTCTTTAGGTGTGTGGCCTTGCAATGATTCATCAGGATGGTACTTAGCCTTAAAAGTTCTAGCTAAGAGGGATTAGGGACAGTTAATAAGCCTCCAATACTGTTTTGCCAACAAAGCTTGATTCATAGGGCTGAACTTCTTAATGCCAAGACCCCCCCATCTTTTAGGCTTGCAGATTTTATTCCAATTGAGCAAATGAAATTTTTTCTCTCTAGTTTCATGACCCCACCAAAAATACCTCACAATAGAATCCATCTTGTTGCAAATAGATTCAGGAACCTTAAAACAAGAGAATGTGTATAATGGAAGAGATTGGAGTACAGAAGAGATGAGGGTGGTTCTGCCAGCCTGTGAAAGAAGCCTAGATTTCCAGCCCTGCAGCTTGGAATGAAGCTTGTCAATCAGAAAATGAAAATCAGCAATACGATTCCCTCTCAACTTAAAATCGATACCAAGGTATTTGCTGGGGTGTTGGACAAGGTTCACATTCAAACTTCTAGCTATGGATTCTTGACATTCCTTGGCCATGTTTAGGGAGCAAAAAAGGTCAAATTTGGTTAAATTTATTTTTTGGCCCGAGATAGAGCAGTACCAGTTTAGGATGGATTGGATATTACCAAGAGAGTTCCTGTCATTCTTGAAGAAAAGAAGAGAGTCATCTGCAAAAAAGAGATGAGTGAAAGAAAAACCACTCCTACCTACTTTCACTCCTTTGATCTTATTAGAGTATTCAGCCTGTAGCAAAGAAATAGAGAGAATGTTAGCACTCAAAAGAAAGAGATAAGGAGATAAAGGATCTCCTTGCCTATGGCCCTGTGTTGGATGAAAGGTTGAAGTTAAACTCCCATTGACTAGAAGAGTGAATGACACAGAAGACACACATTCCATAATCCATCTAATCCATTTGGGATCAAACTTCATGGCTGTTAGAACAGCTTTCAAGAAATTCTAGTTGACTCTGTCATAAGCTTTTGACTTGTCTACTTTTAGAGCACCAAAAGAGGATTTCCTTCCTTTCTTTTTTTTTTTAGGGTGTCCATGATCTCATGAGCCAAAAGAATCAGAGGGAGTACCTTGAAATGGGAATCCTTGCTCCTATTTATAGATGTTTTGGAAGGCCCCAAACCCTCTGTAACCGAGCTAGCACGTAGCTGGCGGAATCTACATTAAAAAAATTTTGAATTTGAAAGTCAGTTTATGGTCATAGCAAATCTCAAAAAATAATTGCAAATCTGTGTTCTGTTTGCCTATCCGGCAGTCTACCAGTCGTTAGGCAAATAAATTCGAGCTTAATCTGCCGACTCGGTAGATTGACCAAATTCCAGCTTTCTTTTTGAAAATTTGAACGTTTTCCAACGGCTACTTCTTGAGATGTACATTGCTAGCCTGGGCCTCAGAGATATTTTGGATCTAAGAAATCTTCCAGTTAAACTCAATCTCTTCAAGATTAACAGATTTAATTTAACTATTTTATAAAATCTTTCTTAAATCCATTAATGTTGAAATGATCAAGTACATGTATCCACATAATTGTTTCAAGCCTTATCCAATAGGATTTTGACATGTAATTAATTTTAAATTAACCAATTAATAGTCCATTTTTTTTTTGGAGAAAATAGTCCAATTAAAATTAATTGATCATAATCCTATGTGACTGAAGCCATAATTACACAAATACATATTAACCTTTCAATTTTGATCTTATGATATTTTTCGATCGGATGGCTTGATTGAGGCATGTGATATACTGTCTTCATCGTTACACTCTCAAGATTTATTCAATGAAATGTTATTGAAAATTTAAAGAATCAAAGTAAATTTTTGTCATTTGAAGTAAGAAATAATTCATTTGATTAAGAGATTAAATTAGGGTTGCAAAATAGGGTGTCTACAACAGGATTCAGCGAGCCGAGGTCATGGTTTCTCACATAGCTGTGTGTATGAATCTAGATATTTGAACATGTAAAGACTAGCAAGCATTAGTATGCTAAATAAAAGGGAAAATAGATGCTACCCATTTTTAGTTTATGCTTCTTGTTGTTTTCCCTTTCATTGCTTGCTTTTTTTCCTTGGGTCTAGCTTCTGAATTGTGCTCTATTAATAGTTGAAAAAGGAGCAAGCCCAACCCACTTCCCTTATTTCTTCTTCCCTAACCCTAGTTGTTTCCAATCATCTATAATTCTTCCTATCAACTACAAACCAAACTCTCTGATCTACAAGAAAATGAGGTTGTAGCTTCTTCGCTACAAACCTCAGCCGCCGCCGCCACTGCAAAGGTGACTTCTCTATCTCCAAACCCAAAAACCATCTCCCTTTGTTTGATCTCTCTCTCTTTCTCTCAAAACCTTAATCCCACACTTCGATCTACAAGTTAGGAGGGCCATATATCACAACGTGTGAACAAAGTGAAAGTGGTGTGGAGGTTTAGTCCACCGTGGATCAACTAAGAATCATGGCTAAGGTAGCGCGTGATGCGGTGGCACATAAATTGCACGTGCAAATAAGGGTAAGCTAAGGAGCTCTTGTGCTTTTGTGTGCTTCGATAAGTAGGTAACAAAGTGTGTACAAAAAATAAAGCAGCTCTTGTACAAGCTAAAATCTCAGAAACAATATGATAGTGTGTACGCACGCACGTGCACACTAGTGAAATGTGATAATATACCTAGAAACTGAGAGAGAGAGAGAGAGAGAGAGAGAGAGAGAGAGAGAGAGAGAGAGAGAGAGAGAGAGAGAGAGAGAGCCAAAACTTGGTGAGTGAGGGTGGGAGAAAGTGTTGGCCAAGAGAGAGAATCGAACTTGGTGAGCAAGGAGTGAGTTGGCAAATAGAGAGTCAAAACTTGGGGAGCAATTTTGCATGAAAATATCTATTGAACATGCTCAAACTTTGGGCACTTGGCCACATTATAGGCTGCCACGTGGCGTGATATTGGTCCTCCATATGACAAGAACCATAATGTGTATTAATTGAAGATTAGCACAACATGAAAGGGACATGATTTAATTTGGATACGTGCAATAAAATGGAAAACTAAATGAATTTTCAAGGAATGACACACGTCCTATGAAAAATCAAGTAATTGTGTGAATTAAAATGTCTTTGTAGCACGTATCCAAATCAAGTCAAGGCAAAAATACATATTTTCAATAAAGATTCAAAAGAGATAATTTTCACAATTTCACAATTCCAATTCAAGCATGACTTTTGTTCAATAATAGTCAATTTGAAGAGAATTTTATGATCTTTAAGTTTACCAAATTCTTAATTTAAAGCCTAAAATTTCAACAAAATTTAAGGTCGGACAAAATACTGTATCGACACTTAGAATGACAATTAAGGGAAAATGAGAAGGGTAGAGGAGTACAGTCGTGGGAGTGGGGTAGGTGGGATTCATACGACTAGGGATTTGGGTTTGTGCCTCCCAAGGGGATGCTAATTGTTCTCGTTCTCTCCTAGAAAAAGATGAATAAATAGGGTTAGGGTATGTGGATAAGAATGTGATGTGTCACCCTTTAAGGTTACTGGAAATTTTCTAGATATTGGAACAGAACTTAATTCATCTTTGCATTGGATTAGAACTTGAACTGTAGTGCGCAATTGGGACGGAACTTAATTCACATGTATGACCTGATAAAAATAAAGGGACCACATGTTAGGATTAGTGCCCTAAAATCCTATTGTATGCCATGTATGATATTATGTTGTGATTAATAAAGTTGTTTCATTATTATCTAAAATAATGGTAACATGAATATTTGGACATTATCATATAGTTCGTGAGATGCATAGTATGTAATTTATGTGATTTAGTCACAGAATATATAAATCACAAGTTCTTTGTAAACTCAGAATTTTAATTCATAGTCGGTGATGAAATTGGGCATTTCATCTGCGAAGACTATAGCATATCAACGAAGAGTATTTGTCTTGATCATGGAAGTGGAGACTTCTAGTTGATATGTTAATATGTTTTAAGTGTTAAGACATGTTGAACTGGACCGCTGTGAGATTTATTATTCAACTAACGACTGTTAAATGGATAATATATCTCACAACTTCTATTTACATCAACCCTCAATTCTGAGAGAATAATAAACCTGATCATGAAGCGTAGGTTACTTTGATATATCAAGAGTGAGATCTAAAGTCACAATCAAAACCTCAGTATGTTGGGTAGCCACATTTAGTATTGCAAGAACATATATTCTCAAGATGAAATTCATAATCTCTTAACGGAGATATAAAATATTCACTTGAGATAAGTTTAATGAGTTTGGTTATTTAGAATATTAGGCCTAACTACTTTAGTAAGAATTTACTAAAGTATATATTTATGAAATTGAATTTCATAAATATATGATGAATAACATAAAGGATTAAACCAGGTACCTAAGAATTAAGATGTAGTAATTTTCAAAGTGGCAGTCAACATTCATGACTTTATATTATTGTGAATATTTAAATGAAGGGGTTGAATGTATAATAAAGTCTTGGGATATAATTTACTAATAAGGCCAAGAGTGTAATTATATTTAAATAGTGGTATTAAATATAATTAATGGTAATTTTGGACTTGTCAAGAGTTTACAGAAAGGCCCAAAACCTATTGGAGTTAGTGTCTTATTTGTCCATTTTGGTCCCACTACAAGCCACATACTAAACCCCAATTGGAATGGCCCAAAAAGCTAGTCTAATTATATAATCAGTTATGTATAAGGAGAGAAACATATAGAATTTGTAATGCATGAAAATGTATGAAAATGGTGTGTATGTGAGTGTAAGCCATTCTCTTATTCTCCCTTGAACACATACGTGTAAACTGATTGAGAGACCACACTTCTTGGGCATAAGTGGAATTGGAGTGAAGATTAAAAGTGTTCCCAAATACTTTTAATCTTTAGTTTTGAATTTCACCACACCATGGTATGCTCTCTTGTTCTTAAATTCTAAAATTTACATGGTACATTTTATCAATTGTGAATGAAGTAGATCCTTTAATTTTCTGTTGCATATGTTTTGTATGTGATACAATCTATGTTTTTCCTACACCACATATGACAAAGTAAATGAACCTGGGTGAAAACTAAACACATAATTTATGAATATTAGTTAAATTCTTTAATTAATTTGATTCTTAAATCTTAATGGCATGCTCAAATAAGGAAACTCAAATGGTATATTTAGTACTAATTTTCCATGGAAATCACACTAAAATTTTAGCATGCGTTTCATAGAAAATTACGTACTTTTTCCACAATTAAAATGCAACATGAGTAATTTCATTCAATTAGTGTCATCCCATTCAATTCAAGTCTAATTTTTTCCCATGACCAATCAAATCACACGAAATTCCATAGTTTTAAATATAACATCAAACTTAATCTAATCGCATGGTTAAATTTCAATTTAAGCTTAATCAAATTTAGTCAACCGCATAAAAATTGATAAAAATCAACAACAAAAAATGAGGTTTAACCATTGAAACCATGAAATCTTTTAATTTAGGGCCAAAAGTTCTATCAAAATTTAGAGCTAGACAAAATACAGTATTAACAGATATGATTTCCAATTGAATGAATCTGAAAAGCTCTAGCTTAAGGTTGAGGTTGAGGACAAAGCCAAGGCTTTGACTGAATGGAGAGAGGAAGTGGAGAAAGAACTCCAAGAAAATATCCAGGCCCTCAAGGAGAAGACAACCGAGCTAGCGACTAGGTCTCATAACTCTCAGGATGAACTTCAGGATGCCTATGATCAAGGTCAGGAGGATTGCAAAGTTTCTATGAAGAAGGAGGTGCAGAATACCCTCGATCTACTATCCACTTGGTGTAGATGTTCCTTCCCCCCATAATATCGAAATTGAATTGTTCATGTTAGGGGATTTAGGCCCTAGTTGTGCTAAATAACCAATTATTAAGCAAGTATATTAATTAGTCCAACTATGTTCAAGGCTTGGTCAATATAATCACACATAATATTTCATAAAATAAAAAATAGCTGAAACACATGAACATGCAATATGATGACATAGGGAAAACCAATGGATCAACTATTCCTAAGTAAAATTTACTATGAGTCATGAGGGCTTAACCACCAACTCCAAGAAAAACAAATCTACTATATAAAATTAAAGTTTACAAATAGAATAATTATATTCTAATTTGATACCTCATGTAGAACTTATTGACATTACCCAAAACAGCTCCAAATTCACATACTCCTCTATAGATTAGTGGCTTTTGATCGATTGAGTTGGTATCAAAATTATAGAAATTTCAATTCTTCTTGGGCTTGAATCCTCGGTCTTGTCTTGGACTTGAACCAAACTTCAAACACACTCAAGACCACTAAACACATAAAACATGAATACATTTGATCATGATTTGCTAACGGGGGCCCTTAGGGTAATAGTTAACAATCCATTTTATGAAAGTTTTGACACCACTTTTATGAAAAATGAAAAAAGCTATCAAAACATTAATTGCATTTTTTCTTTTTTCATAAAAATTTTCTTTAAATAAATTATTAACCATTGCCCTAAGGGCATCCTTTAACATTTTCTTTTTTCAAAGAACTAAAGAAGTTAATGCGGGCTAGTGAGAGGACGAACTTGTGTCAACTTAACAATTCCCAGCATAAGGATTTATCTAGATGCCGTTACAAAAGTTTTTTTTTCAAGGCACCATTGATTTCTATCAAAAGTCGCCTTAGCAAGTCCTACAATAGTTTTAGAAGCAATACAACTTTCCACTTATTCTATTAAATACAAAATTCTTTTTGATCTCAAGTAACTCTTGAAGGTAAACTTTCAATCTTATTTGAACCTCCCACAATAACTAAAATCCTAAATATCCATCTATCTCATCAAACCATGAATGACCAAGTATTCTGGTGTCTTACTCCTTTAGGCGAGTTTTCAGTGAAATCCACTTATAATGCTATTAGAGGGCAGAATTCTCCAAGCCACCCCCACATGCTCAGTAAAGATTGAAAGGGTTTATGGAAGCTTAAAGTAAATGCCAGACTCAAAAACCTTTTGTGGAAAATGTGTTTGAACATTCTTCCAACTTGTTCTGTTCTTAACAATCGATTTCCCATTTCTTCTTTGAAGTGCTTTTTGTGTAATAACGCCCTTGAAACTATTGAACATTCGTTTTTGCAGTGCGATTAGGCTATTCAGCTTTGGTTACTAGCCCTATGGCCTTCATATATGAGTAAGTTATCCTCTCTATCTATCTTGGATTGGATTAAGGTTATTTTAAATCCAAAATCCATGTTGGGGTTGAATGAAGAATCTGTTAAAGACTTCCAGCTTTATGCTACCATTCTCTGTGATCATTTATGGATGGCTAGAAATAAAGCTAGAGTGGAGGGTTCCAAAAGTAATCCAACTGAGGGCTCCAAAAGTAATCCAACTGATCTTTCCAGGCAAATTTTTAAAGTCTTCATGGAGCATAAAGAAGCTTGGAATGAGCAAAATGAGAGACCATCCAAAGATGTGGCCTGGTCTCCACCTCCAAAGAGCTGGATCAAGCTAAATTTTGATGCTACAATCCGTGAAGAGAAAACCACAGTTGCAGTTGTGGGAAGAGATACAGCTGGCAACCTTCTGTTGGCATGGTCAGAGCATTTGAGAGTGGAAATTCCTTGTTGGGGGAAGCGAGAGTAGCTTGGTGTGCCATGAGATGTGCTATGAATGAAGGATTTAAGAATATAATCTTGGAGGGAGATGCCTAGAATGTCATTGAGCCACTGAAAAAGTCAGACGTAGCCCCGCATTGGAGTATCAAATCTATTTTTGAAGATATTTTGTACTTTGCTAATTGCTTTTCAAATGTTGAATTTTCTTTTGTTCATAGAAAGGGTAATATATCTGCACATTTGCTCACCCAATAGGCAGCTCTTGTTAACTAGTCTAGGCCTGTTTCCATCTCTAATTTGCCTTCTCATGTATCTCAGGCCATTGTTAGAGATGGGTCCAAGCCCGATCTTTTTGTTTCTCCCTAGTTTCGGGTTGAGTTTTTTGAGCAATAAAGTATTTATTAAAAAAAAAAAAAAGTTACTCTTAAAGAATTTTTTATGAGAATGAATGGAGAAATTGTAAGTAATGGTGTCTAAAATTTTAAAGCTGATAACTTTGTTCTCCATAGTTGGTTTTAATTTCTTATCTAAAACAACAAAACACATATCAAACCCATAAACTAGATCAAACCAAACACACAGATCAAACCCGTAAACCAACACATATCAAACCATAAAGGCATAAACCAACACAAACCCCTTTATCTAGATTAAACACAACCCAACCACAACCACTTGACTTAATTTTGAAAATGGAGCCACAACCACCCGAGCTAATCTAAAAAGAGAGGGGAAGATGAGTTCAAGAGGGTGAATGAGTTCAAGGAGGAGCTCAACAATGGAGGTCTAGAGAGAGAGAGAGAGAGAGAATAATATAAAATTGGTGTGTTGATGAACAGTGTCTTTTTTGACAAATTGTGACGCAGGACGGTTTTAGTTGAGTTTAGCTATATGTTTTCTGAAAAGTTAATTTGTTGAGGCTGGTGGGAATGCCCACATTATGTAGAGGAGCTATGCTAGCTCACCCAGGCCATGATATTTGATTGTGCGGTAAAAGGACTGGGAAAGTGCTTTGGTCCTTTCGTGATATGTTCATAGTTCAACAGTTGATTGCCATGGAAACAGGCTTTGCTTCAGAGATGCTGATATCAATGTATAAAAATAAAATACACCTGCTCTTTTTGGCAGTTGGAACTTGGAATGCTTATGTGCAACTGTCACTTATGGGAAACAAATTCCTAATGAAACGCTTACAATGAAATATCAACATATCATTCAAAGTTGAGCAGAGTAAAACATATCAGTTCAAGAGCAACTGTCAAATGCAAAGATAGAAAAACACGTTAAACATTAACATCATCAAATTTATTTTTAAGTATAATCCCTTGACTGATCCAACTGCAATACATTTTTATGTTAAGCAGGTATGGTGGCTTAGTGTTTGATTTTGGGCCTCTTCACAATCATCACCGTGCAGTGGGCATGATGAGCACAGTAGTCACTGACACTGCCTAAAACAGCCCTGCATGAAAATTAACTTGATTGTTAAGACTCAAAGTTTCATGGATGAGCAACATATTTCCACCAAAAGTTTCCAAGAAAAAAATGAATCATAAGTAGTAAATGGTAACATGTAATTGAATTCTTGCTTGTTACAGTTAACAATAGAAGCACCTGTTTTGATCAAGATCAAATATCAGACTAATGGCAGAAAATAAATAAAAAAGTTCACTGCTTACTTCTTTACAATTTAACAGTTGTAAACCATGACAGCAAAAATAAGAATAAAGGTTTAGAGCAATACCTCTTGATAGCTCCATAGCCATGGCTACCCACAACCAAAATGGATGCATGGTGTTTCTCCACTGCCTCACAAAGAACATTCCTAGCATCTCCTTCCACCACCTCCACTATCACATCATGCACCTGCATACATTCGGAAACGTTAAAAGAAGTTTCCTGGGCTGGGCTCAAAACTCTTGAGTTTCCATGTGTAAGATATGACAATTTCAGCATAAGATACCAAAACACTGGTATTATGTATGAGTATAATTGCAAGTATATATGTATATGTGTATATATAGATACTTTCAGGGATGAACTCACTATCATAATGTGAGCATTATATGCCATTTGATAAACCATCCACCACTATCACTTTGCCTCCAGAGTGCTTAACTTTGAAATTACAAAATTTACTTAGATGTTGGTCAATGGATTTCTGGTTTTTGTGGATTTCTTAGGCGAAGTGACAAACAGTGGTATCAGCATTAATATCTTGGATTGAATTGAGTCAATGTGCATCCCTTTCATATGTGATCAGATTCCTCTGCTATGATCTCTCTGTTTCCTCAACTCCCCAGGACCCCAAGCTACATTTGTTCTTCATTTTCTATGCCTGGATTTTGTGCACAAATTGACAAGTTGACCATGTACGGTGATTGCGCACGTCCACTCTTTCCGGTGACATTCTTTTATTGCTTTCCATTATGTTAATGTATATTATATTATATTATGGGTTTTAGGCCCAATTACCTTTCTTGTATAGCACACTTGTACTTGCACTACACTTTACTTGTACCGCACACTTACGCCTCCTATATAAGGCTCTGATGTATATTCTCTCATTAAGAAATACAATACAATCTTCCAGTATTTCTAACATGGTATCAGAGCCACTGCTCTGACCTTTTCTTAGCAGTCTTGTCTTCATTAGTGTGGCTTTCTTTTTAACAACGCTTCCGCCATCACACTGCCGCTGCAGCCTCTCGCCGTTGAACTTCCGACGTCATCCAGCCGTCGTCCTTGGGTTCCGGACCTGCAGCCGCCGTCGTTAAGGAGTTTCACACTGCACAGACCACTGCTCCGCTGCAATTATTGCTCCGATTACGATTTTGAAGGTACCACTGAGATCGTCCAGCGCCGATCTACACAATCGTGGAAGCCTCGTCGCCATCGGAGACTGCACGCGCCCCCACGCGCTGCTCAAAGTTGCTGCCCCGCCGATCACGCGCCACACGCGCCACCACGCGCCAGCAGCTTCTGGCCACGCGCCTTCACGCGCCGTCACGCTCCTTCACGCGCCGTCACTCGCCTCCACACGCCGTCACGCGCCTCCACGCGCCTCAACAGCCTCGCTGACGTCATCGCTGACGTCAGCCCTAACAGCTTGCTGACGTCACTGCTTGCGTCATCGCTGACGTCACCTTCTGAATCTGGATTTGACCGTTGACTTCAGTTGACCGTTGACTTTGACTGGCCGTTGACCGTTGACCGTTGAATTTTCAGGGTTGACTTTTTCTGTCCAGGTTCTCCTTACCCAGTTTTTCGCGTAGATTTCATTTCTGCTGTTTGTTTTTGCATATTGTGTCTCTAAATGGATAAAAAGGATAATTTTGTTCCTCGCCCCATCAATACTGTATTGGAGGGGAATAAAAATTACTTATCTTGGTCTCAAGCTATGCGCAGTTTTCTTAAGGGTCGCATGCTCTGGCATTATTGTACTGGTGCAATGATTATTCCTGTCAAGGGAGCAAGTGAAGAAGATGCTGTTTTTCTTGGTCGCATGATTGAATGGGATAGTCATAACCACATGATCCTCACATGGATTCGGAACACTTCCATTCCCTCTATTTCCAATCTGTTGGGCAGCTTTGATGATGCAAAATCTGCATGGGATATGTTGGCCAAAAGGTACTCCACTACTCATGGATCCATGAAATATCAGTTAGTGGTTGAATTGCATCAACTCAGGCAAGAACCAGGGCAATCCATCAATGACTATTATGATCAGCTTCGCTACATTTGGGACCAAATTGACCTTTCTGATCCAACTTGGGCATGCTCAAAGGATGCTCAGCAATATGCTTCCATCAGAGATGAATTTCGCCTCTATGAATTCCTGATGTCACTTCACAAGGACTTTGAGCCCATTCGAGGTCAGCTTCTAAATCGCAGTCCTGCTCCCTCTCTTGATACTGCTGTGAATGAGCTAGTTAGAGAAGAAGCTCGTCTTGCAACCCTTCAAGCCCAGAATAAGCTCAATGTTTTGGCTATTACTCCATCTACTCCACTCATAGAGCAACCTCAGCAATCAAGTGATTCCTCTGGCTCTCACAATCGTCGCAAGCAGTCCAACAAAAAAGTCTGCAACTATTGCAAGCGTTCTGGCCACACCATTGAGACTTGTTTCCGTCGCAACAAATCTACTGCTGCTGTTGCTAATACTGAGCCTACTCCGCCAATGGCTTCCACCTCAGCTGAGTCCCAGTCTTCTGGATCCACTATCAACCTCTCCCCCACTGAACTACAGGAGATCATAGCTCAGGCTGTTCGTATGGCTGGTAATGCATCTCTTTCCACTGCCCTATCTGTTCTACCCGGTAAGTCTCAAACTTGGCTTTTTGATTCTGCCTGCTGCAATCACATGACACCTCACTCATCCTTATTCTCCAAACTTGACCCTGCACCACATCCTCTAAATATTCATATAGCTGATGGTTCCACCATGCATGGAAATAGTTTAGGTTTTGTTTCAACCTCTAACCTTTCTGTTCCTGGAGTCTTCCATGTACCTGACCTATCCTATAATTTGTGATCTGTGGGACAATTAGCTGAATTAGGTTATCGCCTTATTTTTGACTATTCTGGGTGTATTGTGCAGGATCCGAGGACGGGACAAGAGCTTGGGACCGGCCCTAGAGTTGGGCGTATGTTTCCCGTGGACAATCTTCATCTTCCACCTGTTGCTCCTGTTTCTGTTGCTGCTGCAGCTGCTGCAGTTTCTTCCTTACCATCTCTTGCACTTTGGCATTCTCGTCTTGGTCATGCATCATCTTCTCGGGTACAACAGTTAGCTTCTAGGGGTCTGTTGGGTTCTGTGTCCAAAGACAATTTTGATTGTACTTCATGTCAGTTAGGAAAACAACCAGCTTTGCCTTTTAATAACAGTGAATCCTTTTCTAATAGTATTTTTGAGTTAATTCATTCTGATGTTTGGGGGCCTTCTTCTGTTGCTAGTATTGGTGGATCTCGATATTTTGTTGTCTTTATTGATGATTATTCTCGTTATAGTTGGATATTTCCTATGAAATCTCGTTCTGAAATTTTACCAATATACAGCAACTTTGCCAAAATGGTTGAAACCCAATTCTCCAAACGTATCAAAACTTTTCGTTCTGATAATGCTCTTGAATATACTCAATATGCTTTTCAAGCTTTGTTACATTCCTATGGCACTGTGCATCATCTAACTTGTCCAGGTACCTCTCAGCAAAATGGTCGAGCCGAAAGAAAACTTCGTCATATTCTTGACACTGTTCGTGCTCTTCTTCTTTCTGCCAAAGTTCCTGCCCCATTTTGGGGTGAAGCTGCTCTTAATGCTGTTCATGCGATTAATCGCATTCCAAGTGCTGTCATTCATAATCAGACTCCGTATGAGCGTCTCTTTGGGTCACCTCCTGATTATCATCACCTTCGATCCTTTGGATCTGCTTGTTTCGTTCTTCTTCAGCCTCATGAGCACAACAAACTTGAGCCTCGATCTAGACTTTGTTGTTTCCTTGGTTATGGCGAAACTCAAAAGGGGTATAGGTGTTATGATCCTGTCTCTCATCGTCTTCGTGTTTCTCGTAATGTTGTCTTTTGGGAACACCGATTGTTTGTTGAGCTCTCTCACTTTCGTTCTTCCTTGACTAACTCCTCTGTTTTAGAAATCTTTCCAGACGAGTCTCTTGTTCCTTCTACAAATACTTTTGATCCTTCTTTGGACTTCTCTCCAGATATTTTTGATGCTTCTCCTAGACAGGTTGAAGATGAACAGGTTGATGACGAGCTACCCCACCTTGAGCCTGGGTCCCCTGCTCCTGCTCCGCCTGAAGATCCTCCACAAGACATTCCACATCGCCACTCAACCCGGGTAAGATCCGTTCCTACACATTTACTTGACTATCATTGTTACACTGCCCTTGCTACACTTCACGAGCCTCAAACCTATCGTGAGGCCTCCACTGACCCTTTATGGCAGATTGCAATGAAAGAGGAACTTGATGCATTAACCAAAAACCATACCTGGGATCTGGTCACTCTTCCTCCTGGACAGTCTGTGGTTGGTTGTAAGTGGATCTATAAGATCAAGACTCGCTCTGATGGGTCCATTGAGCGCTACAAGGCTCGTCTTGTTGCAAAAGGTTTTACACAGGAGTATGGGATTGATTATGAAGAGACTTTTGCTCCAGTTGCTCGTATCTCATCTGTTCGTGCCCTCTTAGCTGTTGCTGCTGCTAGTAAATGGGATCTTTTTCAGATGGATGTTAAAAATGCTTTCCTTAATGGGGATTTGAGTGAAGCAGTCTATATGCAACCTCCTCCTGGTCTCTCTGTTGACTCAAACAAGGTTTGTCATCTTCGACGTGCACTTTATGGTCTTAAACAAGCTCCACGAGCTTGGTTTGCCAAGTTCAGCTCCACTATCTTTCGCTTGGGTTACACTGCCAGTCCGTATGATTCTGCCTTATTTCTTTGTCGTACTGATAAAGGCACCATTTTGCTTCTTCTATATGTGGATGATATGATCATAACTGGTGATGACCTCAGTGGCATTCAAGAACTCAAGGATTTTCTCAGTCAGCAATTTGAGATGAAAGATCTTGGACATCTCAGTTATTTCTTGGGTCTTGAAATTACTCATTCCACAGATGGTCTTTATATTACTCAAGCCAAGTATGCTTCTGACCTTTTATCTCGAGCTGGACTCACTGACAGCAAGACTGTTGACACTCCGGTTGAACTTAATGCGCATTTGACACCCTCGGGGGGGAAACCATTGTCTAATCCTTCTCTTTACAGACGATTGGTTGGCAGCCTAGTTTATCTCACAGTTACTCGTCCAGACATCTCCTATGCTGTTCATCAGGTGAGCCAGTATCTGTCTGCTCCACGATCTACTCACTATGCTGCTGTTCTGCGCATTCTTCGATATCTGAAGGGCACTCTCTTCCATGGCCTTTTCTACTCAGCTCAGTCTCCTCTTGTACTTCGTGCATTTTCTGATGCTGATTGGGCAGGGGATCCCACTGATCGCAGGTCCACTACAGGTTATTGCTTTCTCCTTGGTTCTTCTTTGATTTCTTGGCGAAGTAAGAAACAAACTTTTGTGGCCCGCTCTAGTACTGAAGCAGAATATCGTGCCCTTGCTGATACCACATCTGAGCTCCTTTGGCTACGCTGGCTTCTTAAGGATTTGGGTGTGTCCACCTCCTCTGCTACTCCCCTTTATTGTGACAACCAGAGTGCCATTCATATTGCTCACAATGATGTCTTTCATGAACGGACTAAACACATCGAGATTGATTGTCATTTTATCCGTTATCATCTTGTCCATGGTGCTCTTAAGCTCTTCTCCGTCTCCTCCAAAGATCAACTTGCAGATATCTTCACCAAGTCACTTCCTAAAAGACGCACTCGTGATTTAGTTGACAACCTCAAGTTGGTCTCACATCCACCTTGAGTTTGAGGGGGGCTGTTAATGTATATTATATTATATTATGGGTTTTAGGCCCAATTACCTTTCTTGTATAGCACACTTGTACTTGCACTACACTTTACTTGTACCGCACACTTACGCCTCCTATATAAGGCTCTGATGTATATTCTCTCATTAAGAAATACAATACAATCTTCCAGTATTTCTAACACATTAATTGAATTTTGATCTTTTACTTTTATGAAAGGGGTCTGAATTAGAAGCTCATTGAGAATCAGTTTTCTACTTGTCAACCTAGCTAGTAAGTTTTGCAAAAACCACCCTTACCACTGGGTCAGATTCCATGTCTTAGATTATTCAGCTTAATCAATATATGCATAAAGAAAAAAACAAAACTAAAACTTCATTTTTTATTATTATTATTATTATTTAGCTTTTAAAGCCATTGAATTGTTCGATGATAAAATTTTGAGATCAGTATTAGACGTGGCAAAACGGGCGGGTCGGGTCGGGTTCGGGTCGGGTCAATCGGGTTTGCGGGTTAAACGGGTCACGGGTCAAAACGGGTCATTTTTAAAACGGGTCAATCGGGTTGCGGGTCAAACGGGTTGCGGGTTGAGTCGGGTCGTGAGTCGGGTCGAGTTGACCCGTATTTTTCAAAAATTTTTTTTTTTTTGGAAATAGATGCAATCTGTCAATTGTTTATGAGTTCCTTAATTGTGATTAGATTCTCACTAGTGATATTGTTACCAATTACCACTAAACACTTGAATTGATACCCAAATTTTGTGCAACTCCTGTTCCAGCTTTCTAGAAACTAATCTTGGTATAATCTTTAATCTATTTAAAGTAGGAAGAGAAAATAAAGGTGGCAAGTAAAAAATAACAAACTATAATGGAGTACATAACATATTAAGTAAAAAAGAATAAGTAAATATTTTATAAAAATTACACCTCAATCTAAATCTACTCAACATTGGTAAACGTGGCAAAATGTGCGGGTCGGGTTCGGGTTCGGGTTCGGGTCGGGTCAATCGGGTCGCGGGTCAATCGGGTCGCGGGTCAAAACGGGTCATGGGTCAAAACGGGTCATTTTTAAACGGGTCAATCGGGTTACGGGTCAAACGGGTTGCAGGTCAAACGGGTCGGGTCAAAACGGGTCTGACCCGTTTTGCCATGTCTAATCAGTATATGATCAAACGTATCATGTCAGCATTATATAAACATGGTAAAGTCTGTAATATTGACCTTTAGCATTGCTAAAAAGCTTTGTAACTCAGCTATTATCTCTTAGTGTTTGAGGCCAAGATTCAAATCCTTTCATCCCCAGTTATCGAGTTAAAAAATTTAAATAAATAAATTAAAAAAAAAAAAACTATATTTGAAACATTTAATAATTCAGGAAAAAAGATTAAAATCCCAGAATAAAATTAAAAATAAATAAATACCGATTTACTGTGGCAAGATTCCCTGGCCGTTTCAATAATTCGAGCAGCGATCTTCTTCAAATCAGCCTCCACCATCGGTAAAACTTCGGCGGCCCCTAAAAATTATCCATCATAACAATTCACTCAAATAAACCAAACTTACCCCAAAACAAAAATAATATTCCACTTCTATATAGTATCATTTCGAATCATTTTTGTTGTTGGGTATTTGATGAAATAAAATATGAAAAAGATGGAAGTTTTATTTTTTACCAGGTCCGGCGAGACCTACGACGGAGGAAGCAGTGGGTTTGGCGTGGACGAGGACGAGCTTGAAAGGATGGTTGGAGGCGTAGGGTGTGAAGAAGTGATCCAGAGTCCACTCCAAAGCGTAGGTGCTGTGCTCGCTGTCGTCGATAGCTACCACCATCACTTGCTTTTCTGCTACTGCTTCTGCTGGGCTTGCCATTTTCCAATCTCTCTCTGTTGAATCGAAGAGTGACAATCAGAGCCTTTGTTGTTTCTAGAGTTTATTAGTTTATGGATTTGGAATACTTGGCATTTGGACTTTATAGACATAATTGGACGCTTTCTCAGTTTCTCTGAAAGCCACTGCTGACAGGTAATGAGGGAAACGACTTTGTCGTTTTCTGGTTATCCACGTAACTTATTCGATGCTTCAAGTTCATGATTGCCGTAAAGCGTAAGCTAAGTGCTATGAAAATTCGGGTGATGATTGGATTAGGATGACGGTTGAGATTATAACATATGTAAACATATCATTATTTTAATGTTCCAGTCTTATCAAAAAAAAAAAAAAAAAACGTTCCAGTATACTACATCCACTGTACCTAACTCTCACCTGACAAATTTTATTGCTTTTTCTCATAGGATTTTGCCAGATCAGTCACCTGTACTGGAACGCAAACTGCGTGTCCGCTGTTTGCTTTGAAAAAAGATAGGGTAAGTTAGACTTTTGTCCCTAAAATTTGGTGTTAAGTTAGATTTTGGTCCCTCAAAATTAATAATTAAGCTCGGATTTGGTCCTATAATCTATATATATATCATATACTATACTATATAATAAAATTTAGGTTTAAAAACCGTGGTTACGCCAAGTGGTTTCACCAAATTGTAGAATTTTCTTTTAGATTTTTCTTAAAAATAGATATAATTTTTCTTCTCCTATAATTTCTAAGTTGATAAAAATCATAATTTTTAAAAAAAACCAGCAACACAGCACACGTTTATATGATTTTAATTTCTACTATAATTTCTAAGTTGATAAAAATCATAATTTGATTAAAATCTAAATTCTATTTTATAAAAAAATCTTAATTAAAAAAAAACTAGCAACATAGTACACTTTAAAGTTGAAAAAATAATCTTAATTAAAAAAAAAACCAGCAACATAGTACATGTTTCTATGATATTAAAAAAAAAAAAAAAAAAAAAAAAGATATAACTACACTTTAAAAGGAAATAGCAAAAAAAAAACATATAATAATAATGCTACACGTAAAAAGAACCATAATTTTTATAAAAATAAAAAAAACCAACAACATAGTACACATTTATATGATTTTAACTTCTCCTATAATTTCTAAGTTGATAAAAATCATAATTTGATTACAATCCAAATTCTTCCTCTAATCTTTTATAAAAAAAAGGTAAAATCTAAGTTGATAAAAATCATAATTTAATTACAATCAAAATTTTATCTTTATTTGATTTCAATCTAAATTCTTTATCTAATCCTTTATAAAATAAAATAAAAAATAAAAAAAAAATTACTTAAAAAAACCTGCAACATGGCACACGTTTGAGTTGAAAAAAAAAATCTTATCAAAAAAAAGAAAAGAAAAGAAAAGTTGAAAAACAAATCTTAATTATAAAAATTAAAAAAAAAAAAAAAAAAAAAAACAGCAACATAGAGCACGTTTTTATGATTTTTTAAAAAAAAATCGATATAGCTACACTTAAAAAGAAAACAGCCAATAAAAAAAACATATAATAATACACGTAAAAAGAAAATAGCTCTACCAATTAAGTTAATTTGATTCCAAGAGAAATTGAGATAAACTAAAACTCTACTAAACGTACTCCACTCTACTATTTAAGAATGCTAAAATCAATACATAAAAAAACCAAAATTAATTAAGTGAAGAACTACTAAATGAAGGATTTGGCTTCTTCAATGAGAATAGCTATCTTCTTTTTACTTTTTACTTTTTGCATTTTTCTTTAATGTAGTTCAATTATTGCTTAAATTCTATGCTTTTTTAAAAATATTTTACATAATGCAATTCATCTTAATTATTGATGTATTTTTTTGATTTAGTGTTCTTAATTGATTGTGTAGATTATTTCCTCAATTATAGCAATATCAAGATGGCTAGATACAAATGACAACATCAAAATAGTTAGACACGGGTAATTTATATGTAAACTTTTACACATTTACATTGCAATACAATTTTTCTTTTTTCTTTATGTACTTTCATATATCTATTTTTAAAATTATTTTGATTGTGATATTCAAGAAGGTCTAGATACTTATATTTTTTTTGTAATTTATGGAATATTTGTTTCGGTCAAAATATTATCACTGAATCTATTTGGGATGGATCTCATCTAGAATATGAAATTATGAGATTTACGTGAGAAGAGCTATCTTCATTTTTTTTTTTAGTTTCTATTTTTCTATTAAAGTAGTTCAATTATTGCTTAAATTATATGATTTAAAAAAATTAGATAAAGCAATTTATCTTAATTATTGATACTATTTTTTTATTTGGTGTTCTTAATTGATTATACAGATTATCTCCTCCCTTATGGAAACATTAAAGTGGTTATAATTGGTAATTTATAGATAAAATTTTACATTTATATTGTAGTCTAAATACTTACATTTTTTGTAATTTATGGATTTATTTTTTTTTGTAGTTTATGGATTTTTTTTTTTGGCCATATATGCAAGAAATTTATCTATAATTAGAATGGAAATATTTTTAAGTGCCACACACATACACACGCATTATCAAATTACAATTTTAATACTAAGATCTTTTAAAAATTTAAAACTTGCCATAATTTTTTAAAAATATTTTATAATATCTTTTTTTGCAAAAAAAAATACTTACATAATATACATTTTCCATGTACTTAATTTTAAAAATATTTTTACCATTTTATTTGTTATTAAATTTGATTATATTATCAAAAAAAAAATTTATATATAAGTTTTTTTATTAAGCCGTGCATCGCACGGGCATAATACTAGTCTATATATATATATATAAAAAACCGAAGCTTTTGAAGCTCCCACAATTTTCCACATCAGCATATATTAAAAATAAAAAATAAAAAACAAAAAAAAAACGTAAAAAAATTACAACAAACCACGATACTCTACCAGCTCCTCCGCGATGCTCTCTGCCATCCCCTACCATCTCCTCCTCAATCTACCCACGACAAACCTACAGCAAAGCATTGCATCGCATACAAACCAAATCCACTTTTATTTTCTTCAGCTCCACTCACACACAACACTCAAACTCTCATTCTTCTCAAGCTTTCTAAGAACCCCAGGTCCAAAAATCCCACCACAGACCCAATTTTCATGTTCTAGCTTCTGCAAACCCAAATGGGTCTGATGGGTTTTCATGGCTGAGTCTGACTCGGTCGGTCCGGTGTGTCTCAGAGCGGCTATGGTCAAAACTCAGCGAGTCAAGGAAGAAGGAAACTGGGTTTGCTTAGAAGATGCCAATGTGAAGGTGGGTGATTTGTGGGGCGAGCTAAGGAAGGGATCTGCAAAGGCCGGGGTGAGTCGGAACGGTTTAGGACTGAGTTAGTGCCTGAATTTTTGAGTTAGAATCGGTGGGAGCATTGGAAGGTAATTCTACACTTTGAGACCCTTTTGTTTTAATTTTTGTTTGGTGGATAAGAAATTGCAGGAAAAGGATAGAAAATGGACAAGTTTAAGTATTTTCTTCTGAACTGTGGAGTTCATTGATCTGGAGCTCTTGCGTTTTATTGCAGCTGTGAAGCTTCATTGCAAGATTGATAAAGTTGCAGGAGTTCTTGAGACTAATCGTCCAAATGCAAAGAATGCTCTTTACCAAGCAACTATCAAGCGAGGGGACTTCCTATTGAACCGAATCTAGAAGCTGTCTCGTGTGGTTGATCTGTGAAGCATTTTTTTTTTTTTTCTGTTTTGGAAACAGTGCCAAAATTTGCTGTCACTTCCCAAGGATAGGAAAAAATGCTCATGGTTAGTTAGTTATTAAACTCATTAGGATTATTTTAGCAATATTTAGTCCACTATTTGTATCTGAATGCTATATCAAAAGTGTTGATGTGAATTTTTGTAGCTTTGTATTGGAGATGTGTTAACTATGAGTGTACCTTGCACAACCAAAAAAAAATAATAATAATACAGATAAAGATAGCATATATGAACTTAATGGAAATGGAAAATTTTGAGCATTGCATGTAATCTATATATATATATATATATATTTATATATATAACCGAACACTATGAAGTTCTCACAATTTTTCACATCAGCACAATATTTAAATAAAATTATTTTTATATAATCCAAACTTAATAAGGAGTGAAACTTTCTCTCTCTAATAAGTCCAAATTAAACCCAAACTCAAACTCCTCATTATCATTTTTTTAAAACAAAATTATTTTTGCTCAATCCAAACTTAACAAGAAGTGAAACTCTATCTCTCTAACAAGTCCAACTTAAACTCAAACTCAAACATTGATAATATATCTCCAAATTTGCAAGGTTAATGATGAACACTATAAAAGCAAAGCAAACCTCAATATATATATATATATATATATATATTTTTTTTTTTTTTAAGCTGAGTAGAGGTATAAGTTCTTCTTATATTATTTTCTTCTCCTTTATTTTGTTAAAAAATATATATATATATATATATATTTTATGATTTTTCATGTATTTTTTAAAAAGTAATTTTCGTACATGAATCACAAACTCTCTTTAAGCGTTTTTTACGAGATAAAAAACCTTGTAATAATTGAAATTATTATTTCAACTGTACCCCATTCTTCTCTTATACTTCTCTATTGTTTAGTCACATATATTTTGTTTTGTTTTAATAATTTCTAAGTAGTGAATCATTTGATTCTTTAATATTTTTTGGTCTTTCAAAAGTTTTAATATCTAGATTTTTGAGTTATTTTTTGCAATATCTAAAATTGTTTGACAAATTTTTTATAATTAATTGCACGTTCAAGTAATAGCTTCTTCATTAAATTATAACACAAATTGAAGTCATACAAGAGCAAATCATGCAAGAGTGTAGTTTCTTAAATTTTTTATAAAATTATTTTAATCTACCTTACAAACAGCTAGGTTCCCGTGCATCGCACGGGTTAGCGACTAGTCTATATATATATATAAAACCGAAGCCTTTGCTGGCACCACAATTTTCCACGTCAGCACAATATTTAATAAATAAATAAATAAATAAAAATTATAACTTCTCAAAACCCTAGCAACCTTACCCCTCTCTCAAGTTAAGAAATATAAAGCCACGGTTTCTGCAAACTCTCTCTCTCTCCAGACGTAGGAAACCCTAAAGCATTCAAGATCTACAAAACCCTAGCAACTTTACCCCTCTCTCAAGTTAAGAAATATAAAGTCACGGTTTCTGCAAACTCTCTCTCTCCAGACGTAGGAAGCCCTAAAGCATTCAAGATCTACGATGCACGGTATAGATTTTAGCTTATAAAGTTCAGCTTTTGTAAGGTTAGTTTTGTTTATATATTAATTAATACATAGTACTTTGTTCACCATTGAATACTCACGGTCAGGAAAGCAAAAGAAGGCGCATAAATATTTAGTCCTTACGTTTAGGTTTAGGTTTTAAGAGATTTATATACTACTACTATGTGGCTAAATTTCCTGTGACATCAGTTTTTTATATATATATATATATATATATATTTTAATTTGTTTTATGTAAGCTTAGTTTGTTTACATCAGTTCTTTATCTCAAAGATAAGACTTTTATTTCTACCGCAAGAACTATTTAGGTATGTATCCCTTGCAAGCACACGTGAACTTAAATTGTCTTTTAATATATGCATGCTTTATTATTTTCTAATAGTTTTCCCGTGCATCGCACGGGTTAGCGACTAGTATATATATAAAACCGAAACCTCTGCTGATACCACAATTTTCCACGTCAGCACAACACAATATTTTAAAAATAAAAAATTAAATTAAAAACAATATTTTGTTTTTCTCTCCAAAACAAAACCCGATCCTTATCTTTAAAAATAAACACAAACTCAGCACGCAGACTTTCTCTAAGATCTTTCAACGCCAATGACTCTCTTTTTCTTCCATCTTCTTCTTCTTCACGAAGCCCCATCAAAATTTTCCACCTCTTTTTTGTTATTTATTTATTTATTTCAAAATTTTCCTAACAGCAACAACAACCAAAGGACCTAAACCTTCGATCTCTCTGACCCTGCTTTCACACCCAAACACAACAGTGGCGTGAACACTCTTATTATCTACGTAAGTAGCACAGTTTTCCTAAACCTTAGGCCTTTGTTTGTTTCTTAGAAAAGTTTTATTCAGTTTTAGTTTTACTATAAGGTAAAAGTAGACCTGCTTACAGGGCTTAACTAGACTAGGCTTCTGCTATAACGGCACCAATCAATCCTTTATTTATGAGGATTTTTCTGAGAGGGGCATTCCATCAGCTATGTCAAAGGCTGTTTTATGGTCTCATGTTAGCACATTCACATTAGCGCATCACACATGGCATCCTTAAGGCTTTTCAGCCACAGTTTGATCGCTTCACTGTTGTGTTGCTTTGCCTCTGCATCCAAAAGCACAGCTTTGATAATAGAAACTGTCTCCCCAAGTTTGGTAGTCTTGTCGTTGACACTCCAGGTGAGCACAATCTCTGTGAGTGCTAGGTTGCCTGCTTTCCCGATAATTCCAGCAGCAACGTCGTACAGAATTCCTTCCGCCATTTCTTAATTAGTGAGAATTGAAAGAACGCTAATCTTTTTGAGAACTGGAGGGTAAGAGTAAGACCTGAATGATTTGTGATCTGTGTGACTAGGGATGGAGTAGCAAATTGACCAAAAGATAAGACCCTACTTTTTGAATGCTTGGATGATAGTAAAACACACAGCTGTAGGGTACAAAATGCACAGTTCCACAACTGGTATCAATAATCGAAAGCAGACAAAACAGCTACAATGCCCCCTTTGAACAGAAAGAAAACCGTGTGGATCACAACTACAAGTACTGTTCCCACCTTCGCCATTATTGAAGCAACCGACACAGTAGTAACTTGTGGTATCTTTTAAACCTTTTTGGGTTAACGCAGTGGTTCCCAGTTGGGTTGATTTAGGATGGACAAAAGCAATAACAGCTCATTCACTATCTGCAAGAAATAACGTGTCACAATTGCTGCATTTTAACCGAATGTTTTTGCAAATTGGGATTGGACTCTCTTCAAAAGCACTCTCTTTCCATTGCTATTATATTATCATTTGGGATTCCAAAAAATATGCACCAAGTGTTTGATAAAATGTGTGTAAGTACCCTCTCTTGGTGTTGGTCTATGTGGGTAACTTTTTTACTCTTTTTCTTTTATGTTTTTAGGTTGTAGTTGAATTGCATTGGTAAATTCGAATTTTGATAGCTTAGTTACATATATATATATATATATATATATATATATAGTTTAGTTATTATTCTCAACTTTATTTCCATCATCGACAAGGGTCTTTGGTTTGAATTTGTTTGTATTTGTTGTTGATTGATGCCCTATATGTAAATCAAAATAAAATAATCTTTTTGGTTGAATTTTTTTCCCTATATTATGCCAAAATCACCTTCTCAATTTTTTTTGATATATTATTTTGTTGTGGATGTAACTAACAAATATTTTTGTTACATGCACCAAACAAATTGTTTGATAAAATACATAAGTGTATTGTTCTTTCCACAATTTGATTTTGTACAATGTCCTTTTTTCAGGTTTAATAAGTGGACATATACACTCAATGTTTACTCAAACTTGCCTATGCCTTACATAAAAAAGGTATAATACTCCATTTTTTAATGTTTTTTTTTTCTTTTTTTCTCTGTCTCTACAAGACTATGGTTTCTCCTAATGACTACTCTATTTTACGAAATTCAAATAAAAAACATAAAAATAAATTACATAATCATAGACAATAATTAAACAAATGAAGTTGTTGAATAGCATATTGAACTCAAGCTCTCACTTGAAGGATGATATGGTATTCTTTTTCTTTTAATTTGATAGTAGTTTGCCATTTCATCATATCTTGAATCTCTAGAATGATATATCTCTTTCCAATTTACAATAGAGTATAATATGCAAGGTTTAGAGAATGTATAACAACTCCTTTGTTGTAGCTTATGAATTTATAGGAGAAAGATGACTTTCATTGGCCAAGAACTGGAGGAATTATACTACTCACCAGTGGCATGGAATCTCTTACTTTGTCATATTTATTCCATTGATTCTTTTTGTAACAAAAAGGAATATCATATCAAGCCAGCTTTAGCTTACAATATATATATATATATATATATATATAACAATATAACCTTAGTGCACAAAGTTCAAGGTCCTAAAGGTATGAAGTTAGAGGTTGATTTTAACTTTGTACTTGGGTTGAACAAAGCACCCTAATTTCTCATATTGGTGTAATGTTTTAAGAGATTTGAACTTTTTATAGGGATTTGAACTTATATAAATACTCCTGTATTATTTAACATTCTTCAAGAAAACAAAAAAGGAAACACAATATATCTTTAGATTTTAGTTTTAGTAGTTTTTCCGTGCATCGCATGGGTTTGCGACTAGTTTTTTTAAAAATGGAGAACAATTTGATCATTCCATCTATTTTGACTAATATGATAGTTTTTAGACCCCTTAAAACACAATTGGATTAACCTAATTAATTAACCAAGTTATTACTTAGTTCAAATTCCAGATCTAGGTTATCACAATAAAACAATCATATCATACATAACAGCGGAAATATAAATAACACAATGATATGATGATCCAGGAAAACCAAACCGGTAAAAAACCTGGGGAAGATTTAACCTAACTACTCTTAAGGTAAAAAGCAAATCCACTAGAAAGAATCGAAGTTTTACAATTACGACTTAGACCACTAACATCCTATTGCTACCCACCGGTAGAAACTTGCTGACACGACCACGTGCAAGCTCCGAGACCACGGACTCCTTCTTTCTTGGATTCTCCAGCAAGTATAAGCACACCCGCTTGTGTTCCTTTAAGTTCTTACGGCAGCAACTGAATGATCATCAAGTTCTTGAACGAATCTCCTCTTGATAATCCTAAACTTGTGTAAAGGAAAGCTCCTCACAGATCTCACAAGAGATTTACACAAACAGCAATATGAGCAACACTAAAACGTGACTAGGGTTTGCCTTATATACCTAGGGCAAAAATACCAAACCCTAAACATTTTAAATGAACTAGGGCTGAGTTGGAATTCTGCAGAAAAACGCATTCTGCCCAAATTTCTATTGATCAAGCCTAAGCTTTGATCGATCGAACCAGGCCGAATTGCTTAATTAAATTTGTATTAACTTAAATCCAACTTTATATAAATGACACAACTTTGAGCAAGTCTAAACATGACTAAACAATTTGTTTTGATCATGGTTTGCCAACAATACACATTAGAGTTCTAAATACATAAGTTCCTAAGTCTTTAGAACCTAACATAATAGAATGCTGAAGCACCTAATTTTTAGAAATTAAATCAAATTAACCACATTTTTAATTAAGGGATCGAAATCAAACTAAGCCAATATTTAAGGGACTAAAATCAAACCAATCTCATATTTAGGAGACCATAATCAAACTTATTCCAAATTTTAGTGACCAAACATATACTTTTTTTTTTCTAAAAAGAAGTATATTTGTATATATTTAAAATATACATCAAAATATATATGAACATGTAAGTGTATATATAATAAGTGTATCCATTTCGTGCATGTAAACGTGTGTGCTCGCATGAACTATGTTTGTATATGTAATGCATATTTTACATATTTAGAGATACCAGGTTTAGAGACAGAAGGAGATGGTTTGGCTTGGACGATGACAAGCCTGAAAATAGGGTTTGAAGCAAAGGGAGTGAAGAACTGCTTCAGGGTCCAGTCCAAAGCAAATGTGCTTTGTTCTTTATCATCAATACCAACCACCATCACTTGCTTCTCAACAATGGCCATTGCAATTATGTTGGTTAAGTTGTTCTCTTTGGCAGTCAAGAGTGCTTGGACTAGCTCAGTTAATTGAGGATTTGATGAATGAAGGCAATGAGAATACTCAATAGAGATTACTAGTCAGACTATTTATACAAAAACTGAAACTTGTTTTTGTACCTTTTGGATAAGTTTATAAGTTCGAAAATATTAGTTGTAGACAGGTAGACCTTACACTTGTGTATACTTTTAATTGTATATTTAATTTGAATAAGTTTTCAACCAAAAAAAAAAGAATAAAAGTTATTAAATTATAAATATGACAACTAATTATGATATTACCCATTAACAATTTCACATAAAAGTGCTAAGTATTTATTTTTCTTATTCAGCAAAATAAAACTAAATACTTAAAAAAATATTACAGTCTTTCTATTATGCTTAAGTGGGTTGCAGATATTGGAATTTTTAAAACCATTACACTTAAAAAAATATTACAGTTTTTCTATCTGCAACCCACTTAAATTGTAAAGAATTTAGTTTATTTAGCCTCTAATTTAAGACTGATTCAGTGATGTAAAGGATTCCTTGTGAGTTGTGACAATTAAATTTTCAAATTAAGTTGTTTATTATTCTAGCTAGAGAAGAATGTGTCACCTTTCATATTGTTGTCAATTTGTCTATTCCCATTGTTAAACTTGTAGCATTGCCATATGTCAAAGAACACTAGTATTCCACTATAGTCAAGTGATATGACCAACAATATACAATTTTTTAAAAAGAAAAATTGTGGAAATTTTAGCTTCTTATTTTGCCCCCACTTTTCTTGAAGCTGCATGCACGAAAATATCTGACAGTATATCTCAAAGGGATCTCTTGGCTCTTGCTGCTTGTGAAGGATAATATATTATAGTAGAAGAATGGATCTTGAAAATGAGAGCTAAATATAGTACTCAATGTTTGATTAAATCTTTAAGGCTGTGATTAAGTGTTTAATTATATGGTATTGACTTTCTTAACGTATTTTTAAAAAAAATTATAATTATATTTAAAAAGAACAAGTGGTTTGCTTTGATTTTTCTAGTAATAGTTGATCAAATCTGGTGGCTCATTACCATGAGGGCTATAAAATAATACAATGTTCAAACCCTTTTCCCTGTCTCCTTTAAAGCTTGCTTAAGGTCCTTTTTTTTTTTAATTGTATGCTTAAGGTCTTTATATATATAAAAGAATTTTTTTTTTCTCAAAACAACACTGAAAAACACTGTCAGATACTCCAAATGAAGTATATATAATTGATATCGGATGTAACTTAAATATAAAAAGAGCAAGTGGTTTTCTTTAATTTTTGTAATTATGATTGATCAAATCTGCTGGCTCATTAGTCATTACCATGTGTATTATATGCATGCAATATTCACAATTGATCATATCCAATATAAATGACATGAAGGTGAAATTAAAA
Source organism: Quercus robur (assembly GCF_932294415.1). Classification (NCBI taxonomy): domain Eukaryota; kingdom Viridiplantae; phylum Streptophyta; class Magnoliopsida; order Fagales; family Fagaceae; genus Quercus; species Quercus robur. Next base: position 13,712,086 of record NC_065545.1, on the reverse strand, counting down.
AAGGGTATCATTATCAAAGTCACTCTCGAAAGAATGAATTAAACACGAAATAAAAATGTCACCTTCAAAATAAAAAATTAATAATCGTAGAAGGATGGGTGGAGAAGAAAATAGTTGAATGTGTCTAAACTTTAAAAAGGTCAAAATTTTACACTTAATTAATCACTTGAGGCAATTTTCCCCCTATTTTCAAGTTTGTATAACTATTCAACCTCCACTAGATGGAGAAGTACCAATTTTCAGTGAAGGAGGAGCAGAATGCCCTCAATATGCCATTCACTTGGTGTAGATGTACCTTCCCCCCACAATATTCAAATAGAATTGTTCATGTTAGGGGATTTAGGCCCTAGTTCTGCTAATTAACCAATTAATAAGCTGAGCATATTAATTAGTCCAACTATAAATGTTCAAGGCTTGGTCAATGTAATCACGCATAATATTTCACAAAATAAAAAATAGTTGAAACACATGAACATGCAATATGATAATGTAGGGAAAACCAATGGAACAACTATTTCTAAGTAAAAATTACTACAAGTCATGAGGGCTTAACCACCAACTCCAAGAAAAACAAATCCACTATATAAAATCAAAGTTTACAAATAGAATAATTATATTCTAATCTGATACCTTGTATAGAACTTATTGACATTACCCAAAATAGCTCCAAATTCACAGAATCTTCTATAGATTAGTGACTTTTGATTGATCTGAGTTGGTATCAAAATTCAAGAAACTTCAATTCCTCTTGGGCTTGAATCCTCGGTCTTGTCTTGGACTCGAACCAAACTTCAAACACACTCAACACTCACTAAACACATAAAACATGAATACATTTTATCATGACTTGCTAATTTAATCCAATGGACTGAACAATTCATCGACACAAAATTCATTGTAAATATGGTATAAACTACAAACATAATGAACACAAACTTTCAAAGAAAAATATTACAAAGGAGTTGTAAATCTGTTAAAAAGAAGATTAAGGGTGCAATTGAATTGAGGAAGGGTAAAATAGAATTGAAGAATGGAAGCAAGTGTGGTTTGAAGAAAACAGTTGCACAAACAAGGCAGTGTGATCAAAGCAGAAACCAGAAGAGGCTTAAGGTGTGGTTGAAGAAATTACTTGCAATGTTGAAGAGTTAAGCAAAAGCATGTGAGTTACACGTGTGAGAGAGTAGTTAGTTAGTTAGTTAGATGTAGAGTGACACCTGTCCTAATCTTATTGGAGGACAGTTTTAGGGAATTCTGTTAAAGTTTGTTAGAGTTTTTCTGGCACTTTTGCTCCTTTTTTGATCTGTAGCTGGTAGTATAAATAGAGGTTAATGTGTGTAAATTAGTTAGTCTTTGTAATTAACAGAATTTAGCAATAAAAGTTTCTTTCTTTCACTCAAAATTTTCTCTCTATTTTCTAGAGCTTTCTTGAACTTTTTGTAATTTTCTTTCTTGATTTGAGGCTTCTTGTTTTAGCTTGTGATTTTAACATGGTATCAGAGTGTTAAACAAGGTCAGATAAGTTTTTTTTTCTTTTGCTTGAATTCTCTGAATTTCATCTTGTTCTTCTTCAAGCTTCGAAGCTCCATTAATGGCATCCACTGAAGAAGCTTCAAACAATCAATCTTTTTCTACTATGAATGAAGATTCTGTCAATCCATTCTTTCTTAGTAGCAATGATAACAACATAGTGCAACTAGTGTCTTAGAAGTTGATTGGAGGAAAGAACTATTAATGATCATTTCATTCACTGCTAAACACAAGATTCGATTTATCAATGGCACAATACCAACACCAAATCCAAATTCACCACAATTCATCTTGTGGACACGATGCAGCATGACAGTTCTGAGTTGGATCATCAATTCAGTCTCACTTGGCATTGGTTCTATCATCATGTATACACATAATGCTAGAGCAATTTGGCTCGATTTGCGTCACAGGTTTTCTCAGAAAAGTGGACCTAGAATCTTTGAGCTTCAAAAGGAATCTGCCTATCTTGTACAAGGTCAGTTCTCTGTGGAGGATTATTATACAAAGTTCAAGGCTTTGGTTGATGAATAGGCTAACTACCAATCTATTCCTCTCTGTAAGCGTCCTTGCACTTGTGGAGCTCAAAGAATCACTTCAGATCTTCATGATCATGATCAAGTAATGAGATTCTTAATGGGATTAAATGATTCCTATTTAGCTATTAGAGGTTAGATTAGGTTCTTTTCTTGATCTTGCAAGAGGAGAAACAAAGAAGCTTCAAGAATGGTGAATTCACTGGTCCTGTCACAGCTCATTCTATTGAAGCCACAACATTATATTCCAATGTAGGTTCTGGTTCAAAACATAGTCACAGTGGCAAAGGAAATTCCAAGATGGAAGGACCTATTTGCACCCATTATGGGAAATCAGGGCATATAGCAAACAAGTGCCATAGGCTACGTGGTTTTCCACCAGGATTTAAGTTCAAAAACAAGTCCATGGCAAACCAAGTCTCTTGCAATTAGATAGCAGGATTTGGGACTATCAATCCTACTCAAACTGGTGAAGAATCTATTTTTTCAACTCCACAGTGTCCAATCTCCAAGTCACAATGTGAACAGCTTTTAGCCTTCTTGAATTCAAAATCAATTGGTGAAATCACTTAGCATTTAGCTTCAACTTCACAGCAACAAACTAGCTTGACCACTACAGGAGCAAGTACTTCACAGCCATTGGCATTAAGTGCTTCCACTTCCAGTTATCTCAACAATTTCTCTGGTAAAGCCTTTTGTTCTTCATCCATTACAGTTCCAAATTCAACTATTTTTACTGCTGAAGTAGTAAATAGATCAACTTTTGATAAAACAGATTAGATCATTGACACAGGGGCTATTGATCATATGGTCCATTCTGTCTTAGTTTTTTGTTCCATCACTTGTGTTTTTAATTCTTTTGTTTACTTACCTAACGGTGAAATGGTCTTAGTGAGTCATATTGGCACAGTACATCTCACTGAAACCTTAATTCTTACTGATGTGTTGTGTGTTCCTTCTTTTACCTTTAACCTCATATCTATTAGTAAATTGAACAAATCACAATATTGTTACCTTATTTTTCTTGGATCATTTTGCTACATTCAAGATCTTGCTCTCTAGAGCACGATTGGTATGGGTAGAGAGCAAAATGGATTGTATCTGCTAGATAACAAGTACAAGGATTTGTCTTCTATCCCAGCCGCTACTCACTATCATTCAGTTTCTACTCATTTTGATCTTTGGCATTTTAGACTAGGGCACCCTTCAAGTGGTAAACTTGAGCTTGTAAATAAGATTGTGTCTTTTGTACAGTGTAATAAGACTGCTCATTGTGACATTTGTCCAATAGCAAAGCAAAAGAGATTGCCTTTCTCTTCTAGCACTCATGTTTCTAATTTACCTTTTGACCTAATTCATTGTGATTTATGGGGTCCTTTTTCCACTCTTACTGTTGATGGATACAAGTATTTTATTACTATTGTTGATGATTTCTCTAGATGTACTTGGATTTATTTGATGAAAACTAAATCAGAAACTCAGGTTCTATTGCCACAGTTTTATGCTTTTTTTTAAACTCAGTTTAATAGGAAAATAAAGTGCATAAGAACAAACAATAGTACTGAGTTTCTACTAAGAGATTTTTTTAAATCCAAGGGCATAATGCACCACTTGAGTTGTGTTGAAACCTTTCAACAAAATTCAATTGTAGAGAGAAAGCATCAACACATTTTAAATGTGGCTAGAGCACTTAAATTCTAATCAAATATTCCTTTAGAATTTTGGAGAGATTGTGTGCTCATAGCTGTTTACCTTATCAACGGGTTACCTTCTTCTTTTCTTGCAAATAAGACACCCTATGAAGTTTTTTTTGGACAATTACCTTGTTTTTTACACCTTAGGGTTTTAGGATGTCATTGTTACGCATCTACACCTGCACACAACAGGCATAAGTTTTTACCTATAGCCACTAAATGTGTGTTTCTAGGTTATCCTTTTGGTGTTAAAGGTTATAAACTAATGGATCTTGCTACACATTCAGTATTCATCTCAAGAGATGTGCACTTTTATGAGTCCATATTCCCTTTTCAATCTCATGTTCTTCCTCAGAACCTTGATCCTTTTGATTCTGATCCTTTGACAGATGTGCTTCCTTCCTCTAACACTAATCGTTCTTTTATCACACCTATCTCCTTAGGTTTTATTTCCTCACCTATTTTTTCTAATGAGCATCTTCCCATTACTGTTAGTGATTCTACAGTATATACTACTGCTACTACATAATGTGTTCCTCTAGATGCTTTTGTTAATGATGTTACTTCACCATCTCCTGCACTTGATTCACCCATTGATCCACCCATTGATTCACCTCCTCCAGTTACTACTATACCTCCCACTCAACTTAGAAAATCCACTAGGGTCCATAAGCTGCCTTCTTACTTGCAGGACTATTCTTGTTCTTTGCTTACCACTAAACCACCTTTAGGTAGTCCTTATGATATTGCATAGCACCTTTCTTATGCTAACCATAGCACTTCCCATCAAGCTTTTGCTCTTGCTGCCAGTGTTGAAGTTGAACCTGAGTTTTACCATCAGGCTGTGCTTTCAAAGGCTTGGCAGTAAGCAATGGATAAGGAGATTTCTGCTTTGGAGCTCAATCATGCTTGGGATGTTGTTCCTTTACCCGCTGGTAAGGCTCCAATTGCATGTAAAATGGGTTTATAGGATAAAATATAACCTAGATGGTTCAGTGGAAAGGTACAAAGCCAGATTAATGGCTAAAGGGCATACTCAGCAAGAGGGGCTGGATTACTCTGTAGCCTTTTCACTTGTTGCTAAATCAGTCTCAGTTAGGGTGTTGTTATGCATTGCTGCTATCAAAGGTTGGCCTCTACATCAGTTAGATGTTAACAATGCCTTCCTTCATGGTGATTTAGATGAGGAAGTGTATATGTCTTTACCCTAGGGATTTCACAACAAGGGGGGCTGCTCTAATGCTACTACTAGACCTCTTGTATGCAGGTTGAGGAAGTCTCTTTATGGCTTGAAGCAAGCAAGTAGGCAGTGGCATGCCAAATTGTCAACAATAATCACTGAGTTAGGATTTGTGCAATCCAAATCTGAGTGTGCTCTTTTTGTACACTCAAAGGGTTCTTGTTTCACAGCTCTTTTAGTGTATGTTGATGACATATTGATCATTGGAAATGATTCACAATGTGTAGCAGATTTGAAGAAGCTTTTGGATACCGAATTTGGGATAAAAGACTTAAGAGCCTTGAAGTATTTCTTGGATTTAGAAGTGGCCAAAAATGAGAAGGGTATAATTCTTAATCAAAGAAAGTATGCATTAGAAGTGCTGTCAGATTCAAGAATGTTAGGTTGCAAGCCCATGAGAACACCTATGGGACAACATCTCAGATTGTCCAAGGATGAGGGTGAGTTAATTGATGATCCTTCACAATATAGGAGGTTAATTGGAAGGTTGATGTACCTGACCTTGACCAGACCTGACATCTGTTATGTTTGGAATAGATTGAGTCAATTCTTGAACAAGCCTAGGCAGCCTCACATGTTGGTAGCAGTCAGGGTTTTGCAATACATTAAGGGTACTCTAGAGCAAGGTTTGTTTTTCTCAGCAAAATTAGATTTCAAGTTGAAAGCATTTTGTGATGCAGATTGGGTTGGTTTCCCTGATACTAGAAAGTCATTGACAAGGTATTGTGTATTTCTTGGAGAAAATTTGATTTCTTGGAGATCAAAAAACCAAAATACCGTGTCTAGACCTTCAACTGAGGCTGAATGCAGGTCAATGGCTTTAACTTGCTGTTAAATTACTTGGTTTTTCTACTTGCTTGAAGATTTTAGAATTGAGCATTCAAAAGATGCACTTCTCTGTTTTGAGAAGAAGGTAGCTTTACACATAGCTGCAAATCCTGTGTTCCATGAGAGGACTAAACATATTGAAGTGGATTGCCACTTGATTAGGGAGCAGATACAGGCAGGTATGATCAAAACTTTTCATGTGAGAACTAATTCGTAACTAGCTGATGTATTCACTAAAGCACTTGGTGTACGTGTCTTCATGGACCTAATAAGTAGGCTAGGCTTGATCAACATTTTTAGTACTAGCATTACTTATCCAAAGTCACTACAAGACACAGAAGTTATTTTTACAGTAGAAGAAGCTTTGGTCTTGAGGGGGGGCTGTTAAGAAGAAGATTAAGGGTGCAATTGAATTGAAGAAGGGTAAAACATAATTGAAGAATGGAAGCAAGTGCAGTTTGAAGAAAACAGTTGCACAAACAAGGTAGTGTGATCAAAGTAGATACCAGAAGAGGCTTAAGGTGTGGTTGAAGAAATTACTTGCAATGTTGAAGAGTTCAGCAAAAGCATGTGAGTTACACGAGTGAGAGAGTAGTTAGTTAGTTAGTTAGTTAGATGTAGAGTGACACTTGTCCTAATCTTATTGGAGGACAGTTTTGGGGAATTCTGTTAGAGTTTGTTAGAGTTTTTCCCGTGCTTTTACTCCTCTTTCTAATCTGTAACTGCTAGTATAAATAGAGGCTATTATGTGTAAATTAGTTAGTCTTTGTAATTCACAGAATTTAGCAATAAAAGTTTCTCTTTCACTCAAAATTTTCTCTCTGTTTTCTAGGGCTTTCTTGAACTTTCTGTGATTTTCTTTTTTGATTCGAGGCTTCTACTTTTACCTTGTGATTTTAACAAAATCCACAAATGGAGATTTGTTTTTTCTTTGGGTTGCCTTGAAAAATGCATAATTAAAAACTTGTAATTTTTTCACAAAACTTAAGAAGTTAATGTGGGTGGGTGAGAGGACGAACTTGTGTCAACTTTAACAGTTCCCAGCGTAACGATTTATCTAGATGCCGTTACTAAAGTTTTTTTTTTTCAAGGAGCCATTGATTTTTATCAAAAGTCACCTTAACAAGTCCTACAATAGTCTTAGAAGCAATACAGCTTTCCACTTATTCTATTAAATAAAAAATTCTTTTTAATCTCATGAAACTCTTAGGGTCCGTTTGGTTGGAGGAGTGGAAAAGTGGGAGGATGGAAAATTAGTGGGAGGATGGAAAAGTAAATATTTAGTTTTCCCTCGTGTGTGTTTGGTTGGAGGGATGGAAAAGTGGGAGGGTGGAAAACTCTTTTGTTTGGTTGAAAAGAAAATTGAGAGGATAGAAAATGTAGTTTATATAAACTGACTATTATACTCTTGTTACATAATAGGTAAGAAATAGATTTATTTGTACTCATTAAATAATATAAAATTTACCAACAATTATATTTTTCAATGAGAAGTGTTACGTCCACAACATTTTTCGCAATCCTTTCACAATAAATTATATGTGGTAAGTTATTACTGATTTTAATTTGAACACATCACTTAAATATTTTTTTCATTCATATTGGTTAGTAACAACCCACCATTTAAGAATTATTGTAAAAATATTGTAGTGCCATTTCTCAATTTCTTATCCTTTATTTTATTTTTCCCTTATCTTTTTTTTTTTTTTTTTCATCTGCACGTTCCTTTTCTTTTCTTTTTTTTTTTCCCCCTCTTTTTATCTCCTCCACACCTTTCCCTTGTCTCTATCTTCACTTTTCTTTTTTTCTTTTTATCTTCACTTGTCTGGAGCTTTTCCTCTTATCTTCACTTTTCTTTTTTCTTTTCTTCTCCTTTTCTTTTCTAGCACTTCGTTTGGAGCTCTATCTTCAATCTTCACTTTTCTTTTTTCTTTTCTTCTCTAGCACTACGTCTACTCCAGAGCATTCAAGAAGCACCATTGCATGTCCTCTTCCCACCGAGGCTTAGATGGGCCAGTTTTGCTCTTTCTTTTTTTTGCTCATTTTTTTTTTTTTTGGCAAAAAGCACATTTTAGTCCCTACATTTTTTAGCTGATTCCCATTTTAGTTCCTATATTTTATTTTTACCGCTTTTAGTCCCTATTTTGAAAAACGCTTCCCGTTTTGGTTCTTGCTGTTACTCATTTAACAGAATTATCCTACGTGGTAAACGGTCCAACAGTAAATGCTGACGTATTCATTAAAATAATATTAAAAATATTATTTACATTTTTAAAAATGCCACATCATCAATTTAATTTTTTTTAAAAATCCACGTCAGATAAAAATAATATAAAAATTTATAACCTAATTATTTTTTTGAAAAAGAAAAGAAATTAGTTAAATTAATTTTTTTTCTTTTTTTGGAAGAACATGAGGAACTCAGAACTATGTGTTCTTCATTTTCTTTGTGTTCTTCCCCCAAAAGATTGACTCATATTCTTAGCAAATTAACCCTTATTTTCTTCCCTTTTCTTTGTCTTCCTTTTCTTTTTGGCGAAAAGCACATTTTAGTCCCTATATTTTCAGGCGATTCTTATTTTAGTTCCTAAATTTTATTTTTACCGCTTTTAGTCCCTATTTTGAAAAACGCTTCCCGTTTTGGTCCCTGTCGTTACTCATTTAACAAAATCACCTACGTGGCAAACGGTCCAACAGTAAATGTTGACGTGTTCATTAAAATAATATTAAAAATATTATTTATATTTTTAAAAATGCCACATCAGCAATTTAATTTTAAAAATAAGCCACGTCAAATAAAAATAATATAAAAATTTCTAACCTAATTATTTAAAAAAAAAAAGAAAAGAAATTAGTTAAATTAATTTTTTTCTTTTTTTGGAAGAACATGAAGAACTCAGAATCATGTGTTCTTCATTTTCTTCCCCAACTATGCTTGCCCAGAAAATTAAAAATTAAAAATTTACTTTTCTTTTCTTGCATTTTCTTAGCAACCAAACCCATAAAATCACTCAGATTTACAAAATAAAAAGACATGCCCATAAAAATTTACAAAACACAAACATTCAACAAGATTTTCTTATGCTTTGAAACCAAACACAAAAAACACAAAACTCAAACCCAGATTTTCAGCCTCCATGCACAACCAAACCACAAACAACCACACAACCTTAAATTCGACAACCCACACACCTTTAACCCCAGATCTGAAGCCGCCGATTTAGTTAGCCTATGGGTTTTGAGAGAAAGCCACCACTGGTTTCGGCCATCAATTTAGAGAGAGAAAGTTTGGGTTTTCGTCCATGGGTTTAGAGAGAGAGAACTGGGTTTTCACTTCAAACTCAACCCGATCTATGCAATCATCATCCTTATCCACAAACCCAGAAATCAACTTCGGAATACAACATACACCACAAACCCAAAAATCAACATACACCACAAACCTAGATCAACAAAACTCACAATCCCCAAACCCACCATCGGAATGCACATCTCCACCACGATCTACACCACTGAGTTGAGAGATAGAGAGATGAAAGAGAGAGACTTACCGATCTGGGATAGAAAGACAACGATCTGTGAGTTAGAGAGAGTTTGAGCCATTTGGGTCTGAGTTTGAGCGAATCGTGATAGAGAGAGTAGGTCGTTTCAAAGAAAGAAAATAAGAGAACCACCGCTGGTTGTGGTGGTGGCGGTACTGGCGATGAGTAGAGGAGGCTGGCCATGGAGGTTGAAAGAGTTGTGAGAGTTTTGGAAGAGAGAGGAAGGTTTGAGATTTAGAAGGGAGGGGAACCGGTTTGAAGGTTTTCTTTTGAGTGTGTGAAAATTTTTGGGTTTGGATGCCAAGGAAATACATGAAAAAAAAGAAAAAGAAAGGCGAAAAGCACATTTTAGTCCCTACATTTTCAGGCGATTCCCATTTTAGTCCCTAAATTTTATTTTTACCGCTTTTAGTCCCAATTTGGAAAAACGCTTCCTGTTTTGGTTCCTGCCATTCCCCTCCCTTCTAAATCTCAAACCTTCCTCTCTCTTCCAAAACTCTCACAACTCTTTCAACCTCCATGGCCGGCCTCCTCAACTCATCGCCAATACCGCCACCACCACAACCAGCGGTGGTTCTCTTCTTTTCTTTCTCTGAAACGACCTACTCTCTCTATCACGATTCGCTCAAACTCAGACCCAAATGGCTCAAACTCTCTCTAACTCACAGATCGTTGTCTTTCTATCCCAGATCGGTAAGTCTCGCTCTTTCATCTCTCTATCTCTCAGCTCAATGGTGTAGATCGTGGTGGAGATGTGCATTCCGATGGTGGGTTTGGGGATTGTGAGTTTTGTTGATCTGGGTTTGTGGTGTATGTTGATTTTTGGGTTTGTGGTGTATGTTGTATTCCGATGTTGATTTTTGGGTTTGTGGATAAGGATGATGATTGCATGGATCGGGTTGAGTTTGAAGTGAAAACCCAGTTCTCTCTCTCTAAACCCATGGACGAAAACCCAAACTTTCTCTCTCTAAATGATGGCTGAAACCAGTGGTGGCTTTCTCTCAAAACCCATAGGCTAACTAAATCAGCGGCTTCAGATCTGGGGTTAAAGGTGTGTGGGTTGTCGAATTTAAGGTTGTGTGGTTGTTTGTGGTTTGGTTGTGCATGGAGGCCGAAAATCTGGGTTTGAGTTTTGTGTTTTTTGTGTTTGGTTTCAAAGCTTAAGAAAATCTTGTTGAATTTTTGTGTTTTGTAAATTTTTATGGGCATGTCTTTTTATTTTGTAAATCTGAGTGATTTTATGGGTTTGGTTGCTAAGAAAATGCAAGAAAAGAAAAGTAAATTTTTAATTTTTAATTTTCTGGGCAAGCATAGTTGGGGAAGAAAATGAAGAACACATGGTTTTGAGTTCTTCATGTTCTTCCAAAAAAAGAAAAAAATTAATTTAACTAATTTCTTTTTTTTTTTAAATAATTAGGTTAGAAATTTTTATATTATTTTTATCTGGCGTGGCTTGTTTTTAAAATTAAATTGCTGATGTGGCATTTTTAAAAATATAAATAATATTTTTAATATTATTTTAATGAACACGTCAGCATTTACTGTTGGACCGTTTGCCACGTAGGATGATTCTGTTAAATGAGTAACGGCAAGGACCAAAACGGGAAGCGTTTTTCAAAATAGGGATTAAAAGCGGTAAAAATAAAATTTAGGGACTAAAATGGGAATCGCCTGAAAATGTAGGGACTAAAATGTGCTTTTCGCCTTTTTTTTTTTTTTTTTTAAACTTGATTTCAGAGGGCATTATGGTAAAAGTGCTGAGAGAGCATTTTCTCTTTAGGCTTTTCCTCCCAATTTGGGAGGAAAAAATTTGTGGGCCCGGGAGAGAAAATTTTCTCCTAGGTTTTCCTTCCTCTCTATTTTCTCCTAGGTTTTCCTTCCTCTCTATTTTCTCTCATTTGCCAAACAATGGAAAACATTGTTTTCCATTCTATTTTCCGCCCTATATTTTCCATCCTTCCTAAATTCACCCCAACCAAACACAATGTTAAAGAATTTTTTTTTTTATGAGAATGAACGGAGAAAATTGTAAGTAATGGCGTCTAAATTTTTAAAGCTAATAACTTTGTTCTCCATAGTTGGTTTTAATTTCTTATCTAAAACAACAAAACACAGATCAAACCCATAAACCAACACATATCAAACCCAAATCAAACCATAAAGGCATAAACCAACACAAACCCAGTTATCTAGAGTAAACACAACCCAACCACAGCCACTTGACCCAATTTTGAAAATGGAGCCACAACCACCTAAGCTAATCTAAAGAGAGAGGGGAAGATAAATTCAAGAGGTTGAATGAGTTCAAGAAGGAGCTCAACCATGGAGGTCCAGAGAGAGAGAGAGAGAGAGAGAGAGAATAATATAAAATTGTGTGTTGATGAACATTGTCTCTTTTGACAAATTGTGACGCAAGACGGTTTTAGTTGAGTTTAGCTATATGTTTTCTGAGAAGCTAAGTTGTTGAATTTGGTGTGAATGCCCACATTATGTAGAGGAGCTATGCAAGCTCACCCATGATATTTGATTGTATGGTAAAAGGACTGGGAAAGTGCTTTGGTCCTTTCGTGATATGTTTATAGTTTCACAGTTGATGGCCATGGAAACATGCCTTGCTTCAGAGATGCTGATATCAATGTATAAAAATAAAATACACCTACTCTCTTTGGCAGATGGAACTTGGAATGCTTTTGCGCAACTGTCACTTATGGCAAACAAATTCCTATCAAACGCTTACAATGAAATATCAACATATCACTCAAAGTTGAGCAGAGTAAAACATGCCAGTTCAAGAGCAACTGTCAAATGCGAAGATAGAAAAACACTTTGTACATCATCAAATTTATTTTTAAGTATAATCCCTTGACTGATCCAACTGCAATACATTTTTATGTGAAGCAGGTATGGTGGCTTAGTGTTTGATTTTGGGCCTCTTCACAATCATCACCGTGCAGTGGGCATGATGAGCACAGTAGTCACTGACACTGCCTAAAACAGCCCTGCATGAAAATTAAATTGATTGTTAAAACTTCAAAGTTTCATGGATGAGCAACATATTTCCACCAAAAGTTTCCAAGAAGCAAAAAATGAATCATAAGTAGTAAATCGTAACATGTTATTGAATTCTTGCTTGTTACAGTAAACAATAGAAGCACCTGTTTTGATCAAGATCAAATATCAGACTAATGGCAGAAAATAAATAAAAAAGTTCACTCCTTACTTCTTTACAATTTAACAGTTGTAAACCATGACAGCAAAAATAAGAATAAAGGTTTAGAGCAATACCTCTTGATAGCTCCATAGCCATGGCTACCCACAACCAAAATGGATGCATGGTGTTTCTCCACTGCCTCACAAAGAACATTCCTAGCATCTCCTTCCACCACCTCCACTGTCACATCATGCACCTGCATACATTCGGAAACGTTAAAAGAAGTTGCCTGGGCTGGGCTCAAAACTCTTGAGTTTCCATGTGTAAGATACGACAATTTCAGCATAAGATACCAAAACACTGGTATTATGTATGAGTATAATTGCAAGTATATATGTATATGTGTATATATAGATACTTTCAGGGATGAACTCACTATCATAATGTGAGCATTATATGACATTTGATAAACCATCCACCACTATCACATTGCCTCCAGAGTCCTTAACTTTGACATTACAAAATTTACTTAGATGTTGGTCAATGGATTTCTGGTTTTTGTGGGTTTCTTAGGCGAAGTGACAAACAGTGGTATCAGCATTAATATCTTGGATTGAATTGAGTCAATGTGCATCCCTTTCATTTGTGATCAGATTCCTCTGCTATGATCTCTCTGTTTCCTCAACTCCCCTACATTTGTTTTTCATTTTCTATGCCTGGATTTTGTGCACAAATTGACAAGTTGACCATGTACAGTGATTGCGCACGTCCACTCTTTCAGATGACATTCTTTAATTGCTTTCCATTACTTGAATTTTGATCTTTTACTTTTGTGAGAGGGGTTTGAATTAGAAGCTCACTGAGAATCAGTTTTCTACTTGACAACCTAGCTAGTAAATTTTCCAAAGACCCTTACCACCGGGTCAGATTACTAGTCTTAGATTATTCAGCTTAATCAATATATGCATAAAGAAAAAAACAAAACTAAAACTTCATTTATTATTATCATTATTATTTTTTAACTTTTTAAAGCCATTGAATTGTTCAATGATAAAATTTTGAGACCAGCATACGATCAAACGTATCATGTCAGCATTATATAAACATGGTAAAGCAGGTATCCGTAATATTGACTTTTAATATTGTCAAAGTGCTTTGTAACTCATCTGTCACCTCTTAGCGTTTAACGCCAAGATTCAAACCCTTTCATTCCTAATTATCGAGTTAAAAAATTTAAATAAAAAAATTATATTTGAAGATTTTAATAATTCAGGAAAAAAAAGATTAAAATCCCCAAATAAAATTATAAATAAATAAATAAATACCGATTTACTGTGGCAAAATTCCTTGGCCGTTTCAATAATTCGAGCAGCGATCTTCTTCAAATCAGCCTCCACCATCGGTAAAATTTCGGCGGCTCCTAAAAATTATCCATCACAATCAATAACAATTCACTCAAATAACCAAACTTACCCAAAAACAAAAATAATATTCCACGTCTATAAATCCATTTCTAGCTATATAATATCATTTCGAATCATTTTTGTTGTTGGGTATTTGATGAAATAAAATATGAAAAAGATGGAAGTTTTATTTTTTACCAGGTCCGATGAGACCTACGGCGGAGGAAACAGTGGGTTTGGCGTGGACGAGGACGAGCTTGAAAGGATGGTTGGAAGCGTAGGGTGTGAAGAAGTGATCGATAGTCCACGCCAAAGCGTAGGTGCTGTGCTCGCTGTCGTCGATAGCTACCACCATCACTTGCTTTTCTGCTACTGCTTCTGCTTCTGCTGGGCTTGCCATTTTCGAATCTCTCTCTGTTGAATCGAAGAGTGACAATCAGAGCTTTTGTAGTTTCTGGAGTTTATTAGTTTATGGATTTGGAATACTTGGCATTTGGACTTTATAGAAAGAGAGGAGACATAATTGGACGCTTTCTCAGTTTCTCTTAAAGCCGGAAAAAATTGCTAAATAGATTATTTCCATTAAAATATTAGGTGCATGGAATGCGTTCAAACTTATTTAGTTAGTTGGATTTGTTTTGAAGGTCGAGTTTGGCAAACTCACCTTTGGACTGGAAAGTAAATACTATAGCGGCTGTTTTTTAGTGCCTATAGCAACGTTTATAGAAAACGCCACTATAGGTATCCTATAGTGTCGTTTATGACAAACGCCACTAAAAAAAAACGCCACTATAGTGTTTGCTTTCCAGCCCAGAGTCGAGTTTGCCAAACTCAACTTTCAAAAAGAGTCCAACTAACTAAATAAGTTTGAACGCATTCCATGGGCCTAATATTTTGCTGGAAATAGTCTATTCAGCAATTTTTGCCTTGAAAGCCACTGCTAACAGGTAATGAGGAAAACGATGTTGTCGTTTTCTGGTTATCCACGTAACTCATTCGATGTGTTAAATGTATTGTTATTAGCAACGTGATGTGTTATATCATGTTGTATATATTAGAGTGGATGTGGAAGAGGAAGCATAGAATAGGAACACCGAGAACACGAGGGTTACATGGTTCAGCCTTGACGGCCTACATCCATGGAGGAATCCCTTAAGGGTTATATCTTTATTGTATAAGAGTATAGTGCAATAACCTGTGTTACAATAAGTCGTAACAATAGTATATATAGGCGACTAAACCCTAGACTACTAGTACAAGCAGGACTGGGTTTAGGCCTATTACATTGGGCTAACATGTTTAATATATATCTCTAACACCCTCCCTCAAACTCAAGGCGGAAGCTCAATGAATGCTTGAGGTTGGATAAGCATGAGAAGATCACTTGAAGATGCCGTGAAGAATGCCTTTGAATAAACCACAATGAATAATATGCCAATTGACCAATTTCGGAGCTTCAAATGAAGAAACAGAGTCCAAAATCGGAATCTATGCGAAAAATTGAGCAAGATAGGCCTTTTCGAAAATTTTGACTTTTGGTCAAAGGTCAACGCAAAAAGTCAAAGTCAACTGTCTAGGGTCAAAGTCAACGGATACATGGTCCAAGTCGGTTCTGGATTTCTGGGTCGAGTCACAAATTGGGCAGTTGAGCAGCTGACATCATCCTATGACGTGTCGCTGACGTGGCCTAGGGCGTGCGTGGCATGCTGACGTGGAATGATGACGTAACCTGATGACATCAGTATGGGTTTTTCAACGCGTGACGACGTTACTGACACATGGTGTTGAGAGAGATACCCGAGCGGCGCGTGTAGGCGCGTGTGAGGTCGTGTGATCACCAGATTCTTAGGCCAAGTAGATCGGGGGACGACAAGGCCGTATTGGCTTCGCGTGTAGCTGAGATCTAAGTTGGGAGTTAAGAACCTTCGGCGGCGCGTGTGAGAGTTCAGGAGCTGTTATTTGCGTGTGGTGGCGCGTGCGGCTGCCTTTGGAGGTTGGGTTCTTGGGTTTTGGTCGCGATATGCCGTGGAGCACGTCTATCATGTTGGTTTCATCAGGTGAAGGCTTGATATGCACAAACCTGATAGGGAAAGGCACGGATTGCTTGGGCTTGAGGATCTGGACACAGCATTGAGCCATGGTGGCTGCAAGATGCAATGGAGTCTAGATCCAGCAGACATAAATGTGTGACTTCTAATGGTGGTGTGCACGTGAGAATCTTCTTTGCTTGCTAGAGATGTTTGTTTGATGCTAAGAACAAAGTTTAGCTCTGATACCATGTTAAATGTATTATTATTAGCAACGCAATGTGTTATATCATGTTGTATATGTTAGAGTGGATGCGGAAGATGTAGCATAGAATAGGAACACCGAGAACACGAGGGTTACGTGGTTCAGCCTTGACGGCCTACATCCACGGAGGAATCCCTTAAGGGTTACATCTTTATTGTATAAGAGTGTAGTACAATAACCTGTGTTACAATGAGCCATAACAAGAGTATATATAGGCAACTAAACCCTAGACTACTATTACAAGCATGACTGGGCTTGGACCTATTACATTGGGCTAATATGTTTAATATATATCTCTAACACGATGCTTCAAGTTCATGATTCACGTAAGGCGTCAGCTAAATAGAATTAAATACTTATAAAAATATTACAGTCTTTCTATTATGCTTAAGTGGGTTGCAGCTATTGGACTTTTTAAATTCATTACACTTAAAAAAAAATATTACAATTTTTCGATCTGCAACCCATTTAAATTGTAAAGAATTTAGTTTATTTAGCCTCTAATTTAAGACTGATTCAGTGATGTAAAGGATTCCTTGTGAGTTGTGACAATTAAATTCTCAAATTAAGTTGTTTATTATTCTAGCTATAGAAGAATAATATGGTATTGAATTTCTTAACGTATTTTTTAAAAAAATTATAATTATATTTAAAAAGAAGAAGTGGTTTGCTTTGATTTTTTCTAGTAATAGTTGATCAAATATGCTGGCTCATTACCATGAGGGCTATAAAATGATACAATGTTCAAACCCTTTTCTTTGTCTCCTTAAAAGCATGCTTAAGGTCCTTTTTTTTTTTTTTTTTTTAATTGTATGCTTAAGGTCTTTATATATATAAAAGATTTTTTTTTTCTCAAACTAGAATGACACTGAAAACCACTCTCAGATACTCCAAATGAAGTATACATAATTGATATTGGATGTAACTTAAATATAAAAAGAGCAAGTGATTATCTTTAATTTTTGTAATTATGATTGATCAAATCTGCTGGCTCATCATTATATGCATGTAATATTCACAATTGATCATATCCAACAAAAATGACACGAAGGTGAAAAAAAGGGTATCATTATCAAAGTCACTCTCGAAGAAGGAATTAAACAAGAAATAAAAATGTCACCTTCAAAATAAAAAATTAATAATTGTAGAACGATGGGTGGAGAAGAAAATAGTTGAATGCATCTAAACTTTAAAAAGGTCAAAAATTTACACTTAATTAATTGCTTGAGGCAATTTTTTTTTTCCCTATTTTCTAGTTTATATAACTATTCAACCTCCACTAGATGGAGAAATACCACTTTTCATTGAAGGAGGTGCAGAATGCCCTCGATATGCCATCCACTTGGTGTAGATGTTCCTTCCCCCACAATATTGAAATAGAATTGTTCATGTTAGGGGGTTTAGGCCCTAGTTGTGCTAATTAACCAATTAATAAGCTGAGCATGTTAATTAGTCCAACTATAAATGTTCAAGGCTTCGTCAATGTAATCACACATAATATTTCATAAAATAAAAAAATAGCTGAAACACATGAACATGCAATATGATAATGTAGGGAAAACCAATGGAACAACTATTTTTAAGTAAAAATTACTACGAGTCATGAGGGCTTAACCACCAACTCCAAGAAAAGCAAATCCACTATATAAAATCGAAGTTTACAAATAGAATAATTATATTCTAATTTGATACCTTGTATAGAACTCATTGACATTACCCAAAACAGCTCCAAATTCACAGACTCTTCTATAGATTAGTGACTTTTGATCGATCTGAGTTGGTTTCAAAATTCAAGAAACTTCAATTCTTCTTGGGCTTGAATCCTCGGCCTTGTCTTGGACTTGAACCAAACTTCAAACACACTCAAGACTCACTAAACACTTAAAACATGAATACATTTTATCATGACTTGCTAATTTAATCCAATGGACTCAACAATTCATCGACACAAAATTCATTGTAAAAATGGTATAAACTGTCACATCCCAAACCCGATACCCGAATTTGTGAACATGACCGGCATGCTAATATCAAGCTTAAACCTGATATTAACAAGAACCAACTAAACTTTTTCAAAAGCTTTTACAAAAGCTTTACTCTTTCTTTTCATTATTGTTTCTTTACTTAAATGATATAACTTTTCACTTGATATTCAGAGCATCTACACTGTACTCGAAGAATAACATAATCCACCAATTACTCAAATTCTAAATTTCACATAATACATCTCTTAATGTTTTAAAGTACACAACTTTCATCAGATCCTAAAATACACAATACTGCAAAGCTAAACATCAAATTGCTAGTTTGGGATCTATACTTTTAAAGCTAAAACCAACTCCATCCAAAACTTAACTAAGGCTTTCTCTGCTCCAAAAATAAAACATGTTGACTGAAAGAATGGAAGGGGTGAGCTACATAGCTCAGTAAAGGTAAGATACATGAGAATTTAATAAGGATACATGTAAATCAAATCATTTCATTCTATGAATATTTAGATAGAAGAACATTTTTTCATGCATAGTATTTTATACTATTCATAATAATAACTTATACGCTCTTGATAGGAAAATAATTGTTCTCATTTTTCTTATCAGAATAATATTACCAAAACCTTTCGGATTGAACTTCTTTCATTTCTTACAAAGTCACCAAATATGATATTGTTTATTTGAAATCATATACATACATATATATATATATATATATATATTATCATTACAAAATGATCATTTTAACTTAAATAAAATAATTGGTAAACTTGTCTTAAACTAGAGGCATCTTAAAAAATAACAAAACTTTTCTTCATAAACTTCTTCTCATAAAATATTATAATTTTCATAGTCATAAAACTTAACGTTTCATAAAGAACGGATATCTGATAACCTTTTAACATAAACTTGTACTTTCATCTGAAGCTTTATCTTTATAGAACACTAAAACATTTTCATTAGATTCTTTATCTTTAAAGCACAACAAAATTTCTGAAACTCTTATCTTTAAAGAACATCTTTTCTTTTCATCATAAACTTCTTTTCATCATAAACTTCTTTTCATGAGAGTTTTTAACTTTTCATAATGCATTCAAACAACATCATTCTCTCGTGATCAATAAAATAATATAGTTATTCATAACATATTAGTTAATCCATATCTGATAAGTCTGTACTTATTTGGAAGACTTCTAGCACCATTGTGCTAGGCATCCAGCATTCCTCACAATGCCAGGTTTTCCCAAGATCACATCATAATATATGTCTTCAACCATGGGGGTAGATTGGCATATTCCACAAGTTGGCCATTACCAACAAGGGCGGGTACAGTAGAGCTAGTCCCACTTTTAATGGCCAATCAGATAACATTTTCCATAAAAAGCCAGTAATTAACCCCTACTGGCGAAGTTCAAATAACCAAAGGACATAACCCGAATACATTTCATATTATACATTATACTGAAATTCATAGTTTGCATAACATTTCATAATAAAAGCATCTCCATTGTTTTCTTTAAAAATCATGTTCGTGGAATTAGTAATAGCATTAATATGCTTAAATCATATACATAAGGTTTCAAAAACTCTCGAAGATATCTTTGTCTAAAACATGATTATATGTCATACCTCTAATAAAAAATCTTTTAATGCATAATACACTTTAAAATAACCTCATGACTTACCAAATACTCATATAACTTATCCCTTACCTGAAAGCAAAGGAACCGAAAGCCTACAGTTGAAAGAGCTTAGACTTGGGAACTGGTAGCACCTAAACCAAATATCAAAACTTATTACTTACTATCAATTATTTCTTATCATAAACTTACACATTCATCTCAAAACCTATATCTTAGAACTCAGGAAATCTTAATTCCATCTCAAAGAGGTTCCCCAAACACAAGATACATTCATCAAACACCATGATGTACCAAATCATAGAGAAACCATTATTTTAATGTTCATATTCAAATTATGTCAATCAACTTTAAAATCAATTCAAAATGTGTTTGAGATTGGAAGTAATGGTGCATGCATAAACTTACACAAGGTAACATATAGCATGAACAAAACAGCTTCATAAAAACAGCATTTGAATGGTTTAGAACCCCTCATTTGAGTACTAAACCTTGAACCAAGTTATACAAAATTTATCTATGATCCAGACATATCAAAAGATAAGCATATTAAATTATAGCTCAAAACATTCACCTTAACTTTAGAATTAAATCCTCAAAGTCAGAGTTATCATTTACTTTACTGCTCATTTCAGCAGCATATGCCTCATTTGTAAAATACAAATGGGCTATCTAAACACATCCAATCTTCATGAAATTTTACAAAGAAACTCCTCTAGATATCTGGTAAATACCATATCAATTTAAGAGTCAAATCATAAAATCATGATTTACTAAAAATCATACAAGACAATATACTCAAATCTGTCCAAACAGACTTTCATGCAACTTAGAAATTAAACCATTATTTTTATATTGATCCAAATGGTGTGAAAACATTTCCATAACAACTGCATGTGTCTTAGATTTCATAAGAAATATCTCTAGTATCCAAATTCACTGTATACAATTTAATACGTAATTTATCATGCATAAACACAGAATCTGTCACAGTGACAGTTTTGAAACATTTTCTTGTAAAATCATAAAATGATTGCAAATAGTCTCATTATCATATGAGAATTTTTATACACTCATTAGACATGTTAGATAACACTTATATACAGTCATTTAACCATTTATAGCAAAATTAAATACAATAAAAATCCCAGCAGTAACATCAAAAGTACTCATCCTAACTTTTTTCTTACTTCCTTAATCATATACAATCATTAATTAGTAAAAACTCTAATCTACCTTCAATAAATCACCAACATATATATATATATATATATATATATATTTTTATATAAACTTACAAGTTCACGATTTCCTAATTTCACAAACCACAAATACCGTTACTAAAAATTCTTTAAAGAAATCATGGATTCTAAGATGATAGTAGCTAGAACCCTTACCAAGTTTCTGATTCTAATGACTTCACCACTTAATATAGTTTTGTACATACTTAGTATATATTTAAAATAACAATAGTCATTCAATTATTTATAATCTTTACAATTCTTATTCAATGGCATTATAAAATAATAGACTTATTAAATACTCTTATATTAATTTTAGAAAGTAAGTGACTCAAGATAATAATTAATCACTTGAACACATAGGTTAACTATAAAGTTGGGTCGGGGTGTTACATAAACTATAAACATAATGAATGCAAACTTTCAAAGAAAAATATCACAAAGGAGTTGTAAATCTATAAAGAAGAAAATTAAGGGTGCAATTGAATTGAAGAAGGGTAAAATAGAATTGAAGAATGGAAGCAAGTGTGGTTTGAAGAAAACAATTGCACAAACAAGGCAGTGTGATCAAAGCAGAAACCAAAAGAGGCTTAAGGTGTGGTTGAAGAAATTACTTGCAATGTTGAAGAGTTAAGCAAAAGCATGTGAGTTACACGTGTGAGAAAGTAGTTAGTTAGTTAGATGTAGAGTGACACTTGTCCTAATCTTATTGGAGGAGAGTTTTAGGGAATTCTATTAGAGTTTATTAGAGTTTTTCTCGTGCTTTGCTTCTTTTTCTGATCTGTTGCTGCTAGTATAAATAGAGGTTAACGTGTGTAAATTAGTTAGTCTTTGTAATTCACAGAATTTAGCAATAAAATTTTCTCTCTTTCACTCAAAATTTTCTCTTTATTTTCTAGAGCTTTCTTGAACTTTCTATGATTTTCTTTCTTGATTTGAGGCTTCTTGTTTTAGCTTGTGATTTTATCATGGTATCAGAGTGTTCAAGAAGACCAGATCAATTTTTTTTTCTTTTGCTTGAATTCTCTAAATTTCATCTTGTTCTTCTTCAAGCTTCAATGCTCCATTAGTGGCATCCACTGAAGAAGCTTCAAACAATCAATCTTCTTCTACTATGAATGAAGATTCTGTCAATCCATTCTTTCTTAGTAGCAGTGATAACAACACAGTTCAACTAGTGTCTTAGAAGTTGATTGGAGGAAAGAACTATTAATGATCATTTCACTCACTGCTAAACACAAGATTCAATTTATCGATGGCACAATACCAGCACCAGATCCAGATTCACCACAATTCATCTTGTGGACACGATGCAGCATGAAAATTCTAAGTTGGATCATCAATTCAGTCTCAACTGGCATTGGTTCTATCATCATGTATACACATAATGTTAGAGCAATTTGGCTTGATTTGCGTCACAGGTTTTCTCAAAAAAGTGGACCTAGCTAGAATCTTTGAGCTTCAAAAGGAATCTTCCTATCTTGTACAAGGTCAATTCTCTGTGGAGGATTGTTATACAAAGTTCAAGGCTTTGGTTGATGAATAGGCTAACTACCAATCTATTCCTCTCTATAAGTGTCCTTGCACTTGTGGAGCTCAAAGAATCACTTCAGATCTTCATAACCATGATCAAGTAATGAGATTCTTGATGGGATTAAATGATTCCTATTCAGCTATTAGAGGTTAGATTCTGCTATATGAGCCTCTACCTGATATTAACAAGGTTCTTTCCTTGATCTTGCAAGAGGAGAAACAAAGAAGCTTCAAGAATGATGAATTCACTAGTCTTGTCACAGCTCATCCTATTGAAGCCACAGCATTGTATTCCAATGCAAATTCTAGTTCAAAACACAGTCACAGTGGCAAAGGAAATTCCAAGAAGGAAGGACCTATTTGCACCCACTGTGAGAAATCAAGGCATATAGCAGACAAGTGCTATAGGCTACGTAGTTTTCCACTAGGATTTAAGTTCAAAATCAAATCCATGCAAACCAAGTTTGTTGCAATCAAATAGCAGGATTTGGGACTATCAATCCTACTCAAACTGGTGAAGAATCTGTCTTTTCAACTCCACAGTGTCCAATCTCCAAGTCACAATGTGAACAGCTTTTAGCCTTCTTGAATTCACAATCAATTGGTAAAATTACTTAGCACTTGTGAGAGACCGCGCCCCCGGCTTGTTTTATAGGATGTTATTGCCTCTCAAAATGGAGGTTCGACTAGTTACATTTTCCCCTTTAGATTAAGGGTTTTACAATGGAGTCGCCACTTATTTAATTATTGAAAAAAATAAGAAAACCATAATTGAAAAATTCCTCATTTTATTAATTTGAAATTGAATTTACATTAATCATAGGAAAATTACATGGTTTTGGTCCTAGATACAATCTAAGATAAAGTACATGGCTTTGTTTCCTAGTTACTATCTAGAAATTGAAAATTACATGGATAAATATTTGATCTACTAACCCTTGATCTAAGCTCGGAGGCTATGTTACAAGGTGGGAAGGTGTCAGGCACCCACTTTGCCCGGTGAAACCGATCTTCTAGACTATGGTGGCCAACATTCATATCATATCATCCAATATGTCAGTCAATTTACATATTGAATTTAATGTGTGTGCATGTGATAAACCCTAATTCAATTTATTAAGCATTTGATTTGAGATTAAAAAATAAATTCTAGTGAATGTGTGTGGATAGTGACAACCTAGATTCAAGGATTTGAAAGAATTATTAAACAAACATGTTTTTCATATTTTTGATGTGGATTTAAGATTAAATCTAGTGATATGCATGAACATGTGATGAACAACCAAGAACATGTGAAGAACACATAAGAAAAATTAAGAACATTCAAACACATTCAAGGGAATTATCATGCTTTAATCTTAAATTCTTATCATGATAATATAAACAAACAGTTAGGGAAGGGGATTATACCTTCATGCAAGATTCATATGGTGGAGGAGGGGACTCTTGATGAAGGTCTTAAAGGTAGAGGAAAAGAGGAGCTAGGAGAGGGAGAGTGAGTCTCACTCAATACCTTGAGTCTCAGGAAGACCAAGATATGACAAGACTACTCAACTTAACTAGAACTCAAGAGAAGAGAAGAGATTGGGGGTTTTTGTGTCTTGGAATGAAGGAGAAGGGGGTTTATATAGTAGTGATGGAGGAAATATGAATGGAAGGTCATTTAATGAGAAATTGACAAAGAATCATGAACCTAGACCTCATTTTAGCCTTTGGGGAAATCTGGTGCAATAAATGTGGAGATTGATGAGAGTGAAGAGCAAGAAAAGTTCAGTTTTCCCGTAGCTGTTGTAACAACCTGTAGAGCTAATTTTGAAAAATCATATCTACCTCAATTCTGATAGGAATTGTCTCATTCTTGTGCTCAAATTGAAGCGCCGGATGTCTAGTTTCTGGGAAAATTAACCTCATTCACAAATTCAAAATATTCTGAGAGATATCGATGAAATGGTGAGCAGAGGTTATTTGTTAGAAAATGGTTTCAGCACAATTAACATTAATAGGTCCCAAATTAGCTCCCAATTAACATTAAATGACTCTAATCACTCCCCTTTCAGACTTAATTGGTTCCAAATTTACTCTAATTAAAAGATAATTGCACAAATTACTTATTGAATAATTAATGTTTAACTATCTAGTTAATTAGGTGTGTGCAACTCTACTATAAAATGTAATCCTGACCAATCAAATTATGACACATTATCGATCTCAAATTGATTATACTTATAACCAATTGAAATCAATTGTTCATAATCACATATAGTCGGACTCAATTTTTGAGAGTGCATCTCAGCCATTAAAACTTGATTTAATAATAACTTTCAATCTAATGGTTCGATTAAGGTTCATGACTAGTCGATTTGATCGTTACAACATCAAGATCATTTTGGTGAAATGAGATTAAGGATCTAATGACCAGAATCAAGATGCATATTTCCAATGTGAAATTACCCTTTTACCCTCCATGTGATGTTAAAAATGGGTTGCAAAATAGGGTGTCAACAGCATTCAACTTCAACTTCACAGCAACCAGCTAGCTTGACCACTACAGGAGCAAGTACTTCACAGCCTTTGGCATTAAGTGCTTCCACTTCCAGTTATCTCAACAATTTCTCAAGTAAAGCCTTTTGTTCTTCATCCATTACAGTTCCAAATTCAACTATTTTCACTGCTGAAGTAGTAAATAGATCAGCTTTTGATAAAACAAATTGGATCATTGACACAGGGGCTACTGATCATATGGTCCATTTTGTCTTAGTTTTTAGTTCCATCACTTGTGTTTCTAATTCTTTTGTTTACTTACCTAATGGTGAAAAGGTCTTAGTGACTTATTTTGGCACAATACATCTCACTGAAACCTTAATTCTTACTAATGTGTTGTGTGTTCCTTCTTTTACCTTTAACCTCATATCTATTAGTAAATTGAACAAATCACAATATTGTTACCTTGTTTTTCTTAAATCATTTTGCTTCATTCAGGATCTTGCTCTCTGGAGCACGATTGGCTTGGGTAGAGAGCAAAATGGATTGTATCTGCTGGATAACAAGTACATGGATTTGTCTTCTATCCCAACCTCTACTCACTATCATTTAGTTTCTATTCATTCTAATCTTTGACATTTTAGACGAGGGCACCCTTCAAGTGGTAAACTTGAGCTTGTAAATAAGATTGTGTCTTTTGTACAGTGTAATAAGACTGCCATTGTGACATTTGTCCAATAGCAAAGCAAAAGAGATTGCCTTTCTCTTCTAGCACTCATGTTTCTAATTTACCTGTTGATCTAATTCATTGTGATTTATGGGGTCCTTTTTCCACTCTTACTGTCGATGGATACAAGTATTTTCTTACTATTATTGATGATTTCTCTAAATGTACCTGGATTTATTTGATGAAAACTAAATCAGAAACTCAGGTTCTATTGCCACAATTTTATGCTTCTGTTAAAACTCAGTTTAATAAGAAAATAAAGTGCATAAGAACAAACAATGGCACTGAGTTTCTGCTAAGAGATTTTTTTAAATCCAATGGCATAATGCACCACTTGAGTTGTGTTGAAACCTCTCAACAAAATTCAATTGTAAAGTGAAAGCATCAACACATTTTAAATGAGGCTAGAGCACTTAAATTCTAATAAAATATTCCTTTAGAATTTTGGAGAGATTGTGTGCTCATAGCTGTTTACCTTATCAATGAGTTACCTTTTTCTGTTCTTGCAAATGAGACACCCTATGAAGTTTTTTTTTTTGGACAGTTACCTTGTTTTTCACACCTTAGGGTTTTAGGATGTCATTGTTATGCATCTACACTTGCACACAACAGGCATAAGTTTTTACCTAGAGCCACTAAATGTGTGTTTCTAGGTTATCCTTTCGGTGTTAAAGGTTATAAACTAATGGATCTTGCTACACATTCAGTATTCATCTCAAGAGATGTGCACTTTTATAAGTCCATATTCCCTTTTCAATCTCATGTTCTTCCTCAGAACCTTGATCCTTTTGATTCTGATCCTTTGACAGATGTGCTTCCTTCCTCTAAAACTAATCCATTATCACACCTATCTCCTTAGATTTTATTTCCTCACCTACTTTTTCTAATGAGCATCTTCCCATTACTGTTAGTGATTTTACAGTAGATACTACTGCTACTATAGAATGTGTTCCTCTAGATGCTTCTGTTAATGATGTTACTTCACCATCTCCTGCACTTGATTCACCCATTGATCCACCTCCTCCGGTTACTTCTATACCTCCCACACAACTTAGAAAATCCACTAGGGTCCATAAACTACCTTTTTACTTGCAGGACTATTCTTGTTCTTTGCTTGCCACTAAACCACCTTCAAGTAGTCTTTATGATATTACATAGCACCATTCTTATGCTAACCTTAGCACTTCCCATCCAGCTTTTGCTCTTGCTACTAGTGTCGAAGTTGAACCTGAGTTTTACCATCAGGCTGTGCTTTCAAAGGCTTGGCAGGAAGCAATGGATAAGGAGATTTCTGCTTTGGAGCTCAATCATGCTTGGGATGTTGTTCCTTTACCCGCTGGTAAGGCTCCAATTGCGTGTAAAATGGGTTTATAGGATAAAATATAACCTAGATGGTTCAGTGGAGAGGTACAAAGCTAGATTAGTGGCTAAAGGGTATACTCAGCAAGAGGGGCTGGATTACTCTGAAACCTTTCCTCCAGTTGCTAAATCAGTCTCGGTTAGGGTGTTGTTATGCATTGCTGCTATCAAAGGTTGGCCTTTGTATCAGTTAGACGTTAACAATGCCTTCCTTCATGGTGATTTAGATGAGGAAGTGTATATGTCTTTACCCTAGGGATTTCACAACAAGAGGGGCTACTCTAATGCTACTACTAGACCTCTTGTATGCAGGTTAAGGAAGTTTCTTTATGACTAGAAGCAAGCAAGCAGGCAGTGGCATGCCAAATTGTCAACAATAATCACTGAGTTAGGATTTGTGCAGTCCAAATCTAAGTATGCTCTTTTTGTACACTCAAAGGGTTCTTGTTTCACAGTTCTTTTAGTGTATGTTGATGACATATTGATAATTGGAAATGATTCACAATGTGTAGCTAATTTGAAGAAGCTTTTGGATACCAAATTTGGGATAAAAGACTTAGGAGCCTTGAAGTATTTCTTGGATTTAGAAGTGGCCAGAAATGAGAAAGGTATAAGTCTTAATCAAAGAAAGTATGTATTAAAAGTGCTGTCAGATTCAGGAATGTTAGGTTGCAAGCCCATGAGAACACCTATGGAACAACATCTAAGATTGTCCAAGGATGAGGGTGAGTTAATTGATGATCCTTCACAATGTAGGAGGTTAATTGGAAGGTTGATGTACCTAACCTTGACCAGACCTGACATCTGTTATGCTGTGAACAGATTGAGTCAATTCTTGAACAAGCCTAGATAGCCTCACATGTTGGTAGCAGTCAGGGTTTTGCAATACATTAAGGGTACTCTAGAGCAAGGTTTGTTTTTCTCAGCAAAATTAGATTTCAAGTTGAAAGCATTTTGTGAAGCAAATTGGGCTGGTTGCCATGATACTAGAAAGTCATTAACAGGGTATTGTGTATTTCTTGGAGAAAATTTGATTTCTTGGAGATCAAAAAAACAAAATACTGTGTCTAGACCTTCAACTGGGGCTAAATGCAGGTCAATGGCTTCAACTTGCTGTTAAATTACTTGGTTTTTCTACTTGCTTGAAGATTTTAGAATTGGGCATTCAAAAGTTGCACTTCTCTATTGTGAGAACAAGGTAGCTTTACACATAGCTGCAAATCCTGTGTTCCATGAGAGGACTAAACATATTGAAGTGGATTGCCACTTGATTAGGGAGTAGATACAGGCAGGTATAATCAAAACTTTTCATGTGAGAACTAATTTGCAACTGGCTAATGTATTCACTAAAGCACTTGGTGTACGTGTCTTCACGGACCTAATAAGTAGGCTAGGCTTGATCAACATTTTCAATACCAGCATTACTTATCCAAAGTTACTTCAAGACACAGAAGTTATTTTTACAGCAGAAGCAGCTTTGGTCTTGAGGGGGGCTATTAAGAAGAAGATTAAGGGTGCAATTGAATTGAAGAAGGGTAAAACATAATTGTAGAATGGAAGCAAGTGCGGTTTGAAGAAAACAGTTACACAAACAAGGCAGTGTGATCAAAGTAGAAACTAGAAGAGGCTTAAGGTGTGGTTGAATAAATTACTTGCAATGTTGAAGAGTTAAGCAAAAGCATGTGAGTTACACGAGTGAGAGAGAAGTTAGTTAGTTAGTTAGATGTAAAGTGACACTTGTCCCAATCTTATTGGAGGAGAGTTTTGGGGAATTCTGTTAGAGTTTTTCCTGTGCTTTTGCTCCTCTTTCTAATCTATAACTGCTAGTATAAATAGAGGCTATTATGTCTAAATTAGTTAGTCTTTGTAATTCACAGAATTTAGCAATAAAAGTTTCTCTCTTTCACTCAAAATTTTCTCTTTGTTTTCTAGAGCTTTCTTGAACTTTCTGTGATTTTCTTTTTTGATTTGAGGCTTCTTGTTTTAGCTTGTGATTTTAACAAAATCCACAAATGGAGATTTGTTTTTTCTTTGGGCTGCCTTGAAAAATGCATAATTAAAAACTTTTAATTTTTTCAAAGAACTTAAGAAGTTAATGTGGGTGGGTGAGAGGACGAACTTGTGTCAACTTTAATAGTTCCCAGCGTAACGATTTATCTAGATGCCATTACAAAAGTTTTTTTTTTTTTTCAAGTAGCCATTGATTTTTATCAAAAGTCACCTTAACAAGTCCTACAATAGTCTTAGAAGCAATATAGCTTTCCACTTATTCTATTAAATACAAAATTCTTTTTAATCTCATGCAACTCTTAGGGTCCGTTTGGTTGGAGGAGTGGAAAAGTGGGAGGATGGAAAATTAGTGGAATGATGGAAAAGTAAATATTTAGTTTTCCCTCGTGTGTGTTTGGTTGGAGGGATGGAAAAGTGGGAGGGTAGAAAACTCTTTTGTTTGGTTGAAAAGAAAAGTGAGAGGATAGAAAATGTAATTTATATAAATTGATTATTATACCCTTGTTACATAATAGGTAAGAAATAGATTTATTTGTACTCATTAAATAATATAAAATTTACCAACAATTATATTTTTCAATGAGAAGTGTTACGTCCACAACATTTTTCGCAATACTTTCACAATAAATTATATGTGGTAAGTTATTACTGATTTTAATTTGAACATATCACTTAAATATTTTTTTCATCCATATTAGTTAGTAACAACCTACCACTTAAGAATTATTGTAAAAATATTGTAGTAGCATTTCTTAATTTCTTATCCTTTATTTTATTTTTCCCTTATCTCTTTTTTTCATCCCCACTTTCCTTTTCTTTTCTTTTCTTTTTTTTCCCTCTTTTTTTCTCCTCCACACCTTTCCCTTGTCTCTATCTTCACTTTTCTTTTCTTTTCTTTTTCTTTTTATCTTCACTTGTCTGGAGCTTTTCCTCTTATCTTCACTTTTCTTTTTTCTTTTCTTCTCCTTTTCTTCTCTAGCACTTCGTCTGGAGCGCTATCTTCAATCTTCACTTTTCTTTTTTCTTTTCTTCTCTAGCACTACGTCTACTCCAGAGCATTCAAGAAGCACCACTGCATGTCCTCTTCCCACCGAGCCTCAAATGGGTCAGTTTTGCTCTTTTTTTTTTTTTTTTTATTTGTTTTAAAATTTTAATTTGAGTTTGTATTTTGATTGAGAGCTCCATCAATTTTGTGCTTCACCGTTGTGCACTGTTTTTTTTTTTTTACTTGATTCCAGAGGGCATTATGGTAAAAGTGTCGGGAGAGCATTTTCTCTTCAGGCTTTTCCTCCCGATTTTGGAGGAAAAAATTTGTGGGCCCGGTAGAGAATTTTCTCCCGGGTTTTCCTTCCTCTCTATTTTCTCTCGTTTGCCAAACAATGAAAAACACTGTTTTCCACTCTATTTTCCTCCCTATGTTTTCCATCCTTCCTAAATTCACCCCAACCAAATCTAGTGTTAAAGAATTTTTTTATGAGAATGAATGGAGAAAATTGTAAGTAATGGCGTCTAAATTTTTAAAGCTAATAACTTTGTTCTCCATATTTGGTTTTAATTTCTTATCTAAAACAACAAAACACATATCAAACCCAAATCAAACCATAAAGGCATAAACCAACACAAACCCAGTGATCTAGAGCAAACACAACCCAACCACAGCCACTTGACCCAATTTTGAAAATGGAGCCACAACCACCTGTGCTAATCTAAAGAGAGAGGGGAAGATAAGTTCAAGAGGGTGAATGAGTTCAAGAAGGAGCCCAACCAGGGAGGTCTATAGAGAGAGAATAATATAACATTGTGTGTTGCTGAACATTGTCTTTTTTGACAAATTGTGATGCAAGACGGTTTTAGTTGAGTTTAGCTATATGTTTTCTGAGAAGCTAAGTTGTTGAATTTGGTGTGAATGCCCACATTATGTAGAGGAGCTATGCTAGCTCACCCATGATATTTGATTGTATGGTAAAAGGACTGGGAAAGTGCTTTGGTCCTTTCGTGATATGTTTATAGTTTCACAGTTGATGGCCGTGGAAACATGCCTTGCTTCAGAGATGCTGTTATCAATGTATAAAAATAAAATACACCTACTCTCTTTGGCAGTTGGAACTTGGAATGCTTTTGTGCAACTGTCACTTATGCGAAACAAATTCCTATCAAACGCTTACAATGAAATATCAACATATCATTCAAAGTTGAGCAGAGTAAAACATGCCAGTTCAAGAGCAACTGTCAAATGCGAAGATAGAAAAACACTTTGTACATCATCAAATTTATTTTTAAGTATAATCCCTTGACTGATCCAACTGCAATGCATTTTTATGTGAAGCAGGTATGGTGGCTTAGTGTTTGATTTTGGGCCTCTTCACAATCATCACCGTGCAGTGGGCATGATGAGCACAGTAGTCACTGACACTGCCTAAAACAGCCCTGCATGAAAATTAAATTGATTGTTAAAACTTCAAAGTTTCATGGATGAGCAACATATTTCCACCAAAAGTTTCCAAGAAACAAAAAATGAATCATAAGTAGTAAATCGTAACATGTTATTGAATTCTTGCTTGTTACAGTTAACAATAGAAGCACCTGTTTTGATCAAGATCAAATATCAGACTAATGGCAGAAAATAAAGAAAAAAGTTCACTGCTATGACAGCAAAAATTTAACAGAAAAAACTTCTTTACAATTTAACAGTTGTAAACCATAACAGCAAAAATAAGAATAAAGGTTTAGAGCAATACCTCTTGATAGCTCCATAGCCATGACTACCCACAACCAAAATGGATGCATGGTGTTTCTCCACTGCCTCGCAAAGAACATTCCTAGCATCTCCTTCCACCACCTCCACTTTCACATCATGCACCTGCATACATTTGGAAACGTTAAAAGAAGTTGCCTGGGCTGGGCTCAAAACTCTTGAGTTTCCATGTGTAAGATATGACAATTTCAGAATAAGATACCAAAACACTGTTATTATGTATGAGTATACTTGCAAGTATATATGTACATGTGTATATATAGATACTTTCAGGGATGAACTCACTATCATAATGTGAGCATTATATGCCATTTGATAAACCATCCACCACTATCACATTGCCTCCAGAGTGCTTTACTTTGAAATTACAAAATTTACTTAGATGTTGGTCAATGGATTTCTGGTTTTTGTGGGTTTCTTAGGCGAAGTGACAAACAGTGGTATCAGCATTAATATCTTGGATTGAATTGAGTCAATGTGCATCCCTTTCATTTGTGATCAGATTCCTCTGCTATGATCTCTCTGTTTCCTCAACTCCCTAAGCTACATTTGTTTTTCATTTTCTATGCCTGGATTTTGTGCACAAATTGACAAGTTGACCATGTACAGTGATTGCGCACATCCACTCTTTCAGATGACATTCTTTAATTGCTTTCCATCAGTGGCGACTCCAGGATTTTTGTCTAGGGTGTTCCTATTCCACTTTGAAAAAATTTCGAGTTATTTCAGTCTATTTCGGGTGTTTTGGTAAATACAAACCGAAATTCAAGATTTGGCCTTAAAAAAAAATTCTTAAAACCAAAACAAATTTGTATTCTGTACAACGAAAAACCTCAAAAAGAAAAAAATGAAAAGAAAAGAAATGAACAAAGGTACATGTACAATAAACTATAAGTTCATTTGAAATATTAATAAAATTATTAATTATTATTGTTTAGTTGTTTCATAAATTTGTTTGTCTTTTATAAACTATAATTTGTTGTATCGTTGTTTCATTAATTATTAAATTATTAATTATTGTTTAGCCTAATATAATTTAATTTGTTTGTCTTTTATAATGTATTAGTTAATTAAATTATTAATTATTGGTCAATACTGGTGAACCGTTTTGGGTTTACCGCTATTTTTTACTATTTTATACAATATACAAAGTTATATTTCTAATAACTCAATATATCACTTTGGCAACTTTTTATATTTTTTGGTGGAGTTAAAGTATTAGCAGCAATGAAGAATGCATTTTACAATAGTTGAGCCATAGCTAACATTTTTTAAAATTTTATTTTAAAAATTATAATAAGTTACTAAAACAAATATTAATATTTTTTTTTACTCATTCTTTTTTCACCTCCACACATCTTGCTTACAGTTGTAGCCCATTAGTCTTTCATTATAAGTTTATTTATTTATTTTTTTTCAATCTTTTTTTCACCTCCACACGTTTTGCTTTGAAGTCTTGTCACTTGGTTCTTGACTGACTACTTTTCCACTTTCAAGTGAGTGTACCAAAACTAAAGGGAGAGACAGACACGTTGAGAAATAAATGAAGAAGATGAAGGGGCTGTAAAAACAGAGGCCGGTGAAACAAAGAAAAATAAGAAGAAATGCGTAGCAGAGACAAATACGAAGAAGAGGATGAAAAACCGACGTAAGAGTGAGGAAACACAGAATATTTTTTCAATCTTTTTTTTTTTTTTCAGATTCTCTGTTACAATTTTTTCTTTTTTAGATTTTAATTCAAAATTTGTTTGGCATAAAAATTTTAAGGGTGTTCCTGATAGGACTTGAGGGTGTTCCTATTTTTTCTTTAAGGGTAAACAAATAAAAAAATTTAAATTATTATATATAATTTTTTTTTTTTTTTTTTTTTTTAAGTCAGGGTGTTCCTGGGAACACCCTGCACTCTGAGTGGCGCCGCCACTGCTTTCCATTACTTGAATTTTGATCTTTTACTTTTGTGAGAGGGGTTTGAATTAGAAGCTCATTGAGAATCAGTTTTCTACTTGTCAACCTAGCTAGTAAATTTTCCAAAGACCCTTACCACCGGGTCAGATTCCTTGTCTTAGATTATTCAGCTTAATCAATATATGCATAAAGAAAAAAGCAAAACTAAAACTTCATTATTTATTGTTATTATTATTATTTAACTTTTTAAAGCCTTTGATGTTCAATGATAAAATTTTAAGACCAGCATATGATCAAACGTATCATGTCAGCATTATATAAACATGGTAAAGAGGTATCCGTAATATTGACTTTTAATATTGTAAAAGAGCTTTGTAACTCAACTGTCACTTCTTAGCATTTGACGCCATGATTCAAATCCTTTCATCCCCAATTATCAAGTTAAAAAATTAAGAAAAAAAAAACTATATTTGAAACATTTAATAATTCAGGAAAAAAAAGATTAAAATCCTAAAATAAAATTAAAAATAAATAAATACCGATTTACTGTGGCAAAATCCCTTGGCCGTTTCAATAATTCGAGCAGCGATCTTCTTCAAATCAGCCTCCACCATCGGTAAAACTTCGGCGGCCCCTAAAAATTATCCATCATAACAATTCACTCAAATAAACCAAACTTACCCCAAAACAAAAATAATATTCCACTTCTATATAGTATCATTTCGAATCATTTTTGTTGTTGGGTATTTGATGAAATAAAATATGAAAAAGATGGAAGTTTTATTTTTTACCAGGTCCGGCGAGACCTACGACGGAGGAAGCAGTGGGTTTGGCGTGGACGAGGACGAGCTTGAAAGGATGGTTGGAGGCGTAGGGTGTGAAGAAGTGATCCAGAGTCCACTCCAAAGCGTAGGTGCTGTGCTCACTGTCGTCGATAGCTACCACCATCACTTGCTTTTCTGCTACTGCTTCTGCTTCTGCTTCTGCTGGGCTTGCCATTTTCGAATCTCTCTCTGTTGAATCGAAGAGTGACAATCAGAGCTTTTGTTGTTTCTAGAGTTTATTAGTTTATGGATTTGGAATACTTGGCATTTGGACTTTATAGAAAGAGAGGAGACATAATTGGACGCTTTCTCAGTTTCTCTGAAAGCCACTGCTGACAGGTAATGAGGAAAACGACGTTGTCGTTTTCTGGTTATCCACGTAACTCATTCGATGCTTCAAGTTCATGATTGCCGTAAGGCGTAAGCTAAGTGCTATGAAAATTCGGGTGATGATTGGGTTAGGTTCCAGTAATAATACTGGACGGTTGAGATTATAACATATGTAAACATATCATTATTTTAACGTTCCAGTATACTACATCCACTGTACCTAACTCTCACCTGACAAGTTTTATTGCTTTTTCTCAAAGGATTTTGCCAGCTCAGCTTCCAATCAGTCCCCTATACTAGAAAACGCAAACTGCGTGCCCGCTGTTTGTCGTGTTTAAACACTAGTGTTCAAAAATAAAAACACGTGTTTGGCAACATATTTGTGTTTAGTGTTACTTGAAAATTGTTGTTGAAAATATAGTTTTTAAATGATATTTTTTGAAATCACCCGTGGCCTCTTTTTAAACAACAAACAACATTTTTTTGATAGGAAGTGGCAATACCGTAAATACCTTCAAACACTATGGGGACCACTTGATGTGACATATCCGTGTCAGTTCTCCTCCTCTCATCAGACCATCTGCCCTCATCAAATAGAAAATTTTATTTTGTATAGGATAGATGTTAGCCTTTTTTTTAATCAAACACACGCATACTAAACAAATATTTATATTTTTCGAACACAGAAATATGTTATTTAAAATATGATACCAAACACTTTTTTTTTTTTTGTTTTATAAACAATAAAACATGTTTTTCAACAACACTTTTTAAACCACAATTTTCACATCTTTTTAAACAACAATTTTTGAACTCTATGACCAAACGAGCCCTTAGACTTTTGTACCTACAATTTGGTGTTAAGTTAGATTTTGGTCCCTCAAAATTAATAATTAAGCTCGGATTTGATCCTATAATTTATATATATAATAATAGATGACGCAGAGAGAAACTCAAATTAAAATTCCTAATTAGAGTTCTAATTTTGTGTCATATATCTAGATTTATCCTTCTAATTTTTCAATTCAAATCTGAAATTGAAGTCCAATTTTGGACCATCTTTACCATGTTAACGCTAGGTTCACCTCTCCTCCAAGAAATCTGTTTTATGTTGTGCTTTTTTTTGGGGGGGGGGGGGGGGGTAAATAAAACCTTTTGCTCTTCTTTAAATATCAGACACACCTTTTTACAAGTTCACCTCCCCTTCTGCCAAAGCCAACAACGACAACAACACCGATCTCTTCACCTCCTTGATCTCAGACATCAAATCCTACTTTGGCAATGACCCTCTTCTCCCATGGCTCCGGTATGCTTCTCTCTCTCTCTCTCTCTCTCTTTGTGGGTAGCTCTTTTAATGGTTTTAAAAAGTGAGATTGTTTGGCATTTTGTATATACAGAGGGATCAGAAAGATGAAGGATTCGCTGCCTTCACAAGTTTTGAACGAGAAGTTGCCACGGTTTTTGCAGAAGTGCGCGCAGACCTTTGATTCCAATTGTCGTTACAAAAACGACTTACGGTACCTCCACGTTTGGTTACGGTTGGTATTTTACTAATCCATCGTTTTTTTTCTTTTTTTTTTTTTTCCGTTTTCTTCTTGATGATTTCTATTCTGGGTCGTTGGGTTTCTTAGAAGTTGTTTGGTTCCTGTGGAAATGAAGGGGAAAGATGTGAAAATCAAATTTGGATGCACTTTAGATTTTTTTGGTTATCCAAATGTTGAGAATTTATTCATTTATTTTAGTGTGTAGATGGGTTTTTGTGGATGGTCTGAGAGCGCTTTTTTTTCTTTTTCTTTTTTTTACATTTTCTTATTGTTGATTTTGATGCTGGGTTATTCAGTTTTTGTTCAATTTCATAGCCTTTGTTTGGTTCCTGAGAGAAAATGAAGGAAAAGTTATGAACATCAAATTTGGAGTTTTAGTAAACAGAAGGGTTGTTTTGGGCTAAGTTCACTAGCTTTTTATTGTTATTATGATTCTCTTTTGATTTATGACATATCATCTTCATAGAAGCGAGGGAGTTGATAGGAGTTAATCGTGAATTGAAAAATGCCAATTTCATTGTCTGCATCATAATTAATGAGTAATTATTTATTTATTTATTTTGAGAGTAGATGGAGTTTGCGGATGATCCAAGAGTGATTTTCATTATCTTATGGATGATTTTGATAATGGGTCATTCATTATTTGTTCAATTTCATAGCCCATTACCTCTTTTTCAATGAATGCTATGAAATTTGAAAGGCATCTCTCAGGATCAAAGATGAATGCTTTTCAGTTGTGACTATTCTTATTTAATATTTTCTGGTTATTTGTATTTTTTGATTTCAAGTATTTTGGATTTATATCTACCAATTCCTTTCTCTACAGAGATGAGGTGGGTTCTTTCTAAAATCCTTGACAGCTCTTTCTCTCTCTATCAATGGCAGACAAGAAATTAGGGTTCTTCACTATAAAAGAAGAGGATTATGGAGGCATAAAGAGAGGGGAGGCATGTACTACTACAGAAAGAAGGGGCACCAAAGGGTAAGACCTTTCTTTTATTTTGCACTTTTATTTAGTTGCTTTTTTGAAATTTAATAATTTGTTAAGATAGAGAGAGGCTGGAACCACTACCGATGAGTTTTTATCTTCGATTTAAGTTTGTTTATTAAT
Organism: Quercus robur; assembly: GCF_932294415.1. Lineage (NCBI taxonomy): Eukaryota > Viridiplantae > Streptophyta > Magnoliopsida > Fagales > Fagaceae > Quercus > Quercus robur. The sequence continues at coordinate 13,674,422 of NC_065545.1, read as the reverse complement.
TGTGATTAGGTTTTGATATTTTGTTTGGATTGGTTTCGATTTTGGTATTCAAATTAAGTTTTTCTATTCGCTTTTCAGTTTAACATTTTGATCAGCACGCCCTCAAGTTTAGCCAGGTACCAATTTCGAATCGATCAGATTCCAGATCGCTTAGATCTACTTTGATTCTTTTGTTTTTGTTTTTGTCGGATCTAGGGTTTATCATCTGCTTTTTTGATGAATATATTGCTTTTGTTTATTCATGGTGTTAGTACTCTACTTTGAATGTTCCGATTTCAATGTATTTCTCCCTCAATTGTTCACATTCTAGATTTCGGAATCAGAATGATTGTGTTACTCGCTAATGGTGAAATAAGCCACATCACTTCCAATGAAAACTTCAAAGTCATTGTAACTGAGATCTACTCTTCCGCCCTGTTCTGTTTCTTCTCTGCAACTCCATACACACAAGGTCAGAATAGCATGGTTAATTTTCCTCTTTTAGATACTCTCTTTGATGATTTGGCCCACTTTTTTACTGTTTGCATGTTCCGTTCCAAACCACAGAGGAAAAAATAAAATCCAAAAGGAACCAAAAAAAAAAAAAAAAAAAAAAAAGCGAAAAATGAAAAATTTGTTCGTTCTTTGCCCTGTCAACAAACTATTCAGAAGCTATCCCATTCCTTCTCTGCAACAACAGACAATTCAGAAGGTAAGCATGCTTTTTTTTTTTTTTTCCCTATTCAACTACCGTTTCAAATTGTATAAACTACCCCCAGATCCTTTTTCCTCTGCTGAATGTAATTTTATAGGGTTCTTCTTTTTATTTTTGGCTACCTGTTACTAATTTCCCATTTATTTTTTTTTTCCAATTTATTGAGTGAAGTTTTCTTCGATTGTTGTATTGGTTAGATTTTATTTTTGTTTGGCAGATTTTTGTTAGGTTTGCACTTTTTTTGTTTGCCTTTATGTTTTGTCGATTACTGTTGAGTGTAGATTTATTGTTGATTTCTCTCGAAGTAAAATTATGGTTTCACTGGAATTATTTATTGCATTTTTTTAATAGAAACAAACAGATAGATAACAAAGATTTTGTTAAATACTGTTTTGCCGTATGGTTTAAGGTTTGGCTACCTTTTTCCCTAATCTCCCATTTATTTTTTCAATTTCTTGATTTCTGTTTTGTTCGATTGTTGTATTAATTAAATTTTTGTTTTTGTTTGGCAGATTTTTGTTTGGTTTGTGCTTTTTTGGTCAGCCCCAAAATTTGAATTGATTTATGCTTTTGTACAAATCTATGTTTTGTTGAATCATTCTAAAAAAAAAAAAAAAAAAAAAAAAAACGTTGATTACTGAGAGTATAGTTATTTATAATTTTTTTAAGTAAAATTATTGGATTTTTTTATGTTAATTACCGAGTTTTTGCAAATTGAACCGATTTTCTCTGATCGCCTTTGTTGTTTTTCTTCTTGATATTTAATTTTATTATTATTTCTCTATTGATATATGTCTCTATCGATATATAGTATTTCATCGTTTTGCACCTTTTGGCTTAATTTATGTGGTATCATTCTATTTTTATATAGTAGTCCTTAAAATTGTTGGAAATTTGGAATTGCCTTATTTTTTTTTTTACCCTTTTTCCAGCAGCCTTATAGAAGGTTGGAATTCTCCTTAAATTTTTTTTTCACTATGCTTTGTAATCGATTTGACTTATTTGTGTTTGTAAGGTTTTACTCAATTTCAAGCCAGTTTTGTATATTTTGTTTGTGGTCCCTAGCATAGTGTTTCATGTACTGTAATTGTTGATTTTATAATTCACATGATTTTTCATATGTGCGTGCACCCACCCTTTGCTGTTAGTTCTTGAGTTTTTATTGAGAATTTTGCTTCGCAACCCAATGAAGAGATAAAAAGAAGGCAGTGGGCTGATTTTCTATAGATGAGTAATGGAATTCTCAGGGATGTGCTTTAGCAATACAACATTTTGAATCAAAAGAAGGGGTCACATATTAGGTTTTACTTGCTCATTTATTATATTTGTCATTTGCTCTGTTAAGTTTGACTAATTAAATTCTTGCAATATTTAAAATACCTTGAACTACTCAAATGTATTTTTTGATTGAGATCCATGGAGGAGGGTACCAACTGTAGGTTTCACAATAGTAACCTTTTGTAATACAGTTTCTAGAATTTCGAAGGCCACTATTTTACGAGCTTATGATTTACAAATACTATAATGAAATGCAAGAATAACCTACTAGGGAAAGCTTACAACAAACCAATACATTATCGACATAAACTTGCTAGAATTATAATCTTAACTTCAATGTTTGTGACTAGACTAGCACATGAGATACCTAATACATCAATTAAATAATTCTGCGCATTGAGCGGGTTAAAGACTATTAGTATAATAGCTGTGTTGTTAATAGAATCAAATTTTGTTGCTCCAAATTGATTTTCTTGCCAATTATAGTCTGCACAGTCCACCAATATTATGGAAGAAAGTGGCCTCTGTGATGCCTAGAAGGTAGAAACACTATATTATTTATTCTAAATTCCTAATACAGACATTGGTTAAATCAAATATTTAGTAATTACTTGAGTTCTATTTGACTTGGTTTCTGTTAATTTTTGTATTGCTCAGACTTTTAGGCTCAATTTATTGGCAAGGTTTTTTTTTTTAAATGTTGTTGTTGTTAGCTTTGTTTATTTTGTTTATTCATTTGTTTTTATTGTGTATGTCTTAGTGTCTTGGATTTGAGTACTTATAGATGATTTAATTTTATTTATTTATTTTATGAATAGATGATTACATAATAATGGGTGGAAAGATTCATGAATTCCGTAACTTGGGGGTGCATATAATTTAATATATCTCCTTCTGTAATTTTGAAGTAAAGCCTAATAAATTTGAGGAACCTTTGTGTAATTAATCTTGATTCTTGCTGTCGAAATTAGAAACTGTTATCAACTTCCTTTTAATGACTATTTTTGACTTTTTCCTGTAGTCTCTCTTTACACTATTCCCCTATTTTTACTATCCCTTATTGAGTACTTATATACGAAATAGGACATAGAATTATTTTAGTGTAATTAAACTTCAATTTGGTTTTATTAGACATTCAGATTTCTTGTTGTTTACTTCAAATAAACCTACTATGTTTTGTGTTTTCAATGATATTTTTATTCTCATGTGCTATTGTAGATTTATCACTGCTTTGTTTAGGATATTTGTGTCACATTTGGTTTGCTTTTGTTTAGAGTATTTGGGTTAATTAGTTTTGGGTATTTGCCAATGAAGTTTTTGAAATAGAGAAAAAGAAACACAATCATGCCTTACTTTTCCTTTTTCTTAAGAGATGAATGCTGATAGTCTTAAGTTTGGAAGACACAGTATATTTTTTCCACAGTGTTACCAATTGAGATAACCTTAATAGAAGCTTAAATTAGAGATATGCACATGTTTTGATCCTAGCCACTTTGAGATGTACATATATATTCTTGATATGTAGCTGATATTTCTGCTATAACTGTTAAAATTATGCTTTAATCTTGATTTGGTGTACTTTACTTTCTATTGCATTCATCTTTTAAGTTGTATTGTAACTATTGTAATTTGATATTGTGGTTAACATAGTTCTATGGTGCATAGACTTATATTAAAAAATGATAAATTATACTATTTCACAATGTTAAAACAACGTTTTGTTTTATAGTTCTTTCAATAAAAAGAAAACTAACTGTTTGAAATACATAGCAAAGGCTTACAATACAAGATGAAAAAAAAAAAAAAAAAAAAAAAAACCTGCGATACAGAGATAGAGAAGGAGAAAAAAAAAAAAAAAGACCTTATGACATAGATATAGACCACCATCCATTCCCTCGCTGGACTTAAACATTTTTATAGATTATGAAGATTACAAAAAGATTGGTTACAATTTTGGGTCTTCACTGTAAATGAACAGAATTAAAAACAGTTATATGTAACTAATCTTAAAGATGTTGTTGGGATCAAATCAGTATAATATTGAACATTGTGCTGATATTTAAGTTTCTGTTCTTAGCAATTTAGTTTTGATGCTGTTTGTTTTGTAATAAATATGTGTTGTTCATTCTATTATGTGTGTTTGTTACCAGTGTTCTTAAAAAATTCTATAACGTATAACTAATTGGCAAATACAATTTTTAACAACATTCTATGTAATTTTTATCTATTTGGATCAGTACATCAATTTTTTGCATCCACATCCAATTGAGGGTTCCCTAGCAAGTGTGTAAGTGATTCTGCTGATCACTGCTAAGTATATAAAAGATCTATACTCTACTTATAAGTAGGTTAAAGTTCTTTTGAGCTATCAGCGATGCTTTCTCTTATTAACCAATAACTTTATCAGTGTCACATACATTCCTTTAGACCATTTTAAACCTGACAAATTTAAGGTGTTGTTAGTTTCATTAACGTTTGTAATATGCCATTACTAAAATTTAATTGTATTGTATAAACTACATGCCTATAATATAACTGACAAATACCTAATTGATTTATCAACAAATATGCCTAAAATATAAATTGTATTGCATAAACAACAAATATAACTGACATATTGGTTTGCCAAAAGGAATGATTATTGATTGTGGAAAATTCAAAGTGTGATGAACCTTATCCTTGTGATTATCAAAAATTTGTCGTTACGTTTCATTGAATATAAAAAAAAAAAAAAAAAAAAAAAAAAAAAAAAATTCCTTTTTAAGATTTCAAATTTTCATCCCATAAAATTTGAATCATCTTCATTTTCTAATAAAGTTTGCTAAATTATAAATTAGAACCATCATTTCTAACTGAAAGTCCCCACATTTCTACATCTAATCTACCAAACAATACTTGCTAAATAATAAAGCACAATCTTTCTTGTCCAAAACATATTTTATGTCACTGTGATGAAAGTGAACCATACTTATGTGGAAGCAAACGATATAATAAAATAAAAGTAAAGTATCCACTGATGACACATCTCATAGCTCCCACAAATAAATTATACAAATTCAATCAAACTATACTCATCTAAGCTAGAAGATAGACAATACAAACAGCATTTCTTATATGCTCAACGCATAATTCACCTATGCACACAAACCACTCTTATGCCAATTATTTATAAGCACTTACAAGTAAAGCCACAGTTGATAAGTCATATCATATAAGGTTTGCTGGCCTGCTCGACTGAAATTGTGCATAATCATCATCTCCTCTTCCCCTCCTCCTTTCATCTGCTCTATCTTACCCCACCACTCATTCTCATCAACAAATATATATATATATATATATATATATATATATATATACTACTAAGTTTTGTTAATGAAATTTTCTGGTTAATGAATTTAGACTTAACTAAGCCTTTTAAATATGAATAAACTCATGATTAATAATATATCTACATACTAGTTTTTTTAAAAATGGAGAACAATTTGATCATTCCATCTATTTTGACTAATAGAATGCTGAAGCACCTAATTTTTAGGAATTAAATCAAATTAACAACATTTTTAAGGGATCGAAATCAAACTAACCCAATATTTAAGGGACTAAAATCAAACCATTCTCATATTTAGGAGACCATAATCAAACTTATTCCAAATTTTAGTGACCAAACATATACTTTTTTTTTTTTTCCTAAAAAGAAGTATATTTGTATATATTTAAAATATACATCAAAATATAGATGAACATGTAAGTGTATATATAATAAGTGTATCCATTTCGTGCATGTAAACGTCATGAACTATGTTTGTATATGTAATGCATATTTTACATATTTAGAGATACCAGGTTTAGAGACAGAAGGAGATGGTTTGGCTTGGACGATGACAAGCCTAAAAATAGGGTTTGAAGCAAAGGGAGTGAAGAACTGCTTCAGGGTCCAGTCCAAAGCAAATGTGCTGTGTTCTTTATCATGAATACCAACCACCATCACTTGCTTCTCAACAATGGCCATTGCAATTATGTTGGTTAAGTTGTTCTCTTTGGCAGTCAAGAGTGCTTGGACTAGCTCAGTTAATTGAGGATTTGATGAATGAAGGCAATGATAATACTGAATAGAGATTACTAGTCAGACTATTTATACAAAAACTGAAACTTGTGTTTGTACCTTTTGGATAAGTTTATAAGTACGAAAATATTAGTTGTAGACAGGTAGACCTTACACTTGTGTATGCTTTTAATTGTATATTTAATTTGAATAAGTTTTCAACAAAAAAAAAATTGAATAAAAGTTATTAAATTATAAATATGACAACTAATTATGATATTACCCATTAACAATTTCACATAAAAGTGCTAAGTATTTAGTTTTCTTATTCAGCAAAATAAAACTAAATACTTAAAAAAATATTACAGTCTTTCTATTATGCTTAAGTGGGTTGCAGATATTGGACTTTTTAAAACCATTACACTTAAAAAAATATTACAGTTTTTCTATCTGCAACCCACTTAAATTGTAAAGAATTTAGTTTATTTAGCCTCTAATTTAAGACTGATTCAGTGATGTAAAGGATTCCTTGTGAGTTGTGACAATTAAATTCTCAAATTAAGTTGTACGTTTATTATTCTAGCTAGAGAAGAATGTGTCACCTTTCATATTGTTGTCAATTTGTCTATTCCCATTGTTAAACTTGTAGCATTGCCATATGTCAAAGAACACTAGTATTCTACTATAGTCAAGTGATATGACCAACAATATACAATTTTTTAAAAAGAAAAATTGTGAAAATTTTAGCTTCTTATTTTGCCCCCACTTTTCTTGAAGCTGCATACATAAAAATATCTGACAGTATATCTCAAAGGGATCTCTTGGCTCTTGCTGCTTGTGAAGGAAAATATATTATAGTAAAAGAATGGATCTTGAAAATGAGAGCTAAATAAAGTACTCAGTGTTTGATTAACTCTTTAAGGCTGTGATTAAGTGTTTAATTATATGGTATTAAATTTCTTAACGTATTTTAAAAAAAAATTATAATTATATTTAAAAAGAACAAGTGGTTTGCTTTGATTTTTCTAGTAATAGTTGATCAAATCTGCTGGCTCATTACCATGAGGGCTATAAAATAATACAATGTTCAAACCCTTTTCTCTGTCTCCCTTTTTTTTTTAATTGTATGCTTAAGGTCTTTATATATATAAAAGAATTTTTTTTCTGCAAACTAGAATGACACTGAAAAAGACTGTCAGATACTCCAAATGAAGTATATATAATTGATATCGGATGTAACTTAAATATAAAAAGAGCAAGTGGTTTTCTTTAATTTTTGTAATTATGATTGATCAAATCTGCTGGCTCATTAGTCATTACCATGTGTATTATATGCACGTAATATTCACAATTGATCATATCCAATATAAATGACATGAAGGTGAAATTAAAAAAGGGTATCATTATCAAAGTCACTCGAAAGAATGAATTAAACGAGAAATAAAAATGTCACCTTCAAAATAAAAAATTAATAATCGTAGAAGGATGGGTGGAGAAGAAAATAGTTGAATGTGTCTATAAGCTTTAAAAGGGTCAAAATTTTACACTTAATTAATCACTTGAGGAAATTTTTCCCCCTATTTTCAAGTTTATATAACTATTCAACCTCCACTAGATAGAGAAGTACCACTTTTCAGTGAAGGAGGAGCAGCAGAATGCCCTCGATATGCCATCAACTTAGGGTAGATGTTCCTTCCCCCCACAATATTCAAATAGAATTGTTCATGTTAGGGGATTTAGGCCCTAGTTTTGCTAATTAACCAATTAATAAGCTGAGCATATTAATTAGTCCAACTATAAATGTTCAAGGCTTGGTCAACGTAATCACGCATAATATTTCATAAAATAAAAAATAGTTGAAACACATGAACATGCAATATGATAATGTAGGGAAAACCAATGGAACAACTATTTCTAAGTAAAAATTACAACGAGTCGTGAGGGCTTAACCACCAACTCCAAGAAAAACAAATCCATTATATAAAATCAAAGTTTACAAATAGAATAATTATATTCTAATCTGATACCTTGTATAGAACTTATTGACATTACCCAAAATAGCTCCAAATTCACAGACTCTTCTATAGATTTGTGACTTTTGATTGATCTGAGCTGGTATCAAAATTCAAGAAACTTCAATTCTTCTTGGGCTTGAATCCTCGGTCTTGTCTTGGACTTGAACCAAACTTCAAACACACTCAACACTCACTAAACACATAAAACATGAATACATTTTATCATGACTTGCTAATTTAATCCAATGGACTGAACAATTCATTGACACAAAATTCATTGTAAATATGGTATAAACTATAAACATAATGAACACAAACTTTCAAAGAAAAATATTACAAAGGAGTTGTAAATCTGTTAAGAAGAAGATTAAGGGTGCAATTGAATTGAAGAAGGGTAAAATAGAATTGAAGAATGGAAGCAAGTGTGGTTTGAAGAAAATAGTTGCACAAACAAGGCAGTGTGATCAAAGCAGAAACCAGAAGAGGCTTAAGGTGTGGTTGAAGAAATTACTTGCAATGTTGAAGACTTAAGCAAAAGCATGTGAGTTACATGTATGAGAGAGTAGTTAGTTAGTTAGTTAGATGTAGAGTGACACTTGTCCTAATCTTATTGGAGGAGAGTTTTAGGGAATTCTGTTAAAGTTTTTAGAGTTTTTCCGGCACTTTTGCTCCTTTTTTGATCTGTAGCTGCTAGTATAAATAGATGTTAATGTGTGTAAATTAGTTAGTCTTTGTAATTCATAGAATTTAGCAATAAAAGTTTCTCTTTTTCACTCAAAATTTTCTCTCTATTTTCTAGAGCTTTCTTGAACTTTTTGTAATTTTCTTTCTTGATTTGAGGCTTCTTGTTTTAGCTTGTGATTTTAACATGGTATCAGAGTGTTAAACAAGGTCAGGTCAGTTTTTTTTTTTTTTTTTTTTTTTTTTTTTTTTTTTTTTTTTGCTTGAATTCTCTGAATTTCATCTTGTTCTTCTTCAAGCTTCGAAGCTCCATTACTGGCATCCACTAAAGAAGCTTCAAACAATCAATCTTCTTCTACTATGAATGAAGATTCTGTCAATCCATTCTTTCTTAGTAGTAGTGATAACAACATAGTTCAACTAGTGTCTCAGAAGTTGATTGGAGGAAAGAACTATTATTGATCATTTCACTCACTGCTAAACACAAAATTTGATTTATTGATGGCACAATACCAGCACCAAATCCAGATTCACCACAATTCATCTTGTGGACACGATGTAGCATGACAGTTCTGAGTTGGATCATCAATTCAGTCTCACTTGGCATTGGTTCTATCATCATGTATACACATAATGCTAGAGCAATTTGGCTTGATTTGTGTCACAGGTTTTCTCAGAAAAGTGGACCTAGAATCTTTGAGCTTCAAAAGGAATCTGCCTATCTTGTACAAGGTCACTTCTCTGTGGAGGATTATTATACAAAGTTCAAGGCTTTGGTTGATGAATAGGCTAACTACCAATCTATTCCTCTCTCTAAGCGTCCTTGCACTTGTGGAGCTCAAAGAATCACTTCAGATCTTCATGATCATGATCAAGTAATGAGATTCTTGATGGGATATAATGATTCCTATTTAGCTATTAGATGTTAGATTCTGTTGTATGAGCCTCTACCTGATATTAACAAGGTTCTTTTCTTGATCTTGCAAAAGGAGAAACAAAGAAGCTTTAAGAATGGTGAATTCATTGGTCCTGTCACAGCTCATCCTATTGAAGCCACAACATTATATTCCAATGTAGGTTATGGTTCAAAACACAGTCACAGTGGCAAAGGAAATTCCAAGATGGAAGGACCTATTTGCACCCACTATGGGAAATTAGGGCATATAGCTGACAAGTGCTATAGGCTACGTGGTTTTCCACCAGGATTTAAGTTCAAAAACAAGTCCATGGCAAACCAAGTCTCTTGCAATCATATAGCAGGATTTGGGACTATCAATCCCACTCAAACCAGTGAAGAATTTGTTTTTTCAACTCCATAGTGTCCAATCTCTAAGTCACACTGTGAACAGCTTTTAGCCTTCTTGAATTCAAAATCAATTGGTGAAATTACTTAGCATTCAGCTTCAACTTCATAGCAACCAGCTAGCTTGACCACTACAAGAGCAAGTACTTCACAGCCTTTGGCATTAAGTGCTTCCACTTCCAGTTATCTCATCAATTTCTCAGGTAAAGCCTTTTGTTCTTCATCCATTACAATTCTAAATTCAACTATTTTTACTGCTGAAGTAGTAAATAGATCACCTTTTGATAAAACAGATTGGATCATTGACACAGGGGCTACTGATCATATGGTCCATTCTATCTTAGTTTTTTCTTCCATCACTTGTGTTTTTAATTCTTTTGTTTACTTACCTAATGGTGAAAAGGTCTTAGTGACTCATATTGGCACAGTACATCTCACTGAAACCTTAATTCTTACTGATGTGTTGTGTGTTCCTTCTTTTACCTTTAACCTCATATCTATTAGTAAATTGAAAAAATCACAATATTGTTCTCTTATTTTTCTTGGATCATTTTGCTTCATTCAAGATCTTGCTCTCTGGAGCACGATTGGTCTGGGTAGAGAGCAAAATGGATTGTATCTGCTGGATAACAAGTACAAGGATTTGTCTTCTATCCCAGCCTCTACTCACTATCATCCAGTTTCTACTCATTTTGATCTTTGGCATTTTAGACTAAGGCACCCTTCAAGTGGTAAACTTGAGCTTGTAAATAAGATTGTGTCTTTTGTACAGTGTAATAAGACTACTCATTATGACATTTGTCCAATAGCAAAGCAAAAGAGATTGCCTTTCTCTTCTGGCACTCATGTTTCTAATTTATCTTTTGATCTAATTCATTGTGATTTGTGGGGTCCTTTTTCCACTCTTACTGTTGATGGATACAAGAATTTTCTTACTGTTGTTGATGATTTCTCTAGATGTACTTGGATTTATTTGATGAAAACTAAATCAGAAACTCGAGTCCTATTGCCATAGTTTTATGCTTTTGTTAAAACTCAGTTTAATAGGAAAATAAAGTGCATAAGAACAAACATTGGCACTAAGTTTCTACTAAGAGATTTTTTTTTAAATCCAAGGGCATAATGCACCACTTGAGTTGTGTTGAAACCTCTCAACAAAATTCAATTGTAGAGAGAAAGCATCAACACATTTTAAATGTGGTTAAAGCACTTAAATTCCAATCAAATATTCCTTTAGAATTTTGGGGAGATTGTGTGCTCTTAGCTGTTTACCTTATCAATGGGTTACCTTCTTCTGTTCTTGCAAATAAGACACCCTATGAAGTTTTTTTTTTGGATAGTTACCTTGTTTTTCACACCTTAGGGTGTTTGGATGTCTTTGTTATGCATCTACACTTGCATACAACAGGCACAAATTTTTACCTAGAGCCACTAAATGTGTGTTTCTAGGTTATCCTTTTGGTGTTAAAGGTTATAAACTAATGGATCTTGCTACACATTCAGTATTCATCTCAAGAGATGTGCACTTTTTTTGAGTCCATATTCCCTTTTCAATCTCATGTTCTTCCTCAGAACCTTGATCCTTTGGATTCTAATCCTTTGACAGATGTGCTTCCTTCCTTTGAAACTAATCCTTCTTTTATCACACCTATCTCCTTAGATTTTATTTCCTCACCTACTTTTTCTAATGAGCACCTTCCCATTACTGTTAGTGATTCTGCCATAGATACTACTGCTACTATAGAATGTGTTCCTCTAGATGCTTATGTTAATGATGTTACTTCACCATCTCCTACACTTGATTCACCCATTGATCCACCTCTTCCAGCTACTACTATACCTTCCACTCAACTTAGAAAATCCACTAGGGTCTATAAACTGCCTTTTTACTTGCAGGACTATTCTTGTTCTTTGCTTACCACTAAACCACCTTCAAGTAGTCCTTATGATATTGCACAACACCTTTCTTATGCTAACCTTAGCACTTCCCATCAAGCTTTTTCTCTTGTTGCTAGTGTTGAAGTTGAACCTAAGTTTTACCATCAGGCTATGCTTTCAAAGGCTTGGCAGGAAGCAATGGATAAGAGATTTCTGCTTTGGAGCTCAATCATGCTTGGGATGTTGTTCCTTTACCCCCTAGGAAGGCTCCAATTGCGTGTAAATTGGTTTATAGGATAAATAACCTAGATGGTTCAGTGGAGAGGTACAAAGCCAGATTAGTGGCTAAAGGGTATACTCAACAAGAGGGGCTGGATTACTCCGAAACCTTTTCACCAATTGCTAAATCAGTCTTAGTTAGGGTGTTGTTATGCATTGCTGCTATCAAAGGTTGGTCTTTGCATCAGTTAGATGTTAACAATGCCTTCCTTCATGGTGATTTAGATGAGGAAGTGCATATGTCTTTACCCTAGGGATTTCACAACAAGGGGGGCTGCTCTAATGCTACTATTAGACCTCTTGTATGCAGGTTGAGGAAGTCTCTTTATGGCTTGAAGAAAGCCAGCAAGTAGTGGCCTGCCAAATTGTCAACAACAATCACTGAGTTAGGATTTATGTAGTCCAAATCTAAGTATGCTCTTTTTGTACACTCAAAGGGTTCTTGTTTCACAACTCTTTTAGTGTATGTTGATGACATATTGATCATTGGTAATGATTCACAATGTGTAGCTGATTTGAAGAAGCTTTTGGATATTAAGTTTGGGATAAAAGACTTAGGAGCCTTGAAGTATTTCTTGGGTTTAGAAGTGGCTAGAAATGGGTAGGGTATAAGTCTTAATCAAAGAAAGTATGCATTAGAAGTGCTATCAGATTCAGGAATGTTAGGTTGCAATCCCATGAGAACACCTATGGAACAACATCTCAGATTGTCCAAGGATGAGGGTGAGTTAATTGATGATCCTTCACAATATAGGAGGTTAATTGGAAGGTTGATGTACCTGACCTTGACCAAACCTGACATCTATTATGCTGTGAACAAATTTAGTCAATTCTTGGACAAGCCTAGGCAGCCTCACATGTTGGTAGTAGTCAAGGTTTTGCAATACATTATGCATACTCCAAAGTAAGGTTTGTTTTTCTCAGCAAAATTAGATTTCAAGTTGAAAGCATTTTGTGATGCAGATTGGGCTAGTTGCCCTAATACTAGAAAGTCATTAACAAGATATTGTGTATTTCTTGGAGAGAATTTGATTTCTTGGAGATCAAAAAAAAAAAATACTGTGTCTAGGCCTTCAGCTGAGGCTGAATACAGGTCAATGGCTTCAACTTGCAGTGAAATTACTTGGTTTTTCTACTTGCTTGAAGATTTTAGAATTGAGCATTCAAAAGCTACAATTCTCTATTGTGAGAACAAGGCGGCTTTACACATAGCTGCAAATCATGTGTTCCACGAGAGGACTAAACATATTGAAGTGGATTGCCACTTGATTAGGGAGTAGATATAGGTAGGTATGATCAAAACTTTTCATGTGAGAACTAATTTGCAATTGGTTGATGTATTCACTAAAGCACTTGGTGTACTTATCTTCATTGACCTAATAAGTAGGCTGGGCTTGATCAACATTTTCAGTACCAGCATTACTTATCCAAAGTCACTACAAGACACAGAAGTTATTTCTACAATAGAAGCAGCTTTGGTCTTGAGGGGGGATGTTAAGAAGAAGATTAAGGGTGCAATTGAATTGAAGAAGGGTAAAATTGAATTAAAGAATGGAAGCAAGTGCGGTTTGAAGAAAACAGTTGCACAAACAAGGCAGTGTGATCAAAGTAGAAACCAGAAGAGGCTTAAGGTGTGGTTGAAGAAATTACTTGCAATGTTGAAGAGTTAAGCAAAAGCATGTGAGTTACACATGTGAGAGAGTAGTTAGTTAGTTAATTAGTTAGTTAGATGTAGAGTGACACTTGTCCTAATCTTATTGGAAGAGAGTTTTAGGAAATTCTGTTAGAGTTTGTTAGAGTTTTTCCCGCACTTTTGCTTCTCTTTCTAATCTGTAACTGCTAGTATAAATAGAGGTTATCGTGTCTAAATTAGTTAGTCTTTGTAATTCACAGAATTTAGCAATAAAAGATTCTCTCTTTCACTCAAAATTTTCTCTGTTTTCTAGAGCTTTCTTGAACTTTTTGTGATTTTCTTTCTTGATTTGAGGCTTCATTTTAGCTTGTGATTTTAACAAAATCCACAAATGGATATTTGTTTTTTCTTTAGGCTGCCTTAGAAAATGCATAATTAAGAAGTTAATGTGGGCGGGTGAGAGGATGAACTTGTGTCAACTTTAACAGTTCTCAGCGTAACAATTTATCTAGATGCTGGTAAAAAAGTTTTTTTTTTTTTCAAGGCGCCATTGATTTTTATCCAAAGTCACCTTAACAAGTCCGACAATAGTTTTAGAAGCAATACAGCTTTCCACTTATTCTATTAAATACAAAATTCTTTTTAATCTCATGCAACTCTTAAAGAATCTTTTTATGAGAATGAATGGAGAAAATTGTAAGTAATGGCATCTAAATTTTTAAAGCTGATAACATTGTTCTCCGTAGTTGGTTTTAATTTCTTATCTAAAACAACAAAACACAGATCAAACCAAACACAGAGATCAAACCCATAAACCAACACATATCAAACCCAAATCAAACCATACAGGCATAAACCCAGTTATCTAGAGTAAACACAACCCAACCACAGCCACTTGACCCAATTTTGAAAATGGAGCCACAACCACCTGAGCTAATCTAAAGAGAGAGGGGAAGATGAGTTCAAGAGGGTGAATGAGTTCAAGGAGCTCAACCATGGAGGTCCAGAGAAAGAGACAGAGAGAATAATATAAAATTGTGTGTTGATGAACATTGTCTTTTTTGACAAATTGTGACGCAGGACGGTTTAAGTTGAGTTTAGCTATATGTTTTCTGAGAAGCTAAGTTGTTGAATTTGGTGTGAATGCCCACATTATGTAGAGGAGCTATGCTAGCTCACCCATGATATTTGATTGTATGGTAAAAGGACTGGGAAAGTGCTTTGGTCCTTTCATGATATGTTTATAGTTTCACAGTTGATGGCCATGGAAACAAGCCTAGCTTCAGAGATGCCGATATCAATGTATAAAAATAAAATACACCTGCTCTTTTTGGCAGTTGGAACTTGGAATGCTTTTGTGCAACTGTCACTTATGGGAAACAAATTCCTATCAAACGCTTACAATGAAATATCAGCCTATCATTCAAAGTTGAGCAGAGTAAAACATGCCAGTTCAAGAGCAACTGTCAAATGCGAAGATAGAAAAACACTTTGTACATCATCAAATTTGTTTTTAAGTATAATCCCTTGACTGATCCAACTGCAATACATTTTTATGTGAAGCAGGTATGGTGGCTTAGTGTTTGATTTTGGGCCTCTTCACAATCATCACCGTGCAGTGGGCATGATGAGCACAGTAGTCACTGACACTGCCTAAAACAGCCCTGCATGAAAATTAAATTGATTGTTAAGGCTTCAAAGTTTCATGGATGAGCAACATATTTCCACCAAAAGTTTCCAAGAAGCAAAAAATGAATCATAAGTAGTAAATGGTAACATGTTATTGAATTCTTGCTTGTTACAGTTAACAATAGAAGCACCTGTTTTGATCAAGATCAAATATCAGACTAATGGCAGAAAATAAATAAAAAAGTTCACTGCTAACTTCTTTACAATTTAACAGTTGTAAACCATGACAGCAAAAATAAGAATAAAGGTTTAGAGCAATACCTCTTGATAGCTCCATAGCCATGACTACCCACAACCAAAATGGATGCATGGTGTTTCTCCACTGCCTCACAAAGAACATTCCTAGCATCTCCTTGCACCACCTCCACTTTCACATCATGCACCTGCATACATTCGGAAACTTTAAAAGAAGTTGCCCGGGCTGGGCTCAAAACTCTTGAGTTTCCATGTGTAAGATATGACAATTTCAGCATAAGATACCAAAACACTGGTATTATGTATGAGTATACTTGCAAGTATATATATATATATATGTGTATATGTGTATACTTTCAGGGATGAACTCACTATTATAATGTGAGCATTATATGCCATTTGATAAACCATCCACCACTATCACATTGCCTCCAGAGTGCTTAACTTTGAAATTACAAAATTTACTTAGATGTTGGTCAATGGATTTCTGGTTTTTGTGGGTTTCTTAGGTGAAGTGATAAACAGTGGTATCAGCATTAACATCTTGGTTTGAATTGAGTCAATGTGCATCCCTTTCATTTGTGATCAGATTCCTCTGCTATGATCTCTCTGTTTCCTCAACTCCCCAAGCTACTTTTGTTTTTCATTTTCTATGCCTGGATTTTGTGCACAAATTGACAAGTTGACCATGTACAGTGATTGCGCACATCCACTCTTTCAGATGACATTCTTTAATTGCTTTCCATTACTTGAATTTTGATCTTTTACTTTTGTGAGAGGGGTTTGAATTAGAAGCTCATTGAGAATCAGTTTTCTACTTGTCAACCTAGCTAGTAAATTTTCCAAAGACCCTTACCACCGGGTTAGATTCCTAGTCTTAGATTATTCAGCTTAATCAATATATGCATAAAGAAAAAACAAAACTAAAATTTCATTTATTATTATCATTATTATTTTTTTAACTTTTTAAAGCCATTGAATTGTTCAATGATAAAATTTTGAGACCAGCATATGATCAAACGTATCATGTCAGCATTATATAAACATGGTAAAGCAGATATCCGTAATATTGACTTTTAATATTGCCAAAGTGCTTTGTAACACATCTATCACCTCTTAGCGTTTAACGCCAAGAATCAAATCCTTTCATCCCCAATTATCGAGTTAAAAAATTTTAATTAAAAAAAAAACTATATTTGAAAATTTTAATAATTCAGGAAAAAAAGATTAAAGTCCCAAAATAAAATTAAAAATAAATAAATACCGATTTTCTGTCGCAAAGTCCCTTGGCCGTTTCAATAATTCGAGCAGCGATCTTCTTCAAATCAGCCTCCACCATCGGTAAAATTTCGGCGCCTCCTAAAAATTATCCATCACAATCAATAACAATTCACTCAAATAAACCAAACTTACCCAAAAACAAAAACAATATTCCACGTCTATAAATCCATTTCTAGCTATATAATATCATTTCGAATCATTTTTGTTGTTGGGTATTTGATGAAATAAAACATGAAAAAGATGGAAGTTTTATTTTTATACCAGGTCCGGCGAGACTTACGGCGGAGGAAACAGTGGGTTTGGCGTGGACGAGGACGAGCTTGAAAGGAGGGTTGGAGGCGTAAGGTGTGAAGAAGTGTTTCAGAGTCCACCCCAAAGCGTAGGTGCTTTGCTCGCTGTCGTCGATACCTACCACCATCACTTGCTTTTCTGCTACTGCTACTGCTTCTGCTTCTACTTCTGCTGGGCTTGCCATTTTCGAATCTCTCTCTGTTGAATTGAAGAGTGACAATCAGAGCTTTTGCTGATTATTTATTTCAACTAATTTTTAGAATTAGTTGGCATTTTGCTTTATAGAAAGAGAGAGGACACATATCGCGCGTTTGCAACGGGAATATAAATGGAAATTAATTTGACTGTAAAAAGTTTATTTTTTCTATTATTTATCCGTTCCATTCTATTTTTTGATATTATTTGTGAACTCTACCGTCAACGGTATTATTTCAATTAATTTTTATTTTTATTTATAATATTTTTAACAATAATTTTTTAATTTTAACAAATGGTATTTAAATATACATTCTTAGTTTCGCTGGAAGCCACTGCTGACAGCTAATGAGGAAAACGACGTTGTCGTTTTCTGGTTATCCACGTAAGTCATTCGATGCTTTCATGATTCCCGTAAGCAAGTTGCTATGAAAATTCGGGTGAGGATTGGGTTAGCGGCCACTTGTTCTGGATAGTTGAGATTATAATATGTATCAACTTTTCAACACATATCATCATCTAACGTTCATGTATACTATATGCACTGAACCTAGCCTTCAACTGAAAAATTCTATTGCTTTTTGTCAAAGGATATATTTTGCCAGCTCAGCTTCCAATCAGTTCCCTATATTGGAAAACGCAATCTGCGTGCTCGCTGTTTGGTTTCAATTTTCCTACATTTAATTTATGAGAAAAAACATTTTTTTATTATATATTTTACTTAAAACATTAAAAAGCAATTGTTGGGTTTTTAATCTCCGAAATAGTTTTTTTTTTTAATTATTTATTGGGCACAAGAGATTAATTAAAAAAAATAGTTAAAAATACATTTAGAGAGGTCAACTTCAGAACTGTTACTCTTATTATTTGGCTAAGATACCGATTATTTTATTTTATTCTATTTTTTATATGGGTGGGATTTAAACATTGGAGTTTCTCAAAAAAAAAAATTTAATATTGGAAAATGCTAAAAACACAACTTATTTTACAAATTGATAATAGTAAACTCATCTAAAAACCAAAAAGAATTAATTACATCAACAGTTTGTAAAAATATTGTAAAATAGTTATGACTATAAGGTTACTCTTTAAACCATTTAGGAAAACCTTATTTGTTGTAATATCCTATCTTTTCAATTACTTAGTTACTAGTATCCTATCTTTTTTCAATTAGTTAGCTACAATTGACATAAACAAATTCCTTATTTAGGACATTTCCTTTGTTGAGGGTGGTGTGAATTCTCACATTATGTAGAGAAGCAATGCTCAGGGGCGACACCATCTTATGGCCAGGGTAGTCCCAGGACCACCTTGAATTTTATATTTATCTACCTGGAAAAAAAATGTATACATAATAATTTAAAATTTTATATTTATCTACCTTTAAAAATATTTTGGGAACAACTTGAATTTTTTTATGCCAATAAAATTAAATTTGGTCCTTAATTTGAGCAACTTAACAATATATTAGGGTCTTTCCAACAAAAAGAGTCACGTGCTTTTATATTCTTTTAAGCCTATACTACAACTTTACTTTTAGTTTTTGCTTTACTTGACACACTGTCATTGTACGATTACTTTTCCTCAAAAACATTATAATATATATTATACAACTAATTGGTCAAAGTCACATAAATTTAGCTTTTTTTACTGTACAACTACTTTTCTTTTTTCTTTTTCCGATAATTTTGATTAGAAAAAAAATAGTAATTTTAGTTAATTAAATGAATAAACTTAAAAAGTTACTTAATTTTTACATAACATCAATTAATTCATTATATATATATATATATAAAAAAAATAAACTTTTTATTTTTATGATTATAATTAAACATGTGATTATTGTCCATTCTAAGGAAACTTGATCAAATTTACACGAAAAGTGTCACTAAATATTATATTTTTACATTTTGCTATCATATTATTAGTAATTAACCTATTATATTTTAATTTATATAATTTAAAATTTTATTAATTATATTATTTATGATGTCACCGGTTCGACCAATGGTTGGATCTCGATCCAACCAAAAAACCAATAACCAGTCCCAAAACCAGTTCTTTTACCGTACTAAGAACTGGTTTATAAAACCATGGAAAAAAACAAAAACAAATAATAATAATTGAACGAAAATCTAGAAAAAATATATATATATAATAAAACTACTAATAAGGCCCAAACCAAATGCCAATAGAAAAGCTCAGTACAATATCAATCTTATCTCAGACTAAGATTATCACTACTCCAACACCAACACAATTACCTTTTTAATTCAACAAATATTATTAAAAAAAAAAAACAAAAATCCTCATTGCCTTAGTGCCTCATGGATTCACAAGTCATTAAATAATTTAAACTAAAACTAAATCAAACCTAAAGGCTAAAAGGAAATAAGAAACTTATTTACTCTCCACAATCATCGTTGTCCATCCCTGTTTAGCAACACTAACAACAACCACAACTGAACTCTAGAAGCTTTATGTTGTAAAACTTTATGTATTTGTGTGTTTTTTTATTGTTATTATTGTTATTGTCAATATATAAAATTTTCTTTTTATTAGATTGTGTAATTTATGCTGGTTGAGAGGACAAAATGGGCTTTTGCCCTTTTCGAGCAAATTAATTAACCTTTTACCCTTCTTCCCAAACTAATTAGGGAAATACCCCTCTTTTGAAACTCGACTTTTTTAAAATCGAGTTAAGCCTTATAGTGACGTTTTCAAGGACCTATAGTGACGTTTTATAACTCGATTTCATGGATGTCAAGTTACAAAACGTCACTATAGGTTCTTAAAACGTCACTATAAGTCCTTAAAAAAGGTCACTATAGGGCTCTAGAATTTTTTTTTTTTTTTTTTTAACTCTATTTTGAGAAAGTCGAGTTTCAAAAGAGAGGCATTTTTCTAATTAGTTTGGGAAGAAGGGAAAAAAGCTAATTAATTTACCCGAAAAGGGCTGAAGCCCATTTTGTCCCTGGTTGAGAAACACTCCGAAAAAAATTCCTGGAACCGCCATTGGCTATGCTAACTCACCCATGATGTTTGATTGTATGGTAAAGGACTGAGAAAGTGCTTTGGTCCCTTCGTGATATGTTTATAGTTTCACAGTTGATGACCATGGAAACATGCTCTGCTTCAGAGATGCAGATATCAATGTATAAAAAAAATGCACCTGGTCTTTTTTGGCAGTCGGAAACTTGGAATGCTTATTTGCGAGTGCAAGTATCACTTACGGGAAACAATTCCTAATTGAACGCTTACAATGAAATATCAACATATCATTCAAAGTTGAGTTGAGTAAAAGATTCCAGTTCAAGAGCAACTGTCAAATGCAAAGATAGAAAAACACGTTGTACATCATCAAATTTATTTTTTATTATGTATGATCCCTTAACTGATCCAACTGCAATACATTTTTATGTGAAGCAGCTATGGTGGCTCTTAGTGTTTGATTTTGGGCTTCTTCACAATCATCACCGTGCAGTGGGCATGATGAGCACAGTAGTCACTGACACTGCCTAAAACAGCCCTGCATGAAAATTAAATTGATTGTTAAAACTTCAAAGTTTCATGGATGAGCAACATATTTCCACCAAAAGTTTCCTAGAAACGGACAATGAATCATAGGTAGTAAGTGGTAACATGTTCATGAGTTCTTGCTTGTTACAGGTAACAATAGAAGCACTTGTTTTGATCAAGATCAAATGTCAGACTAATGCAAAAAAAAAAGTTCACTACCAACTTCTTTACAATTCAACATTTGTAAACTATGACAACAAAAATAAGAATAAAGGTTTAGATCAATACCTCTTGATAGCTCCATAGCCATGACTACCCACAACCAAAATGGATGCGTGGTGTTTCTCCACTGCCTCACAAAGAACATTCCTAGCATCTCCTTCAACCACCTCCACTATCACATCCTGCACCTGCATACAATCGGAAACATTAAAAGATGTTGCCTGGGCTGGGCTTAGAAGCCTGAGTTTCCATGTGTAAGATATGGCAATTTCCGCTGAAGATACCAAAACACGGGTATTATGTATATACTTGCAAGTATGTATGTATATGTGTATGTATAGATACTTTCAAGGATGAACTCACTATCATAATATGAGCATTGTGTGCCATTTGAGAGACCATCCACCACTATCACATTGCCTCCAAAGTGCTTAACTACGAAATTGCAAAATTTACTTCGGTGCTGATCAATGGATTTCCGGTTTTTGTTGTCTGCTTAGGTGAAGTGCAAACAGTGGTATCAACATTAATATCTTTGCTCGAATTGAGTCAATGTGCATACCTTTCAATTGTGATCAGATTCCTCTGTTATGATCTCTCTGTTTCCTCAACTCCCCAAGCTACAATTTTTTATTTTTTATTTTTCATTTTCTATGCCTGGATTTTGTGCACAAATTGACAAGTTGACCATGTACAGTAATTGTTCACATCCACTCTTTCGGGTTACATTTTTTAATTACTTGCGCTCATCCCATCCGAACCGCTTGACTAAGATGCTAGCTTTTCATTACTCAAATTTTGGGGATTGTGTTTGAATATCGTTTATTTGCTGAAAACTAAAAATTTATTGGTGAAAATACTGTAGTAAAATAATTTTTAAAAACATAAATAATGTTGTGAGACGCATAAAATACTGTTGCTGCATTGGTTGAGGGGTGGCTGGTCCATGAACAGTACCATGAGACCAGCCAAAAAAATGCAAAACATGCGTTCATTTCTAGATAAATGCACACTTGGAGTTTGTTTGAATACACTTATTACTGAAAATTTAAAACTTATCGTTAAAAATACTGTTTTTAAGTTACATGGACCAGATTCTATATTTCTGTATTCAGGAAAAAAAAAAAAAAAAGAGGGCAAACGTACACGCAAAAAAGACAGTACGCAAACGCACACCTGATCTTTTGCTTTTATGAGAGGGGAGTTCATTGAGAATCAGATTCCCACTTCTCAGCCTAGCTAGCTAGTAAAGTTTTCCTATGACCCTTCCCACTGGGTCAGATTCCTAAGGCAACATGAACCAATATATGCTTAAAAAAAAAAAGATTAAGATTCTCAAAATTAAAAAAATAATAAAAAAAATACCGATTTAGTGGAGCAAAGCTCCCTAGCCTTTTCAACAACTCGGGCAGCGATCTTCTTCAAATCCGCATCCACAAGCGGTAAAACTTCGGCGGCTCCTGCAAATTTCCATCACAATAAATAACAATTCTCACTCAAATTAAGCCCAAACAAAAATAATTTCCGAAAATAAGAATTTATACCAGGGCCGGCGATGCCTATGGCGGAAAAAGGAGTGGGTTTGGAGTGGACGAGGACGAGCTTGAAAGGATGGTCGGAGGCGTAAGGTGTGAAGAAGTGATCCAAAGTCCACTCTAATGCGTAGGTGCTGCGTTCGCTGTCGTCGATACCTACCACCATCACTTGCTTTTCTGCTACTGCTGCTGCTTGGCCTGCCATTGAGAATCTCTCTGTGTGAATGAACTTAACTTTTGCTGTTTGTTTGTGGAGTGTAGTTTAGAGATTAGGAGTAGTTTGAATTTATAGAAAGAAAGCGAGAAATGGACGCTTCTCTCTTTCTGAAAGCCACTTTAATGAGGTAAACGACGACGTCGTTTTCAAGTTATCCACCACGAAACTTCATTCGATTCCCGTAATGTTAATATTAGTGCTATGATATGTCATATGATATACAAATTGCTATTGCTTTTCCCTTTTGCCAAAAGATTTTGCCAACTCAGCTTCCAATCTCGATCAGGGTCCTATACTGGAAAACGCAAACTGCATGGACGCTATATTTGTTGTCCACTTTCTTTTCCTACGTTTAATTTATGAAAAAAAACAAATACTATAATAAGAATTAAGAAAGGCTGAAAGGGTATCTTTCTTTAAAAACATTATTTTGCTGGCTCCTCCGAATTCATTTTTAATGTGTTTATTGCACTCTTATATTATATTGCCCTTCTAATTAAGTTAACTCCAGCCCCATTTATTCTTTAGGATGGATTGTACTTATATATTTTTCAGGTTATTTCTCAATTCTCACTCACTAGTTGATTTACTCCTCCTCCCAACGTCACAAACTAAATACAACCAAGATTGAACCAATAAAAGTGCTAACATTGACACATTAAAAATTGATCTCTGATAACTAAATTACAAATCCTAAGGCCAAAAAATAACTAAATTGCAACCTAAACACAACACAACACAACACAGCACTATCTATATATATATATATATACCACTCACTCAAAGACAATTCGAATCTTCCATCCTCACAATTTGAACCTTGAAAATGAAACCTCTATTGCTCTACATGTTATTTACTTGTCTACAGAAGTTGATTTCAGAATTTTTTTTTTTTTTTTAAACAATATTATTTGAATTTATGGTATCTATTTTATAATGATTGTTTTTAATTATTTGGCCAAAACACAATTTTTTTAATAATTCGATAATCACACCTTACAACAATAAAAGGGAGCAAATAATGCCAATAAACATACCAAGAGCGATAATTATTCGGTGCAATAATAAAAATCTGGAGTTGTGGGTGTAAATGTGTATAACCAACACTAGATAAGCATGCCAATAATTATCAAAAAAAAAATTTGTGTGCAGGTGTGTACGTATAGTATACCATTGAATGAATCTAAGATCCAAGATTTTGCATGTGAGTTAAATATAAGTAATGTACCATGACTTTTAAGTAGAGTTATAATGTGTTTTTGTGTTAGAATTTATTTCTCTCTCTTCTATGTGTGTGTTTGTTTTTCAAAAAAAAATATTTATATATAAGTGGTGTTGGTCCTGTTGGATTAATGACAGGTTTGCTTAGACATCTCCTTTCCATAACCAACAAGCATTGAGCTGGACCACGGCCCCAAAAAAAAATCATTTTTTTTCATAGGTAGGATAGGCCCTAAAAAAGGCCCAACACTTCAAATGACGCAAAAACGATTAAGAATGGAGATACTCTTCCAAAGACAAAGCAAGTGGGATAAAAGTAAAACAATTGTAATCATAAAACAGCATTTCCTATCAAAACTTTTTAATATCAGTTCCTTAATAGATATTCAATAAACATTTTTTTTTGTAGGACAAAATTTAATTATAAAATTGGTCGTAATTTAAGACTATAACTTTACTCAATATTTTTTTATTGGGGCTAAATTTTGAGAAATTTACCACTGAATTACATTTTTTTTCTTGTATCCTCTATGTTTATGAAATTTCTAAAAAATTAAAGATGTACGTATGTATATAGGGGTTGTCTTGATAAATATATTAGTGCTGCAACTTGGCCCTCCAAACAAAAATTCCTGGCTCTGCCCCTGAGCCTAAGATTACAACTTTATTCAACAAAATAAATGTTACTACATATTTTGAAAATTTAACCATTGAATTGCATGTTCAACATGCTCTTAATACATATGCCAAATTTCGTGTCAATCAGATATTATTTACTATATAATCTATAAACTTATATATTATGCATTGTGGGGGTAAAATCCGTCAGTTGACGTTGGGCCATAGTACATATACTAAGCCCAACCACGACAAGAAGAAAGGGCATGGGCATAGGGTACCCCGGCCCAGCCATGTTGGGCCGGGCCTGCTTAGGGGCGTCCGAGGAGGAATACCTCCTCGGACTCGCCAAGTGTGTGTCCAATTCACACCCTATACATGGCAAAAAGCCATCCAATACGAAGGAACAGTGCATGACGTTCTGGGAGGGGGGCAACCACGATTGCCGCATTAAATGCCAAGGAGCTACTTTTCCAGCCGCATTAATGTGGAAAGGACAGGAGCACAGAATTATCTTGGCCAGTGCAACTCACAGAAAAGAGGGAAGATGTCCTATGGGACAGGCACTCAAGTAGAGGTCCAGATGATTAACAAGTGTAGGGTCGTGATCTTAGGGAGGATGCTATATAAGAGAAGGAGATCCCCATGGCCAAGGGATCGCAAGCTGGAAGAAGAAAAAGATAGAAAAAAGAGAAAGGAGCTAGAGACAAAAAGCAGAAGATACAGCCCCAGGGACTGTTATTCCATAAGCTTGGAGGAAAATCCCTACGTCCAACTGGTTGCATGGCTTGTTCATAACTACGTTTCCTCTGTCAAAGACCTAGTTCTGTAACCTACTCTCTACAAATTCATTGTTGAGGGGCTTTTGGGCCAGAATCACCCGCCTGTTGGGCCTGAGCCCCAAAAACCGCCCCCTACATGCATAATTTTAAACTACAAAAACTTGCAATTTAAGCAATTTATTGATGGCATAGCTATTGTACATATATATATACATATACACACATACATGTTTTTTTTTTTTTTTTTTTTTTTTGTATACACACATATATATACACACTTTTTTATTTGATAAGTTATATATATACACACACCTAGCAAAAAAAAAAAAAAAAAATATATATATATATATATATATATAGAGCTTAGTATTTTCAATCAAAATTATGTTTGATGGTGATCTTTTATAAAATAAAATTCATTTTTTCCATTTTCATAGTGAAATTCTTAGAAAATTTCATTTTAAATACAAATTATAAAATTTTATATTAAAGTAAGTAAAAAATCTTTCAATTGAACTAATGAAATTTTCAAAAATATGAATGATCCAAAACTTGAAGGAATAAATTAGTCTCCAAACATATTTGAAGCGATCTTGCTCTATCCTATTATGTGGCAACTAAAAACACATTTCATGTATAGTTTTAATGACAAGATTTTTTTAATGAGTCAATGACTTGTTAGTCGCCACATAATGGGTTAAAAAAGATAGATTCAAACATGTTGGATGCCAAACTTTATTAAATATTTAACAGATATAAGAGCACATTTTACAATAAAAAATAAAATTACGAAAAATAAAGTTATATCTTTATTACTATTAGACCAATTATTTTTTTTAAGAGCATCATTGGACTAATTCAAATATTTGGGGGGGGGGGGGGGCTAACTCTTATTTTTATAGACTAAATTTTGAAAACATTAAAATAATTATATATATTTAAAAAAAAATTCAAAAATTGGGGGGGGGGGGGGGCATGGCCCCCCACCCTTCAACACAGCTTCGCCCCTACTTAGGTTACAACTAATTTTGTAGCTAAACTTTGTATCTTTTTAAAACTCTAATTTTTTTTCTTCTCCTTGTACATAACTTGTTTATATAAACTTTTCAAAACTCTAAAATTTTATTTTTCTACTTTTACATATCTTGTTTTTTAAACAAAACAAACTAAGGAAAAATAAGCTATACCCAACGTACATAAAACCATAAAACAAACAAACAAAAAGTAATATCTTTGGGAATGCCCAAAAAAATCCTAATTCATATCATCAAGATTTATTTCATTCTAGTTCTGGGCCTTTCTACCTTTTCTCTATTGGGCCACCTATGAAGTCATTGGCGGACCTCAGATTTATGAAATAAGTACTCCTAGGCTTTTGGTCTGAATTAAATATAGGCCCAAGTGGTAGTGAACAGACCCACGTTGACAAAAGGATAAACCCCCAATACAAGCCCAAAAGCCCGTCATATCACAAAAAAAAAAAAAAAAAAAAAAAAAAAAAAAAAAAAAGGTATCCCATCAAATACCACCCATATATGAAGTCAATGTACGTAGCACAAGTTTAACATCTTCATTAGGCTCAGTCCCTCTCACTACTCACATCAAAGATCAAACCTAAGGCAGTGTAATATTTTAATCTGTGTTTCTTTTCCCATTGACAGTTTTTCTTTGTTGGCCATACTTATCCGAAGTCAATTTCTCTTTGTAATCTCTTTGTTGGCCACAATTATCTTATAGTCAAGTTTTCTGAAATCACCACTGAAATCCAATTAGTCATCAGTGCCTCAGTGGTTTGCTTAATTGAATCTTATCTCCCCCACCCACTGGCGGCTCTACTTGTATGTGAGGGTGGTCTCACTCGTCAAAAAAAAAAAAAAAAAAATTATATAAATAACTATTTTAAACTAATATAATTTGTGACCATCCTGACTTAAAAAAATTGTATTTATATACTTTAAAAATATATATTATATACTAAATTAACTTATTTTGATCACTCTAATAAAAATGTTGAACACTTTAACTTGAGAATCATAAGAATTTGAATTCAATAAATATAAGAATAATGTTACATCCACAACATTTTCACAATAATTTCACAGTAAATCTTATGTGATAAACTGTTACTAATTCTAATTCGGGTTCAATATTGACATGATTTACCCACCAATTACTAGCTAACAACTTGTTGCATAAGATTTGTTATGAAATTTTATGGTTACTTTATTATTCTCATATCAGCATTTTCACTTTGCAATTTATCTTTTATTTGTAATATTTCATGTATTTGCATGTTTTTTTTTGTAACGTTGATATATTCAAATTGTCTTTTCATTAAATTTTGTATAATTTAAGTTTCTTAGTCACCGCTCTAAAAAAAAATTTCTAGAGCCGCAGTTGCCCCCACCCATATGATCATACACTATCACTTTTTTTGTGTGTTATTAAATAAGAAAAGTGCACGTAATATTATTGTTAGTGCACTGGCATCAAACACCCACATTTAATGCTCTTACTTACTGCTCCACATTTTTATTTCAAAACGTAATTATGCCTTTTATTTTTGGATAAAATAAAAGTAACCATGCCTTTTATATTGCTAATAAACAATGTGAAACAAATTTTTAATTACTAATATTCATCTAAAAATGGCATTATTAAACAATGGATGCGAGCAGAGTAGTAGAGAGTCTTTTTAAAGATAGCAAAAAGTTGTAGGTAATGATGCCCGACTGGCAAGTGGGTTGTTCTAGTATGACATATGCTATTAGCGAAGCAAGCGATGAATAGGTTTCAAAAGCATAGCTTCTGCTGCAAATGCACTAAAAGAGAAGCCTATATATGCAAGAAGTTTTGGTGGAAAAGGGTATCTTAAATATCTTGAAACTGTCATAAGTGCATTTTTAAGAAAACAATACTCAAAATGTGTACTAGTTGCATTTGTTTAATGGTGGCTTCATTTTTTTTAAAGAAAGTGCAAATTGTGGGGTTCTGCTACTGTGTAGGAAATCAGATATGCCATTTGTGTGGTTACTTTATATAATACTTGGCAAGAAAGTAGCAAACTAAAGTGCAATTTCTTGATTTTTTATTTTTAAATTCAATAGAATCTATGTTGATTGTTTTTTACCATTAATTTAGAACGCCAAGACAATAATAAGTTTTGTTTGGGTAAGGTGAGATTCGTACCCAAATTCTTTAGTTGATTATATAAAATTTTTGCCATTTGAGTTTACTAAAACTCCCCCACACTAACTAAAATCCTTTTCTAACTAGAGAAAAATGTAACAAGAACAATAATAAATGATATTGGTTTGAGATTTAGCGCATTTTTTCCATACGAAAACTATGCTCATTGGTTCAAAAAACAATTAAAGAGAGAAATAGAATTTGCACATTGCTCTAAATAGGAAGGACCACTTTGCTTCGTTAAGTGGGTCCCCCATCCTATTGGATGGTTACAGTTGAATTCAATTGGCCATTGATTACAAACAGTGAAAGAATAGAAGCCAATTTGAGTTTCATGAACAAAATTTGCTTCTTGCTTCTGCTACAGCCTCTCAAACAAAAGCATCTTGCATAATAATTTGAAACTTGAAAGCAATAGAAACTGAGATTGGCCTGGCAAAGGATAAATTAGGAAGAAAAACCATGGTTATTAATTTCCACTGCTTCCATATTGGCCAGGACCCAGGAATATTATGTAGCAATCTAACAACTATTGCTCCCTCAAAGACTAGATTGGCTTGTTGGACTTAACTGTAGAGTTTGAAAATTGGGACTCTTTATCATGTTCACAGAGAAACAAATAGCTTAACAGAATGTTTCCTGAACTATAGGAGACAATATCACTTCTAGTCTTCTAGACAGATGAGCTCCCTGAGGGGATCCATAACAAAAATACTTATGGATGTAATTATTATTGAGAATTTGTTAGCAAAGTACTTAGTTTGATTACCCTGAGAGGAAAATTATTCTAAAAGCATTAGAATACATGAGTTATCTTTTGATTTTTTTGCTTAAGGATTGCCTAACAGAGTCAACTCCTGTTGTTTATTTTAAATTCCTTATAATTTAGAGGTGGATATGTATGTATAGCTAAGCAACATATGAATCAATATAATTAAAAACTAGCTTATAATCTAGTGCTTGCATACTCATTGATTCATTAAAAAAAAAATCAAAATTAGATTCATATTAAAGTTTATACCTAAGCTGAATCTTGTTTATGGTGATTTTTATATTTTTGTCAACTCTTAAAAATATCTTGTAAAGATATTGTTTTATAGAATATGCAAATTTGTTTTATGTATACATTTTTCAAATAAAATATGGTCAACCAATTTTTTAGAAAATAGTACACTTGGTATACTTTTTCAATGAAATTCATATATGAACTAATAATAAATTTTTGAAAAAAAAGTCTAGATTAGTTTTAAATGGACTAAAAATATAAATATTATTATTACACATTCAAAGTTTTACATAGGACTTTTTTAATAAATATCTAATTGAGTGTTTTTTTTTTTTTTTTTTTTTTAAAGTTTAGATTTATAAATGATAGGCTCAATGAACCTCCTTGCCCAGACAAACCCATTAAGCACCTTCATCCATCCCTCCACCTTGTGGACAAAGGAAGGTAAGCTATTAATAGAGGATTTAATATCTTGGACAATTACAAACTAGCTGTCAGACTGTTGGAAGCTCATCAAAGCCCACATATATGAGCCTAGAGGCGTTACAAAAGAAGCACTAAAGCCACAGTAAAGGCCACAATGGCTAGAAGCAATGAAGCCATATATAAACACTCCTCAGAACCAGACAAGGTATATGCTGATATACCACATACACCGTAGCTCTGATACTTCTAGTTCTCATAACTTCTTTTAGCCTCAATATGCTGACTTTACCATTAGAGACTCTGTGGCTGGCACCCCATCAGTGACCATCCAAAGTAGATTCCTTTCACGACATTGCAAGTACAAAGACGAAGTGTGTGTTGACCTATTTGGACAATCCTACTCGACTATCGATTATAGCATCATCAATAAATATACATATAAAGACAATTAATACAAAATTTAAAATGTAATGATATTTGGCATAAAAATTAAAGCCTATTTAAAAATTAAAGATCCTTAGCATCAAAGCAGTGGATAATTAGAAAAACATTTGGCACAAAATTATAATGCAATTAATTTTTTTTTTTTTTTTTAGAAAATGCAATTAAAAAATTTTGGATTTTTGATAAAATTTTTACTTTAATATATTAATATTATATAATATGTAATGTAAAGACCTACTAGTTGTTTTATAGCCTTCTGATATACGTTTGGATAGAAATGATTTCTCTTGAGTTTTTATTTTCTATTTTTTAGTGTCTCTTACACTATTCATGAGACATGAACAGTGCATTTAGGCTTATGAATAGTAACCCGAGCGTGAACATTAAATTTTTATTACATTTTTTTATTTATTATTTTCAATTTTTAACAAAATAAACAGTATTCAAATAGACTCCTATAACTTATAGCCTTCAGATATTAATAACATGGGGGAATTTCCAAATTGGACTGTACATGAGTAATGAGTGCGCGACATAATATAGTGGCTCAACCTTTTTTAAACATTTGAATAGACTTAGAGAATCTCTTTTGCTGAAAAATAGAGTTCAGAGAATCTTCTTTTGCTTTCTGGTCTGTCGCTGATGAAATTTCTAAGCAATAATATATCGGATTATCAGAATAGGGAATGAATTTACAGCCACCCATACATGTTACAACTTTGGAATATGACTCGTACAAAGAATATATAAAAAAATTATGAGCATAGCTTTGAACTGCTGACCTTTATTAAATAGGAAAAAGAAGAAGAAAAGAAGTGGCACAACTGCACAAGCAGAAATCATCATGACATTGATTGCTCACCACCAGTAATAGACTAATTGATTGTTCACATGCATGTATGTATTCCATCTTCTTCGTTTTTCTTTCATATCTAAACTTATATTATTTTTTCATCTCCTTTATTAGCGTATCATTTTTTACTACTTCTAATGATACTAATTTCTACTTCCTTGACTTGAATTAAGTTACTCTTCTTCTTCATAAGTGCTTTAATTATATTACTCCGCTTCATCCATTTTGCTCTTATCTAATTATTTACAATCTCATTATTCTTATTATATATCCTTATTAATTATTAATCTAAAATATTGAAAATATTGTATTTGTTATTTCTTGACCATTAAGTTGTACAACTCTTTAATCTTTATTTTGTCATATTTTAAATTTACATTCCATGTAGTCAATTTTAAACCTAATTTATATATAGCCTTTAAATTATATAGTATCACTTCAGGTTTCTAACTTTGCTTTGACTCAATGTTTAGATCCATTCATTACAATTATACTGATTGCAAAAAGAGAAAAAAAAAAAAAAAATATATATATATATATATATTGTCAAAAGCGTTTTTTGTACACGTAGCCACATGCCTTTGGAGATGTGACTTTGCTAGGCCCAGATTTGTTTTGGGGAGGTCAACCCGAAACTCGACATTGGGCTGCATAGACTAATGGCTACCGGTGTATTTTTAAGCCTACAAAATAGATAAAACCTAAAGTCTTAGAATCATGATAATTGTTGAAATAAATAAATGATATGCTTAGCATGATAGCTTTGATTAAATGATGAGTTGATACGTTATTATTATGTTTATTAAGTGATATCCAATATTAGAAAGTGTTTAATTAGGTGTCTAATGTCCAACAATGGGATGAGTCCAATAGTCCATGTCTAGTTGCGGTTCATGGTTCATGTACAACATGATAAGGTATGTCCGGCAATGGTCCATGTCCAAATAATATATGTCCAATGGTAGTTCATGTCCAAATGATACAAGTCCAACAATGGTTTATGTCCAAGTAATATATGTCCATTGGTGGTATATCAATTTATTAATATGTATGTTTATTATTAGTGAGACCATGTTTATTAAATGGTGAGATAATGGTAAAATGATAATGAGTTAACATATACTCAATAATATAATTTCAAAGATGGAGAAAACATTGACTTATCTTTTATGTTTCTTACTCCAGCCGTGTAGCATTACTTTGTTCTTCATGTGATTTGTGGCTCCAGCCGTATAATATTGGTAAGCTTCATAGTTTGTGGCTCTAGCCTTATAGTGTTAATGAGCTAATAAGATTCCAACAGTATAATGACATTAGTTGAATGATATAATAATAATGAACAAAATATAGTTGATAATATAAGTTTGAAGGTAAAATATAATGATTTATCTTCATAGTTTGGAGCTCCAGCCATAGAACAGCAGTGGACTTAGACATTTTAGTAGCGTGATAGAATGAGTCCAGCGGTACAATATGATATTACAAGTCATTCCATGGCGACTTCATGATTGAAGGGGAAAAATGGGTTCAACTAGAGGGAGAGAGAGTCCAGCCGTGTGCATAAGTTGATTAAGTTTATCCCCTTTTATCATACACTTAAATGACTTTCCCCATGTAATACTTTTTTAGTTTTTAGTCAAATATGAGTGATATTGCCTTCCATAAGAAGGGCTTTTGATTTTATAAGTTTTTTGCCTTTCATAAGAAAAGGGCTTTTAGTAATAAGTTCTTGGAAGAATGTTTGATTTGTTTTAAGATGTGTGAAGATGGTAAGGAATATGTATATAGTGTAAGATATGATGTTTGTAATATGTATGAGAATTATATGTAGATACTTTGTCGGACATGAATCTTGTATATGTATAATTTGTGAGACATGGAGCTTAGAGATATATAAGAAGTATGTATGGGTATTTCGTGAGGAATATGTTTTGTAAAATAAATGGAAGTATGAGATAGATAAATGAAGGTTAAATGTAGTAAAGGCTGCTGCTAGGATTGTTTTTTGTATTATGACATTGGTTATGTTGCTTTCTAAGAAGGAAAATTTTGTATGAGAAATAAAGAATGAGATGGAGATGTGTTTTTAGGCAGCAAGATGATGATACTTCAGAATAATGGAGTGTGGGAAAGATGGGTAATGGGTAATGGTGTTGTAATATGTGTGTTGTGTTGTTATCTATGAAAAGAGATTTTATAAGAGGGATGAAGAAAGATATGGAGATCTTTTAGAGATATGGCAGCAAGATGAATAGAGTTTCAGAATATTGAAGATGAGAGAGGGCTAATGTGTAATGGTGTGCTCTAAGAAGAGATATTTTTTGTAAGGGAGATGGAGAAGTGTAAAAATGTGTATTTTGCAGCAAAATGAGTGAAGTTTCTACATAAGAGGGTGAGATGGATCAGAGAGGGCGGAGATTAGAGAGGGGGGGTTAGAGAAAGAGAGCAGAGAGAGAGAAAAGAGGGCCCTCTAGTGTGTAGCTTGGTCCTCTTTATATAGAGCCAAGCTATGTAACTAGATTAGAACTAGTTTAAAGGAAACTTAGCAAATCAGGAAAAAACTTTGACAAAGTAAGTGCTCTTTTGTTTTTTGGCCAAAAGAAGAAAGTTTGAGACTTAATGGTTGAAGTTATAGCTGTAACAATTGTCAATCACAATTGTTACAGTTGGATAATGTCATCTGAATGACATCATTTGCTTGGAGGACAGTATATAGCATTAAATTCATGATTTGACTAAAGATGGTGAGATAAGCTTTATGAGATTTTTCTGGTACCACAGCTGGAGCTACTGCAGAATGTACTGGAACTGTTTCAGCTTCTGCAAAAGGTGTTTTTGCTTCTATTAGAGCTATCTGCAGCTTAACTGGAGCTGTTACAACTTTTGCAGAAGCTGTTTGCAGCTTCCGTTGGAGCCATTTTTGGTATTTTCAGCTAAATTTTCTCTTTTAGAAAATATATTTGGTGAAGTTTTAGAGATATAATCATGGTCTTTTTGTATCTTAACCAAATCTTGGAGAGTAAAGAGAGCATTTTAATTCTAGATATGAGATATTAATATATATTTAGCCATGTGCTTGGAATTGATTTAGATGATAGTAATATAATTGATATGAAATACTATAATTACATCTTTAAACTTATATTATATGATGAACATTAATTTTTATGTAAAGAACATGGGGAGTTTTATCATTTTAAGTGTTATGTGATATGAGAGGCTTACCCAAATGTTACCTAATGCACACTGACCCGTTAGAGTTCAGGGAATTGGGGAAGACACGCCAAGCAACATGTTTTCCTTTATCAACTTTGAACCACTGGAGTTTTACTGAACATACTTCTTGGCCCTCCAAACCACAACTCTCAAAATTCCCTTGATGAGACTCATGAGCTTGGATCATGAGCCAAAAATGAGATGATGTGCCATGAGCTTGAACCATGGGCTTTGACGCCTTTTTGTGTAAATATGGGCTCTTTTGGGCTTTAAAAGAGATTTTTCCAAAATCTATGATAATGTTGACGTGGTGCGGGTTGCCAATAAAATGAAGCCATGTGGTGTGAAAAATTTGTCCTCAACATATATATATAATACATAGGATTTCATACTCACTGACTCACACTAGCTAGTTACAATTGACACATCCTTAATATATAAACATAACATACTTTTAAGGAACTCAATTATTTTCTAAAAACCTTCTAACCTCCCTGAGTAATTTATCATACGTTTTCTCTATGTCACTAAAAACCATCATAAAACCATATAAAAATCTGTAAGGGTTTTTCTTTATTTGTCCATTAAATGTCTAAGTAAAAAAATGCTTACATGATAAAAAATTACACTGATCATGACATAAAATCAAATTGATTATCCAATATTATTATTTTCTTTATCATCATATATATTTCAATGATTCCCTCTTTAATTTTTATAGTATGACTCAATAGTTTAATTACATGGTAATATATTGAAATTACACATTCTAATTAAAATATAAAAAATATCTGTGTTTGTCATACATTTTGTTTACAATTAGTCTGATCCAAAGCTCACGAAAAAGATGAAGGTTGTGAATTTGTGATTCATTGATTGTATAAGTGTAAAATTTTAGTAACCATATTGTCATAAGAATAATATATAAGGCCATTACGTTAATTACGTAGGAAAAACAAGTTTTGCTTCCTCATAGATTTGATTGGATCCCTATAAAAAAAAAAGGGTTTGATTGGATCGTATAGCAAAGTGCGTTGGTTCTTGCACCATATTTATTTTTAATTGAAATCATATACATCATGACTTTTCCTAATTTAATGAATTCATCGTCTAACTAGTGCGTTTCTTCTTACTCTTTGTTTGTGCTTTGAAATAATATAAAAAGGCATAATGGTAATGCCTAATATGCGTATCATATCTAAAGTGTCTATTGAAAGCCAAAATGCATACATATTTCGTTTTAAAATAAACACTACTGTAGCTAGAAACAGAAATCTAGGTGGGGTTGGTGAATTAATATATATTAGCAAGGGATAGACAGGTGGGCCGGTGGAAATAAATAGAAATTAAACAAAGAAACAACAACATCAGCAATAATTATCCCCCACTGTTCATATATTTTTGCACTCTCTAACTCCAATTTTCGCTTCTGAATCTGACTTAAACTTAACTAATTGCATCATGTAATTACTCTAATAATAATATGGTTGGTCTTAGAAATTCATGTCATTGATAACAATAGTGAGAAACAGGAATGAACACCTAAATGAGTATGTTACCATCACACATGTATAATACATTAAATCTCGAAAAGTAAATGATATAACATTGGAAAGAGAGGCTAATGGTGGTGTTTATGCCCTTGCCTAATGAGCTTTTTAAATTTTTTATTTTTTTTTATTTTTTCCAAAAAAGTGGCATCATAGTCTTTGGTTAAATTATTCTGCTCTTTGTCCATAAAATACTTTGGAAACTTTATAGACCAATAATGGTAACGCGATGAATTGAATTGAACCGAATCTTTGGAAGTTACATCACATTCCAAACCAATACACCTCCATCGGATAAGTTAAACTTTATTGAACATGCATAGATTTATGCCCGGTCATCGATTTAACGTGTGACATGATGAAATAGATTAGAGATTAGTATCCAATGACTTTGGTTGCTTGTAACACTAATGAGAAACTTCCTCGTTCCAAGTTCCATCTAAGTCAATTAAGATTGGATGGTGATGACATATATACATATATGCGGTTACTGTGTAGGTGCAGCTAGCAGTCATTTTCATTGGATTTAGGAAGAGGAAAAATGACTAATGGCAACATTTCCGTATTGAACAAGTAATACAAGGGAAGGCTAACGGCGCTCACGAAAAGCTTCCTATTGTAATAATGGAAGCACTCACATGTACAGTCTGAGCTGGCTGCTTTGCATAAGTGTGAGTGGTAGATGATGATAGATCCGTCGGCAAAGCTTCGCTGTGAGCCACTGAAACTGAATGCAAGAAAGGCAACGCGTCACCAACCACCACGAGAAAATACATGGCTAAAAGCAAGCAACAACCTTACATTTGGCAAAATAGTTTGACATTTTGTCGACTGGTTCCCATTTCTGGGTTCTTACTTATATTGAAAATGAACACGAACGTGGTTAACATGCAAGCTAACTTTTATAGCGACTTGGAGATCAAGTTCACAAGATGGTAAAAAAATCACTTCCTTGTCTTAATATACTAGTATGATCAAGGAGTTGTATTTTATATATATATATATATATATATATATTTATATATTTATTTATTTCACCCGTAAGTAGTTTTATGATTGAAAAATGCAACGAACTATAATGAATGAAAATTATTAATTTAAAAAAAAAAAATTAAATGAGTCTCTAAGCACACACTTATATGGTTTAAAATTTAAGTTCTCGTTTTTCTTACCACACACGCCACGCCAAATTTTATCCGATCCATAATCTATACTCATTAGATTCATTTGAATTGAGAATAATTAAAAAGCAAAAAGAGAAAAGTTGAAAATTCTTGGGCTTTAGAAAAGCTGGGGCCATTATGTAAAGTAAGAAAAATGGTATATATACTAGTTGTTGTGATTGTCGCTAAGTCTGGCCAGGCAATCCCCTCTTTAAGTTAACATGTCGATAATCTGTGTGTGTTTGTTTTTCAGGAATATTAAGGCAGTGCCGCTATCATCAGCTTTTTCTACAAACTGTCAAAATTAACACGAACCACAAACTAGAAACCGTTTTCCCACAACCATAATTTTCGTATTCTGTATTCACATTTCACGGAAGTCACTTTCCGCGCGGCCAAACAGCTTAAGTACGCTACTTTAGTTCTTCATATTATTCTTCCTGAATTTATTGCACAGATGTATAGAATTTGAAAGAAAATTATCTGGATTTTGATTTTTTTTTTTTACTTAATGACGTGAGAAAAAGTATATATAGACAACAAAAATTTATTGATGAAATATTATATATGCTTTTTTTTTTTTTTTATCAAAATGATTTACATTTCATTCACTAACTTGTACTACTGTTACATTATTGGAAATAATGATATATAAACTTTATTAATATGTTTTTTTTAGGGGAATTGATAGCAGATTTTATTGAATAAAATTAATGATACAATGGGGAAGAGAAAACATAAGCATTTGTTTAAAATGAATGCCTATTTCTCTTTGGCAAAACTTCTAAGTGTTTAAACAAACATGAATACAAGAATTGCTAATATGTTGATTTGAAATGATTATGTGCAAGATTTTATTTTATATGCATAAATTGCTAGAGATTTTGTTAAATCAAAATTTTCAAAACTTTAATTTATCATGTATTTTATTTATGCCTGGTTAAAATTTATATCATGAAGCATTAGAAAATTTTTGTGCGGTCGAAGTAAATTGTCAAAAATGGAGTAGAATATGATTCATTTTTGTGTGGTCGTTATTAAAATTGATTTAAACAAAATATTGGGTTTTAGATTTCTACACGGAGAATTACAACTTCTTCAATTGAGCCATTGAGGTGCATAATGTATTAAAGTAACAATCTTTCAAAAAAGTTAGCAAAAAAAATTAGAAAAGTAAAAGTTCATACTTCATATACAAAAATGAAAAATACACTACTCGAAAATATTTGGAAAAGTAAATGTTGTATATCTTCCCAAACTCACACAATATCTTTGCATCAAGTGACTTGACTTGCAGTTTACAGATTTTTCTCATTTTTTTTTTTTAAATGTTACTTTACACCTATTTTATACAATGAAAATAATTCAATAATATATTTAGTTGCATTATACCTTTCATTTACAAAAATATGCATGTGGATCCAGCTCATGAAAATGAGATCCACGTGTATGTAAAAGAAATGCGTAATTAATGAAATATATGAAATAATTTTTCACGCAAACCTATATTTGGTATGTCAACGATACTAGTGATGAAAATGCATCTCATAATATTTTAAAAAAATAAATAAAAAAGAAAATGCATCTCATAAGTAAAATAAAGATCAAGTTGCATCATGTTTATCTTTTGATAATCTGATCTAGTCCCACCTAATCTCAATTTTATTTTTCTATAATTAATTATTAATCTTGAGTTTTGTAATTTAATTAATATCTTTGTATTTTTTATGAAGACACTTAAGACTCAAATCTTCTACTCCCAGCTATCAATGAATCGAAAATAAATAATTAACCTTTGATTGCAAAGTAAAAAAATTATGCAATTGAAAAACCGGAAAGCAAAAAAGTGGTATTGATTTAGTCTAACTTTTTACTAAAATATTTTATCTTGTGGGCCCTTTTTTAGTGACAATTATTAGATTTCAAGTTTCAACCCAGATTTTTATTCATAGAGAAATGGAGAATGACACTGATACACAAAACCTTTTTTTTTTTTTTTTCCTTCTT